>NC_142867.1:188425000-189050000 GCF_051225735.1 Oryctolagus cuniculus
ACTATTCTTGTTTATATGATCCCTTTGGTTCTTAGTCCTATCATTATGATCAATTGTGAACAGAAATTGGTCACTGGGACTAGTGAGATGGCATTGGTACATGTCACCTTGATGGGATTGAATTGGAATCCCCTGGTATGTTTCTAACACTACCGTTTGAGGTAAGTCAGCTTGAGCATGTCCCAAATTGCACATCTCTTCCCTCTCTTATTCCCACTCTTATATTTAACAGTGATAACTTTTCAGTTAAGTTTCAGCACTTAAGAAGAATTGTGTATTGATTACAGTATTCAACCAAAAGTATTAAGTAGAACAAACAAAAAAAAAAATACTAAGAGTGATAACATTTTAAGTTGCTCATCAACAGTCAGGGTGAGGACTGATCAAGTCACCGTTTCTCATGGTGTTCATTTCACTTTAACAGGTTTCCATTTTGGTGCTCAGTTAGTTGTCACTGATCAGGGAGAACATATGGTATTTGTCCCTTTGGGATTGGCTTATTTCACTCAGCATAATGTTTTCCAAATTCCTAACAGTGATCACTTTTCAGTTAAAATTTAAACACCTAAGAATAATTGTGTGTTAATTACAGAGTTCAACCAATGGTACTAGAACAAAAAAAAAATACTAAAATGGATATAGTATTACATTGTACATCAACCATCAGGACAAGAGCTGATCAAGTCACTGTTTCTCATAGTGTCCATTTCACTTCAACAAGTTTCCCCTTCGGTGCTCAGTCAGATTCCCTTATTTTTCTATTTGGAGATGACTTTAATGAGACTTCTCCACTTCCTTGATCATGTGCACCAATTATCTAATGGGAACCATCTCCCACCATGTCTGTATGTATATATGTATGTATGTATGTATCTGCTTACCCACCTACCTATCATCATCCTCATCCTCTATCTACCTATCATCTATCATCCCATTGGTTCTTTCTGGTGAACCCTGATTTGAGAGTTCATTGTGATTGTTATAATTTTTTTTTTATTTTTGAAGTATTTTTTCATTTATTTGAAATTTTTAATTAATATCCAATATTTTCACATTTTTATGGAATACAAGGAAAATTGCTACTGTATATACAGAGTATCAGCAGTCTAGTAATGCAACTAGTCTTTCATTTCTTTATGTTTCTTTGTGTTTGGAGCCTACTAGCTCTTCGCTTACAGTGCTTTATACAGAATATAAAATGTCGTTGAGAACTATTGTCTCCCTGCTATGCTGTGGAGCACTCAAACTTGTTACTCTTATCTGATTGTGGATTGATAGCCATTATCTAACCTTCCTCAATCCCACCTCCCCTGTATTCCAGCCTCTATTAATCACTATGTTAAGTTCAGATCTACTTTTTTAAAACTTCTGCGTGTGGGAGAGAACATGAGAAATTTGTTTGGAGAGCTTACTTCACTCAATATAATAACATCCAAATCTATTCATTTTGCTGACTAATTTCATTCTATTTTTTGGTTGAAAATTATTGCATTGTGTGTATACACCATGTTTTCTTTATCCATTCATTTACTGATGGTTACTTACATTCCTTCTGTATTTTGGATGTTGTGAGTAGTGCTGCAATATATGTGAGTGCAGGTATCTTTTTCAGATTTTTTTTTCCTTTCCTCTAAATGTATAACCAGAAGTGGGATAACTGGGTTATATGGTATGTTCATTTTAAGTTTTTTGATGAAACTCCCTACTATTCTGCATAAATGAATTTGCATTCCACTAACAGTGTATTTGCGTTCCCTTTCTCCACATTCTCACAGCATCATTAATTATTTGTCTTTTTGATACTAGCCATTCTAACAATGCCTCATTGCATTTTAGATTTGCAGTTCCCTGATAGTAATACTATACACTTTTCCATGTTAACAATATTGAGCACTTTTTTGGGGCAGTGTTTTTTTTTTCTTCTTTTGAGAAGTGTCAATTTAGAGCCTTTGGATGTTTCTTAGCTGGATTGTTTTGTTGTTGTAGTTGAGTTTTCTGAGTTGCTTATATATTCAGGACATTAATCCTTTGTTGAATGAATACTGCAAACTATGAGACAATGGTAAATAACCTTAGGGGAAACACTGAGGCATAGGCAATACTTTTATGTATATGGCCTTAGAAGCACAGTCAAAAAAAGCAAAAATCAATGAACGGGATTTTATCAATTTAAGAAACTCTGTACAAGAGGAATAATCAAAGGAGCAAAAAGGGAACACAAAAGGAGAATATACAATATTATTTTTATATAACATAAGCAAATAAATATAATGGATAAATTAAAATAGTAATAGGACATGAAGAAAGCTAAGTATTTTAAAAACAGTTAAACAGATTGTCAAAATATATTGAATGATAAGTTTTGGTTTCTATTTGCACAATAAACTATAATATACAGAAACTTCACTTGGGATGATATATATGCATGAAAATACTAATATTATTGGCTACATTCATATAAACTTATCAAGTCACAGATGATAGGACAAACATCTTTATGTTAAAATTGCTAAATTGTTTAATAATGTTTATGGTTAATTATTTCATGTATGAAACATCAAATTTCCTTCTAGAAGACTACTCTGTGGGGATCAGTCATTACCAGTCAGTAATCAATCATCATTGTTTTGACAGAGAGCAATAAATGGTTACAGCAGAAAACTAGTTACATTTATGTGGCTATCTTAACAAAGATGAATCACACATGATGATATCAGATCATCTCTTTTGTGCTGTCTTGTCAGTAGGCATGTCATAGGATTCTATCCATTTTATTTCCTTAGGAACTTTGAACAGAAAGATTAACCATTACTAAAACAAGTAGACAAAATTTATATATTTAATTAATTAAATGTATGCATATTAGATATTCATGCTTTAGCTATTCATAGTCTCTTGTATTTCCATATGAATTTTGGCATTTTTTTTCCAGATCTGAGAAGAATGGCCTTGGTATTTTTGTTGGTATCATGTCAAATCTCTAAATGACTTTTGGTAGTATGGAGAATTTGATGATATTGATTCTTCCAATCCATGAATATGGAAATTTTTTCCATTTTTTTCGGTCTTCTTCTATTTCTTTCTTTAATGTTTTGTAATTTTCATCATAGAGGTATTTTACCTCCTTTGTTAGATTTATTCCATCCTTAGTTAAATTATTTTTGATAGTTATTGTGAGTGGGATTGATCTTAGAAGTTGTTTCTCAGTCATGGCTTTGTCTGTGTATACAAAAGCTATTGATCCTTTTTTGTTAATTTTATATCCTGCCACTTTACCAAACTCTTTAAGATATCCAACAGTTTCTTAGTGGAGTCTTTTGTGTCTCTTATATATAGAATCATGTCATCTGTAAATAGGGATAGTTTGACTTCTTCCTTCCCAATTCGTATCTATTTGATGTCTTTTTCTTGCTTAATGGTTCTGGCTAAAGCTTCCGGTATTATATTTAATAGTAATTGTGAGAGCGGCCATCCAACTATGGTTCCAGATCTTAGTAAGAAAGCTCCCAAATTTTCCGCATTCAGTAAGATGCTGACTGTTGGTTTGTCATAGATTGCCATGATTATATTGAGGAATGTTTTTTCTATACCCAATTTGCTCAAGGTTTTCATCATGAAAGGATATTGTATTTTATCAAATGCTTTCTATGCATCTATTGAGATACTCATATAGTTTTTGTTCTTCAGGTTATTAATGTGATATATGACTTTTATTGATTTGCAAATGTTGAACCATCCCTGCATTCCACGGATAAATGCTACTTGGTTCAGTTGAATGATCATTCTGATGTGTTGTTGGATTTGATTGGTTGATATTTTGTTGATGATGTTACTTCTATATTCATCAGAGAAACCAGTCTATAGTCCTCATTCTCTGTTATCTTTTTCTGGTTTAGGAATTAAGGTGATGCTGACTTCATGGAAGGAGTTTGGGAGGTTTTCCTTCCTTTCAATTGCTTTGAATAGCTTGAGAAGACTTGGAATTAGTTCTTTAAATGTCTGGTATAATTCAGCAGTGAAGCCATCCTGTCCTGGGCTTTTCTTTTTGGGGAAGGTCTTTATTACTGATTCAATATCTGTCCTGATGATTGGTCTGTTTAGGTTTTCTATATCTTCATGACACAATCTTTATAGTATGTGTCTAGGAATCTATCCATTTCTTCTAGGCTTCACAATTTGTTGGCATACAGCCTTTTGTGATAATTCCTGATAATTCTTTTTGTTTCTGTGTTATCTGTTGTTACATTTCCTTTTTAATTACTCATTTTTATTGATTTGAGTCTTCTCCCTCTTCTTCTTCTTCTTCTTCTTTTTTTTTTTTTTTTTTGGTTAGTTGGGCCAATGGTGTATCAATTTTGTTTATTTTTTTCAAAAAACAGCTTATCATTTCACTGATCTTTTTCTATTTTTTTTGCTTCAATTTTGTTTATTTCTCCTCTAATTCTAATTATTTCTTTTCTCCTTCTAATTTGGTGTTTGGTTTTTTTTATTTTTCAAAGTCCTTGAGATGCATTGATATTTAAAATTACAGCTACAGAGAAAAGGAGATGCAAACACACACATACAAGGAGAGAGGGACAGGGAGAGGGAGAGGGAGAGCGAGAATGAGAGTGAGATCAAGAGTTTTTCTATCCACTGGTTTACTCCCAAGATGGCCACATTGGCCATGGCTGGGCCAAGTCAGGATCCAGGAACTTCTTCTAGGTCTCTCACATAGGTGGCAAAGGCTCAAACACTTAGACTTTCTCCTGATCCTTTACAAGGGAGTTGGTTTGGAAGTAGGGCAGCTAGGATGGGAACTGGTGCCAGTGTGGGATGCCAGCATGTTAGGTTGTGGCTTTAACTGCTATGCCAATTATGTTCTTGTTGGTCTTTCTCTCTTGTGCTTCATCAAGCCCTGGGTGGATAAGGTTTCCCCATCCCTGCCTATTTGAGTTCCTAGCACTTTCACTATTAATGGACACTACAAACATGCTTTGTAACCCAGTTTTCTTCCTCTCCCCAATTCCACTTAATTTCTTAAATCTGACTGTTGGGTAAAAATAGTATGTGATAAAATGATTGATATTTAAAATATTTGTTACTGCTAACCTACATAGCATAAATAAATTAGAGTTCAATGTAATCCCCTTTTTATTGACTGCTTAGCAAATTTCAGACTGAGCTGCCAAGGACGTAATGATTCATGGAGTCCACAACACAGTGCTTAGTATAGGACTATTCTCAGTGTTTGGTGTTCAATGAACGTTGATTAACTGGATTAAAATGTAAGCTTTACTGATAGCATTTCAATGTTGTTTGTACCCCAAAGGGTATGTGTTGGAAACTTGGTCCAAAGTATGATGATGTTAATGGTTTTGGATCTTTTAAGTTTTGAGAGCAAATTAAAGCTGTTTGGGTTTGAGGCAGTTCTTACCTAAGAAAGGATTAATATAGCCATCATGGGACATTGTTTGCTTACTATGAATGTGACTTGCTATAGAAAGATGAAGACTGGGGCTAGCATTGTGGTGCAGCAAGTTAATCTGACACTTGCAGTGCTGGCATCCCTTATTAGAGTGATAATTTGAATTCTAGTTGCTCTGCTTCCTATCAAGATTACTGCTAATGTACCTGGGAGTTCAGTAAAATATGAACCAGTGACACGGGCCCCTGCCATCCTCATGGGAGAGACCATTTGGGTAGTTTAACAATGAATGGAAGATCTCTGTCTCTTTCTCTCTCTCTGTCAATCTGCCAAATAAATATATAAATAAATAAATCTTTTTTAAAAGGTGGAAAACTAGTTCCTCCACTATCTCTCTCTCTCTCTTTCACATTTTTTTGTCCTGTGAATACTCTGGTATATAATTGTGATGACATTTGCCATGTGGCCATCACCAGAACTGAGTAGAAGGTGGCACCATGCTCTTAGACCTCCAGAACTTTGAGCTAATTAAGCTTCCTTTCTGAATAAAACACCCAGTTTCAGGTATTTTGTTATAGCAATGACAAAACAAACACTTTCCATGAGCAAAGGTAGTCTATTCCAGTGGAGATTGTCTGGGATTGGTTATCAAAGATTGATTTCAGTCTCAGTTTTCTACTTTTTTTCTAGTGAGTTTTGTTATTTAAATTTCTTTCATCCACAGTTTCTAAATATTTAAAACAGAAGAGTGTCTTATTTTTAATGTTTCAAGTAATACAGTGCTAGCATTACAAATAAATTAGACAAATTGTTTTGAACATTGCAGATAGTACGCAATCATTACTATAAAATAAATTATTTAAATAATGTTAATTAATCTCAGAATTTTTTGTATTAATATTTATGAGAAATATTGATTAAAACAAGTGGTATTAAATATGGGAAGAATGGCATAAGTATATACTTTACAAACTACAGACATGGTGTGGCTACAAGTATAGCACATGAGGAATCTTGATACATGATACTTTTTGTTTTAATAAAACGCTTATGTATTAAGATCATTCCAAAAGAGAATAAGTTAACATTAGCAAAAATATCTTCCAATAAAAGTTACAAGGGAGAAAGGATATTATATTAAGGTTGAGAGAAGTGTTCCCTGCAAATTACACTCTATAGTCTTCTTTGTTATGAGAACATTCCTAGTGATCATGCATATACACAAAGTGATAATGGGTAGGATAAGTAGGTTAAAGAGTTGTCAATAATGTTTTTTGCCTTTGTTGCTATAACAGAATACCATAGAATATCCAATTTATGAAGAATAGAAATTTTCTTAGAATTCATGATGCTGGGAAGTCCAATATTATTAAGCCACCAGTGGGTTTGGTTGTCTGGTGAAGCTGATCTCTGCTTGCAAGGAAGTTCCAAGGGCAACCTAGCTGATCACTGTGTGAAGCCACTTTTATGAGAGCCTTAGTCCATTAATGAGAGAGGAGACCTCATGGCTTAATTACCTCTTGAAGTCTCCATTTCTTAATAGTATCACATTAGCAACACTTGAATTTTGGAAGAGAACCCATTAAAACCATAGCAAATTATATCTTACCCTTTTCTAGAGGTGTTATTGTAATATTCATGGATCTTTAATCTCCAAACGTATTTTTTTTTCAGCAAAAAATACAGTAATTGGAATGATCTAATTGTAGCTTATAGGATAAAGAATACTTTAAAATATGAGACTCCCAGGAAACCAGGAATCAAGGGGACTTTAGAGATAAAAGACATGACAACTAAAAATCAATCTTTTTGAAACACTATCCTCCAATCATTCAGTTTCTTAGATGGTAGAGGTCTCTTGTCAATCCTGCTAGATTAATATGACCTGTATAATGAGCAGATGTGCAAAGAAAATTCTAGAATTCTCAGGTATTTTTACAAATGTGTGAAACAAAAACTACCTTTTCAGGCCAACTCACTGTTAAAACTATCCATTTACTTTCATTTGAGATATGCAATTTCAATACTGTTATAACAATTAAGAGGGAATGTTACAAACAACTTTGTGTTAGTTACGGGTATTTGAAAGCAGATGTCTTAATGTGAAAATATTAAGAATGTAAAACAACTATGAATGTTAAGGGAGATGAGGCCAGGTGTTACTGGGAAACCCCTTTAGTGTACCATGTCAGGCTGACACTGAGGGAAGCAGTTGGGTATAAATGGGTAGAAAGGTACTGACTGTAGAGTAATTTTAAGAAAGTTTTAGCAAAGTTAATGGGGAATCTTCCAGCAAAGGTAGCTGAAGTACCAAATACTGACCTATTAGAGGAGATGGGACTAATAGCCCCGTTGTGTTCAGTCATTGCCTCTGAGCAATCCAGGAAGAGAATATCCTCTGTATAAATCTATATGATCTAGAGGGTGATAGCACCGATGATTTGACTATTACCAGTACCAGAAAATCTGAGCAATACATTTTAATGGTTGCCAGTAAAACCTAAAATGTTATTTTTTCCTATTTCCCACTGCCTCAATACACTTTGCCATCCCTCCCACCAAAGTAAATAATAGCTTTACTAAGGCCGGCGCCGCGGCTCACTAGGCTAATCCTCCGCCTTGCGGCGCCGGCACACCGGGTTCTAGTCCCGGTTGGGGCGCCGGATTCTGTCCCAGTTGCCCCTCTTCCAGGCCAGCCCTCTGCTGTGGCCAGGGAGTGCAGTGGAGGATGGCCCAGGTGCTTGGGCCCTGCACCCCATGGGAGACCAGGAAAAGCACCTGGCTCCTGGCTCCTGGCTCCTGCCATCGGATCAGCGCGGTGCGCCGGCCGCAGCGCGCCAGCCGCGGCGGCCATTGGAGGGTGAACCAACGGCAAAGGAAGACCTTTCTCTCTGTCTCTCTCTTTCACTGTCCACTCTGCCTGTCAAAAAAAAAAAAATAAATAATAGCTTTACTATATCTGTCTTGTATTCCTAAATTTTTTATTCCTTAATATATCATGCATAATTTTCCCTTATGCATTCATTAAAGATATGTGACCATTTACGCTTGTTGTGAATCATTCCATTATATGTGAGGTATAAGTGCACCATTTCTCTTTTGATGAGTTTTCAGCAGTTCAAGATTTTTCTATTATTAAAAACATATAATAAATCTTAATCTATTCATGTATTTCTGTACCTGTGCACATATATAAGTTTCTGGAAGTAGAATCACCTGGTCACAGGTCATTCATTTTAAAATTCAACTTTTTATTTGGAGATAATTACAGATTATCATGTAGTTGAACTAAATTTTGTAGAAAGATTTAGTAGTTTCCATTAGTAGTGATAACAAGCAAAATTACAATATAAAAGTCAGGATATTGGCCTTGATACAGTTATCTCCGTTATTCAGATTTCTCTAATTTTCTTTATACTCATTTATGTTTGTGAATTCTTAAATAATCATACATGTGTATAGGTGGTTATATGTAGTTATACCTAATTTTATTACAAATATATGTTCCCTTACCACAAGAATCTCCTTTGTTAACCTTTTTATTCATATTCATTTCCCTCTTTTATACCATCCTAACAGAGAGTGACTAATAATCTGTCCAGCATCTCAATAATCTCATCAATTCAATAATACCAAATAAATGAAATCATAGAATGTGTAATATTTTGGAATTGACTTTTCCCATCAGCATAATTTCCTTGAGATTCATACAAGTATGTTGTATCTATTGACAGCTTGTTCTTTGTTATTACTGAGTAGTATTGTGTGGTATAAATTCACTACAGATAGTTTAACCATTCAGTCACAGGCAGGCAACTGGTTTATTACAATAAAGCTTTTTTGAGCATTCATGTTTAGGAGACTGTGTGAACATACACTTCCACTTATCTGGAATGAATGCCCATCTGTGCAATTATTGTGCTGTAAGCTAATTAAATATATGGTTTTATAAGAATCTGCCAAACTATTTTCCAGAATTCTATTTTATAGTCCATACATCTTTGCTGGGATTTGCTGTTTAAATAGTCCCCTTACTTTGCAAATGGATATCCTCTTGTTCTAGTACCATTTGCAGAGAAGTCCATTATTGTTCTATTGGATTGCTTTACCTGGTTTGAGACAGCTATTTCATTCTTTCTCTGGACTCTACATTTTGTTCTATTTGTCTGTGATTTGTCCCTCTGCCAATGTCATAATTTTTATTGTGAGCCTAAATACTATTCTATACTTTATTTTTATTTAAAACTTTTGTAAATATTGCTAAGTTGACTCTGTCTCAGAGGAGACTTCAAAAAGTTTATGGAAAACATAAAGACAATGCAAAGTTATCATAAAACTATTGAATACCTCTCAGTTTATGTGTATAAAGTTGAAATTTGTCTTTTGACTTCACTTATATCTTTCAAAGCAAAACATTTATATTTTCATATATGTAATTATATGTAATTTTATGAATCTTTTGTGACTTTTGAGATTTTAATCATCAAACACTTCCTTTAAAAATTCCCTAGACACTCAGTATCTGTCTCTTGCTGTCTAATATGGTGAATATAATGATTGTGGTAAGGATGAAATTAATTAACACACATAAAACTCTAGGAACTAAGCTGACCCATACAGAGGGTATTATTTCTATTACTTAAATATTTGGAGCTACCAAAAAAAAAAAAAAAACCATTAAAAAAACCAAAGAAATAAATTCCAGCAAACATTAACAAAGTATAAAAGAAGAGAAAGCTATATTTTTTTGGGGAAAAAAAAAAAAAACATCCAGAAATATGAAAGTGGCCTAGAGTCACAAACAGAATTCTATAGTAACCCCTGAAAGACACACAACCTTGTGCATCATCTTCCCTTGAATGTGACTGAACCTGTGGATCTGTGGCTTTGATACCAACCTGTGATTGGTAATGCTGTAACGAAAAGGTGAAGGTATCTTATAGATTTAATTAGCGTTCTATGTCAGTTGACTTTGTTAATCAAAAGGGATATTATCTCTGGTAGGCCTGACATAATCAGGCAGATTCAATAGAGTTCAACTGGTATCTTATATTAAGTGACACACTCCAGGGAAGTCAATGCTAAGTAGCCTACCTGTGAACTATTTATGATTATGTTTATATTTCCTTCCAGAATAACTGATAGGAGAAAAGCTTTATTATATTTTCTTTACTTTTAAGCATATTTTATTTATATGCAGCAAGAACTATAAAACCAAAAGCATTTGATTATTCTTTGGTGTTTATGATACAATATATGGCTCAATAAATTCTACATATGCAAAGTTGATGAGAAAGAGGAAACGTGCTTTTGTTTATTTAATTTGAGAGGTAGATATATGGCCTTACATTTTGTACTAAATTCAGAAAATACATATTAAAGCATCCGTTCTTGGTTGTTGATTAAATCCCAGTGGTTACTTGGTGGAGATTAGGGAAAGGAAAGCAGTGAAATGTAAGCTAACTTCTTTTACAGAATCATTAAACAATGAGTAAGGACTCCATTTTAACATGGGATGAGAGCAAGAACACATGCTATTTCAGGAATCATTCCTTTATATAATCTTAAGACTATAATCTTAGATTATATTTACTTGATTAAAATTATTATTTTGTTACATTGTCAGAGCTACAACAGTGTTAAATAAATATACAGAAAACCACAAAATTGTAAGATGCAAGAAAAGAAAAAGTATAAGAGTTAATAGATTCCAGACATTTGGGAATATAGTGTGAAAAATTTCAGAAACTTTTATTGTAATTAGTTGAAGAATGATAATTAAAATCATAGCTCAAAATATTCCTGACTTGACTGAAGACCTTCAAAATGACTAAAACTCTTAGTAGCTGCCTCCATTCTCAGGGGTAATCTTAGTCATTAAAAAGCATTAAATGTATGAATAAGTCTGTTTTAGCAGTCTTGGAATATTTCTGGTGATAACAATTTAGATCAGAAAAAATAGAAGTTTTCCCAGATGAATATTTGATAATAGACCCAATATAGGGGATTCTCTGCTCATAATACACAGGCTGATCTGGACAGTAAAATAATAACTACTGAGAGAAAAGTTTTAAAAGCTGGTAGGGCAATGTTTCAGTCTGAATTAATCAATTGTTAGTTATGTAAAAAATTTTCAGGATCATCCTGCTTCCGTATTATTGTAGTTAATCATTGAATTATATATTTCTGTTAATCTCTTGAAGGCAGTGATTTCATGTGCTCAACCTTGGCAGCCAAGTTTTAGGGTAGTAGAAACAATTAGTATTTTCCCTTGGGATGTGAATTATTCTAGACTTATTTAAAATACAACTGTCCAAATATAAAATTTAAACTATGGTAACGTGACTCAAAAGAAAAAGTTCCAATTCTCAGCTTGATAGCACATGACCCGTCAGTGCATTGAGAGTAGTGCAATATAAGGATTCTGATGCTAAAAATTGTGTATTTGTCTCAAATTAGACTTTTTTAACAAATTAATCTTCCCAGACCTTATTCACATCTTATACAACCTAAAGATATAATTCAATAATTAAACACATCAACAAACTGCACAGTAGGGTTTCCTTCTGTTGAGTTATTTTGCCATAGTCTATATTGATGATAACATGTTTTCATGATTTGATACACACACATATTATTCCTTTTTTGATAATTTTTTGAAATTTTATTTAAGGTATACATATTTCATGCAGTTCCTATAAACAGATTCAGGAATATGCACCTACTTTCCAGCCTATCCTCCCTCCCATCCAGGCTTTCAACTTTCTTCCTTCTCCTTCTATTCCCACTCCTATCTTTTACAAAATCTATTTTCAATTAACTTTATATTCATAATATTAACCCTACCCTAAGTAAAGAGTTCAACAAGTAGTATGGAAAAAAAAAAAAAAATCTGTTCCTCAACAATTGAGACAAGGGCTATTAACAATCATCGTGTCTCAAAATGTCAATTTCAGTCCTAGAGATCACATTTTAGGTTCTCTATTAATTGCCACAGATCATGGATAACATATGGTATTTGTCTTTTTGGGACTGGCTTATTTCACTAAATATAATTGTTTCCAATTGCATGCTTTTTGTTGCAAATGACATGATTTCATTTTTTAGCACTGTGTTGTGTTCCATAATGTGTGTGTGCATATAAATAAAATATAAATAAAAACATACACATATATTTTATATATATATATCTATATATATATAGCATAATTACCTTATTTAGCCTTCAGTTGATGGACATCTGGGTTGATTCCACATCTTAGTTATCATGAATTGAGCTGCAATAAACATGGGTGTACAGATAACTCTTTCATATGCTGGTTTCTTTTGGTTTGGGTAAGTTTCCAGGAGTGGGACAGCTGGGTCATATGGTGGGTCTATATTGAGATTTCATAGGTATCTCCATACTGTCTTTCACAGTGGCTATACCAGTTTACATTTCCACCAACAGTGGATTAGGATACCTTTTCCCCTATATCCTTACTAGCATTTGTTGCTTATTGATTTCTGTATGAGCACCATTCCAACTGGGGTGAGGTGAAGCAACATTGTGGTTTTAATTTGCATTTCTGTGACAGTTACTGATAGCATTATTTCCTATGTCTATTGGCCATCTGAATGTCCTCTTTTGAAAAATGCTTGTAAACGTACTTTGCCCATTTCCTAACTGGATTTTTTTGTTTTGTTGTTGAGTTTCTTGAGCACTTTATGATTCTGGATATTAATCCTTCATCAGTTGCATAATTTGCAAATATTTTTCCCTTTCTGTCCATTGCCTCTTCACTTTGCTGAGCATTTGTTTTACAGTGCAGAAGCTTCTCAGCATGCTGTAATCCTATTTGTCAATTTTGTCTTCGATTTCCTGTGCTTGTGGGGTCATTTTCAAGAAATCTTTGTCTATGTCAAGTTCTTACAGACTTTCCCAAATGTCCTCCAGTAATTTGATGGTATCATTTCATAGATTTAGGGCATTGCTTCATGTTGAGTGGATTTTTGTTAAGGTGTAAGAGGTCTTATTTCATATTTCTACACATGGAGATCCAGTTTTCCCAGCACCATTTGTTGAAGAGACTGTCCTTGCTCTAGGAATTGATATTAATTCCTTTTTTAAAGATACATTGGTTGCAGATGCATGGATTGATTTTTGTAGTTTCTATCCTGTTCCATTAGTCGACATGTCTTATTTTCGCCTTTAACAGGCTGTTTGATTATAACTTCCCGGTAGTAGGTCATGTCTTAAAATCTAATATTGTGATGTTTCTGGGTTTCTTTTTGTGGTATAATATATATATATATATATATATATATATATATATATACATACATATATATGTATGTATATGCGTGCATATATATATAATTTCCATAAAGTTTGATATTTCTTAATTTTCATACAGAAAATTCAGAAATCTTTACAGATAGTAACACAATTCTTTTGTTAACTGTATCAGATAATTAAAATTAAGTTGTAGTTGGTTATATTACCTGTACATTCATATGTTGAAAATTCATCCAATTTGATGATCAGAATGTATTATACATCTTCAGCCATCAAATATGCTGGACAATTCCAGGAAAAGCCCAATGGACATCTGGGTATGGCCTTGATACCAAGGTCTAATGGAAGAATCATGATGAGGTAGAACTTTATGGATGTGGCATTTGTGTTATCTAACCAATAATACAGAGCATTCAAAAGTAAATAATATTTTCAGGCTACAGAATCTCATCCAATGAAATGAGAAAACATTACACAGCTATAGACTTTAATGACATTCATTTCACAACTGACACTTCAGTGTTATTCCTTGTTCTTATTAGTGGGATTGTTTCTTCCTTTTGTTTCTCCATTCCCTGTACAAGGTGAAACAGAATATGTTGTACTATGCTATCAAAGTTGTCCTCATAATAAATATATAGAACTTGATGAATCAACTGATGTTGATAATTCTGTTGTTAATAAGATGTGTGAAGTAGGCATAGAAGAAAGTGATCACAACAATTATTGTGCTTTGAAAATTGTGATTAAAATGAAAGGAATAAATGCATTCAATCATGTCATAGACCTCTTTAGGAAGCATAGATATAGAAGGCTACTTTCTGTTACCTATAAAAAGTTATTGTATTTTGTGTCTATGAGAAGAAAGTATCATGATCCTATGGTCCATGTTGTGCCATTAGGCACTTACTAATTAAATTTTGTCATTGAATTTGAAATAATAGGTTGTTTTTCTCTTCAGTGCACACCATAACAAATTACAATAAGGCACACCCTGAACTATCTCTACTTAAAGATTTATAAAGGAAGAAAATAATCTTTTTTTAAAAAAAGATTTATTTATTTTTGTGAAAGAACTACACAGAGAGAGAGAGAGGGTAATACAGAAAGAGAAAAAAATCTTCCATCTGCTGGTTCAATCTCTAAATGGCCACAATGGCCAGATCTTGGCCAGTACAAAGCCAGTACAAAGAATTCCAAGTCTCCCAAGTCTCCAAGTAGGTGCAGGGGCCCAAAGAATTGGGCCATCCTCAACTGCCTTCCCATGTGCACTATCAGGAACTGGATGAGAAGTGGAACAGCTGGGACTGGAGCTGGTGCCCATGTGGAATGTCAGTGTTTCAGGTAGAAGCTTTACCTTCTATGCCATAATGTGGGCCCTGAAAACAATCTTTTGACAAACACTTGTGAGATGGCTCTGCTGAGGTAATATTATTATCACTATTTTATAACAAAATCATATTTTCTGCATTCTATGCAAAAAATCTAATATTTGCATCACCAATTGTTTTAAATTCATTTTTTTCTTAAACAAGGTCAATAAATAGATGCAACTTAGTGGAAAGAACATGCCACAAAACATGAAGAAACTCTCTATGGCGTTTCTAAAAGAAATTCCAAAAACATATATATTAGCTAAAGTTAATTTTCTTAGAAATTTGCTTGTTTTAGAAAAATGAATTACTTTAATTCTGATTGATGTTTTAGTTGTATCCACTTTGGTTGTACTTACTCAATAATGGTTACTTGATATATCAGTCTATCCTTGAACTGAATAAGCCTTAAATTAATGAAACAGAAGTATTTGGTTTATTAAATTAGTTGTATCTTCTTTGCAAGAACAATAACAATGACACACAAAACTTGAGTGTCCTGTATTTAAAATATGTATGTACAAATAGCGACCTTAAAAGCAATTTTCTATTTTGTTATTTATATAACAGAGAACAGATTTCATATATTTTACACATGCAATTTTAAGCACATATTGATATCTGTCAGCTTCCCACCTTCTCTAACTCCTTTCCTCCTCCTTCATTTTTTTCATTTTTATTTGTGATAATACTCTCACTGTGCTTGATAATCAAAGTCTTAATCCTCCAGTACATAAAGAATTCAACAAGTGAATAGTAGAAAGACCATTACCATACAGGATTATAGAAAATGGCAATAAATAATAATCAAATATCAGATGTCAATTGCAATCATATATATTGCATTTTTGTACTCTATAATTAGCTACAACAATCAGCGAAAAATATATGATGTTTTTCTTTTTTAGGCCTGGCTTACAAAACATAATGAACTCCCACTGCATGCATTTTGTGGCAAAGAAAGGATTTCATTCTTTTTATGGCTTACTAATATTTCATCATGTATAAATGCCACATTTTCTTTATCTAGTAATCATTTGATGTACATCTGGATTGATTACATATTTTAGCTAATGTGAATAGATTTTCTATTAATATTGGGGTACAGATAACCCTTTCATATGCTGATTTCATTTCCTTTGAGTAATTTCCCAGGAGTCAAATGGCTGGGTCATATAATAGACCAATTTTCAGATTTTTGAGCAATCTCCATGCTGTTACTATAATGGTTGTACTCTTTGACATTACCACCGACACTACATTAAGGTACCTGTTTCTCTACATCCAAACCAGCATTTGTTATTATTTGATTTTTGGGTGAAATCCAGTCAAACTTGGCTGTGGTGAAACCTCATTGTGATTTTTAGTTGCATTTCCCTGATGGTTAGTGATCATGAACATTTTTTTTTAGTCTGTTTGTCATTTGTATTTCATCCTTTGGATAATACCTGCTCATGTACTTTTCCCTTTTCTTAACTTGATTCTTTCATTTGCTATTGTTGAATTTATTGAGTGTATTATATATTTAAGTACTAATACTTTATCAGATGTATGGTTTGCAGATATGTTTTCCCATTCTGTCAGTTGCTTCTTTGCTTTTCTGAGTCTTTCCTTTGCTGTGCAGATGCTTCTTAGTTTGATGTAATCTTTATGTCTATTTTTACTTTTATTGTCTGTGCTTCTTGTGTATTATCCAAGAAGTCCTTGACTATGCCAACTTCTTGCAGTGCTTCTCATATGTTTTCCTATAGCAATTTGATGTTTTCAGGTCTTAGGTTTATGGTCTAGATTCATCATAAGTTGAATTTTGTATAGGGTGTAAGGTAGGGATCTCATTTCATACTTTCAAAGGCACAGATCAAATTTTCCGAGTACCATGTATTGAGGAGACTGTCCTTTCTTAGGAAGTGATTTTAGCTCATTTTCCAAAAACTAGTTGGTTTTAGACATGTAGATTATTTTCTGGGTTTTCATTGTTCTACATGTCTATTTTTGTCCCAAAACAGACTGTTTTGATTATAATTGCCATGTAATAAGTCTTGAAATCTGATATTGTGATGTCTCCATCTTTGCTTTTATTGTTTAAAATTATTTTAGTGGGGTAGCCTTTGTGGCATAGTGGTTTTAACCTTTTAAAAGGTGTTTTAACCTTTGCCACCTTCAATGATAGTATCCCATTTGAGTGCTGGCTTGAGCCCTAAATTTCACTTCCAACCAGTGCCCTGATAATGTGCCTGGGAAAACAGCAGAGGATGGACCAAGTGCTTGGGTCCCTGATTCCACATGGGAGACCAAGAAGATACTGCTGGCTCGTGGCTTTTGCCCAGCCCAGCTCTGGCCATTGCAGCCATTTGTGAAGTGAAATAGGTGATAGAACATTTCTGTCTCTCTATCTCCCTTCTCTATCTCTTTAACTCTGCCATATATATATATATATATATATATATATACTTTTAAAATCAAGAATATTTTGGCTCCTTTGGTACTCTTGCATTTACATATGAATTTTAGGGTCTTCTTTTTTTTTGGTTTTCTGATTGCGGCCATATTGAATCTATAAATTGCTTTGATTAGTATGGGCATTTTGATGATATTATTTCTTCCAATCCATGAACATGAGGGATTTTTCCATTTTTTGTGTCTTCTATTATTTTATTAATATTTCATAATTTTCATTGTATAGGTCTTCCATTTCCTGAGTTAACTTCATCTCAGAGTAGTTGATTTTTTAATAGACATTGTGAATTTGAATGATTACAAGTGCTTGTCATGACATTGCTTTTTTATACAAATGCTATTGATTTTTATCTGTTGATTTTATAATATGCAACTTTTCCCAACTCTCTTATGAGTTCCAAAAGTCTCTTAATGGAGACTTTTATTTCCCATATATAATGGATCATTTCATCTGCAAACAGGGATAACCAGAAAAAGACACACCAAAGAAAGAGAGCTATAGACTAATCCCATTTATGCACATAGATGTAAGAAAATCCTCAACAAAATACTAGCTAACTGAATCCAACAACACATATAAAAAGTCTATCCATCCATACTGAGCATGATTCAACCTAGGGATGCAGGGATTGTTCAACATACCCAAATGTGTAAACATTATACATCACATTAACACATTGAGGAATAAAAGCCAAATTGTTATCTCAGTAGGTGCAGAGAAATATTTGATAAAATTTTAAAATCTTTTCATGATAAAAAAAAAATTTATTTAAATTGGGTATACAAGGAACATATCACCTAAACACTACCAAGGCAGTATATGACAAATCCAAGGCCAGCATAATATTGAATGAGGAAAAACTAGAAGCATTTCCTCTAAGATCCAGTACCAGACCAGAATGCCCACATTCACTATTTCTATTCAATATAATTCTGGAGTATTTAGCCAGAGACATTTGGCTAGAAAAAAAAATCAAATGTATATAAATTAGAAAGGAGGAATTCAAAGCATTTTTCAATAAAGTCTCTTTTACTCACATGTCCAAACAATTCAATATGTCAGTCTTCTAAAATATTTACCCTAGGTATCTTCTTACATTAAAAGGATACATACTATTTGCTGCTGAAATCCAAACTATTCATGGAAACCTTTACCTCACCCAAACCTTTGCCATGCTTGGCACAATTTTTGATTTCACTGTTACTGAAACACAACACTGCTAATTGTGTCTAGATTAGTGTCGGTTGCAGTGTTTTTTTTTTGTTGTTGTTGTTTTTTTTTTTCTTTTTTTGACAGGCAGAGTGGACATTGAGAGAGAGAGAGAGAGAGAAAGGTCTTCCTTTGCTGTTGGTTCACCCTCCAATGGCCGCCGCGACCAGCGCGCTGTGGCTGGTGCATCGTGCTGATCTGAAGCCAGGAGCCAGGTGCTTTTCCTGGTCTCCCATGCAGGTGCAGGGCCCAAGCACTTGGGCCATCCTCCACTGCACTCCTGGGCCATAGCAGAGAGCTGGCCTGGAAGAGGGGCAACTGGGAAGATTCCGGCACCCTGACCGGGACTAGAACCCGGTGTGCCAGCACCACAAGACGGAGGATTAGCCTATTGAACCACGGCGCCGGCCATTGGTTTTGTTTTAAAAATTGTACCAGCTGTATCTCCCTGGTAGAAAAAGCACTGAACATTCCCATTTCTTATCTTATCACATTGCCACAGGATAACATCTGAGGTTTGCTGGTAGGACTGAACCACTTTTTCCAATCATGCTTGCTTTAGGGATTGAATATTTCCTTCTGACATGGATCATTTAGGTCCATTGAAGGAACATTATTTCTTTTGTCAACAAACTTAACCCACAAAATTGTCCAGGATTTTCTACATATCAGATGAAGCCACTGGACAGTAGATCTGGGACAGGAGGTGTTCTAATATTGGCTAGGCCTGGGCATGATTTAGGTCACATGTGAAGGTCCTGTTTTTATAATCAGTCTTGTTGAATAATCAATCAGTAGTCATTCTACTTTTCACCTCCATGGTGATTTTACGTGCTTTATTTTATTGTCCCTGTGTTGGGAACATATGCTTCTATTTGATATATCTTCATAATTTAGAATTTTGGGGATGGGTCATTGGGTATTCTTTAAATATTGAAAAATGCATGGCTCCTTAGTCAAACAGCCTCTGTTTGTCAGGGTATTTTGAGAGCTGCCATTAATACTTTTCTTAACAAGGAAAAGTACTCTTCCTTATTGGACAAAATTCTATTTGTCTTTAGATTAAGAAAATTATCATTCATTTACATTTAAATAATCACTAGCAATTGTTCTAAGGAAAAGTGATAAAATATATATGACATTCCAAAATAATTTCTCATTTCTTGAATATTATTGAATAATAAAACAGCAGGGGCTGGCGCCACAGCTCAATAGGCTAATTCTCCACCTTGCAGCGCCGGCACACCGGGTTCTAGTCCTGGTCGGGGCGCCGCATTCTGTCCCGGTTGCCCCTCTTCCAGGCCAGCCCTCTGCTGTGGCCAGGGAGTGCAGTGGAGGATGGCCCAAGTGCTTGGGCCCTGCATCCCATGAGAGACCAGGAGAATCACATGGCTCCTGTCTTCTGATCAGCGTAGTGCACCGGCCGCAGTGCAATGGCCGCAGCGGCCATTGGAGGGTGAACCAATGGCAAAAGGAAGACCTTTCTCTCTGTCTCTCTCTCTCTCGTGGTCCACTCTGCCTGTCAAAAAAATAAATAAAAAATAAATAAAAACAGCAGGAAAAAATGAGCCAGTCAACTTTAAAAAATGTTTAAGGCTGGCATTGTGCTATAGGAGGTTAATCTACTGCCTGTGATGCTAGCATATGGTTGGTAATTCTAGTCCAGGTATGTCACTTGCAAACCCGCTCTCTGCTAATATGTCTGGAAAACCAGTAGAAAATTTCCCAAGTATATGAGCCCTTGTACTGACATGGGAGACCGGGTAGAAGCTCCTGGCTCCCGGATTTTTAGGTTTAAAGCTGTGTTATTATCCTTAAGTGAATGCTACTTCAGCTCAGGCTGTAGTGACTATGAGTCAGGCATGTTCTTTCAAGATGCTCTCTGTCATCATATAAATCAAGATTTTTTCTGTAAAGCAGAATTGCCTTTTCCATATCATGATGTCCTATAAATACATGATATTTTGTATCAGGAAGAGGCAGATAATCTACACAGTAAATACAGAGTCATCACTTGGGCAAGAAAAATTCTTACTGAAAGAGAATTAAAACTTGCAAATTGCAAATTAAAACAGCAAAAGAAAGATTAGTTTGCTGTTCAAAACCTTGCTATTATGCTTATCTGTATTTACTCCCATTCAGAACTGGCAACACTACAGAACACCTCAATTTCATGTCTTAAGAATTTTTACCTGAAGAACTCAGTAGCAAATTCACTTATGTTGAAATAATTTAGGATACTGCCACTAACAAATTACATATGTGTTTATGTGAACTTATTTTTAATATCTAATTAGACGTATTCTCCTAAAATGTAAACCAGTTTTACCTGTACTTGTGTTAGTTTTACAAGAAACTTTAAGTGCCATCTCAGATTGCACACAAGCCTCAACCTGCAAATCCAAATGAAACATTGTATAAAGCTTGTCTTTTATGTTAGTAGTGGCTCGGAATCTGGGTTACTCTGTAATTAGCGTGTGAGAAATACTTATTTATGTGTGTCTATGAGCTTCAATAAAAATGTGAAAATATGCCACCAAAAGAAAGAAGATAGTTTCATTTCAGGACAATTCAAATGCCTTAATAGTTTAGAAAAATCTTATGTCTGCCATTGTTTTCAGTTTCCAAAATAGGAATTGAGTTTCAGTTTGGTAAGCTCTGATTGACTTATTTATTATTATACATGATCTTTCTACTTAAAAGGCCTACCTTATTTGATAACATTCTCACCAATTACAGCACACGTTTGTACTAAAGCATTGTTTCCAGAAGGCCCCTGTTAAAATGCAAATATGCCATCTGGCAAACCTTTACCTCATTAGCTCACACCATCACAGCAGCACACTTTATGGATCATATTAGATATGGAAGAGACACTGAGCTGATGAACTCTGACTAAGAGAAGATGGTTGGAAAAAATCCCAAGTAGAGGGTACTTTGGGATATCGCCTAAGGGCGATAGAGCAGAAAGAGAGGAGTAAGTTGCACAGTGGGGAAACTAAAGACATGTCCAAGTCTGGCATTTCATCACAGGGACACAAACTGCCAGAGCTGGAACAGAATTTTGAAAACAGGCAATCAAACATCTTCACCTTACAGATGAGTAATCTTAGGCTGCAAACAGCTAAATGGCTCCTATAAGTGCGCTAAGCTAGATTCTTATCTTTGGCTCTTGAAGCCCAAAGGGCTAGAACTTTCCTAATGCCTTAGCCCTTCACAGTGTGTAAAGCTGCATAACTATTCACATGCAACTTTGTGCACAAATACAGTGGATTTTATTTTTTACTAATTATATTGAAAACCATAAATTTTCTTTTTGTCTTCCTGTAGCAGCATATGGAGTTAGAGTTATTCCTGCACCAGTGACTGCCACCCAATGTCAATGTCCTAGCAGTAGAGTTAAGTATTCAGAAGAGGTAAGCTCCCAGACCACCCTGCCTAAGTTGTTGTGTATTAAAGCACTTAGTGAAATTCCTCCTGGGTTCATAATTCCAAATCCAAGTTCTGGCATGGATGAAAAGTCTTGGGTTTTATCCTGAAAATGACCTATCTTGCCCCTAGTCTCTGAGGGCTGTGTTGTGACTGCATTCTCAGAATAGGCGTGTGAGGTGGGGGCAGAATACTGGGGTTACTCTCCAAAGTTCTGTTTTGTATGAGAGGCTTTCTTTCTGAAGGACCATTGTAAATATTTTCTACTAATATCTGAGTAGAAGCAGTGCGTGCATAACTGAGGAAACTGTGTGTTTTGGGTTTTGCTCTGCGGATAGGTAAAATTTCTCAGGATAAATCCTGTAACCTTCTCACATAGTGATCTCCTTTACTCTAAAAAGAAAAAGCAGAATTTTTATCAAAGACACTAATTTCAAATCTTTAGATACCTTGGCCATCCTCATTTTAAGACTAACAGTTTAAAACAGTCACTTTCTCTGCTCATTATAAAAATAGCGTTCTGAATTTATGAAAAATATGGAAACTAAGAGAACTATTAAAAAATAAAGCAACCACTACCATTCCATTTTCTCTATATGAACTGTAAATCTCGTGTTATATTTCTGTGAAGTAATTTTTAGTTGTGAGCTCAACCAGTTCTATCATTGCTTTCCGTAGTCTCTTCAGAGAGGCTGAGAACTACATTTCCCAAAATTCCTTTCTGTATGTGAGTTTTATAAGTAGGAAGTACTACCAGGAGATTTTAATAGCAGAACAAAACAAGAGGCCATTATGTTTTGGAAAAAGTGGAGGGAGACTCAGGAGAGCACAGGGGACTCAAGCTGGCTTTCCCAGCGGGCACTGGAGACTCTGCGCTTGGCGGCTGCTGTCGCAGATAATTGGTTAGAGCATCTCTGAGATTACTGAAAGTTCCAACAGCTTCTTGTGGAGAAGCTACACTCGATTTCAAATCCTTCACACCTGAAATACAGAGTTCTTCTGTTTCCTTAACTGGACCCTAAGCATATTTTTCACTTTATTTGTAACCTATATTGTATTTTTTTTTTTACCTTTTATTTAATGAATATAAATTTCCAAAGTACAGCTTATGGATTACAATGGCTCCCCCCCCCCTAAAGTCCCTCCCACCGGCAACCCTCCATTTGCGACTCCCTCTCCCCTTCCATTCATATCAAGATTCATTTTCCATTCTCTTTATATACAGAAGATCAGTTTCGCATACATTAAGTAAAGATTTCAACAGTTTGTTTCCACACAGAAACATAAAGTGAAAAATACTGTTTGAGTACTAGTTATAGCATTAAATCACAATGTACAGCACACTAAGGACAGAGATCCTACATGAGGAGTAAGTGCACAGTGACTCCTGTTGTTGACTTAACAAATTGACACTCTTGTTTATGGCATCAGTAATCACCCTAGGCTCTTGTCATGAGTCGCCAAGGCTATGGAAGCCTTTTGAATTCACCGACTCTGATCATATTTAGACAAGGCCATGGTCAAAGTGGAAGTTCTGTCCTCCCTTCAGAGAAAGATACCTCCTTCTTTGATGACCTGTTCTTTCCACTGGGATCTCACCCACAGAGATCTTTCATTTAGGTGTTTGTTTTTTGTTTTTTTTGTTTTTTTTTTTTTTTTTTTTTTTTTTTTTTTTTTTTTTGCCAGAGTGTCTTGGCTTTCCATGCCTGAAATACTCTCATGGGGTTTTCAGCCAGATCCACATGCCTTAAGGGCTGATTCTGAGGCCAGAGTGCAGTTTAGGACATCTGCCATTGTATGGGTCTGCTGTGTATCTCACTTCCCATGTTGGATCATTCTCTCCCTTTTTGATTCTATCAGCTAGTATTTGCAGACACTATTCTTGTTAATGTGATCCCTTTGGTTCTTAGTCCTATCATTATGATCAATTGTGAACAGAAATTGATCACTTGGTCTAGTGAGATGGCATTGGTACATGCCACCTTGATGGGATTGAATTGGAATCCCCTCCCTGATCGGCTACAACTAACTGAGCACCAAAGGGGAAATCTGTTGAAATGAAATGGACACTATGAGAAACAGTGACTTGATCAGCTCTTGTCCTGACAGTTGATGTACAATGTAATATTATCCATTTTAGTATTTTTTTTGTTCTAGTACTATTTTTTGAACTCTGTAATTAACACACAATTATTCTTAGGTGTTTAAATTTTAACTGAAAAGTGATGCCTGTTAGGAATTTGGAAAACATTATGCTGAGTGAAATAAGCCAATCCCAAAGGGACAAATACCATATGTTCTCCCTGATCAGTGACAACTAACTGAGCACCAAAAAGGAAACCTGTTATAGTGTAACGAATACTATGAGAAACGGTAACTTGATCAGCCCTTGCCCTGACTGTTGATGAACAACTTAAAACATTATCCCTCTTAGTATTTTTTATGTTTGTTCTACTTAATACTTTTGGTTGAATACTGTAATCAATACACAGTTATTCTTAAGTGTTGAAACTTAACTGAAAAGTGATCGCTGCTAAATATAAGAGTGGGAATAAGAGAGGGAAGAGATGTGCAATTTGGGACATGCTCAAGCTGACTTGCCCCAAATGGTAGAGTTAGAAATATATTGTATTTTTAAAAGCTCTTATTTAGTGTTATTAAATACACTCTGCTATTCAATAGTCAATGAATATAGAATATTGTACTTAATCATTTTGGGGCCTTTAAATATTATCCAATATTTAATAGTTGGAATTATTCTATATGAACAGTTTCAAAATCACAAAATGAAACATAATTTTTGCTATATTTCAGATTATTTCCTTCAAAGATAATCTATAAGTAAATTTATTGGGCCAAAGAATAGGATCACTCTTTAAAACATTTGTAATTTACCATTAAATTTTTTCTCAGAAAAATTATACAGATTAAAATTTCATTAGCAGTATTTGCTTTCATTATTCTACTACATCATTAATATTAAGTAATATGCTTATTCTTATCATACCATATAATCTGATGTATAGCTTGGAAAACATAACCAGTTATCTGTTGCACTTTGCATAAACTATGTGTTTTGTAGATGTTTGATAACATAACAATAGGAAACTTGGTAGGGCCTCTACTGAAGTAAGAATGGATTTTAAAACTAATATAACATTTCCTTTGCACCCGTGAATTGCAAAGACAACCAAATATTTTACTTAAGTGGATAGTTGAAATGTCTCTTGGGAAATTTCAATTCAGTAGCATATTGCACTTCACTCCAGTTAGTGTGGCTCTTGTACAGAAATCAAAAGACAATAAATGCTGGTGAGGTTCTTTTTTGGAGGAATATAAACTAGTACAGCCATTTGGAAGACAGTGTAGAGATTCCTCAAAAAGATGAAAATAGTTCTACAATACGACCCGGCTATCCCAAATGAAATGAAATCAGCATATGAAAGCGTTATCTGTACCCCATGTTTATTGAAGCCTATTCACAATAGCTAAGATGTGGAATTGACCTAGATGTCCATCAACTGATGACTGGATAAAGAAAATGTGGTAAATATATGCAATGGAATATTAATCGGACATAAAAAGAATGAAATACTATATTTTGCAATAGTAGGGATGTAACCAGAAACCATTTTACTCAGTGAGATAAGCCAATCCCAAAAGGGCAAATATCATATGTTTTCCCTGATCTGTTTTAACTAGTAGAGTACAAAAAATGCAATGTATATTAGCAGAATTGACATTTTGAGAATTGTTTATAGTTACAACCCTTGTCTCTATTGTTGTGGATCAGTGTTTTTTTTTTTTTTTTTTCTTTTCCTTTTGTTGAATTCTTTATTTAGTGGAGGGTTAATCTTATGGTTATAAAATAAACTGAATGTATGTCATGGTAAAAATTAAAGAATAAGAAAGGAAGGAGGAAGGAGGGTGGGAAGTATCACCTTGCTCCTAAATCTGTGCATATGAAATACATGAAATTTGTTCCCATTATATAAATCAAAAAGTTTTAGAATTAATTAAAAATTAAAATTAAAATATTAAAAATTGAAAAAATTAAAAAAATCATATTTGAAGTTACTTTCTAATTGCCAATGTAATTGGCAGGAAGTTAAAGGGAAGCCTGTTCTTTGAGACTTTAAGCATACTGCATGGAGTGCAGAGGCAGCCGGTAGCCTATAAGGTGTTAATGGTCTAAACTCTACATTTAGGTTCAAAGATGTAGACCTGGTATAAGTACCACCTAATAGTTTTTAAGTAAAATGTTCAGCTTTTTGGTCCCATTGTAGAAGTGTAAAACCTTGAGCAGTAGTCTGGCACCCTAAAGAAGAAAACCATCAGGATTTTTCCTGCAGCTCTGGTCTACAGCCAGGTAGTATATAAAAGATCAGTGTCCTGAAAATAGTCAAGATTTGTTGTGAGTCAAAAAGTTTAAAGTCAAAGTAGAAATGGAGAGGAGCTATAAGCCAAGATGAGAAAAGAAAATGGACCTTAAAGATGTTTTAATGATAGTTTTGTAATTATGCCAGAATTCTAATTTTAAAAAGAACAAAAATTAGTAAGCAAATGAGTTCGGCATTCAATAATCCAGGAAACATACTTTGAGCGTTCAGCAAGCAGAGTGTGTAAGTACAAATGGTGATAGAAAATACAACCAGAAGCTGTACATTGCTATGTTGGAAAATTCCTGTCATTTATTTTTAAAATATTTACACAAATATATGGTATTATGTAGGTATTGTAACCATAATGTACTATGTACAAAACCATGAAATGGGAGTTAACCTTTATTAAAAATATGTCAAGGAAAGTTATATTCTAGTAACTTTGTGTCTATTTCCTATGACTTCTTGATGCTTTTCCTTTGATATTGATATTATTGTGCATTTAGTAAAGGAACTTTATGTTACAAAATCAACTGCTTCGTCTTTGTATTAATGTTGTATCACAAAAGGAAATTGTTGACATATTCTCTACCAGAATTCTATTAACTTTCTTGCCTTATTTTCATGAACAGAAAGATAGCTAGAAGATAGAGATGATAGATAATTGATAGATGCATTGATATGTAGATAAATCATTTAAATGGCAGAACAAAATGTTCCTTTGGAGTTATATTGCTTTTTGAAGAAAAGTAAAAGAGATTCTTTAGGGCCAGCATCCCACATGGGTGCAGATTCAAATCCTGGATGCTCCACTTCTGATCCAGCTCCCTGCTAATGTGCCTCGGAAAGCAATGAAAGATGGCCCAAGTGCTTGGGCCCCTGCACCCATATTGGAGACCCAGATGAAGCTCCTGGCTACTGGCTTTGGATCAGCCCAGCTCCAGCCATTGTGGCTGTTTGGGGAATGAACCAAAGGATGAAAGATCTCTGTCTGTCTGTCTCTCTCTCTCTCTCTCTCTCTCTCTTGGCCTCTGCCTCTCCTTCCCTGTAACTTTTAAATAAATAAGTAAACCTTTTTAAAAAGAGAAAAATTCTTCCCTCCCTCATATCCTCATTCCTCCCCATCTACTTTAGTTTTGTCATCTTTTTTAATACTTTCTATTATTCTTTGTAAAATGAAGTAAAATTCTTTAATGACAGACTGATCATTTTTACCCCTCAGCACCTCCAGGTTTTTTGGGCTGTTTTCTATCTAAGAGTTTTTTGAAATTTTGTCTTAGCAAAAATTTATATCTAAGAATTTCCTCATAACATCTATATCATTGGATTTAACGTCAAATTTGATCAAATATACAGAGTTCTACCTTTTTTCTAAAACTAGAAATATGCATGGTTTGCAGGGTTCAGTACAGAAAAGAATATGTGGGAGCTGTTTTTAAACAATGATGAAGACTGCAGAGAGCACAATGGGCCTTTCTAAATATGGATTCTTGTTCAACTGCATGGGATAATGCAGGGACTGCAAATACCTTTAGAATAACAATTTAATGGAAAATAAAATAAAAAGCCAAATAATCAAGGTTATCATAAAACAATCTCAGGAAAAATTGATGTCAAAATTTGATTGGCTTGGTCTATTCAGGTTAGGTTCATCAAAACATATTGTTGGGCCGGTGCTGTGGCTCAATAGGCTAATCCTCCACCTTGCGGTGTCGGCACACGGGGTTCTTGTCCCGGTTGGGGCGCCGGATTCTGTCCCGGTTGCCCTTCCTCCAGGCCAGCTCTCTGCTGTGGCCAGGGAGTGCAGTGGAGGATGGCCCAGGTGCTTGGGCCCTGCACCCCATGGGAGACCAGGAGAAGCACCTGGCTCCTGCCTTCGGATCAGCGCGGTGCGCCAGTCACAGCGCGCCGGCTGCGGTGGCCATTGGAGGGTGAACCAATGGCAAAAGGAAGACCTTTCTCTCTGTCTCTCTCTCTCACTGTCCACTCTGCCTGTCAAAAAGAAATATTGTTGGTCACTGTAGAAAAATGTCTTCACCATGACATTATTGGCAATTGAACTAGGTGATTCTTTACTATAAAGGCCTGTCTTATGCCTGGCAGGATGATTAGCATTATTCCTGCCCTCAGCTGCACCCTCCTCAACCTCTCAACTAAAGTTTTACAATGAGCCATATCCACAGATGTTGTCAAATAAACAAAAGTAGAAAATATATTAGTGAGCCACCCAGATTCAACAATGTTTAATGTTTAGTCTTTATGTGAACCATTCTTTAGACTATATCATTTTTAGGCTTTCCTATTGCATAGAATTTATTAAAAATTCAGATTCTCAAAAAAAAAAATTCAGATTCCCTTAGGGGTACGCATTTAGTCTAGAAGTTAGGACACCCATGTTCTACACAGTATCTGTGTTCAATTCCTGACTTCAGTCCCTGATTTCAGCTTCTTGCTAATGCAGACCCGGGAAGGTATCAGTGATGGTTTAAGTAGCATGTCTCTTCCACCCATGTGTGAGAGCAGCTGAAGTCTCTTGTGAGCTTTGCCAGAGAAAAACAGCAGATGGGAACTCTATTTCTGTCTCTTTTTGTCTTTACCTGTTTGTCCTTCTATCTGTCTCTCTTTAGCTCTCTGCCTCTCAAATAAAAAGAAAGTCATTTTTTCCTTAAAATAAAACAGTTTCTCTGGGATTTGATTTCAGATCGTATACTCTTGAGAAGGGCCCAGGAATTTGCATTTCATGTGGACCCCTGATGGCTCTGATAAGAGTATTCTAACTTTGCACTTGGAAAAAGACTGATGTATAGATGAATCAATGCAAATAGAGTTCCATCATTACATGAGAAGAGCTTAATGATTGTTGGGTGCTATTGTCATATTTACTTAGGACAACACATACATATGGCCTCTAGATTAATGCTCAAGTCTCCAATTCAATTTGTTTTTGTAGACACAGACACAATCTGCTTTGCAATTAGTTAAGCACCCATCTGGCAGATTGAAAATTTGGAAGCTGTAAAATAAAACAGGTAAAGATTTTTCTTTGTCAGCAAGACTGCCTGAAATAATGATCAACTAATGAAAGTACTATAGGACTGAACATTTGTGATTCTTTCAGGGTGAATTGGAATTGATAGCACCATTGAAACAATACCTGATGTCAAATTATTAATGGGGCCCCCTTTCCTTCTGACTAACCTTGATTAATTAAATATTTTCTTGTGCACAACAAGGTCAAATATCTGAAGGCAAGTTCAATAAATTCATTCAATTACTGAGTACAGCACTAAGATTTTAGAAATTAAGTTAATTCCCATGTAATTGACACACTTTTCTAATTTGCTTCCAGATGTTTTGGATTTCATCCTCTGGTGCATAGAAAAGTCTAATAGACAAAAAAAGCAACAGGGAACTTCTTTGTTTCTAGATATTCTCCATTTCTTTTTCGGTGAATCTATAAATCTTTCTTAGTATTTTTCTGCTTCAAGGACTCCTTCCCTAAGTTCTGCCTTCTAATCCAACTTGAACATCTTCATTCAGATAGACAGAGATAGAGTCTGATTAATCTCTATTAGTGAATAAGTCAAATCTTAAAAAAATAGTCTTAATTTTAACTTTTCCCCCCATTCTTCATAGCCACTGACCAGACAGTTACATTTAGCTGCAAATTCAAAGACCTGAATCCAAACATAGTCTCTGATAGACTCTCACTCTCATCTCATACTCACCTAGGAGGAAAAGAAATTTAATCAATAGGTTTTCTCAAAACAATGATCTCTGAAGAGCAGGTGAAAAGATTAAGTAAACACCAGGGATATAAAATATTATCATTCTCATATCTTAAAAGTACAGGCTTACAGCATCTTTAGAAAGTGTTTCTTTTGGAAAAAAAATCCATTTTGTTCTCACAATTAGCAATGCATCACACACATCTATCAATGTCAAATGACCTTCAGTATTTTCCTTGGCTTCATTTGAAGAATCTATATGTTCATCAAGACTCATTTTCATGGAAGCTGTCAATGCTTCCCACTGAATAAAGTTCTTCCAGAGAAAAAGGATATGTAACTATAAAATTTACAGAGCATAGGTGATAAAATTGTGGGAATAATGAGGTTTAATTTTAGTCCAAATTAATTATTGTTCTTTCTTGTGTTTTACTAATATATGGAAGAGCCTTAATGATGAGCTGAATTCATTTTAAAACCATGATTCAGAATCCTAATCAGAATATCATTGAAAAGATCCTATTTTATAATTTGAAATATACATACCATCCAGAAATGGCAAGATGGTGAAGACAAATCTTTTAATGTATATGTGCATAAATACAGATTTCATGAACATACATTTCAGCTTTCTACACACCTTTAGAACAGCAAAGAATTGCAAGTCATCAGGGCTGACATTGTGGTGCAGCGTATTGGGCTGCTGGCACCTGCGTCACTGACATCCCATATAGGTGCTGATTCAAGTCCCGGCTGCTCCACTTTGGATACAGCTCCCCGTTAATGCATCTGGGAAGGCATTGGAAGATGGTGCACATATTTGGGCCCTTGCACAAAGTTGGGAGACCCAAATCCCAAAGGAAGTGCTTGGTTTCTGTCTTTGGCCTAGCTCAGACCATTCCATTGCCATGATTTGGGGAATGAATCATTGAATGCAAGATTCTCTCTCTCTCTTTCTGTGTGTGTGTGTATGTGTCCTTTTCTCTATGGCTTTGTCTTTCCAATAAATAGATAATTATTTTAAAAGAAATTGAAATATATTCCCAAAGAGGGGAGCAAGGGTGAAATGTAGACTTAAGGTATTGCAAAACTGTCTCAGAATAGGCACATCTTTGAAAATACTTTTCGTATTGTAACAGGTGAAACATGAGAGTCATATTTGAAACTCTTCTGGGCCACAGGGAGAGAGCTATCAGCTGGAGAAAGAATTTTTGGTGGACCTCAATTATAGATGTCTTGCCATAGAAAATGTAATACTAAAGCAATTTGGATTGGAGGAAACTCCTTTATATGAATTGCCACCCTACCTACTCTTACAGACTGAATGAATCATTCCCATAGATTCTCAATGCTCTGGATTTGTGACCTCAATTCTCCTACTTTCTAATTCTGAACATCGAATGAAAACTTTCCCTTGGAGTTCCAGATTCTTATCTATTAAATAATGGTTGCCAGAATAGCCCAATGCATAATTTTTCTTGGGCTGGATGCATATTTCTGATATTTCAAGATTTAAAATTAAAACTTCCAATTTCCTCATATTGCACTGTATTCTCACAAGGTTTTAGTAGATGAACCCCTAATTTATGTGTCTAATATTTTAAGGTTCTGTTTTCCTATAGTTTTGTACTAAAAAATTCACTTTCATAATGTTTATATTATTTTTCCCTCATAATAGCCTGATAAGGTAGAAAGCTCTTACTTTCATGGATGCTGAAATTTTGTCTGGAGGCTGAGAAACGCACATGTACACACAGTAAAGATTAGAGAATGAGATCAGCCCAATCCGGATTCATGCTCCTCCTGTAACTCTAAGCTGCTTCTTGTACGAGGCGTGGCTCAGTGGCACAGGAACAGGGATCATCCCTGAGAGATAGCCTGTGTGATTAATAAGGAACATTACAATCACTCAAAAGAGTTAGAAAAGATAGGAAGGTCGCACTCTGAAACAAGTCAATTAAGTGTTTAATTTTGGAACTAAGGGAAATATGAAAATGCAGATGGAGACTGAAGTGATGCAACAGAAAACCAAGGAAGTAGCTTCCGGCAGGCACCTGAGGCTGCAATAGGAAAGATCCAAATCCCCTTCCTAGAAGCTCCAAGGCATACATATTTATCAATCATTTGGTATTCTTCTACATGGAATATTCCTTAAAACTTTTGAATTTTCATTTTTGTTTATTCCAGTATGAGCTTATGGATATTTCACTCATATTTTAGGCTATAGCCTATTATTTTTTATTGACCAAATTTGGCCTTTTATAAGCCAAATAATCTAAGAATCAGCTGAACCATCAGACGTTGCTGTTTCAGGTGGCTTCTGTATCCATTTGACAGCACCATCACTGTGATATTTTTAATACTTTATGACTTTCAGGCACCACACAATGTTTCAGAGCCTTCTTTTATACTTCCTGTGGTAGTTCTAGAATAAGCTATTTCTCTGAGAAGCTATCATTCATTTTACTGCAAAATGACCTGAGTGCTAGGTGTTCTTGGTTCTATGCAGTGTCTTTGCTTCTCCGTCCTCTCAGCTGTTTGATGAACAAATATTTGCATTTATTTATTTATTAACCAATACATATAGATGGAATAATTAACTGGGGCTACTGATAATAGCTGGCTTAAGTAACAAAAAATGTATTTTCTCACAGTTCTTGAGACAAGGCTCCGAAGGTCAAGGTGCCATCTACTTTGTGAAACCTGTTTTCCTGGGTTGCAGCCATCTGTCTTCTTGCCGTGTCTTCCGCTGACCTTTCTTGTGTGTGTGCAGTGAGAGGGAAGGGGTTGAGATCTCTGTCATCTCTGTCTTTTCTAATAAGAACATCATTTCTATTGGATTAAGGTCAATCTTATGGCATTTTAACCTGTATTACTTTCTTCTTGGCTCTATCTCTGAATGAAGTCACATTTGGAGATTAGAACTTCAGAATAATTCAGCCCAAAACAGGCCATGACTCCCTGTCTTAGAGATGCAAGTGAGACTCTTATTCACTAGAACTAGAATTCTCAAATGTATAAAGACAAAGAAAGACATTGGTAGATTATCTATTTCTTCTCTTAGAACTCTATACCAGTTAGGCAATTCCATATATCTATGGGGTCAGACTATTCTAATTATTGTTGGGGTTCTGGTCACCATGGCAAAGACAATCACCTGTGTTCATCTTCTGCCCCTCTAGGTCCAATTATCCACCTTGTCTTTTGGGATTCCTGTTCCATAGTACTGGCCAACACTCTAATTCCTGACTGACAAAGACTGACCAAGGGAATAAGAAGAATTATTGCTGATTTAGAATGTGAATGTATGTAACCTATACAAATTATCAAACTCTTTTCCAATGAAGCTAGCGTTATATATTTCTACTAGTAATGATTCTGTGTTCTTGGTGCTCTATATCCTTACTAGCTATTTTTATTCCAGGTTTTTGGGATTTCTACATATTTATAGGCACAAAGAAGTCAATTCATCCTGTTTTAGCTTGTTTTCTCCTGATGACAAATAAGTTTGGCATCTTTCATCTGCATATTTGCCATCTCTATATGTTCTTTGGTGAAATTCTATTCAGATATTTGGTCTGTTCTTAATTGAATTTGTTTGGTCCTTTAATATTCATATCGTGATTTTTTTGTGTATTTTGGATGCAGGTTCTATATCAGATATGTGTTTTGCAAACATTTTCCCAATCTATGACTTTTCTTTTTTATTCTTTTAATAGTACCTTTGCAAAATACATTTCTAATTTCAGTGAAATACATTCTATCATCATTTTCTTTTATGGAATTTCTTTTGGTATAGTCTCAAAAGATTAATAACATCTTAATTTAATCTAGATTTTCTCCTATCTTATTCTCTGAAAGTTTTAGAGTTGGGATTTTTGCATTTTGTTCTATGATACTTTTTAAATCAATTTTAGTGTAACATATAAGGTCAATGTCTAGATTGAATTCTTTACCTGTAAATTTCCAGTTTTTCCAGTGCCATTTATTTAAAAAAAATTCCTATTGTATAATCTCTATACCTTTGTAAACCCTGTGTATACTATACCAGTAGGGATGCCTTTCTGGGCTATCCATTCTGCACCATTGACAGAAAAAGAAAGAGGAAGAAAGAGGAAGAAGGAAGGAAGGAAGGAAGGAAGGAAGGAAGGAAGGAAGGAAGGAAGGAAGGAAGGAAGGAAGGAGAAAAGAGAGAGAGAAAGAAAGAGAGATAAAGGAGAAAGAAAGAGGAAGGAAGGAAGGAAGAAGAAAGAAAAAAGAGAAAGAAGGAATAGAGAAAGAGAGAAAGAGAGAGAGAGAAAGAGAAAGAAAGAGAGAGAAAGAGAGAGAGAAAGAAAGAAAGAAAGAAAGAGAGAGAGAGAGAGAGAGAGAAAGAAAGAAAGAGAAAGAAAGAAAGAAAGAAAGAAAGAAAGAAAGAAAGAAAGAAAGAAAGAAAGAAAGAAAGAAAGAAAGAAAGAAAAGAAGAAGAAAGGAAGGAAGGAAGGAAGGGAAGGAGGGAGGGAGGAAGGAAGGGAGGGAGGAAGAAGCAGAGCAGAGCAGACAGGAAGAAAAAAAGAAAGAGAGAGAAAACACTGTATGGAAGTCTAGTTTTATAGTTATTCTAACATTTCTCTGATTATCTCTGTTATATAATACTGGGCATTTAATACATGTACAGTATAACTGTATAAGTTTAGATACTTTTCTGTGATCCTACTTGATTTACTTTCTCTTATTTTGAAAGAGGAAGGGTTGTTTGAGGAGTCCCTAGGACTTTTACCGTTAAAGGTTCATGTATATAATTTATTATTTAAATGTTTTTTTCACAGTTGACTCCTCACTAATAGTAATTCCTCTGGAAAAAGTTAGCATCTTGTTTTAAAAAACAAAAGCCTTAAATAAGAATAATCTTAAAATCACATACAACATAATGATTTAGAATTGCTGTTCGCATTCAAGAGGACTAATTTTTGTTATGGCCTTTTTCTACAGGAATGCATTTTATCCTATTTGGTTCAAATAGGAAGTCAATCCAGTCTTTCATGCTATATTTGCCCTGTTGATAATTAATCACCAGAGAATTCCCAAAATATCACTTTACTCATCAGCATGAATCATAGCTCCAGAAAGGAAGCATTGGTATACCTCACTAATGGATCAAATGGGATCAAATGACTAAAATGATGGCGCAACTCCTACATTACATCTAATGAAATTTAGGATTTGTTATGCTTAATTTGGAGAATAGTGTTCTTGATATCATTGTGATGTGGTGTCATTTGACTTTTCCCATCTCTGATTTTCTTTATTGTTATCCAGAGTAAGGATTGCTGAGGTCTGTATTTCTGTTTTGTATCTAACCTACAATATTTTTGGACTTGGCAGTTCAAACTTAATTTATGATTAGCAATAATCTTCCAGCAATAGGCAACATCAAGACCTTTATGTGGTTTAATTTGGTTAAAAGATTAAAAGAAAGCATAAGTAGATCAGCACATTATATTATTACTACTGTTGAACTATATAGTATCATGATTTCAAGCAACAAAATATTGTATGTCTTACACTCCGCACTGGTGAGCTTCTCTCAGAGAAGTTAATAATATTCCTCTTCAAATGAAAGCTAATATATGAAATATAGTCATCTCCTGGAAATGAGTGGCATTTATTTTTAAGAGTTATTTGTGGTTTAAATAAGTTGCATAATATTTGAAAAATAAAAATATATGGAGAAAAATGTAGAAAAACATCCTGATATGTTTCAGACACCTCATTCCTAAACATGATTTCCTGCAGTTTTACGGTGCTAATAAAATTTCTTCTAGTTCCTTGTGCATGTCAAGTTGCTTGTTGGCATTTGCCAGTTAATGAAATACTAATGGTAAAAAGTAGTAAAGAGATATTTGATTTTGGCATATGCAACTCCCATTTGACCAAATGTTCTGTTTATAAAATAACTTCATAAGTACTTCTCTTCTTCTGTTGCTAAATACATGTCCCCTTCACACAACACATATACATCTCCTTGTTACTCAAAAATACAATCTAATTGATGTATGAAACATATTTTTCTTAATGTTTCTATCACACTGAACCTCCACATATAATAGTGTTTCAAAAAACTTTTGGGAATATATAATAATCAATTAGTAGACTCTTGCAAATGTTGAGTTTGAAAGATGCAGACTTAATATAATTTTTTTTTCTTTTTCCCTCCCTGCCACCAAACATATCTCATGAGACTAAAACTCAATTTATAAAATGATATTACTAGGTCCATATTGTGGGTAAGAGTATACAGAATTGCAAATCCAACAATACTGGAGATAGTAATTTAAGTGTTTCTTATTTGTACAACTAGTCTCTAAGTTTCGCTTTATGTAGAATTTTGAATAATATGACATAATATCATCGCAAAACTATTTTTACATATGCTATGAAAAAATCTGATGATTGAATAGCCTTAATTTTTAACCATCATGTGGACAGATTGTTATATGGCAATGGTCAAGAAGAATGAAAGTAGCTATGGGATTGTATTTTATTCATGTCAAATGACAAAGGAATTTAATATTCAAAATGCCTCAATACAGTGAATATTATACTCAGTAACATGAGAACAAGTTAAGTGAAAATGACTTCATTAGAAAGCCAGTCATGTAATACTTTTAATGAGAGAAAACGTAGGAATGCACACGCCTCATATTTCATTTAAAGCCTCAAAAACAAAGTAGCTTTAGTGGATATAATATTCTATCTTTGTGTAATGTCACTGCATTTAGAATGAAAAGTATATTATGTAATTCATGAATGTAGTAATTTAATTAGCTATAATAATAGCTAAATTTATTGATAATAGCTATATGTTTTTCATTCCTCTTTTTAATAAATACTTTCTCACTGAATCCTCAACAACAAACCCCATTAATGCTGTTGATTTTTTTATATGATAAATATAAAGAATCCAGGCAGTGGAAGATTGTGGAACTTGTTGGATATGTTTCTTCTCTCTTCTCCAAATAAATATTAAATGTTCTTGATATTTTCAATGGTATTGTGCTCAGGTGCAGGATCATATAAGCACATTTTCCCATCCAATGTCCTATGCTTTTCTGTATTACAGATTGTAATTCTGTCATGTGCAAGTGTTTGTACTAAATATATGGAACATTCACAGCTCTTAACCACCAATTTGCAAAAGAGTCTACAATAATAAATAATAGAACTCTATTCATCTTTTACTTTGATTTCTCTATAATTCCAAGAAATAATTTATCCTTGTAAATTGAGTATTAGCTTAAAAAAACATGCTTTGTGAAATTAAAGTCAAAAGCCAATTTTGACTTTAAACAATATTTTATAAATTTCTGAGAAATATCATTGAACAAAAATTCCTATTTTTTATTTAAGGAATACAAATTTCATGTATGTAATATATACATATTTGGGAATATGGTGATTCTTCCCCTCCATCCCCCTCCTACCCAACTCTCACCCTTCTTTCTCCTCCCTCTCCCTTTTTCCTTCTTACTTTTTGTGAATATCTGTTTTCAGTTATTTTTATACTCATAATGTGAATCCTATACTAAGTAGAGAGTTCAGCAAATAGAATGAAGAAAAAAGGAAAAATGAATAAAAACAAACAAACAAGAAAAACAGGACAAGGGCTGTTCAAAATTGTCATATCTCAAGGTGTCAGTTTTACTCTTATAGATTACATTTTAGGTTACTCTGTTACTGACCATAGATGAGAGAGTCCATCATTTTGACTGGCTTATTTCACTAGTTATATTTGTTTCCAGTTGCATCCATTTTGTCGCAAATGACAGGATTTCACTGAGAGAAGTTCTCTCAGCCATGGCATTTTCTGTCTATACAATGCTATTGATTTTTGTATGTTGATTTTATATCCTGCTGTTTACCAACCTTTTTTTGAGTTCCAATAGTCCCTTTATACAGAATCATGTAATCAGCAAATAGATATAGCTTGACTTTCTCCTTCCCAATTGTATCCCTTTGATTTCTTTTTCTTGCCTAATGGCTCTGGCTGAAACTTCTAGGACTATATTGAATAGCAATGGTGAAAGTAGGCATGCTTGCCTGGTTCTGGATCTCAATGGGAATGCTTCCAGTTTTTCCCCATTCAGAAGGATGCTGGCTGTGGGTTTGTCTTAAATTGCCTTGATTATTTTGAGGAAATCTTTCTATACTTAATTTGCTTAAGTTTTTTTTTTTTTTTTAATCATAAAAGGGTGTTGGATTTTATCAAATGCTTTCTCTGCATCTATTGAGATAATCATCTGGTTTTTGTTCAATTTGTCAATGTCATTTAATGATTTTTGAACGTTGAACCTTCCTGCATATCAGAGATAAATCCCACTTGGTCTGGGTATGATCTTTCTGATGTGTTTATTGTTGGATTCAATTTTGTATAGTATTTTGTTGAGGATTTTTGCATCTATGTTCATCAGAGAAATTGGTCTATAATCTCTTTTTCTGTTGTTTATTTTTCTGGTTTAGGAATTAAGGTAGTGCTGGCTTCCTGGAAGGAGTTTGGGAGGATACCTTCCCTTTCAATTATTTTGAATAGCTTCAGAAGAATTAGAATTAGTTTTTCTTTAAATGTCTGGTAGAATTCTGAAGTGAAGCCATTGGAATCTTTGTTCCAATTTTCTTTTTTGGGAGCGTGTTTTTAACTAATTCAATTTGTATCTTGATTATTGGTCTGTTTAGGTGTTCTATGTTTTCATGACTCAATTTTGATAGATTGTATGTGTCCAGGAATCTATTCATTTCTTCTAAGTTTCCCAATTTGTTGACTTACAGATCTTTGTGTTAATTCCTGATTATTCTTTTTATTTCTGTGGTATATGCTGTTACATTTCCTTTTTAGTCTCTGATTTTATTGATTTGGGTCTTCTCTCTAGAGTTTTTTGGTTAGTAGGGCCAATGGTGTGTCAATTTTGCTTATTTTTTAAAAAAACCAGAACTTCATTTCATTGATCTTTTGTATTTTTGTTTCAATTTTGTTTATTTAATCCTTAATTTTAATTATTAATTTCCTCCTACTAATTTGTGTTTTGGTTTGTTTGAAGTGCATTGACAGCTTGGTGACCTTCCAGTTCCTTGATGTAGGAAACAATTGCTATAAACTTTCCTCTTAACACTGCTTTTGCTGAATCCCATAGGTTTTGATATGATGTGTTGTCATCTTCATTCATTTCTGGATTTTTTTTATTTCTCTCTTGATTTCTTCTATGATCCATTGTTCATTCAGAGCATGTTATTCAGTATCCATGTGTCTGCATATGTTCTAGAGATTCTTGATTTGTTGATTTTGAGCCTCTATCCAATTTGATTAGAGAAGATGCATTGTATGAGTTTGATTTTTTTGAATTTTATCAGACTTGCTTTATGGCCTATTACATGGTCTATTCTAGAGAAAGTTCCATGTACCTCTGAAAAGAATATGTGTTCTGCCACTGTGGGTTGAAAAGTTCTATAGATGGCAGTTAGGTCCATTTGGTCCAGAGTGTCAGTTAACTCTGTTGTTACTTTGTTGATGTTAAGCCTGGTTGTTTTATCCACTAATGCAAGTGGGGTGTTGAAGTCCCCCATTACTATTTATTGGAGTCTGTGTCTCCTTTTAGATCCATTAACAGTTCTTTTTTGTAATTAGGCATCCTATAATTGGGTGTGTATACATTTATATAGTCACATCTTCCTGTTGGTTTGATCCCTTCATTATTATTTAGTACCCATTTCTGTGTCTTTTAACAGTTTTTGTGTTAAAATTTATTTCCTTTGATATTGAGATTACTACACCTGCCCTTTTTTGCTTTCCATTGGCATGAAATATCTTTTTCTATCTTTTCACTTTCAGTCCGTGCATATCTTTGTTGGTATATGTGTTTGTTGAGGGCAGCAAAGAGATGAGTCTTGATTTTTTTTAATCCAGTCGACAAGTCTGAATCTTTTAACTAGAGAGTCGAGGCCATTTATGTTCAACTGTTGATGTAACTATTGATTAACTATTATGTAACTATTGATAAGCAACTACTTGGCCCAGCCATTTTTCTATCAATATTTCTATCATTTTCTTTGGATTTCCATTGTACTTTTACTGAGAGATTTTCTACTTTCACATTCTTTATGATGATGGCTTTCTTTCTGTGTTTCTGTGTATAGTACATCCTTTAGCATCTTTTGTAAGACTGGACGAGTGGTGACAAATTCTTCCAATTTTTGTTATGGAAGGTCTTTATTTCACCTTCATTCATAAATGAGAGCTTTGCAGGGTACAGTATTCTGAGTTGACAGTCTTTTTTCTCTTAAGACTTGGAGTGTAACTTGCCACTGTATACTAGCCTTTAAGATTTCTGAGGAGAAGTCAACTATGAGTCTAATTAGAGATCTTCTGAAAATAATCTGACATTTTTCTCATGCACATTTTAGAATCTTCTTTATACTTTACTGTGGAAAATTTGACTACAATGCGTCATGGTGAAGATCTTTTCTGGTCATGTATGTTAGGAGTTCTATGTGCTTCCTGTGCTTTGACATTCCTTTCTTTCTCCAAATCAGGGAAATTTTCTGCAATTATTTCACTAAATATGCCATCTACTCCATTCTCTCTTTGCACATCTTCAGGAACTCCTAAGACCTATATGTTGGGTATTTGATAATATCCCATAGATCTCCAATACCGTTTTTATAATTTTTCCTTTTTTTTTTTTTTGGTCTGACTGAATGATTTCCAGAGATTTATCTTCTATATTGGATATCTTTCTTCTTCCTCATCAAGTCTGTTTTAAGGTTTTCCCATGCATTTTTAATTGGATATATTGAGTTCTTCATTTCTAATATCTCATTGTGTTTTATAATCTCAAATTCATGGGAAAAAATCATTCTTATCATATATGGTTTTCTTTAGTTTGTGGACTTTTAAATATTTATTTATTTATTTGAAAGTCAGAGTTACACAGAGAAGGCAGAGTCAGAAAGAGATAGAGAGAGAGGTCTTCCATCCACTGATTCACTACCCAATTGGCCACAATGGACAGAGCTACGCTGATCCAAAGCCAGGAGACAGGAGTTTCTTCTGGGTCTCCCACTTGGGTGCAGAGGCCCAAGGTCTTGGGCCATCTTCTGCTGCTTTCCCAGGCCATAGCAGAGAGCTGGATCAGAAGTGGAGCAGCCAGGACTCAAACTGGTGCCCATATGGGTTGCCAGCCTTCAGGCCAGGGCGTTAACCTGCTGTGCCATAGCGCCGGCACCATGGATTTGCTTCTGATTGCTTTTGAGTAATCCTATGATTAAGTTTTTGAATTCCATTTCTGAAATTTCCTCAATCTCTTCATCTTCACATTCTAGTATTGAAATGTTGTTGTTTTCCTTTGTAGGGCTGGGGTTGGAGCGTCATGGTATCTTCCTTATTATTGTTTCTTATAATTCAGCATTTATTTTTAGTCATTTGTAGAATTAATTGTTGTTTGTTTTTCCTCTGATGGATTTTATCTTTGATCTATGTCTCTGTGGCTTAGTGAAATGTTTGTTCCTTCAGTGATTACCAAGAAGTATGTTATTGAGTGTGGACAGGGAGCTATGGTCTGTGCTCCAGGGTGAAGTGAGTATCCAGGGTAGCACCCAAGTTCGGCATGGTAAGCTCTCCTCTGGTTAACAGGATGGAGAGGAATGGTCACCTCTGTTGGTGTGGTCATCCCCTCACCTACTCTCCTTGAAGCTGAGGAATGCCCAGGTGTTAGCTCCTGTATGTTCAATATTCATCTGTACCACCGTATTAGCTGCACAAATGATCTGCTCAGTCCTCACTGTGAGCATGGTTCCCTCTGCTATAAGCTGCTCTACACAACCAAGGAGCTCTGAAAGTGTGCAGTAGCATTCAGTGATTGCCCAGAAACCTTAATACACCCTGCTTTCTCTCACGCAGTCGCAGTGCTGTCTCAGTCTCAATACCCAGACCTCTCATGATCAAGGAGTCAAGAGGGATCACTCAGCCCCACTAGCCTGTCCTGTCCCCAGGGAGACCAAGGTGTTCCCAGAGCTGCTGCCAATGTGTGTTCCATCTCTCTGGATTGAGTCCGATTCTTGCAGTCAGACTCAAAGTCAGTGGGGAACATTGCTTTTCCTCTCTGGTAAAATCCCTGGATCACAGGCATGCACAATACCTGCCTGCCACAGTCCCTCTCACTTCACAATTGTGATGGGTACTTACAAGATTCCCCACAGGCGGCACTTCCCTTCCATAGGGATTTGTCCCCCTCCCCACATTTACTGGGTGGGTGAAGCTGGTGAGGTAGAGACCATCCCTGCTGGTTGCTCTCGAAATGCTGTCATTGCCCCTGCTGGCTGGGTGGAGAATGTCCCTGAGAGTTACTGGGTGCACACAAAAAGCTGGAGCAGCTGCTACCTGCCTATATCCAGAAATGGTGCCAGCCCTTCCATAGCTGGTCACAGATTGCTGTTGTAGGGGTAAGATGGAGAGACAGAGAGGCACTGATTTTTTTCCTCCACTCTGGGTGAGCAGTTGCTGGTTACCCCAAGGAAACCAGGCTGACTCCAAAATTGTACAGTCCAAACTGGGCTCTTCCTCTATCTGTATCAACAGTGATGTGGGCCAGTGCAATCTGACCTCATCTTGTTTGCCAGGGCAGGCTTTTTCCAGATCCAAGGTGCTGGATCCTTTGTTGTTTCGTTGCTTCTTGCTGCATGTCTGCACCTTAAACACAGGTCCGGGCCATTTCTACTGCTTTCGCAGGACCTCCCACTGCAGTTTCCCCTGCAGCTTTACCCTGAGTATACTTTCTCTACTCCTTTTCTTTTAATTTTGCTTAGCCTAGTTCAGGCTAGCTCAGACGACTATTCTGCCATCTTAGAACCCCACCCCCTAATTCCTATTCTTACACTCTTTTTACTAACTCTTCTAATGTTTTTTGAAAAGTGTAGTGATTTGTCAAACTCAGAATCAACTGCTCTAGCTGTATAATCTAAATGATAAGTCATTGCTTTGTTAGAAATATTCTTTGACTAAGTAAGTTTCTGAGTTGCATAGACATACTTTATTGTAATGTTTTGTCTCTGCCCATATGAATTATATATATTTGTAGGTGTATTTATAGATCCATATATATATACATATATTTGTAGATCCATATATAGCATACATATATTTTTCACTAAGACGATGCTCCTTGATACTAACTAAAGATCTCAATGTTTTGATTGTCTTAAATATATGCACCATTAAAGTTATAATTGCTGATATTAAGAAAAATATGCAATTTGACAATATGATTAGTTTAATCTGATTTTTCTGCCAAACTATATAATTCGTGATTAATAAATTCAGAAGTAAATATTAACAAGAGGAAAAGTTAAAATCACAGTTTGAAAGGAAGGTAAAGGTATTTTTGCAAGGTTTTAAAACAGGAGTCCCTGTACCCTAGAACTAATGAATTTTGAAGTTTTATGCAGCACAATCATGGCTGTTCTCATGTTTGTGGGTGTTTGTCCTGATGAAACCCCTGTAACTCTCACCACATTTTGGACATCCATGATTCACAAGCTTTTGCTGGAGGTGAAGGGATGGCCACACCAATAGAAATGACCATTCCTCTGCATCCTGCTAACCAGGGGAAAGCTACCATGCCCAGCTTGGGTGTTACCATTGAAATGATTTCACCCTGCTAAAATTAGAGAATGGAATAATACTTAGTGTTAAAAAGAAATGAGCTATCAACACATGAGAAAATGCAGAATGAAATTTAAAGGCATTTAACTAAATGAAAGAAGAAAATCAGAAAAAGCTACATAGTATATCACTCCATACATATGGCAATCTGGAAAAGGCAAATGGCTAAGACAGTAGGATTAGAGGCTGCCAGTGGAGTTAGGTGGGAGAGAGGGATAAACAGAACATGCATTGTTAAATCAGTGAAAATGCTCTCTATGCCTAGAGTATCTGTTTGGCACTATAATGCTGCATACATGTCATTTTCCAATTATCCAAACTGTGGAATGGATATAAACCCTCAACAATGAACTCATGGGTCTCCTGTTGTGGCATAGTGAGTTAAGCTGCCACCTGTGGAGCCGGCATCCCATATGGGAGTTCCATATCAAGCCCTGGCTGCCGCACTTTCTATCCAGTTCCCACTAAAACACCTGGGAAGGCAGCAGAACATGGCTCAAATGTTGGGTCCCTGCCACTCATACGGGAGACCCAGATGCAGTTTCAGGTTCCCAGCTTTGTTTTGACCCAGACCTGGCCATTGTAGCCATTCCCAGGAATGGACCATCTCTGTCTTGGTCTCTCTCTCTCTCTCTCTCTCTCTCTCTCTCTCTCTTTCTAACTTCCTTTCAATACAATAAATCTTAAAAAAGAGAACCTACCTAATGTAAATGTGGGCTTTGGGGATGATGAAGTGTCAATGTAGTTCCAAATGTAACCCTCTGCAGAAGGCTGTTGATAAAGGGGAAGGTTATGCATGTGTGTGGGCAGGAAGTATGTAGGGAATCTCTGTCCTTTCCTTTCAAATTTGCTGCAATCCCAAAACTACTCTAAAAGTAAAGTCTATTCAAAATAGTAAAGTAATAATTGTCTTCATTCCAGAACCTTTGAGAGCAATATCTGTGGTCACTGAAAACAAGATATTTTTCCTTCTGATGTTAACTTACTATAATCAGAATCTGCAGGAATTTTCCTCAAGCAACTATGAAGTCAAACCATGAATGATAAAAATTCTGAAATTATTCCATAGCTCTATTGATGCAAACTAGTGATGATATTTTATAAGGCACATAGTAGAATATAACAAATATCATTTACTCAATTGTTTTTGAGGCACAATCTTTAAATTCTAATTACCTTAAAACATTCATCATGGAGCCAGATCTTTAATTTGATTTGAGACTACTACCATAGTTTGTTTTTGACTGGCTGCCTTATAGCATTCTGAGAATTATGTTACTTTCATTACTATAATATAATATAGTATACAATGTTTCTTTTACCTTATTTCAGTTTACATTATAGCTACATGAATTTTCTATTAAAAACACTATGATTACATGATGTACTGATTTTTCTGAATCCTACACATTTTGTAACTTTTCTAATTCATCAGATATTTTAACCCTCACCGCTAGAGTCACAGATTCTTAAAAGATATAACTGAGCATGTAATAGCAGCTGTGATGTTAAGAGGATACAACTTTTATGACATACCCCTTATGACATAGTATAAATAGAAAAAAAAATGAAATATATTGATGAAGTCCCAGAAGGATGCTTCTTTGCCATGTGACCTTAAAGAACTATCATATGTAAGCTTTCATTTTCCCTTCTGTAAATAACAAACCATGAAATTATCGGGAAGGTAAAATGTGACAATGTATATGAACAAAACTTACAAATTTCACACTTTGTCACATATGTTAAACTATTGTTACTACATTTTAGGCGATCTTACTGAGATTCTTATTCCTCCAAAAAGGAGATTCTCTCTGATTACTTGAGTACTGTTTCTGATGGTTTCACCCTGGAGGTAACAGCTTGCCTAAGGACTGACAAGCAGACCTGCTGCACCGCAAGCTCCTGCTGCTCATTTTTGGCAGGTTGTGCTGATTTATGGGACTATTTGATTTATTTAATGTACCATGCCTTTGATTGCATTTACTCTATAGCAGTCACTCAAGATGCAAACAAACACATCATATGCTCTTTAATTATTCCCATCCCCCTTATTCTCAATCACTGCCAATATCAATGGAACAGCTGTGATCCATGCTATAAAATTAAGGTCAACTAACTTGGGTTTGCAGGAATTAATAGCAGCAATTGCTTATTCCCATTAATTTAGTATTTTTGTTCTAAAGTCATGATCAGGAAAATTCTATTCAAGATCAGAATTATTAAAGAAAAAATGAACTGGGGATAGAGATACAGTAGTTGGGCAAAGGAGGAAAGAAAAGGTAAAAAAGAACAGGTTGTTGGGGAAAGTGAAGAAGAGGAAAAATAAAGGTAACATAATAGCTATTGGAGGCATCCATTCTAAGTTATAAAAGACTGTAATGCTCAATAGATACATGCATATACACAGATATCTATACACAGTTATAAAAGTCCTAAAGGGACACAAATAGCAATGCATGAAGTACTTGAATGTCACTCTATTTTTTACTATCCTTAATCTATCTCCCCACCCTGTTTTTATCTACCCTAAACTTAGCAGTTCCTTGCAAATGCACTTCTAGTAATACCATACCAGAAAGATGAAAAATCTCTGTATTTACCCCCAATAGCCTACTGTCACAGAAACCTTCTTTCTATCTTGATTCATTACCATGCTTAACCACATAAAATATTAAAGAAAGAAGGATAGGTACAGGCATTGGCGTAGCGGTTAAGCCAGCACATGAGATGCTCCCATTTTATGTTGAAGTGTCTGAGTTTGAGTCTTGACCCTACTTCTGATTTCAGCTTCCCACTAATGCATAACTTATGAAGCAGCAGATGATGGTTCAAGGACTTGGGCTCCTGCTACTCGCTCGGGTGACTGATACTGAGTTCCAGGCTCTTGAATTAGATATGGACAAGTCCTGGCTGTTTTGGGCTTTGAGGTATAAACTAGTGGATCTCTGTGGCTCTGTTTTTCAAGTAAATATGTTTTAAAAAGAAAGATAGAAGGGAAGATTAAAATAAGAATTCAAGTTTTCAATGTAACAAGAAGTAGTCAAGGGATTGAAATGCTAACAACCTGCCGTCAGATATTTCATTAGTGCTGTAAAATTATCAGTCTTCGTTTTCCGTAAGTCTATGGATGAAATATTATTTTTCGTATTTAATTTAATATGCATACTTATGCAATACAAGTCACTTAAATTTATATATATTTAATTACAATTAATTTAATTGCATGCAGTCTTTTTTTAAACTTTTATTTAATGAATATAAATTTCCAAAGTACGACTTATGGATTACAATGGCTTCCCCCCAATAACGTCCCTCCCACCTGCAACCCTCCCCTTTCCCACTCTCTCTCCCCTTCCATTCACATCAAGATTCATTTTCGATTCTCTTTATATACAGAAGATCAGTTTAGCATACATTAAGTAAAGATTTCAACAGTTTGCTCCCACACAGAAACATAAAGTGAAAAATAATAGATGATTTTTTAAATGATGATGAAACCAGATCAGACCTATTGTCATGTTTAATCCCAGTGAGAGTCAAGTTGGGAATTGATAATTTCTTCTTCTTCTTTTTTTTTGTTTTTCTTTTTACAGAAGATCAGTTTAGTATACATTAAGTAAAGCTTTCAACAGTTTGCACCCCCATAGAAACACAAAGTGAAATATACTGTTTGAGTACTCGTTATAGCATTAAGTCTCAATGTACAGCACATTAAGGACAGAGATCCTACATGAGGAGTAAGTGCACAGTGACTCCTGTTGTTGACTTTACAAATTGACACTCTTGTTTATGGCCTCAGTAATCTCCCCATGCTCCAGTCATGAGTTTCCAAGGCTATGGAAGCCCCTTGAGTTCTCCGACTCTTATCTTGTTTAGACAAGGTCATAGTCAAAGTGGAGGTTCTCTCCTCCCTTATACACATTAAGAAATGTACAATGTTGAATGTACTCAATAATTTAGTAAAGAATAAAATTATATGTTACTGTGGAAAAGACAGAACTTCCAGACCAAGTGTAAACCAAACAGTGTTGAATAAATAGTTCCCTAGTAGCAAAGGCAGTTGCCTCACTGGGGTTTTATGAACTGTGTTACCAGTTTGAACATCCTGAAAATCAGCATTTGTGGCAACTCTGTAATTGTCTATTGGCTGTTGTGAGACTACAAATCATATTTCCATTCCCCTTAATCTACTACTTGTGCCCAATGCATGGTAGAATTATTCCTTACAAATAGTGCTTTTCAAATTTTAATTTTCATTCAGTTATAATGTATTAAGAAGTATAATATAATTATTATGATGTAATAAGAGTTATTTAATCAATACTTGTTGATTTAATAAATTTTCCATTTATTTATTGACAACTCTATAGGAAAGTTTGCTAAGGACTGTATAAGATATAACATCTTCAAATAGTCCAAATAACTATCATAACATATGGAAAACAATATTTATTGATAAATTATATGCACTAGTGTCATATATTTCTCATTTGGACATCACAGCAACCTTTGTGGTAGGAATTATTGACTGAGAAAATGCAATACAGAAGAATTAACATGTTAACTGCTTGCTAGATTCCTCCACTGAGGGAATGGTGGATAGCATAGCCACCCAGGTGTCTCAGGGCAAAACAACAATTCCTTTTTAAGGGATCAAGGCATAACAAGAAGTGTACATGCAAGTGAAAAAAAGGTTATTTAAAAAATTTGAGTACATGATTTTTTTAAGTGAGGAAATCTGCCAAACAGTTCCTAACATTCTTGCTAAGTAGATTAAATGTTTATGACCATGGGCAATGAATGTATTCATTTGCTATTTTTTTAATCAACAGCTACTCCTAAGGATAGTGAAAACAGAACGTGTTATCTCCAAAAGGAAAGAATACCAAAGTAAGTTTGAAAAGGGTAAGTGTGATTTTCTATTTTTATAGCCTTTCTCTTGTTTAAGAAGACAAATTTTATTTTTTTTATTCTAGAACATACCTCCAACTTTTGATTTTGAAAGCATCCAGAGGAGCCAATTCTTCAAGGGAAAATTGTCACTTTGAGAATATGGATGATTTATCAGGTACAGAATTTTTTGTTTCTTGCAGAATGTCTGATGAGGTGAGATTCCTTTCTAACAACATCTTACAGATTAGTATCAAAAGCCTGAACAAAACCATTGAAATCAAGGACATTCCACTGGAAAGCAATCAATTGTTATGGAATAGATAATGTGTTTTCTTGCAAAGCAAGAGAATAACTATCTGGATGTTATTAATCTTCCTTGAAATATTTTAAGATTCCAATGTGCTGTGCTAGACAATTTTCTCTTTTCTTCTTTTTCAGGAAACACACCAAAAAAACCTGATTTATCTTCAAATTACAGGCTCTATCAAGGGCATTAAATTAGCTATTTTCCAATGATCATACTTATAGTTTACTCATGAGATATTTGTCTTAAAACTGCCCTTTTATTTGATAAGAAGGAGTCTGGTGGAAAGGAAATGACTTGATTCAGCAGTCTAAATCAGATATATCTATATGGATGTATGCATCTATGTCATTTTTTTTCTACTTCAAAATGTACCTGGGAAACATTGAAAAAGAAAAAAAAAAACACTTTAAAGAAGTTCATGGTTAGCAAATAGAAATACAGTTTCTTCAATACTATCTAATTTTGTCATTTCAGCCATGATAATTTTAATTTATTGGTAGAGATGCTTGAAAGAATAAACTGTGAGTGTTCTATTGCAGCTATAAATCACTTGGGTTGTAATAATTCTAGCTTTCATGTGTACTTTAAATTATATTTATTTAGGCATATTAGCTACAAATTTTTTCTCAAATATTTATTCATCATATGTGCCTTATACAATGGCAGTCATGTATTTTTTAACAAGTTAAAATCTTATCTTCTAAATTATGAGTGTTCCCTTTGATTTATACTAAAGTATATTTGTAGTTAACAAATGCTCCCAAATTACCATGATTTACATCTTCTGTTACTCAAAACTTTTGTTGTATTTTTATTTACTTAAGCACTATCTTGCATAGTTTACACTTTGTTTTACTTGAATATTTTTTCAAATTTTGAATATTTAGTTTTATTTTGATTTATCAGCAGATTAGAGATGATTATAGATTATACGTGTCCCTTTCTCTTATGGGAGTAGAAAGAAAATATTAGTATAATCACTATTAGTTGCTTTAAAATATGGGTTTATTCATTGACTCAGGAAGCATTTTTAAACATGTTAGTCTCAGTATATAAAAAGGGGTGAAAATATATGTACCTGATCCTAAATAGATAAATGTCTTTATGGAAGTTACAATAAAATGTAATCAGTTTTAATGATAGAGAGCAAGGAAGGCACAGAAAGAAGTTCCCAACTCTGCCAAAATCAAGGAGACAGGTCATGCTGAAGTCAGGAACCAAAGAGTGTGTCAGAATATGGCCTCCATGCTAGTGCAGGAAATCAGAGAGGGAACAACACACAGAGGAATCATAAAGCCTATTAATTATAGGCTATAAATCTGTTTAATCCATCATCAAATACCCTATCTAAGGAGGTGTTGATGAGTGCTTATTGAATGGCAAAAGGAGGATTCCATAGTATTTCTATGATTTAAACTTATACAACACATGATTGGCAAAGGAATATCAAGCTGCGATTAGCAGCTGTTTTGAAAGACTGTTGAAGAACCTACTTGACACCAATACAATTACATCATGTGGATGACTTGTCTTCTACGATTTACGTGTATAAATTTTTAATTCAATCCTTGGCATAAATGCTGAGAAACTTCACAATGGATCCATTTCCCCTGCAAAAATCAATTAAGCAAATAAACCAAATAAGTTATGAAAAATATGTATCTTAAAATGTGTTAAAATTTTACTTTCATCTGTTCTGTTTTTTTTTTTTTTAATTTATTTGACAGGTAGAGTTATAGACAGTGAGAGAGAGAGAGAGAGAGAGAGAGAGGTCTTCCTTCCATTGGTACACTCCCCAGATGGCCACTACGGCCAGCTGGAACTGGGCCGATCCGAAGCCAGGAGCTGGACTGTAAGAGGAGCAATCGGGACTAGAACCCAGCGCCCATATGGGATGCTGGTGCCACAGGTAGAGGATTAGTCAAGTGAGCCACGGTGCTGGCCCTGCCTTTCATCTGTTCTTATACAAAGAGAACCTCACAAACTTGGTTGAACAATTTGACAAATCTATATATATACATGACAAAATGTATTGGACTAAACAGGCAATCTGTACAAGTACAAGAATATCCATTTTGCATCCTGCTGTAGAGATTAAAAAAAAAAAGTGGAATTATTTAAGTGAGATTATAGAAAGGAATCCCTAAAACTTCCTGGGAGTGTCAGGGAGGATTCTCTGGAGAGGGATCTCAATGGTCTTCGTGTTAATTCTCAAGAAGCTCATTCTCTAATGTGAAAGTCTAGTGTGAAGCTCAATTTAAAAGATACAATTTGCAGTTAGGATAAATGGTATGAAATGGTTTAGGATGAATTGAAATCATATATTAGGAATATATGGCCTTTTCAGAGTGCTTTGATAGTGAAGATATTTTGCTGAATTTCAAGTATTGGTAAGTTGTCCAGGTAAAGAGAGAAAAACAGAGCAGCCCAGGAATAATGAATAAAATCTGAAAACCTCTGAGTCATCAAGGGAATGGAAATACTAAATAGTCAAAAGTCTAAATTCAAAAAAAAAAAGAGGGAGGAACTGATATAGTGAAAGTATGGTGAATGAGGAGGAAGTACTGCATGAAATAAGATAATGGTTAGCATCTGCAAATATTTGGATACATTCAATCTCTTAATACATATTTGTTGCATTCCTACAACATGCCAGACACTTTTCAAGGTGCCAAAATAATTGAAAATGCAACATTGACACATTTAAGCATTTAAAGTTGTAAAGGCACTTTGGGAGAAAAAGATGAAATTAATTTTATCATGTGAGTGGCATGGAGGAAAATAGGACATAATAGGTGGAATGTAGGGTCCTATTTTGATACAGGATGTTGACAAGGCCTCCCTTTTTCAAGGAAACATTCAACAGAAGGAAGGGAGGTAAGCATGAGAAGTTTTACTGCAGTGGACTTTGGCAGCGGGAACAGTAAATCCTGAGGGTCTGAGGTGGGTGTATGCATAGTGTATCCCGAAAATAGAGAAGGGAACAAGATGACTAGAAGGCATCATAGGAGATGAACAATGGAAAGAGTAGATTTGGTAAGAAAAGAGGACCAAGCCGTAGGTATTAAAGAACTGCCTTGAAACCATGGTAAGAATTTTGATTTTGGTATTGGATAAGAGAATTAACAGGAATCATTGCTCTAATGATCATAATCTAATTTAGTTTAAAAATACCACTGGGCTATGATGAGATTAAACTGCAGGGCACAAGCAGGGAAACAATGAAAGTAGCTGGGATTCCAATGGAATTTTAGGGACAAGGTGATGGAAACGAGACCAGGATATGCCAATGTAATTGAGAGAAAATATCATGTTCTGAGGGTATAGACAGAAAGAAAATGACTTTAAAAATATATAGATTATGGCTGGTGCCGCGGCTCAGTAGGGTAATCCTCTGCCTTGCGGCGCCGGCACACCGGGTTCTAGTCCCGGTCGCCCCTCTTCCAGGCCAGCTCTCTGCTGTGGCCAGGGAGTGCAGTGGAGGATGGCCCAAGTGCTTAGGCCCTGCACCCCATGGGAGACCAGGAGAAGCACCTGGCTCCTGCCTTCGGATCAGCGCGGTGCGCCGGCCACAGTGCGCTGGCCGTGGTGGCCATTGGAGGGTGAACCAACGGCAAAGGAAGACCTTTCACTCTGTCTCTCTCTCTAGTGTGAGAGATTGAATGTCCACTCTGCCTGTCAAAAAGAAAAAAATTCATATATATAGATTATAAGAAAAATACCTAGATGTCTCCAAATCTTTTTATCCTTTGAAACAGGAAGAATTGGGCTTTCACTTATTGAGATGATAAAAACAGTGTGAGGTTAGTAAAGGAAGACAAGATTTTATTATGCTAAGTTTGAAATGAGGATTAGACATTCAAGTGAGAGCCTGAATTGGGCATTTGTTAAATAAGTCTGGAGTTCATCTAAGAAGTACTATCCCTAGAAGTTACACATTTGTGTGTTGTCAGTTAAGTTGTTGGATTGACAGCATTTTATGTTACTATTGGTAGAGTTGAGCAAGGACACAGCCTTGGAACACATAACAGAAAACAACAAAAGGTTATGAAAAGGAGCAAGTGATCTTTAAGATTCTCCTAGAGTGATATCCTGGGAATCAGTTACATCAAAGACTGGTGTAAGATTGAATAAAATGAAGGTTGAGAATAAGTCAGGGAGATAAATAAAAACTCAGTAGAGAAAAAAAGTCCTTGAGTAGGTGAGAAGAAACAATAACACTATAAAGGACAGAGCGGAACTTGATTAGGACCGTGGGAAAAGTCAGAGTTTGGAAACACAGAAGAGATGGTACATAAGGCTTTGGGAACAAAGGGGAGTTTTGCTGATTTACTTCTATTTTCTCTGTGAAATGGAAAGCAAGGTCATCGACATTGAATGAGTTAGGTAAACAGGATTTAGCTGTTTGGGGAGAGGAGAAAGGATATAAAATAATTAATTAGCTCTAGGAGGGAAAGAGATTATGGAAATTAGGAGAAATACAGTAAAACTCGATGACCGTGATGTAAACATAAGTCTTGTCCTCGTATGTTTAGGGGTGGGGATTTGATGTGACACCTGAAATCCATATGCAGGTACCTGAGTATGAGTTTGACTCTCTTTCTGATTCCAACTACTTGCTAATGCAAACCTTCAGATGCAACACGTTATGCCACAAATACTTGGGTCTCTGTCACCTCTGTGGGAGACCAAGAGAGAGTTCCTTGTCCCTGGATTCCTATTAAGGCAGCAGTGGATGTTGTGAGCATTTGAGGAGTGAAGAAGCAGATGGGAGAACTCTCTGTGTCTGTCTGTTCCTCTCTCTCCCCTCCTTGCTTGCCTTCCAAATAAATTAAGTGAATAACTTTAAAAATTTCAAAAATACGATGTGTGTGTGATTGTAAGCATTAAGAGTCTAACATTTAATTGTTTTTATTTAATTGATATAGTGGCAAAAAGAGAAGGGGGAGTCAGGGACATTATTTCAAATTCTGGCCTGAGTAACTTAAGGGGATGAAAAGCAACTACAGACACTAATAATCTGGAATATATAGATTTTAATGGGGAGGCTGAAATAAAATTTGGGGAATGTTCATTTTGAGATAAATATGAGTCATGCAAGGGAAAATGTTGAATATGTTGTGGGGAATAATGTATTCAGGAGAAACAGCAAGGGTGAAGATATGCATTTGAGAATAATTTGCTTGTGAATTCCAAGTGACCAACCAAATACCTTGCAGAGTTATTGGTGACTGATTTTTGGGTATTATACATTGAATTTGCTGTTCCTGAAAATTTGCTGTTCTTGAAAATTCTTGAAACAGTTCTTGAAAATTAAGTTAAACAGAATATATTTATACTTTGAAAATATTTTAAAACAGAGAGTAAGCAATCCAAGGTTCTCTACAAATTACCCATCGAGCCTGTGACAAAAGATGGTGGTTTGGAGTTGCCTAGAGTAGTTACCAGTAGGCCAATCAAAAAATAAAAAAATGTTTACACTTAATTCTAATTTTATTTGCCATATTTTAAAATGTAGTCTACAATTTGCATATTCTCTACAAATATATCATTGGTTGAACTTAATTCAATTCAATTATACTATCTTGATGTTACATTTTTGTTTCTTTTTATAGTTACTCACAAGTTTTTACATGTACACTGTAAGGACAGGTTTCTTTCTTTTCACTGAATAGGCTAATTGCCAACTAAAATTTAGATACTTTTAATAAGACATAGCATGAATTAAGAGGTCTACACACAAGGACCAGACAGAATGTCATCCAGGAAAAGTTTTAGATCTGCATTGCATCCAAAGAATAAAAGTACACAGGGTCTGCAAAAAATAATAAGAAGAAGAAAAGAAAAAGTATGATGGAGGGAAGAAAACAATTCTGAGAATATTCATTTATGATATTGAATATATATTAATAGATTTCATAGAAATATGTATTATAAAAATATGAATGAATATAAATTTTATTATACATCAAAATAAATTTACTATTTGATTAAATTTTCCTTCAGACTTTTTGAAGTACATTTGTATTTGCACATTACTCAGATATCATTCTTTGTTTTTCACTTTTTTGAAATATGTGATTAACATGTAATTCTTGTAAATGTTATGGAACGAAGGGCAATTTTTCCACACATATATGCAATGTGAACTGATCAAACCAGGCAAGTTGTTTTTCTATTTCCCTATATTTTATATATCTTGTAGCCAACCAGCCAACCAAGACATCCTTTTAATTTAATCATATCACATTTAAAAGTTTTTATTTTCTCAATAATTGACTAAATATATAATGCTTCAACAGAAATCCTTTTCAGCATTTTTGTATCACTTCTTAGTTATTTTTTCGAACAGATAGGGAATTTTTTCTTAGCATGACTATATGTTTTCATGGATTTTAAAGCAGGTCAAGGATTGTGTTAATTTATATGCCCACTAAAATTGTGTGTATGTGTTTGTGTGTGTACGCGTGTGTGTATATGTGTATGATCTTGGTATTTGCTACCTTAACAACCACTGTTTATTTCCATCATTAATAAATAATTATCCAAATATTTCTCCCTGCCTTTTTCCCCAAAACTTCATGGTCAGTTCTTTCCCTCATTCACTAAATGATGACCAACCTCAAGGTCTTCCTATATGAAGTGAAGTGCCCCCTGCCTCGATCACTTATCTTAGTTCTTTATATCCTGAGCATTTCTTATCTTTTTTTTTTCTTAAGTTAAATATCAGAAAGAATAAGCCTGACCTGTTATTTAAAGTAATTCTCTACTCCAACTGTTCTTTTATTTTTTGTAGCCCCTCTCCACTTCATTTATCACTCTTCACAAATGTCACAATGTATTTCTGATGACTTGTTTATGTTCTGTTTTGGTCCCCAGGTTTATAACGATGACAAGAGAGATCGTGTCATTTCCATTCATCACTGATTGCTAGTACAGTGTATGGAAATTAGCAGGGCTCTGTGAGTATTTGCTGAATCCATGGGCAAGTGCATGAGTTACCGACTGAAGAAACTCCCTGTGGGAGGAATCTATTTTCATTTTTCTTCTCAATGATTTACTAAATGAAACTTTAAATTTGTGTTACTAGTAATATGATACTTCAGAATCTATTGTAGTTACATTTGAGGTTTTTAGAATAGTCAATAAATTATATAATTAAGAAGCATCCAAACGAAACAGAATTTAAACAAATAATCACCAGCTAAATGGTATGGTAGTATCGTTTCAATTCATCTTGTCATTTGTCTATCATCATGAACTGGATAAGAAAATCAGAAGAATAATTTTTCACTATTAGGAAATCTACCACACAAAGAAAAATTTTAATTAGTTTAATAAACATTTTTCAAACATAGTTTAAGAGAAACAGTTATTTTCATAACACTATTGGAATTTTGAAGTACTTGTAACAGCAATAAAAAATTGATTGCTCATGAACTGTGTCCTTCATCTAAGCAATGCACAGTGACATATATTTCACAATATTTTTAAGCAAAGGATTTTTCCGTCTTAACCATAACTACCTTATTCTGAAACAAATGTAATTTTAAAAACTTAATTCACATTTTTCCTGAAGCTTTTATTGAATTTTATCATTATTAAATAGTGATATTAAGGTATATGCTTTAGCAATTTCAAGTTTTAACAGTATATTTTCAAGTATTCCAAGTGATTTTTAAAAATTTTGAAATGTAATCAACTCACTCTTAGATTCCCGATTATCCATATTTAAACCATAAAGAATTTGGCACTTATTTAGTTCACAATTCTCAGATATTACTTGTCCCTCACCCTTGCTCCTTTCTCTCCTCTTGTGTTCTTTCCTCTAAAAGAAATACAATTGTGTTAGAAAATGGTGCTGTCATCTCTCAATAGCTAATCGTTACCTTCAAGTGGCCTTCAGAGGTGTCCCGTTTACTGCCCTTTCTGTGGTACTCCAATTTCAGATCAACTTTACAGGAAATTCACGTCCGCTTTTAATGATAAGGTCCAGGTTCTTCTGATGAATGTCTGTCCCCCGGCCCTGATTGACACCAGCAGGATGTGGAGGATGACAAATTGTCAGACAACAGATCAATCTGTTTTCTCCATTAAGTAATGAGGAATGAAAGGGAGAGCCATGGCAGTGTGGCGGGTGGGGGGTGTGCTGTCTGTGATTACCTGGAGACATCTTAAAGATGTTTGTAAATCAGATGTGTTAGCAGGATGTGTGTGCACTTATTATACATGCAGTAGTGTGCATGTTTGAGTGATGAGAACTGAATATGCAGCAGATACTTTCAACAATAAAACACAAATAAAAATGATTAGAAGAAAGGTATTGAACAAGCTATGAATGTAAAATTCAGTGTCCTCTGAGAATGCAAAGAATAGAATAAGTTGAGCAGGATCTAATAACACAGCCTGAAGTCTAGAGGCTTGAAGATTAGAAAACTACATTAATTATTAGCTTTATTTTCAAATGAATTTTTAGTTGACAAGGAGTTTTTATCTGGGGGAATAATTTGGATTATAATGCGTTTTTCTGGAGCACATTTCTGAGAGGTTTTGCCTGGAACTTCAAGAAGTAAGTATTTCAGAAAATTTTGTCAGTTCGAAATTCCGAATACAAAGAAACAAGCATAAAATATATAACTTTTCAGGGAAGTTATCAGTATTTTCCACTACTCTTCTAGGCTCAATGAGTGAGAATTTGTATGCCACCTTAGGGCTATCTCATGTTCATGATGCAAAAACAATAAGAATGGAGTTGAGGTCTTAGACTGAAAAATGCTGACATCAAGTTTATTATGTGACCTTTGAGCTTCCCCTTCAACATGAATGCATATCAGGTTAGGAATGTTTTTATTTGTTCTGTTTGTTCCAAAGTGGACTCAGTGTAGTCTAAGCATAATGAATTTTTTAAATAGAGATAGAATGACTATTTCTGAGTATCTAAGAAACTGGATAAAATCAGTCATTGTGATAAATGTTACCCCGGAACTAAGGGATCAACCTCTCTCTCTTCTCTGGGTTTTTCCATATACAGTTTCTACTGTTCTCTTCAAACTGACCGGAAACTTCTTCCTTCATAGAGAACAGATAAGTCCTTTTATTATTTTCTTAAAAAAATCCTTTCTCCTTTAAAGAGCAATCATATAGAGAGATTGAGTCTAGGGGCCAAAAAACAGAAAATTGAAATCCTGTCATTTGCAACAAAATGACTGCAACTAAAAACCATTATACTTGGTGAAATAAGCCAGTCCCAAAAAGACAAATACCATATATTCTCCCTGATCTGTGGTAACTAATGAAGTACCTAAAAGGTAATCTATAGAAGCAAAATTGACACTTTGAGATGCAATGAATTTGAAAAGTCCTGTCTCAACTGTGGATGAACTTTTTTAAAGAATATTTGTTGAACTCTTTACTTAGTGTAAGATTAATCTTATGAGTATAAAGTTAATTTAAAATAGAGCTTTGTGAAAAATATTAATGGGAATAGGAAAGGAAAGGGGAAGAAGGGTGGGAGTGCAGATGGGGACGAGGTTAGGGTGGGAAGAATCACTGTGTTCCTAAATTTGTATATATGAAATTTGTTTACCTTAAATAAAAGTTTTCTAGGTTGAAAAAAACAAGTCTATGGGCCAGCTCTGTGCATAGCAGGTTAAGCTGCCTCCTGCCACACTGGCATGCCACGTGGGCTCTGGTTCTCTCCATTTGTGCTAATGCTCCTGGGAAGCAGCAGAATATGATGCCAGGGTTTGGGCCCCTGACCAAGTGGGAGACCCATATGAAGCTCCTGTCTCCTACCTCTGATCAGGCCAAGCTCTGACCATTGTAGCCATTTGCTGGGTCAACCAGAGGTTAGAAGATCTCTGTTTCTGCCTCTCCCTCTCTGTAACTCCACCTTCCTTTTTCAAAATAAGTATTAAGCCTGCATGTCAAATCCAGGCCCCAAATTTTGGTTAGCACAACTTATGCTAAGTGTCCAATCTTGGAGAATCCAGTTGTGTTCAAAAAGCAAAGCCATGTATTCTGAGTTTTCTATAATGTAGACAAAAGGAGAGATGGTTCATTGAAATTGGAGACAGTTGATCTAAAAAGGGATGACATTAGCAGCCAAAACAATAGTTTCATAACCCCCCAAAAAAATCCTGCTGAAAAATTCTGATCAGAGGTATATGGAGACAACATTGTTGGTGTGCTGGGGAACAATTCTCACCTCTGGAAACCATGGAGATATAATTAAAATTGTATCATCTTTTTAATTATCAGAAAAGTGAAGGTCAAAAACATTTCTTTTTATCATATATTTATAAGGATATATAATATTAATTATAAATGAATCAAACTCAGTCCATAAAGAGGTTAAGTGTTATAGATGATTATAAATACTTCTGGTATTTGGAAATGATCTAAATAGTATATAAGACTGATGACATGGATAAAACAACACAACTGATGATTAGAATGTCTACTGTGAGGGACAAGGAACATTGAAATAGATGCTACATTTTCCATGAAAATGCTTTATAGAAGGGCTGGCACTGTGATGTATTAGGCTGAGCCTGTACCTGTAGTGCCCGCATCCCATATGGCCTCATTTCCCAGCTGTTCCTCTTCTGATCCAGCTCTCTGCTTACACCTTGGGGAAGCAATGGAAGATGGTCCAAGTGTTTCAGCCCCTGTACTCACTTGGGAGACCCAATAAAAGCTCTTGGCTCCTGGCTTACAACAGTCCCAGCCCTAGAAGTTGGCCATTTTGGCCATTTGGGGAGTGAAACCAGCCCATGGAAGGCTTTCCTCTCTGTCTCTCCCTCTCTTTCTATAATTCTTCCTCTCAAATAAATAAATAAATAAATATTTTTAAAAGAAAGAAAATGAAAAACATGCCAGGGGATTCCAATACAATCCCATCAAGGTGGCATGTACCAATGCCATCTCACTAGTCCAAGGGATCAATTTCAGTTCACAGTTGATCACACTGATAGGTCTAAGAGTCAAAGGGATCACACAAACAAGACTAGTGTCTGCTAATACTAACTCATAGAATCAAAAAGGGAGAGAATGATCCAACATGGGAAGCGAGATACACAGCAGACTTATAAAATGGCAGATGTCCTAAATAGCACTCTGGCCTCAGAATCAGCCCTTAAGGCATGCGGATCCAGCTGAAATGCCCATGAGAGTATTACAGGCATGGAAAGCCAAGACACTCTGGAAAAAAATAAAGAAGACCCAAATGAAAGATCTCTGCAAGTGAGATCCCAGTGGAAAGAATTGGGCCATCAAAGAAGGAGGTACCTTTCTCTGAAGGGAGGAGAGAACCTCCACTTTGACTATGACCCTGTCAGAATAAGATCAAAGTTTGCGAACTCAAAAGGCTTCCATAGCCTTGGCAACTCATGACTAGAGCCTAGGGAGATTACTGACACCATAAACAAGAGTGTCAAATTGTTTAGTCAACAACAGGAGTCACTGTGTACTTACTTCTCATGTGGGATCTGTCCTTAATGTGTTGTCCAATGTGAAGTAATTCTATAACTAGTACTGAAACAGTATTTTATACTTTGTGTTTCTGTGTGGGTGCAAACTGATGAAATCTTTACTTAATATATACTAAATTGATCTTCTGTATATAAACATAATTGAAAATGAATCTTGATGTGAATGGAATGGGAGAGGGAGAGGGAGATGGGAGAGGTGCGAGTGGGAGGGAAGTTATGGGGGGGAAAGCCATTGTAATCCATAAACTGTACTTTGGAAATTTATATTTACTAAATCAAAGTTTAAAAAAAGAAAGAAAATGATTTATAGAATAGATATAACAAATTACAGGAAGAAATAATTTTTCTATCTTCCATAATTATAATTTCAATAAATAAATTAAGCTCATTTGAAATGAATAAAGTTCTCAACAAAAATCCTAAAATCAAATCTAACTGGTAGTTTAATCTCCTATTTCCAGTCTTTCATTTGTTTGTTTTTCCGCATTAACCACCTTCACGGTGCAAGTTGATATTAAAGGTCATTTAGCTCCATTTCCCACACTCTATAGGAATGGTTTCTGCCCTGCTTTTCTCTCTGTCCACTCAGTCATCTTCACAGCAAAAGTCATGTGCTGGGATTCCAAGATACTCTATATGTTCTACCCTCATAATGAAATACCCTATCCCCCCCAAAAAAAAGCTATATGAAATAAACAATTTGAACTTCTTTTTTATAAAATGCATTTGTCTTTACTAAATGAATACATTGGAATATTCAAATTTTAGTTTTTTTTTTTTTTTTTTTTTTTTTTTTTTTTTTTTTTTTTTTTTTTTTTACAGGCAGAGTGGACAGTGAGAGAGAGAGACAGAGAGAGAAAGGTCTTCCTTTGCCGTTGGTTCACCCTCCAATGGCCGCCGCTGCAGCCGGCGCACCGCGCTGATCCTGGCAGGAGCCAGGAGCCAGGTGCTTTTCCTGGTCTCCCATGGGGTGCAGGGCCCAAGCACCTGGGCCATCCTCCACTGCACTCCCTGGCCATAGCAGAGAGCTGGCCTGGAAGAGGGGCAACCGGGACAGAATCCGGCGCCCCAACCGGGACTAGAACCCGGTGTGCCGGCGCCGCAAGGTGGAGGATTAGCCTATTGAGCCACGGCGCCGGCTCAAATTTTAGTTTTAAATAAGCAACAGAAATAATAGATGTCATTAACTGAAATGAATTTAGAAAAAGGAAACCTGGTAAAATTAAATAAAAAAGGTTTAGATGCTAAAAACTCATAATAAAATACCTGAGCTTTTCTCTCACATAAAAGATATAAAATGCAGATACTGAAGATGCAGACAAATGAAAGATCTACACCTTGAATAACTTTAGCCCTTCCTCCAAGGGCAAGTATTTTAAAGATATTTTCAGTATGACCTAGAGACACAAGGGAATATGCTCCAAGAATCAGATGTTGGCCATGCATCTAAGAGAAGTGACCTAGAAACCCAGAGAAACAAGTACTCAGCAGATGCTGTTAGGATTGATAGACTCTCTAGAATCTGAATTGGATAAGCAAAAAGTTAGAGCTGAGGAAGAAGGCCATTTGTATGAAAGCCTGTCACTCTTGACATAAGAAATAGAGTTGGAATTTCTCAATGGAACTCTTCCCTGTTCTGCCCCCTCCCCAAGATTAGGTTTCTCTCTCTCTCCTTAACCCTCTCCTTTCCTTCTCCCTCTCTTTCTCTCCACATAGAAATGCATACACATTTTAATTAAAAGGGGGTTAACTTTTTAGAAACAGCTAGACCTATAACGCACAAACTAAGGGCAAATAACAGAAGCAAAAATACCCTATCACTTTTTTTCTATAAGGTGAGTGGGGGAAGAATTTGAACAAGCACTTAGAGACCTAACTTACAGAGGGATTATTCAGGTGGCTTCAGGTCTGACTTTGGGGGGGAAGGCAAGTAGCCATTACTTTCAGTTGTTGAAAGTTTTTACTATTTCATTAGACTTGACATTTAATTACTGAATATAATATGATATTGGCAACTGAGTGACTGTTGAGTTTTCTATTTCTTAAGAATTGTTAGAGAGGCCAGCGCTGCGGCTCACTAGGCTAATCCTCCTCCTTGCTGCGCCAGCACACCAGCTTCTAGTCCCGGTTGGGGCGCCGCATTCTGTCCCGGTTGCCCCTCTTCCAGGCCAGCTCTCTGCTGTGGCCCGGGAAGGCAATGGAGGATGGCCCAAGTGCTTAGGCCCTGCACCCCATGGGAGACCAGGAAAAGCACCTGGCTCCTGGCTTTGGATCAGTGCGGTGTGCCGGCTGCAGCGCGCCGGCCACGGTGGCCATTGGAGGGTGAACCAACGGCCAAGGAAGACCTTTCTCTCTGTCTCTCTCTCTCACTGTCCACTCTGCCTGTCAAAAAAAAAAAAAAAAAAAGAATTATTAGAGAAATGATGACTCTACCACTCTACCAGAATTTTCACCCAAGAGTGGAAAAGAATAAAATTTAAAATAACATTTAGAGATAATGTAAGGTTGCTTTGCAAATAGTCACCATAAATCATTCTAGACATTTAAAAATTCATGTTGTTATGAATTTAATACCATATCTGGTGCAGTTTGGATATTTATTTGTTCAATAAATATCCCTTTATATATGTGTACAATATGTGATGACTACTCTTCTAAGCAGTGGGGAAACAAAAATGAACTTGATAGAAGTAACCCAATTTTCAGTCTAGTGGTTGAGAAAAATAAATAGATTTTCATGCTATGACATGATAGAGGAGGTAAACATGTGTAAGAGAATGGGGATGCATAGCAGTGAAACTAAATCAGGGTTTGGGAATTGAAGAAAGGAATCTCAAACCATGTTATATCTACAAAGAAATTTGAAGGCCAAGTAAGCATTAATGTGATGAACAGAGTAGGAAAGAGTGACCCAACAGAAGGACAATTCTGAAGTTGAGAGGGGCATGAGTCACAAAAATTAAGAAACTGAATGGAAATCCATGTACAGTAAGGACCTTTGAATGATTATGGATAGATTTTTCAAAAAAAAATGGAGCTGGAGAAATAAATGGTCTAGTTATGAAAATTTGTATAATTATAAGCCAAATGTGACTATTTTTAAGTTAGTCAGAAAAAAATGGAATGATTTTCATTATGGAGTATACTTGCATATCTTCAAATAATTTTTTGAAAATATGGTAGACATTTTTGTTATTAGCAAAGTGGCCAGGGAGTTTTAAATTAGCAAAAAATGTTCTACCCACATAAATGTATTACTAATAATTAACATATGCATTGAAAACCAACATTGAGGATATTTATAGATATTTTATATAATTCTCTAAGGATGCAATTTACCTTTTTTAGCCTTCATTTTATAGCTAATAACACTATTTCACAGAGTGGTAAGTATATAATCCATGACTACTACTATGAAGTAGTGGAGCAGAAAATAAATCTCAAATCCATGACTCTAAAATCTAGATGATTCTCTAACTCCATATCATGGTTTCAAGCCAAAAGTGAGGAGAAGCTGGATCCCTTAATTCAAGGTTAATTGATTCAAACTTGAAATTCAAGTGGATGCATGTAGTTGCAATGAGTTGAAAATGACTTGGTTTTAACACCCTAGGATTTTTTATTTATTTGTCATTTCATGGATATGAACTAGCAGTTTCAATCTTTTCTTTTTCTCTTCATTGGAAAATTATTTCCATTTAACCTTTAGAATGCCCAAACACTCATATTGTTAGAGGTCCTCGAATTCTGCTCTTCTCTGTAACAGTATACATTCTGGCTGTCCTCCTTTCTTGTACATCTCTCTCATCTTGAGACCCATTCTTCCCATAGTAACATTATACTGAGGCTTATGCCTTAGAATGATGCATTTTAGTAATTATAATGTAGATCTAGTATGACTTAGATGTAATCCTAAATCATTATCTAGATGTAACACTAAAGCAATCTCAGAGGAAATTGTCTTCATTCCAGCAGAGAAGAAAAAGTTATATTTTGTGCATGAATTATTAAGTATGCACTTAAAGGGGGTAACAGTCCTTTTAATTTGGCAAAGTTCATTGTTTTAATTGGTAAGAATGACCAATGACCTAAGGCTACAGTATCTGGAGCTAAGAATAACAAAAGAAAATGAAACAAAGAATACAACTTGGACTAGACATGAGTTGTGTCTCAGTAAGAACTGGACAAATTCCAGTAATTGTATGACAAACTACCAATTAGTGTTCTAACCCCATAGAAAGACCATGCGTTTTAAAAGATGTCTTCACAGTTAAAGGATGTAACCATAGCAATTCTGTTTCCTAAAAGACTGACAAAATACCCTTTCAGGATCTTGTAAGTGAATAGACATGCCATTATAGCAAATGAGAGTAGTAGTGGAACAGTATCAGTTTGTATTAACATGAAAACATCCATGCTCTCCAGATGTTCATCTTGGTGACACTTGTTTTAAATCTTAATTTAACCAGATATCAATAGATTACTAGGGAAAGGAGCCGCTTCTGTCCACAGGCCAATACTATGAGACTCTCTAGTCATCCTCAGGACTCTCTAACTCTGCTTCCTTTAGAGGAATAGGTGCAAGAAGCAGAATCACCATACCATCAAAATATACATAAATAGGATTGGTGTTGTGGCACAGTAGGTTAAGTTGTTGCTCAAGATTCATGTATCTCATATTGAAGTGCCTGGTTTGAGTCCTGGTTACTCCTGATTTCAGCTTATCACTAATGTACACCCTGGGAGGCAGAAGCTTATGAAATGATGAGGTTATTTGTGTCCCTGATACCCATGTGGGAGATTGGATGGAGTTCCTGGCACCAGGCTTTGGGCTGGCCTAGCCCTGATTGTTGAGGACATGTGGGGAGTGAACCAGAGAACGAAAAATTCTCTAACTCCCCCTGCCACTCCATTGCTGCATTTCAAGTAAGATGAAAATAAACACTTAAAATATAAAAATAAACAATAAAGAGCTTTTGGGCCCCAGGTATTAAAAAAATTTGGTTTTATTTTTACTTTTGCATTATAGATCCAGGCTGAAATCCTGAATTTTCAGGATAAGGTCTTCATAATCAGAAGCTGAACACTATCATACACCCAGGGAAATCTAACGGGTGTTTTACCTTCATCTTTTTGGTATAAAAGTTTTCAAACATTCGGAAATAGTGCCATAGGTATCTCTACACGCCAGAACTAGATTTAACAATGTCACTTGCGTTTTGTGTATACACAGACATGGAGTTTGGTGAAGTGAAAGAGAGAAAGAGGAAGAGAGAGCACTTTAGGTGTTTTCGTTGCCAAACTATTTGAAACAAAGTTGTAGCTATAACTATACTTTACACCTAAATATTTCAATATACATCTTCTGAAGAAAAGGACTTTCTGGGATAAATAGATATTATGGCTTAAAATTAACAAGTATATAACACAACCAAATATCCCTTAAACATATACATCTTCTCAAGTGTTTTTGAATGATTTTCCAAGCCATAATCCAACCAAGCTGCACAATTTAAACTTAATATCATTTATTTTATATCATTGCATGTCTACAATAAAATTGAATGGTTAATACAACAGTTCTGTTTTAATCCATTTGTGCTTTTAAACAAAATATCTGAGGCCAGATAATTTATAGGGAATGTAAATTTTTATCCCGGTCCTGGAGGCTGGACAGTCCAGGATTAAGGTTTCACTATCCAGTGTGTGGTTGGGGAGCTCTTGCTATATCCTCACATGGTGGAAGGAAAAAGAGGGAAAGTTTTGATGAACACTGTGTCCTCCCTTGGCAAAGCAGCAGAGGAGAGTGAAGCTACTATCTCAATGCCTTTCTGTAATGGTATTAACCTGCTATTGAGAATAGAGCCCTCGTGATCTAAACAGTTTCCCAAATGCCCCATCTGCCAGCATTTTTGCAACTAGGATTCGTTTTTCAACACCTGAATTCTGGAGGACACATTCACCATAGCAGTTCCCAACAATTTATATTTAAAGAAATGTTTCTCTCATTGTCTTTTAATCTAAAACACTATTTTAAACCAAAGCATCATAGACTGCCCCATATTCTGGATTTTTCTGATTGCCAGTATTATTACTTAATCTCTAATCTCATTAACCTTTTCTTTTTTAAGATTTATTTACTTATTTGAAAGGCAGAGTTACAGAGATGAGGAGACAGATCTCCCATCCGCTGGTTCACTACCCAAATGGCTTCCATAAACAGAACTGGGCCAGGCTGAAGCCTGGAGCCAGCAGCTTCCTTCAGGTCTCCCCTGTGGGTGACAGAGGCCAAAAACTTGGGCCATTTCTCTGCTGCTTTTCCCAAGTCATTAACAGGGAGCTGGATCAGAAGTGGAGCATTCAGGACTCAAACTGGCACCCATATGGGATGCTGATATCACAAGTGTTAGCTTAAGTCACTATGCCACAATACCAGCCCTCCGATTATTTTCAGTAACCAGAAAATTAGCACTAAAGACTTGAGTATTTTCAAGTTAGCTTCTTGCACAAGACTAGGATGCTTTTAAGCTGCATCATAGTACAATATTAGATATGTTATGTTGGATCAGTTGTTTAAAATGATAACCTATAAGTTTTCTCTTTTTTGTATGTTTGATCTTTCCCTGTAAGGTGTATCTATGATTCCTGGGATGATGTGTTGGTATTGTGGGTATATCTTCCACCAAAACTCTGTTTTATGCTCACAAGTCATGCCAGAAATACTGATGGAGATTATTTTTTAAAGATTTATTTATTTATTTGAAAGGCAAAGTTACAAAGAGGTAGAGAGAGAAAGAGAGAGAGAGAGAGAGAGAGAGAGAGTCTTTCATCCACTGGTTCACTCCCCAGGTGGCTGCAGTGACTGGAGTTGGGCCTATCTGAAGCCAGGATCCAGGAACTTCTTATAGGTCTCCCATGCAGGTGCAGAGGCTCAAGGACTTGGGGCATCTTCCACTGTTTCCCATTCCATAGTAGAGAGCTGCATCAGAAGTAGCGCAGCCAGCTTCCACATGGGATGCTGGCACTGTAGGCGGCAGCTTTACCCACTTATGCTGCAGAGCTGACCCCGATGGGGATTTAAAACTGGAAACAACACTTCTATCATTCTTTTTACCATTAATTAGCTAAAAAATAGAGGCTTTTCTGTTCAATGCTGTGTGATTTTTGAATGCAATCTTTAAATTATTTCTTTGGAAAACATGTTGAAAGATTTGTTTCCAAATAGTAACAGTAAGGTGAAACAAGCAGATTTGTGTGTATTTGTGGGAGGGCATTTATTTACTTTTGCTTTAAAAAAATTCTGCATTATTCTACAAAAAGTTGAGCATACATAAATGTTTCTGCAATGGTCAGGATGTGGTTTGGCCCCAAAAGTTTATATGCTGGATGGTTAGCCCTACTATGGCAGTGTTGAGGTAGTTGAACCTTTAAGAGATGGGATGTACTAGAAGGTAATTAAGTCACGGGGGTTTGCTACACCCTCATCAATAGGTGAATCCTGTCTCAAGGGACTCAGTCAAGTCTGGTAGGAGTGGGTAAATCCCTTCCAGTACAAGTTGTTAGTTGAAAACTGAGCCTTGACATTCCCTAAATCCTGACTTCCTGGATTGCTGTGGTCTATCTGCACGTGTGCATTTTCTTTTCCCTTCTCTACCATGTTGTAAGATAGGCTGGGAACACTGGCAAGATTGCTCTCATCATGCTCTTTAGGGACTGCAGCCACCAGAATCCAGAGTGAACCAAGCAAACCTCTTTACTGTGTAAGTTGTGTAGACACAAAATGAAAGAAGACAATGCCCAGGAGGAAAGGGCATTGTGTATCACTCAGGGCCACAGAGCCTAGCGTCGGGGTCAGTCCAGGATAGAAAGGAATGAGAGGGGGTGTTAAGGAACAAAGCTTTTACTGTGATTTTTGTGGGAAGCAATGTACCAGGCAAGGTATGTAGATGAGCAGTTTATTAATAAGTAGACTGAATAATTTCAGTGGAATCAGGGAAAATGGTGGTTCCTCAGTTTTGTGGAACATGACACTGGAGTGACTTAGGGCAAAGGGATGTTGTCTTGTACTCCAATAGCCTGAAAAATAGAGGAGAATGGGTATATGGTCTTGGGTTTTATTGGTTTTAATATGAAAGCCATCCTGCCATGGAAGTTATTTGCTATCTCTAGGAAATAGTTAACTCTGGAAGGGTCAGTTTCTCCTTGTGTTTGCAAGTCTCCATGATGCAAAAGCATAATAAAATACAGAAAATACAAAAATGAATAATATAATCAGTAATAAATTTTGATTGAAGATTAAAGATTTAAATGTAAATGGGTTATATTTCCCTGTAAAGTCATTTGCGATTATGAGATTCTGGATTGCAATAACTCATATCTTTAACAGAAACTTGTAAATCATGTATCAATTAATAAACATTGTATCTCATTTCATATTGTATGATTTATCTGTGTTAGGATTAGATTGTACTTTTAATCAACATGGATATAAAAAACACATTTACACAGGAAAATCTTGTCAGTGGGATGACTATAATTTTATTCTGGTGAAATCTAAATATTGTTTACATGAAACCATGAACAATTTTTATTGTAGATTAATACATCATATTTCATATTAGCAGAATGGTTCTATATATTCTAATACATTCATTTAAAAATATTAATATCTGTGTATACTTGTTGTATAGTTTGTGTGCCATATGAATGCTTTATTTGATCTATAACATTGTCATGAAACAGACATAGCATTTGCTAAAAACAAAGTACAAATATTTATTATTATGCTTATATTCTCAATAGACTTATTTATTTATTTACTTAATTTATTGTGTTTATTTGAAAGGAAATGAGACTGAGAAAGAGACAAACAAACAGAGGAAAAACTCTCATCTGCTGGTTCATTTCCAAAATACTCCAAAAGCTTGCAGTAGCCAGGTGTGGGTCAGGCCAAAACCGGAAGCTGGAAACTCAATCCATGTCTACCATGTAAGAAGGAGCTCAGCTACTTGAGCCACCACTTTCTGCCTCCCTAGGTTCACATTAGTAGGTAACTGAAACACACAAGCTGAGCTCAAACACAGGCATTCTGATATGGGATGTAAACATCCCAAGCATCATCTTAATCTGTATGCTAAACTCCTGTTCTGCAACACAATTATTAATTTTCATAGCAGCCCTGTCATTGGTGTAGAGCTGTAGTTCTATACTAAGCAGACATCAGTGACAGTGAGTGAAGATTTACATGATGTTAGGTGACTTCCATCTGGGAGGCAGATGCCAGTGCATGCGATTCAGCAGAGGATGCAGATAACCAAGAGCTGAAAGCAGCCGTTTGACTCTCATCCTATTGGGGAATCCGAATATTTTTTCCTCCACGGACATATCAGTAGAACTACAGTATTTATAGCAGCCATATCAGTTTCTAAAAATAGTCACAAGTTCATTTTAATGGGATATTAATGTAGAGATGAAAAATGAGAAGAAATCACTTTTCTGGCATTTAAATGCTATTATTTCCTTGATTTATGAAACATTTCAAAGTATTTTCTACTTTAAAGAACCAATTAGAAGAATAAGAATAATGCTCTTGGCTACTGGACTCAGGTTTCCCCATTAAAGTTTCCATATGCCAGTTTCCTCATTGTTTTATTTCTTGCATTTAATGGATCTATCACAAAAAGTATTTGAGGAGCCAGCATTGTGGCATAACGGGTAAAGCCTTTGCCTTCATATTGGCATCCCATATGGGCACCAGCTCAAATCCTGGATGCTCCATTTCTGATTCCTGCTAATGACCTAGAAAAAGCAGTGGACGATGGCTCAAGTGCTTGGGACCTTGCCCCTACATGGGAGACCCAGATGAAGCTCCTGTTCCTGGTTTCAGCCTGGCCAGCTCTGGCCATTGCAGCTATTTGAGGAGTGAACCAGCAGATGGTTCTCTCCTGCTCCCCCTCCTGTATCTCTGACTTTCAAATAAATAAATCTTGATTTAAAAAAAAGGCAGTATAGCTAAATCAACAGAAAATCGCTATTTTTTTGATTGGGTCATTGTTCACTGGTTAGACGCAACCTTATTCAAAATCAAGGAATTGTACTTGCTTTCAGTGATGCAAAGTATAACAGGATTAAAAACTTAGAGAATCAAAGTCAATTGAGATAAATACAATTCTTTTTTTTTTTTTTAAATGGGATGGTACATTAAATCTAATATAAAATTATTATGTGGAAATTCCAATGTTAGCCAGTATTGGACCGCAATTATAGATGGCATATTTTCTTTGCTAAAGCTGGAGTGAAAGTTGAGATAGGAGTGGCACCACTAAGTAATGACATAGCAGCAAGTATTGTAATAATGTGTAACAAACCTATTAAATAGAAAGCTGGGTTTTTTTAAACCTCTGCAATCGCCATTATTTATTTGATGATTTCCCTATTAGGGAATCACTTGTTAAAATTCTTTTTGAAAATGCTTTTTTTCAGAAATTGTTATATGATTGACCAATAAGAAAAATAAGTGGAAATGATATTCAACCTAATATTTTTAAATGGGCAATTATTAAAGGATCAGTCATTTGAAATACATCCTCCTGTGCATTTTATTTGGGCAGGAACTATGTTTTACTCAGATCCCTTGATTATTCGTGACCTTAGCTGAAATATATAAAACATCCTGGTTTGTTGGTAACCTATACAAATGCTAACGTGCCTCAAGTCTGATCATGATCTTCCAGGGCCCCTTTTACTATAGTGGTGACATGGCAAAACATGAAAATGAAATTGGCTTAAAGTGTATGAATTTGAATATCACTCCTCAATTAGTGTGGCATTTGAGACAAATCCCTTTACTTCTTTCTAAAGGCTTCAAAAATCCTTGTACATTAATTCTTTCTTTTATTATGGACAAAATTCTGGAGGCAGTGCCATATGTTGGCAAATGTATGGGGCTTTGCTATCCACCTACTGTTGTAGAACCTCCAGGCTTAGGGCAAAGAACTTAATCTTTCTGAGCCTTCACTTCCTCATTCTAGAACCAATGATAAGGCTCCTTACTTTTGAGATTTTACATAGGATTAAACTTGTTAAAAATGTGTGGCACGAAGCAGGTACTCACTGAATGGTAATATTGGTTTTCAGTGCTATGTTTATTATTGATATTCTTTTTTCAGGTAAATCTTTATCCCAAGTTTTCCTAACGTTATCACTTTTTAAAAAGATGTATTTATTTATCTGAAAGAGAGGAATGGAGAGGAGAAGAGAAGAGAGAGAAATCATCCACTAATTGGATTTCTCTCCAAATGTCCACAACAGCCAGGGAAGAGCCAGGCCAAAACTAGGTGCCAGGAACTCCATTAGGGTCTTCCACATTTGTGGCAGGAACCTAAGTAATTGGCCTGTTACTTCCCCAGTACATTAAAGGAGGCTGGATCCCAAGCACAGAGGAGTTAGGACTTGAGCCAACACTGATATTGAACGTGGGCATTTGAAGTGGCAGCTTGATTGGCTGTACCACTACACCTGCTCCTTTCTTTCTCTTCTTGACCTTAGGGATATTAAGTATTTCACAGAATTTGATAGCTAAGAAAAAACATTAAGATTAATGGGTCAGTTGCATTAACATTTTAGGCAACAGAATTTACAATAAATATGTGTGATTGAAACATCAGAGTAACCCTTTGGTTGAAAGAAAGATGGGGCCAGTATTGCCACTTGATTAGCTCCCATCTTGTTAAATGCACAGAATGCTAGCTATTTTTGAAAACATTATCCTAGTTAAAACATTCAGTGTACAGATATGAAAATAATTCAGAAATATAAAATAGTTAACCTTAAATCCTGAAGCTAATTAATACTGAAAGTGACTTAAATATTTTTAGTTCTTAGAACTGGATACCCTCCTCTATTCTGCAATATCTACCAGGGAAATCCATATTTATGTTCATAAGTAACATTTCACAGGTTACTACCTCTTTATGCTAGCTCAAACATGCATGTGCAATGGAACTTCTAACTCTTTTTGACAGAAGAAACAGCTTCAGTATTGAGCGGTTAAGGATTTAAACAAGAGATTGAGCATACCACTATGCTTCGTTTAAAAATATAACAATTGATGCCACTACATTGTCTCAATAAAAGCCTGAGTGAACTAGAAGATATTTTTCCACGTGTACATTTTGCACTTTATTTTTAGAAAATGCATAGAGGGAATCATGAAAACATACAGTCTCTCCTATTATGAACTGACACATCTAATAGCTGTGTTGTAATCTGTAGCCAAAGTCCTTAAGAAAGGAAAACATAGAAGAACAAGACAACTAAGATATTTGAAGTCACATAGATATGTACTTGAATCTCATTTCTTTCAGTTTCTATTATATCATGGATACAAGTCACGCATGTTTTTTAAACTTTTTTCTCCAGTTCTGTAAAATGGAACAAACAATACAAACTTTTCAGCTTCGGTATAAAGAATTGGTTGAGATTTTTGCAAGGTATTTAAATAGAATGATTGGTTCATGTAAACAGATTTCATAGATATTAGTTTCCCTCAATACATAGACACTATATACCTACATGTATATATTTCATATTTTAAAATGTTATTCATTTTAATATTGGTTTTTATACAATCCAGGTCCAATTATTTTATTGTTAAGTATTTTTGTTCACTTTTTACTTGTTCAACTTACAATGAATTAATAGTGATGTAACAAGCTCAAAAAAGTTTAAACCACCATATTTCTATATTTATGTGCATTTTGTTAGAAAGATTAAAACATACAAAAAAGCAGAGAGTGGAATAGGAGCCCTTATATAATCCATAAACCAGATTTACAAGTTATAATGATTTACCACATTCAGTTATTGAAACTTTTTATCATGTATTGATTTTTTCTTTGATGAAATATTAAAGTACAAACCCATTATGTCATACCCATAACTACTTTAGTCTGTGGTTTTGAAAGTATGACTGTGCTCTTACATAGTCACACAGATATTATCTAGCATTAACTCAGTCTTTTTGTAAATAAACAAATGACATTCAAATTAAAAGTTAGCTTTTGTTATGTTAGATTATATTATACTGTCATCCTGAATCATGTTTTAGGTCCAAAAGTTTACTTTGATTCTATTATATTGTCATCCTGAATCATGTTTTAGGTCCGAAAGTTCATTTTATACTCATTTGAGTGAAACTGAGTATTTGTAGATATGAAAACTTATAAAAGACTCATGGCAGGTCTAAGCACTAGTTTATAGAAACACAAAATTTAAAGCCAAGTATCAGTTTATTTAAGCATTGTACACAATCTAACACATCATCATAAAATGTTAGAAATCCAAAACCTATTTTGGTTATAATTTAGGTTATTGTGGCTCTTATTCATTTGATTTAGTGATAAAGATTAAAGTTAACCTTATTTTCACTGTATTTTATATTAAATATTTCACAGATATTACCACTTCAGAAAGTCAATAAACACTGTACCCATTTTAATCATAGCAGGAAATTTGGCTTCTGAAAATATTGATTTTGGCCAGATATTTTAATTGCATGAATATCATCACTATGATGGGCAAAATTTGTTTCAGTTTGATGTTTCTGGTCTAATGCTGTTCTCTGAGTCAGACAGGGTTAAGTTCTAAGAATGATTTATGTCTATAGGATGACTTAAATTTTCAAGGTGTTAATATAAGAAATTAAGAGTTATACAACTTTCGGAATTTCTGTATAAGCAAAGGATAAACCTCAGCTTACAGAAATAATGAGGACTCCTCAGAATGTGACCCTCAGCAACTGTGAATGCAAGAACCTCATAGGAAATCTTCCAAATAACTCACACAGAAGCTATTTTGGATATTATAAACCACCGTAGACTATCTTAGTGTGCAGTACCTAAGCAAGCGATTCTCCAGAAGCCATTGCCTGGGCAGCCAAAGGGAATGATAGATGGTAACTTTCCAGGAAGCTGCTACGATCACACTTGTGCTTTGCTGCATACCGAGAATAATAGCCTCACTTCTTTATAACCTTCCAAATCAGATACACAAGAGTGCATCTCATTGGCACATTCTAACATGCAACCATACAGAAAAAGACATTCTGAAAAACAATTCTCTTCTTAATTCTAGGGAAGTATGTAGTGATGTACACCTTTTGCTACAGGATGCTGTTCTTTTTTTCTTTGCTTTGGTTTAAATTATGAATATTCATTCCTTTTGAGGACCTCCTGGATTAACAAATGGTAAGGAATAAACCAGATATGTGGATAGACATTATCCTTGATTTTTTTTTTTTTTTAAACAAGAGGTGACACAAAGTAATATAAATTACCACTGAAGTTATGAGGCATGGGATCTATCTGAACTTTGCCATTTAGGGACCGTGTAACCTTGAATTAGTTACTTAACCTCTGTAAGTTTTCATTGATTATGTATTTTTTTTTTTAATTTTTTTTTGACAGAGCGGACAGTGAGAGAGAGAGACAGAGAGAAAGGTCTTCCTTTGCCGTTGGTTCACCCTCCAATGGCCGCCGCAGCCGGCGCGCTGCGGCCGGCGCATTGCGCTGATCCGAATGCAGGAGTCAGGTGCTTCTCCTGGTCTCCCATGGGGTGCAGGGCCCAAGCACTTGGGCCATCCTCCACTGCACTCCTGGGCCACAGCACAGAACTGGCCTGGAAGAGGGGCAACTGGGACAGAATCCAGCACCCCGACCGGGACTAGAACCTGGTGTGCTGGCGCCACAGGTGGAGGATTAGCCTATTGAGCCGTGGCGCCAGCCCATTGATTATGTATTAATTAGTGATAATCAAACCTGCTTGCCATCACCTGCTAAAATGGGTAACTTTAGGAACAATGCAGCTGATGTGTGTTTAAATTACACTGTTTCAGGCATATCAGAGCAGTGAATGAATGATTCCATTTCCAATGTTGCAGGGAGCACCAGTATATACATTTAGAAAGCTCTGAAACCACCAACAAATTGTACTATAGTCTTTCTGACCCTCAAAATATTAATTTCCCCAGCTTGTTAGAGATTGGATGCTTATTATATTTGAAACACTTATTTGAGTCATGCACATAAATGTAGCTAGTCTGTCAGGATATCATCTTTGTCCCCCCTTCATATATGGTAACCCCAAACAAAATTAAGGAAAAACCTGCCTACCTTGGGGTAGGCATGAAAGTCATGTATTTATAACTTTAGCATCCTCTGAGAAGACATCTATTGGGAAATTAGTGTCACTCATGGAGTGAGAGACAGGCTGGAGAAATATCTGAATGGTGTACTAACAAATTTAAACAGACTATATGATTCAAAGTAGTACTCAAGTCTTAAGAGGCTGTTTATGCTATGATTTGCTAAGTCATCTGCCTTTGATAGATACACCACACTGGAGTACTTGAAGTCCAGCAATCTTCTTTCTGACATCTTTTTTCCAAACTCTGGGGAACTTCCAGAGAAACACCTTGGCTCTGATTTTGTCAACTCTTATCCCTGTCTCTTTAATCTCAAACTTCCAAAATTTCTGTTGCCCATAATGCATTTCTAATAAATAATTTTTGAAAATATTTTATAAGACAGAGAAAACAGTTATTAGTAATTTCCTCTCTGTGCCATGAAAAAATATCCTAACTCAACAAGTAAATAACTAAGACTTTAAAATTGAAATTAATAAATTAAAAAGTACTTGGATACCTTCAGAGAGTAAGAGGGAATTGAATACACACCTTGTGTAATATCTTGGTTGATCCTGGAGTAGAAATGATAAAAGTGGGAATCGGTGCTAAGGGATGAGTTGATGGTATAAAGAGCTTAAAATAAATGAGTAAGAGGTAGATAATAACTGTTTTTGTGATAGAATCAGAACAGATAGATAAATTATGAAGGAAAGAGAAGAAGAAAATGAAAAGCTGAGGTTGGTTTTTCATCTCTTAGAAAATATGCCAAGAAAATATATATTTTCATGCATATTTCATTGAGTAAATAAATGCACAGCCATTTTGAGCCATGGTTCCCTTTCTGTTTTATACGTATAGAGAACTTATATATATCACGGTCCTACATGTGGGAAAATCCAGCTGCCTTTTATAATGTCATCAAATGTCCTTCTTGAGTACTGGTGATCCACAAAAAATTTTATCATGTTTTAGCTTTTGAGGGCACAAAGACAAGGCACTTCTTAAATAATGCAGCTAGTGCAATCTCCTAGACAAATGGGAAATTAATCAGTCTCTAAATCCTTGTTTTTTTGAAGACTTGTGCATTTTAAAGAAGACGGAGTAATTGTTTAGTGACTTGGTGCCATTGATTTTCATTATGGATGGTGTTGGCTGGGTCTCTGTTAGGTCACTGGGGAGAAATAGCCTCTGCATAGCAACATAAATTGGGAAAAGAGGCACTTCTTATTTCATATTCACAGGAAGAATCTCAATCCCTAAAGAAGTTTTGCATGACTTTCCCTTAAGTACAACTTTTACCCCTTGTATGATTTTTAGGAAACAGTGACAAAAATCCCTCAGTACCAGTATCGATAGGATCTTGGCTTCAGTGGTGCAAAAAATTCTCTACCTAGGGCAATTTTACAGGAAGTACAAGTCTGAAAACTATGAACAAGATGATTTAAAGCTATTTCATTGAAATCCATAGTGATTTTCCTGGTTATGGTTGAGCATGCTTAGAATAGAAGAATCAAATGAGCATTACCTGCTTGAGCTGACAGGCAGAGCAGAATTTCTGTGTACTCGGAAGTTCTGTTTAAGTTAGGTGATTTGCTACTTTATGAAGATTTAGTTGAATATTTCATCTGATACCAAAATGATTACAGTTAAAGTGCCTCTTGTGAGTCCCAAGACAGCTACCAATTCTGATATTTTCTAGATGGGATTCTCACCCATTTGACTTGGACATGGAATTGCTGTAAGTATAAATCCAAATTCGTCTCTTCCTTCTCCATTTTGCAGAAAGGTTGGTTAAACTTTTCTCACTTTTGTTTCAGGTTTTTCTTTTAAACATAACCAACCTATGTATTTATTCCCAAATCCCCATCTATTTAATTTGTGTAAGCTTTGGTATCAGTTTTTTTTTTTTTTTTTGTAAACAAAATTTTCAAAAGCTCCACTCTTTGAAATGATATCTATTTTTTGTGCTTCACAATGAATAACTTTTTAACAAGAAATCATATAGTTGTCATATTGTGAAAACTCATTGAATTACTACAGAGAAAAGTACGCCTCTAAAAGGATGTTTGCCTTCCTTTTTTAATGAAAGATGCCAAAACAAATCCCTCTTTTAATAACTAAATTTTTTGACTCAATGATCTGTTGCATGGTTTAGAGAAAAGAGGAGTTATGATTTGCTGGAATGAGGCACTTGGGAGATTTTGATCTTTTAAGCTACTTGATAATCTTCTATATATAGCTATCAAAAGCTGTTAAGGAAATACATCAATTAAAGATATATAAAGAACTTTTGGTTAATTGTATGCAATGGTGTATTACTACATTATAAAAATGTCACCAGTAATTTCAGAGTTTACAAAGATTTTTTGATTTATTGATGAAATATTCACTGTGTCAAATTTATCAAGATCTATTCAGAAGACCATTAACAATATTTCAGGTTTTCTGTATTGTCCACATGAAAATAATGGCCTACAGATGCCAATAATATTTGGATCATCATCTTTAGATCAAATAAGATTGATTTATTCATATCTTTGCTTTCTGTTTGAATGTATTCTCCTGAAAGGAAAGTGAATATTGGAATTTCTGTCTGAAAAAAATGTAATATCCAGCTCATTCTAAGTAGTGTTAAATTTTTGTAACGGGAATCCACTTTTCCATTGATCAATTACTGTTTCAAGGAAGCTTTTATCTTTGAGAACTGAGGAGATATTTTCAGAGAGGATGAAGGATAGATTCAAACATTTTTCACCCAGGTCTTTTGGTTATTTTCATTGTACCCTTATATTTAATACCATAACACATTACATCTTGTTTGAGAATATTTCTTGTATAGTAAGAAACAATGACTTGATCAGCTCTTGTCCTGACTGTCTATAAACAACTTACTACATTATTCCTTTTAGTATTTTTTTGTTCTACTTAATACCATTGGTTGAATTCATTAATTAACACACAATTATTCTTAGCTGTTTAAATTTAACTGAGAAGTGATCCCTGTTAAATGTAAGAGTGGGATAAAGAGAGGGAGGAGATGTACAGTTCGGCACATACTCAATCAGACTTTCCACTAATGGTAGAGGTAGAAACATGCCAGGGGATTCCAATTCAGTCCCTCAAGGTGGCATGTACCAATGCCATCTCACTAGTCCAAGTGATCAATTTCAGTTCACAATTGATCATAATGATAGGACTAAGAGTCAAAGGGAGCACATAAACAAGACTAGTGTCTGCTAATACTAACTGATGGAATTAAAAAGGAGAGAATGATCCAATATGGAAAGCAGGATACACAACAGACTCATAGAGTGTCAGATGTCCTAAACAGCACTCTGGCCTCAGAATCAATCCTTAAGGCATTCGGATCCAGCTAAAAAGCCCATGAGAGTATCTGAGGCATTGAAAGCCAAGATACTGTGGCAAAAAAAAAAAAAAAAATGACCTAACTGAAAGATCTGTGAGTGATCTCCCAGCAGAAAGAATGGGCCATCAAAGAAGGAGGTACCTTTCTCTGAAGGGAGGAGAGAACTCCCACTATGACTATGGCCTTGTCTAAATAAGATCAGAGCTGGCGAACTCAAGATGCTTCCATAGCCTTGGCAGCTCCTGACAAGAGCCTCGGGTGATTACTGATGTCATAAATAAGATTGTTAATTGTTAAATCAACAACAGGGGTTACTGTGCACTTACTCCTTATGTAGGATATCTGTCCTTAATGTGTTGTTCTATGTGAATTAATGGTATAACTAGTGCTCAAACAGTACTTTATACTTTGTGTTTCTGTGTGGGTGCAAACTGTTGAAATCATTACTTAGTATATACTAAATTGATCTTCTGTATATAAAGATAATTGAAAATGAATCTTGATGTGAATGGGATGGGAGAGGGAGTGGGATGTGGGAGGGTTGCGGGTAGAAGGGAGGTTATAGGGGAAAATAGCCTCTATAATCCAAAAGTTGTACTTTGGAAATTTATATTTATTAAATAAAAGTTAAAAAAAAAACAATGGTGCTAGCTGATGTGCTTTTAGTCAATTAAATCATTATACCAAATAAATCTATAACTAAGCCAGGAGAAGTGGAACAATGAGTCAGTGAGCACCTGTACTGGTGTAGACACTAGCCTTGGCTCTCTTCCGTTATGGGGTAATTCCTATTCTTAAGAAGAAAAAATAGATAAAAGAGTTAGGAAAAGAGATGTGATTTAACTCTAAGATTTGTAGAGGCTCTCATATGAATAAAGGGAATTTTTAAACAGAAAACAAGCCCAACCCCCAAAATCACTTTCAGAAAGGAATAAGCTCTCTTTGTAATAGGGAAACTGAAACCTTTGAAAGTAAATATATCCCTGTCATTTATAAACATGAAAGTTCTGAAATCATAGACATTTCAGGTAAAGAAGCATTAAGAAACTCCTGGATAAATTGGTGAGACAATATAGAGTTGAGTCTCCCACTATGTACACTGCTTAGATAATCCAGATGAGAAATCATAGATGACTTTTAAATCAATACTCAATGGCTGCTGATGGAAAATCAATAAAGAAAACTGACAACTACTCAAATAGGTACAATGCATAGAGCACCTAAAGGAAGTCTACTAACCTTTTTTAAATGTTACCATAATTTATAGAAAACATGAAAGAATATGTAGAAAATCTATGTAATTTCATGCATTAACTACTAATGTACACTCATGTGGCTGCAGCAGAAATTGGATAAAGTTATTATGTTTGAATTCCAAAGATTAAATATTTCCTTTTAGTAGTATGGTTAACATTAAACTTTTTATCTCTGTCATATATGCATTTAATGTGCAATATTTTTTTTGAAATTGCTGGAAATTTTCTTAAGATTTTCTGAAAGATGGAGGATTTTAGTGCATATAGACGTCTTTTGTGGATCAATGGCTGTTATTTTCTTTTCTTGAAAATTTTTATTATTTGTACTTATTTAAAAGGCAGAGGCAGGAAGAGAAAGAGACGAAGTGGTTCACTTCTCAAATACCAGATGGTGTTGGGCCAGATTGAAGTCAGGCGTCCAGAACTCAATCTGAGTCCTCCACGTGGGTGATAGGGACCCAACTAACTGGGCCATCATCTGCTGCCTCCCAGGGTATACATTAGCAGAAAGCCAGGATCAAAAACAGACCCATGACTCTGGTATGAGACACGGGCATCTCAAAGTGGCATTTTAATAACATCATCACAAACCTGCCCTAGTGGCTAATTTTTAATCTTGAAATAGCAGTGTGTCACAGGATGTCCTATACTTTAATTTCTTAAAGTTTACATAAAATAAATATTTATTTTTAAATTTTACAATTATAACATTTTATAATTATTATTTGAATTATTTTAAAGTGTTATTTTAAAATAGGCATAATAACAATTCATCAGGGACGTCATTGAGATCAAGGATTTATAGAAAGGATTGATATTAATCCTTGTTTATCATGAAAAATTTAACATTGCTGCTACTATGAATTTGCCCCTTTTTTGTTTCTCTAAAATGAAAAATAACACCTTTATTCCAAGGTTTTTGTGAGAAATAAATGAAAGAGGTATCAATATGTTGGATAACAAAGTAAATAAACTGCAAACCTCAGCTAGTGACAAGGAAGGACGTTCTGACTCACTTTTCTCTTTGTTACTCCCTAGGAAGCAACACAGCCTGTCCATTTCTTTGATCAGGTCTGATTCGACTAGTGCAATATTATTTCATCTATAGTTCCTGTATATTTTTTCGTGCTTTGTCCCTCAACTAGAAATTGTTTATATATCAGCATTACTTAAATCAAGACTTTTCAAGGTAATTCGATGTTTTTATTTTCTCCATATACTCACTTGCATTTTGAATATTTACCCACATTTTCCAAAAAAGAGCATTCTACAGATATTTATCAATAGCCGTTTGTTATTTAGGACTTGTGGTAGTCACTATGATGGCAGCATGATGAAGGCATAACTCTGTCTTCCAAGAACCCACCAGTGGGAAGTGGTGGATTAGCAAGGGAGAATGGACATCGAAGTTAAAAGAGGATTTTTAAATATTAGCAACTATAATATATATATATATATATATAACTATAATTGGAAGCAAAGAAAAAAGCCCTCAGCTTACATGTCTGTGTACAATGGGAAGGGAGCAATTTGCAGAGAAAACTTGTGGAGATTGTTCTTCTCAAAGAAGGGAAGGGTTTGGGCTAGAAGAAAGGGAACTATTCAATCTTAGATTGATATGCTGATGCACATTGTTACTTTTCTAGTATTAACTAATGCAGTTATTCCTTTCTTACTACCTATGATCACCCATTCAAACAAATAGATTATCTGCTTTTTAGTGAGTTTATGTCTCTTTCTATAACATTTATATGTTGTCAAATTCATTGAGCTAGAAAAGTAAGTGGCTTACACTATTTTGTCAATCACCTGATTTGAAGACAAGTCCTACAAATCTTAAGACAAAGACTTAAAAGGAAAAAACTCAAATGGAAAGTAGAAAATAATTTGGTTCTCTAGGCTTTACCTGCCAATGACACTTTTTGTTGCTGTTGCAGATAAGAATAAACCATTTTTCTTTATTCATAAGTTCATGCAGGTGGCAGAATCTACTATCAATTATAATGTTAAAAATGAAAAGGGTTTGTTTTGTTGGCTTCGTTTGTAACCAACACACAGGCATTTGACTTATTTCCACACTTTAGGCACACTGTCCAAAAATTCTGCTAAAGAATAGAAGATGTAAGGATGCAGATGGTGTGCAGAATCCATTCTGCCAGTAGGCAGCAACAGCAGTGACAGTAAGTAGCACCTAGTTAGACAGTGTCTATATCTGTACTGATAATGACAGTTAATGCTCTCCTGCAAAGGCTCAGGGTATTACATGTGTGGCTGCTATATTTCCTTGAATTCATGCCTATGTCTCAAGTTTTATGCAATGATTCTTCTGGCAATTTTATGAGCTTCTAAACACTTGTTTCCTAATATTTGATGCTTACAGTAAAAAAAGTAATTTTTGTTGTTGAAAGTAAGACTTCTTCTCAACAATACTTACATTAAGAGGGTCTGGAATAGTTGTCACTAACTTGGTATCTTTTACAAGTAAGTGTGCAATATATGGAAGAGAATACATTAACTAAGTCCTCCAAATTTGTGACAACTATTTGTAACTAGGAAGTAAATCTTTTAAACTCGGATAAATAATAATTTTTAAGAGGCAGAGAGAGACATGGGAGAGACACAGATAAAAAATGGAAATAGTGACAGACCTCCGACCCACTTGTTTACTTCCTAAATGCCTGAGAGCTGAGAACTCTGTCCAGATTTCCCGCATGGGTCGGAGACCCAAGTACTTGAGTCATTGCCTGTTTCTTCCCATAGTGGTATTTGCAGGAAACCAGGATTGGGAGTGGAGCCAGGATTTTAACCCTACAATATGAGACTCAGGCCTCCCAAGTGGCATCTTCAACATTGTGCCAACTCCCAACTATGTATTTAGATTTCATTCTCTAAATTTATTCCTATGTTGCTAACATTAGTCTTTAATACATCTTTTTAAAGATTCTATTCTGCCAATTTTATCTTAAACAGGACTCAAGGAAAGTAGTTTATAAACATAAAATCTATTAAAGGTTTACTCCTGCTGGCCATTATAGTGTTAGCAATGGGAATTAGAACAAACAGATGCCAGAATAACTTACTACCACATTTAATATTTATTGAATTTCTACTATTTTTAAGTGCTATGTTGTATGAATTATATGAATTAATCTACGCTAATCTTTAGTCACCCCTACAAGGAAGATACTAATATCTTTGTTTTATAGGTGATAAAATTTTATAATTAGATACTTAAATCATATGCCCAAAGCCAAATAGAAATTAAATGAAGAGCAAGAACTTAAACCAAAGACTGTCTATCTTTGGAACATGAATTCTAGGCCAGGATATACATTGGGACTATAAGAATCTATCATCTCATCTTCCAGCCACGTAATTCTTGCAAAGCTAAACTCAGAGGTGTGTGCTTATTTGTTTAGGAAATCCTTTTGCTCCATTAGTGGGAAATTATTTAGCTTTCTCCTAGTAATATTGCATTGTTGTAATGTTTTTGATGGGTTTCTTTTAGTCAGCAGAAAAGAGATGATGCAAATTATGGTTGTTTTAAACCAAAATCAACCATCTCAATTCTGTGTGCATAAATAATTCCTAAATGAATCTTAATTTCTCTGGCCTCGTCTCAGTGAAGTTAAATGAAGGTCTAAGTGGAGATCATATTTTAAAGTTTCTCCTTGCATGAGTGCCACCCATGCTACCCACATGGGAGACCCAGATGAAGTTTCTGGCTTCCGTCTTCTGCCTGACCCAACCCCAGCTGTTTCAGGCATTTGGAGAATGAACAATCATTGAAAGATTGATTGTCTCTCTCTCTCTCTCTCTCTCTCTCTCTCCCCACCCTCTCTCTCCATGCATATATATTTTTTCAAGTACATGAATTTTAAAAAGTGCCCTTTTATAAAATTGATGTACTGATTGCTTAAAGTTTGATGAACACCAGTAACAATTCATGTAAAAAACACTTTGTACCTGTGATAAGTATCTTATTAAATATGAGAGAATATGGGAAAAGGTATACTCATATTATTTTCTATGAATATATTCTATTGAGAAGATATGGAGAATGATATTTTATCATCTGGAAGATTCTAATCTAGTCGCATAGTAAATTTAGTTATTCTTTTATAAACAATTGTGCAGCAATTAAAGATTTTATTTGACTAAAAGAAATTTAGGCCAAGATACAGAAACTGTGAAAGTAAAACCAAGGGTAAGAGATGCAAGGTACTATAATAAAAACATTATTTTTAAAACCTGAAACATAATTTTAAACAACTAGTAACAGAGATATGCAAAAAATTCTTGACGTTTTGATGAAATGAACTCTGTGACTCACGAGTATTGAAGAACTGTCAGGAACCAGTGAGATGGCAACTGAGAAAAATGTCACAACACAGATGGAATCTTATAGTGATTTTCTTGAGGGGATACTAAAATATTGGGATTGAGTGATTTAAACAAATCCCCAAGGAATATCAGTCTCTCAATGTGAACATGCTTCTCGGTGGTGGCCTTAGAAATATTAAACTCTGTGATAATCAAATAACCTGTGAGACAGTTCTCTACTCAGAGAAAACATATATGTATGGCCCTTAAAATCAATGATATTTAAAAATATTTATTAGATTTATTTTATTGCTAATAATATGTACATTTATATACATATATATATATATATATATATATACAGTAAGTGGGTTGAAGCATGTGTTTTATAACACAGTGAAAGCTTATATAGTGATTCCCTAAAAAGTCCTTTGAAAATTTGATGCTTTGGGGGGACCAGTGTTTTCACCTAATGGTTAAGTTTTCCCTTGTGATGTCAGCATCCCATATGGGTTCTGATTTGTGTTCCTGCTGCTCCACTTCCAACCCAGCTCCCTGTAAATTTGCCTGGGAAAGCAGTGCAAGTAGACCAAGTTTGGAACCCTGCCACCTTTGTGGAAGACCTGGATAAAGCTGCTGGCTCCAGATAGTGGCCTGGCCCAGCCCTGGCTGCTATGGCAATATGGGGAGTGAACCAGCAGATGGAATATTTCTCTATCTCTGTGTTTGTATGTGTGCACGTGTGTATGTGTGTGTGTGTGTGTGTATGTGTCTCCCTCTCTCTAACTCTGTCTAACTCTGCCTTCAGGGACCTGTGGAATAGACACACAGGGCATTCCTGCTTGACTTAGGGAACAGACCAATCCACCTGTTTCCTAAGCCAAGGGGAAGTAAATTCAGGAGCTAGAGACGTACATTCACCATAAAATAGCTTCACAGTTATAGCTTTTCAGCAGTAATATGCTCTTCCTTTTCAATCTCTGCAAGGTCTTTGTACAGGTACAGAGGTCTGACTTTCCCCAAGTGTTCATCAGAGATGGAATGTTGCATATGTGCAGAACTTCTTGGGACAGCACCCAAGACATCAGACTCAATTACTGAGTTCCTTTGTAGTTGCACAGGATTGCAGTGTCCACACAGCACAGAGGAAAATCTGTGTTACACACAGTGATGGTACATAGGTTAACAATATCTGCCTGCATGGAGGCTGGTTGAAGATTACCACCTGGAATCACTAAACTCCAGAAGACACAGCTCCCTTCAGACTGCCTTGATATACTTGGTGAAGGTTACAGCTGCGAGAGGCCAGCAGAAGGAGTGGCTTCCATGGCAACAGCCTGCTTCAGCACAGTCCTCTGGCTGGTGTTCCTGGACAATATGTCACTCACATCTGCAGAGTTGTCAATAACAACAAGGGCGGGAGATGCCAGTGGAAGCTTCTGCCAGGTTCTCCTCAGAATTGTGCTGTAGACAATATCACTTTTCCTTTTGTAGATGTACTATCTCACTTGAAATTCGAGGTTGGCGCTAACTAATGGGTTTCTGCTGCAAAGAATTTGAGGAAATCCTCCCTCTTTTTTACCAGGACATTAGGGGCTCTGGCCATTGTGAAATTTCTCAAAAAGTTATTCAGGGAATCAAGAAAAAATACCAAATGGACTCTTTTCTGGACAGCATGGCAAAAGCCCAAATATTTATGACAAATCACCCTTTAGAGAAAGTAAAATATTCTGGAGTAACCTACATAGTATGAAGCTAGGCAGAGATGAAACGTGGTTATTAATAATGATATACCCAAGACCTCTGTGGGGGGTGGAGAGAGGTTCCCAGAAGACCAGAGCCAGTCAAAAGATTCAGGGTCTAGGAAAGAAGAGAATATATTCAGAAACAGAATTTACAGCTGTTTTCTAGGAGTCAAGGCCCTAGGAACAGTTTTAAGATTTAATTATTTATTTACTTACTTATTTATTTAGCCAGCATTGCTTGTAATGTGTCTCCTTTTAGATCCAATATTTAAAAGATACTGCTGTAATCAGCACCTAATCTAGGAAGATACATGCAAATGAATTGAAGTCATATTTTCTGGTGATATACTTTAATTAGACTTATACTTCTATGGAAAGCATGTTTCCCTGACTGAATTTATTAAAAACACTGTTAGCTCTAATTATAGCAGAACATACTCTGATTTGATCAGGCACACAATTATGGACTCTCTAAGATGGTGATGGTCTACAAATAATTAATATTACAAAGATTATTTTATTTCCTACTTCTTTTAATCATAAATAATTTCTGCATGTTTCTGGACATATTTAGAGAATATCTCAAAAAACATGCCAAATGAAATAAAAAATTCAATAGATCAAATGACAAATGCATATGAGAGCCTTAAAAACAGAGTCAGTGAAGCAGAAGAGAGAATATCAGAGTTAGAAGACAGAGCACAAGAAAGTATACAGTCAAACCAAATAAAAGAAGAGGAAATTAGAAATCTAAAAAATATTGTCAGAAATCTACATGATACTATTAAAAAACCCAACATTCGGGTTCTAGGTGTTCCTGAAGGCATGGAGAGAGAGAGAAAGGATTAGAAGGCATTTTTATTGAGATACTAGCAGAAATCTTCCCATGTTTGGAGAAGGACAGAGACATCCAAGTACAGGAAGCTCATAGACTGCCAATAAACATGACAAAAAGAGATCCTCACCAAGACACGTTGTAATCAAACTCACCACAGTGAAGCATAAAGACAAGATTGTAAAATGTGCAAGAGAGAAACGTCAGATTAATCTCAGAGGATCTCCGATTAGATTCACAGCAGACTTCTCATCAGAAACCCTACAGGCTAGGAGGGAATGGCAAGATATAGCCCAGGTACAAAGAGAAAAAAAAAAAAAAAAACTGCCAGCCCAGAATATTCTATCCTGCAAAGCTCTCATTTGTGAATGAAGGTGAAATAAAGACCTTTCATAGCAAACAGAAATTGAAAGAATTTTCACCACTCTCCCAGCTCTGCAAAAAATGCTTAAAGATGTGTTATACACAGAAACACAGAAACACGGCCATCAATATGAAAGAAGGTAAAAGAAGAAAACCTCCCAGTAAAAGATCACAGGAAGTTCAAAGCATATATTAGAAATATCTTGGGAAAATGGCAGGGCAAAATTACTACTTATCAACAGTCACATAGAATACTAATGGCCTCAACTCCCAGTTAAAAGACACAGACTGGCTGAATGGATTAAGGAACAAAACCCGTGTTTGCTGCTTACAAGAAACACATCTTTCCAACAAATATGCATGCAGACTGAAAGTGAAAGGTTGGAAAAAGATATTCCATGCCAACAGAAACCAAAAAAGAGCTGGTGTAGCCATATTAATATCAGACAATATAAACTTTAACACAAAAACTGTTAAGAAGACATGGAGGGGCACTATATAATGATTAAAGGATAAATTCAAAAGGAAGATGTAACTATTATAAATGTATATGCAGCTAATTACAGGGCATTGGTTTATTTAAAAGATATGTTAAGGGACTTAAAGGGAGACTTAGACTCCAATACAATAGTACTGGGGGACTTCAATACTCCACTTTCAGAAATAAACCAATCAAGCAGACAGAAGATCAACAAAGAAACAGCAGACTTAACTGACACTATAGCCCAAATAGATCTAATAGATATTTACAGAACTTTTAATCCTAACTTCAAAAATTTACATTTTTCTCTGCAGTGCAAGGAACCTAATCTAGGACTGACCACATACTAGGCCATAAAGCAAGTCCCAGAAAATTCAAAAGAACTGAAATCATACTTTGCAGCTAGTCAGACCACAGTGGAAAGAATCTGGAAATTAGCAACTCAGGAATTACTAGAGCATATGCAAACACATGGAGACTGAACAACATGCTCCTGAATGAACACTGGGTCATAGAAGAAATAAAAAGAGAAATAAAAAACTTTGTAGAAATAAATGAGGATAACAACACAACATATCAAAACTTATGGGATATAGCAAAAGCAGTGTTAAGAAGAAAGTTTATATCAATAGGTGCCTACATCAAGAAATTGGAAAGGCACCAAATAGATGAGCTTTCAGCACATCTCAAGGATCTAGACAAACTGCAGCAAATCAGGCCCAAATCTAGTAGGAGAATAGAAATAATTAAAATCAAATTATTAGAGAATATTGGAGAAATCCGTCAAGATATTGACACAGGCAAAGACTTCTTGGAAAATACCACAGAGGCACAGGCAGTCAAAGCCAACATTAACTATTGGGATTTCATCAAATTGAGAAGTTTCTGTACTGCAAAAGAAACAGCCAGGAAAGTGAAAAGGCAACCGACAGAGTGGGAAAAAATTTGCAAACTATGCAACTGATAAAGGATTAATAACCAGAATCTAGGAGGAGATCAAGAAACTCCATAAAAACAAGACAAACAACCTATTTTAGAGATGGGCCAAGGAACTCAATAGACAGTTTTCAAAAGAGGAAATCCAAATGGCCAACAGACACATGAAAAAATGTTCAGGATCACTAGCAGTTAGGGAAATGCAAATCAAAACCACAATGAAGTTTCACCTCAACCCGGTTAGAATGGCTTACATACAGAAATCCACCAACAACAGATGCTGGCAAGGATGTGGGGAAAAAGGGACACTAACCCACTGTTGGTGGGAATGCAAACTGGTCAAGCCACTATGGAAGTCAGTTTGGAGATTCCTCAGAAACCTGGATATAAATCTACCATACAACCCAGCCATCCTACTACTTGGAATTTACTCAAAGGAAATTAAGTTGGCAAATAAAAGAGCTGTCTGCTCCTCAACGTTTATTGCAGCCCAATTCACAATAGCTAAGACCTGGAACCAACCTAAATGCCCATCAACGATAGACTGGATAAAGAAATTATGGGATATGTACTCTGTAGAATTCTACACAGCAGTTTAAAAAAAATGAAATGCAGTCGTTTGCAACAAAATGGAGGAATTTGAAAAACATCATGCAGAATGAAATAAGCCAGTCCCAAAAGAACAAATGTCATATGTTCTGCCTGATAGGTGACAACTAACTGTACCTAAAAGTAAACCTGTTGAAGTGAAATGCACACTATTAGAAACAATTACTTGATCAGCCCTTGTCCTGACTGCCGAACAACTTACTACTTTATTCCTTTCAGTATTTTTTAGTTCTAATTAGCACTATTGGTTGAACTCTTTAATTAACACTCAATTATTCTTAGGTATTTAACTGAGAAGAGATCCCTGTTAAATGTAAGAGTGGGAAAAAGAGAGGGAGGAGATGTACAGTTTGGCACATGCTCAATCGGACTTACCAAAACAGTAGAGTTAGAAACGTGCCAGGGTATTCCATCAAGGTGGCATGTACCAATACCATCTCACGAGTCAAAGTGATCAGTTTCAGTTCACAATTGATCATAATGAAACGATTAAGATTCAAAGGGATCTCATAAACAAAACTAGAGTGTGCTAATACTAACTGATAGAATTTAAAATGAGAGAATGATCCAACATGGGAAGCAGGATACACAGCAGACTCGTAGAATGGCAGATGTTCTAAATAGCACTCTAGCCTCAGAATCAGCCCTTAAGGCATTCATACCTGGCTGAAGAGCCCATGAGATTATTTAGGCATGGAAAGCCAAGACACACTGGGAAAAAAAAAAAAAAAAAAAAAAAAAAAAAAAAAAAAAAAAAACACCTAAATGAAAGATCTCTGCGAATGAGATCCCAGTGGAAAGAATGGGCCATCTAAGAAGGAGGTAGCTTTCTCTGAAGGGAAGAGAGAACTTCCACTTTGACTATGACCTTGTCTAAATAAGATGGAAAGTCAGAGAACTCAAAAAGCTTCCATAGCCTTGGCAACCAATGACAAGAGCCTCAGGTGATTACCTATGTTATAAACAAGAGTGTCAATTGTTAACTCAACAACAGGAGTCACTGTGTACTTACTCCCCATGTAGGATCTCTGTCCTTAATGTGCTGTACATTGTAATTTAATGCTATATCTAGTACTCAAACAGTACTTTACACTTTTTGTCTCTGTGTGGGTGCAAATGGTTGAAATCTTTACTTAATATGTACTAAAATGATCTGTATATAAAGATAATTGAAAATGAATATTGATGTGAATGGAATGGGAGAGAGAGTGGGAGATGGGTGGGTTCCGGGTGGGTGGGATGTTATGTAGGGGGGAAAGCCACTGTAATCCAAAAGCTGTACTTTGGGAATTTATATTTATTAAATAAAATTTTAAAAATATTTATTGTGGAAAATGTGCTTTAACCATACTTAAATGAACTCTAGTAAAGGGATTATGATAATTCTAACAAATGCATTGGGATAAACATAATACAAATCAAGATATGAATGAAAATGAGCTTGTTTTTTAATTCCAGGGTGAATATGGAATATTGTGTTCATATGTAGTTTCTTTGTTATAGCCTGCATTCACAAACGTTATAATATTTTCACTTGATTAATGTTCTCCTTTAAATAACTGAGAGAGACTTCAAGCAATATAAAAGGTAAACCAAAACAGGCACAGATCCAGTGTGTCTAACTAGGGATAATAGACATTGATTTTGGCCAGGGAAGATAATTGAAGAAAAGAGGATGTAGTGCATTCCCAGGGCAGAGTTGGAGAGAAGTTTGCACTGGAAATTCTACAGAAAGAGAGGCAATGTGGAGCAGTATGGGCAGTACAAACATGGAGTAGCATGAGGGGCCACCACCTGAGACTTCCACAGCCAGGGACTAGAGGAGATGCCATCTTCTAGGTGTGAAGTGAAAGCAGACTGTGGCAGCCCCTGTCACTGGTGATATTGCTTGAGGGAGAACCCTATGGGCCTCATTGACTTTGAGTCTGGCCTGAAGAGCTAGTGGGAGCTATATCTAGTTGGGTTCCCACTCAACTCCATAAAGGAAGAGGACATTCCTTCATACCAAGCCCCTCACAAGGTGCCTGGCAACCATGAGGGAGGAAACATCACCTTAACATGAGTAGAGGTCACAGTACCTCATGGGAATGCATGACTAGAGGATTTTTTCAGAGGGATAAATACACATTCCCCATTGACTTTGAGGCTGGCCTGGAGGATTGGCAGAGCACCCACTTAAGACTGTGAGAAGTCCACTCTATCACAGGCTCTGGGACTCAAACTGTAAGGCAGATCGCCCACAGGGAGCTGGCTCTGGGAATGCCTTTGCTTTCTCTGTGGACGGGAAAGTGCTCCTGGAAGCATGCTCCTGGAAGCATGTGTGGTATAGCAGGGTTTCTGGGCTATCATTGTATCTGTCTTCAGAGGCTCAGGCATCCCTGATGGCCTGGGAAGGGTCATTGCTGATGGTTCCATCCTTATATTGAGGACTACACAGATCCTTTGATTCATGTGCCTGCCTTGGTGAGGTTTGCAGTCTCAACTTTGATGTCTCCCTGGACTCTTGCCCCACACTAAGCATTGCCCAGAGCTCCCTGGTTTAACCCAGAACACACCTCTTTATATGCACTGAAGGAGCAGAGAGTTCCTTAAATCACAGAGGCATAATTCAATGATAAAAGCCATCAGAGGAGAAAACCATTAAGTGTTTCTAGAAATGCCTAAAAATAAATGAAGAAATGCAAGAAACAAGAAGAAGGAGGACATATGGCTTCCCAAGAGGAATACAATAACACTACAATATTAGAATGTGGAAAGAAAGAGATTGATGAAATGCCTCAAAATGAATTCAAAAGAATGATTGTAAGATTACACATATACACAGAGAAACCCATCCATGAAATAAAAAAAAAAAATCCATACCTGATATGGATAAAAAATTTGCTGAGAGATGTAGATATTGAAGAAAAATCAAACTGAAATATTAGAAATAAATAATTCTATAAGTCAAATAGAAAATGCAATGGAAAGCCTTAACAACAGCCTAGGTGAGGCAGAAGAACATCCAAGATAGAAGACAAATCTTTGGAAATAGACAAGAAAGAAGAAAATTAGAAAAACTGAAAATAGTGTTTGATATTTATGAAATACTATGTTTTTTAGGAGTTTCTGCAGTTGTGGAAAGAGAGGATGGATTAAAAGATCTATTCAAAAAAATAATATGAGAAAACAGCTAAAAGGGACATCCAAGTACAAGAAACACACAGAACTCCAAATAGAAAAGATTAGAAGAGATCTAAACCATGGAACAGTATATTCAAGCTCCCAACAGTAAAACATAAAGAAAAGATTTTAAAATCTGTAGAAGAATAATGCCAAATTACCTTAAGTGGATCCCCAATTAGGTAATATCTGATTTCTCATCAGAAACCCTATAAACTAAAAGAGATGAGAGATATAGTCCAAGTCTAAAAAGAAAAAAAAAACTGTTAACCCATAATACTATACCCAGGAAAGCTCTAATATATAAATGAAGGTGAAAGAAAGACATTTCAACCAACCAGTAAAAGAGCATAGGATGCTCAAAGCATATAGTAGAAAATATCTTTGGGAAAATGGCACGGTAAAGTCACTACTTATCAATAGTCACATTGAACATTAATGGACTGAACTCTAAAGTTAAAATGTACAGACTTGCTGAATGGATTAAGGAACAAAACCCATCTATTTGCTGCCTACAAGAAACACATCTTTCTACCAAAGATTCATGCAGACTGAAAGTGAAAGGTTGGAAAAAGATATTCCATGCCAACAGAAACCAAAAGAAAGCAGGTGTACCCATATTAATATCAGACAAAATAAACTTTAACAAAAAACTGTTAAGAAGACATGGAGGGGCACTATATAATGATTAAGGGTTCAATTCAACAGGAAGATGTAACTATTATAAATGTATATGCAGCTAATTACAGGGCATTGGTTTATTTAAAAGATATGTGAACGGACTTAAAGGGAGACTTAGATTCTACTACAATAGTACTGGGGGACTTCAATACTCCATTTTCAGAAATAGACCAATTAAGCAGACAGAAGATCAACAAAGAAACAGCAGATTTAATCGACACTGTTGCCCAAATAGATCTAACAGATATCTGCAGAACTTTCAATCCTACAGCTAAAGACTTTATATTCTTCTCAGCAGTGCATGGAATCTTCTCTAGGATTGACCACATACTAGGCCATAAAGCAAGTCTCAGCAAATTTAAAAGAATTAGAATCATACCCTGCAGCTTCTCAGACTACAGTGGAATGAAGGTGGAAATTAGCAACTCAGGAAAACCTAGAGAGTATGCATGGAGACTGAACAACATGCTCCTGAATGAACACTGGGTCATTCAAGAAATCAAAAGCAAAATCAAAAACTTTCTGGAAGTAAATGAGGATAACAACACAACATATCAAAACTTATGGGACACAGCAAAAGCAGTGTTAAGAGGAAAGTTTATATCAATAGGTGCCTACATCAAGAAATTGGAAAGGCACCAAATAGATGAGCTTTCAATTCACCTCAAGGATCTAGAAAACCTACAGCAAGCCAGACCCAAATCTAGTAGGAGAAGAGAAATAATTAAAATCAGAGAAGAAATCAACATGATTGAATCCAAATAAAATTACAAAAAAATCAGCCAAGCGAAGAGCTGTTTTTTTGGAAAAAATAAACAAAATTGACACCCTAGTGGCCCAACTAACTAAAAAAAAGAATAGAGAAGACCCAAATCAATAAAATCAGAGATGAAAAAGGAAATGTAACAACAGACACCACAGAAATTAAAACAATCATCAGAAATTACTTCAAAGAGTTGTATGCCAGCAAACAGGAAAATCTATCAGAAATGTATAGATTCCTGGACACATGCAACCTACCTAAATTGAACCAGGAAGACATAGAAAACCTAAATAGACCCATAACTGAGACAGAAATTGAAACAGTAATAAAGGCCCTCCCAACAAAGAAAAGCCCAGGACCAGATGGATTCACTGCTGAATTCTACCAGACATTTAAAGAAGCACTAATTCCAGTTCTTCTCAAAATTATTCAGAACAATTGAAATAAGAGGGAATCCTCCCAAATTCTTTCTATGAAGCGAGCATCACCTTAATCCCTAAGCCAGAGAAAGATGCAGCATTGAAAGAGAATTACAGACCAATATCCCTGATGAACATAGACGCATAAATCCTCAATAAAATTCTCACTAATAGAATAAAACAACACATCAGAAAGATCATCCACCCAGACCAAGTGGGATTTATCCCTGGTATGCAGGGATGGTTTAATGTGCGCAGGACAATCAATGTGATACACCACATTAACAGACTGCAAAAGAAAAACCATATGATTAACTCAATAGATGCAGAGAAATCATTCAATAAAATTCAACACACTTTCATGATGAAAACTCTAAGCAGATTGGCTATAGAAGGATCATTCACCAATATTATCAAAGCAATTTATGAAAAACCATGGCCAGCATCCTACTGAATGGGGAAAAGCTGAAAGCATTTCCACTGAGATCTGGTACCAGACAGGGATGCCCACTCTCACCACTGCTATTTAATATAGTTCTGGAAGTTCTAGCCAGAGCCATGAGACAAGAAAAAGAAATTAAAGGGATACAAATTGAGAAGGAAGAAGTCAAACTATCCCTCTTTGCAGATGATATAATTCGTTATTTAGGGGATCCAAAGAACTCTACTAAGAGACTATTGGAAAAGTGGCATGATATAAATTCAATGCACAAAAATCAACAGCCTTTGTATACACAGGCAATGCCATGGCTGAGAAAGAACTGCTAAGATCAATCCCATGCACAATAGCTACAAAAACAATCAAATACCTTGGAATAAACTTAACCAAGGATGTTAAAGATCTCTACGATGAGAATTACAAAATCCTAAAGAAAGAAGTAGAAGAGGATACCAAAAAATGGAAAAATCTTCCATGCACATGGATTGGAAGAATCAATGTTATCAAAATGTCCATTCTCCCAAAAGCAATTTATACATTCAATGCAATACCAATCAAGATACTGAAGACCTTCTTCTCAGATCTGCAAAAAAATTATGCTGAAATTCATATGGAGACACAGGAGACCTCGAATAGCTAAAGCAATTTTGTACAACAAAAACAGAGCAGGAGGCATCACAATATCAGATTTCAGGACATACTACAGGGCAGTTGTAATCAAAACAGCATGGTACTGGTACAGAAACACATGGATAGACCAATGGAATAGAAGAGAAACACCAGAAATCAACCCAAACATCTATAGCCAACTTACATTTAATCAAGGATCTAAAACCAATTCCTGGAGCAAGGACAGTCTATTCAATAAATGGTGCTGGAAAACTGGATACACACAGACTGAAAGCAAAAGGATGAAAAAATATATTCTATGCTGGGCCAGTGCCGCGGCTCACTAGGCTAATCCTCAGCTTTGCAGCGCCGGCACCCCGGGTTCTAGTCCCGGTCGGAGCGCCGGATTCTGTCCCGGTTGCCCCTCTTCCAGGCCAGCTCTCTGCTTGGGCCCTGCACCCCATGGGAGAACAGGAGAAGCACCTGGCTCCTGCCATCGGATCAGCGCGGTGCGCCAGCCACAGCGCGCCGGCCGCGGCGGCCATTGGAGGGTGAACCAATGGCAAAGGAAGACTTTTCTCTCTGTCTCTCTCTCTCTCACTGTCCACTCTGCCTTTCAAAAAAAAAAATATATATTCTATGCTAACAGAAAGCAAAAATAAGCAGGTATTGCCATCCTAATATCAGACAAAATAGACTTTAACACAAAAACAGTTAAAATAGACAAGGGCATTTTGTAATGATTAAGGGATCAACTCAACAGGATGATATGACTATAGTAAATGCATATGCATCCAGTGTTGGGTGGCTGACTACTTAAAACAGATGCTAATGGATCTAAATGGAGACATAGGGTTTAATACAATAATAATGGGGGACTTCAGCACCCAAATTTCAGACAGATCAACTAGGCAGAAAATCAAAATGGAAATTACAGAGCTAATCTACTCTATGGACAAACTGGATCTAATTATTATCTACAGAATATTTAATCCCATAGATGCAGATACACATTATTTTCATCAGTGCATGAAGCTATCTCTAGGATAGACTGTATGGTAGGCCATAAAGCAAATCTCAGGAAATTCAAAATAATTGAAACCATATCATGTATCTTTTCAGAAAACAGTGTAATGAAAATGGGAATTAAAACTAAGAAACTCTAGAAAGTATTCAAAAACATGGAAACTGAAGGGCGTGGAAAAATGGCAGAATATAAAATCAACACACAAAAATCAATAGCCTTTTTATACATAGGCAATACAATTACTGAGAAAGAACTTGTGAGATACATACCATTCATAATAGCTATAAAAATTAAATATCTTGGAATAAATTTAGCCAAGAAGATGAGCAATAACTACAATGAAAATTACAAAATTATTAAAGAAAAAAATTTAAAAAACACATAAAAAATGGAAAAAATGTTCCATGTTCGTAGATTGAAAGAATTAATATCAAATTCTCCATACTACCAAAAGCAATTTAGAGATTCTATGCACCCCAATCAAAATACCAATGACATTCTTCTCATGTCCAGATAAATAATGCTAAAATTCATATTGTAACACAAGAGACCCCAAATAGCTAAAGCAATATTAAACAACAAAAACAAAGCTGGAGGCTTTGCAATACCATATTTCAAGACATACTATAAGGCAGTTACACTCAAAACACTTGGAATTGGCACAGAAATTTAGGTGTGTAGATAAATGCAACAGAATTGATGCTTTCAAAACAATTCATGCATCTACAACCAGCTAATCTTTGACCACAAGCTCAATCAGTTCCTGGATAAAGGAAAGTCTCTTTAATAAATGGTACTTGCTAAACTGGATCTATGCATGCAAATGTATGAGAAAACTCAGCTTATACTTAGTGTAAAAATACACTTAAAATGGATCACAGATCTAAATCTATGACTGATACCATCCAATTACAAGAGGAACATTGGGGAAGCTCTGGTAGACATTGGCATAGACGAAAACTTCCAAAAGACTCCAGCAACAGAGGCAATCAAGGCCAAAAGAAACAAATGGGATTACATCAAGCCAAGAAGCTTCTGCTTTGCAAAGAAACACTCAACAAAGTGAAGAGCAACTGACAGAATAGGAGAAAATATTTGAAAACTAGGCAATAGCAATGAAGTTTCATCTCACCACCAAGTGGCTGTTGTGCAGAAAAAAAAAGTCCTGGTGAGGATATAAGTTAAAAAGTACCCTAATCCACTATTGGTGGGCATATAAATTAGTACAACCAATCTGAAATACAGTATGTGAATTACTAGGATCTGCAAATAGATCTACCACACATCCTAGCCATCCCACTCTTGGAAATTTACCCAAATTAATTAAAATCAGCATTTGATGGAATTTACTCCCCATGTTTTTTGCAGCTCAGTTAACAACAGCAGTGTTATGGAATCAACCCTGATATCCATCAACTGATGAGTGGGTAAAGAGAATGTGATATAAATATATATATGTATATATATATATATATATATATATACACACTTTAGAATACTACTCATGCATTAAAAAGGATGAAATCTTGTATTTTGCAACAAAATTCATGCAGCTGGAAGCCATTATGCTTAGTGAAATAGCTTAGTCTCTAAAAGACATATATAATATGTTTTCACAATTATGTGACAGTTAATATAGAATACAAAAATGTGTATGAATGAAATGGACATTTTTTGATATGATTATCATTTTTAACTATTGTTTATACTCAGTGGACCTGTTTTCTTCCAATTTTTTACTTAGATTACTTATGATTAGTGGTGAATTAAGCCAGTGAATATGGAGCAGAATTAGATTAGATCTTTGCAGAAACTGATGAAGATGGAGAGGAAGTAGAGAGGGATTCAGGGAAGTAAGATTGTCTTCTCAGAACTGTACCTATGGATTTCATGAGTCCTGTTCTCTTTCATATTAATAAAAAAGAGGAGAAGCATTCACATCATAATAGGTTTAAAAACAATCAAAATAGAATGTCCATAAAATTACAGGTAAAAGCAGATGTAAATAACTTGTGCATTCACACATAAAGTCTCCTGTAAAAATTACATATTTTTGGAAATTAATTAAGGAAATTATATATTTATTATATAGTCAAGATAAGTGGCTTCAGAGTCAGATAGCCTGATCATTATCAATGATCTATTTGCTAAATTTTGCGAAGAATACTTAATTTTTCTAGGCCTTGACAAAGTAGGCACTAAATTAAATTATAAAAAAGTTTATGGAGAGACACTACTAGTGTGTTTAATGATTTCTTATATGAGGTCTCAGAATATTTAACTTTTATCACATATTATATATCTGATATAATATGTGTGTGTGTCTGTGTATGGCATGAAATGCCACCTGATGTTGCATATTCTAGTTTCCTTTATTGAACATTTAGAGAATTATATTTAATTCCAAAAAATTAATAAGTTGTAAAATCTCACTTTCAAATTATTAATTCAAATACAAATTGTAGCACAAAATGTTTTTGTCTTTAATTTTTAAAGATTTATTTATTCAGTTTAAAGGTAGAGTTACAGAGAGAAGAGGTAGAGAGAGAGAAAGAGAAAGAGAAAGAGAGAGAGAGAGAGAGAGAGAGAATCTTCTATCTGCTGGTTTACTCCCCAAACAGCTGCAAAGGTCAGGACTGGGCCAAGCTGAAGTCAGGAGATGGGAGCTTCAGCCAGGTCTCCTAAGTGGAAGCAAGGGCCCAAGTACTTGTGCCATCCTCCACAGTGTTCCCAGGTGTATCATCAAGGATTTGAATTAATCATGAAAGGAGCAACTGGGACCAGAACTGGCACATAGATGGGATGATGGCATCATGTGTGTGGCTTAACCTGCTATGACACAGCATTGGCCCCAGTGTTTTTGTCCTTACATTTTTTGAGTGATGAGTTGATGTCTATAAATTTTACATGTCAAAATACTTAATACAATATATACTTATGTACAACATGTATCACATTGTCCAGTAAAGTTATCAATTTTAAATATTTAGAATGAATACATGGATCTATATACAAAGATCCTTCAAAATGTTCATGGAAAATGGAATTTAAAAATAAGTTTATTTTGGTTCAAAAACTTACAAGCTATGACTTATTTATTCATAATATGAATATCTATGAAGTTTTTGAAGACATATTCACAGGTACAATTACCATTATCAACATCATATACCAAAGAATAAGCTAATAATAAGATTTATATGTTTAGTGTAAAACAAAATTTTTTAAACATCCCAAGGATAAAAGGTTCCAATTCTTAAATGATTGATTTCTGCCTGAAGGTATATTTTCAAACTAAATTATGTGAAATTATTATTATATTTTTCCTTTTATGTCAACATGTGAATATGAGGAGCTGACACTGTGGTGTAGTGGGTTAAGCTGCTATTTGCAACTTCAGTTTCACATATCAGAGTAAAGATTTAAGTTCTGATCAAGCCTCTGTTAATAAACCTGGGTAGGCAGTGGAAAACAGTTCAAGTATTTGGATCCCTGACACCCACGTGGAGATACAGAGTTCCTGGCTCCCACTTTCATCCTGGCCCAGAACTTACTGTTGAAGTCATTTGAGAACTGAGGCAATGAAGAGAAAGTCTCTTTCTGTCTCTCAAATAATAAATCCATAAATAGATAAATCCTTTTTTAAAAAAAATGGGAATATGACATTATTCAGGGAGTTGAAGAAAGGTTTAGATAATATTACTCATATACAAAACTAGGCAAATTATCTTATTTGTGAAAAATAACCTATGTAAGATTAAATATGTGTGGAGGAACCTATAAAAGGTAGTTATGATTTATTTGTTGTTTGGAGAATTGTTCATCTTCTTACCTTCTCCAAACTAAAATATTCAGTCAATCTTGAGAAGCAAAATACCTGATATTTTGAAATTTTGAGATGACAAATAATATGTATAATTTGAACTTCACTTGCCCACCCCCCCCCCAATTGATCACCTGTTTTGGAGATGTAATTAAGGAAACTAGTCATGTGTCTGTGAGCTTGCTTCAATCTGAGATGAAAAAGAGCCAAGCAATTTACATTTTATATTCATTAAAGTTTTGGTGGACCCTACAATCATGTTGCCTTTTTAATCTGTAATGTAATCATAGATATTTTATTAGAATAAATATATTAGAGTTTATATTGGTAATATATTTTACAAATAAATATTGTGATGCTGTTAAAATGACACATTATCCATTATATCCAATTGAAAAAAATTTGGCTATTTCAAAATATGTGCATCCTTGTAGCATATGATTAATGCCTGCTATTTCTAGGGGTATAATTTCAAGAGCAATTTTCTATAAAACTGCTTAAACTGTTACCTTGTAAATTTGAGAACATTTGGCACAATATTCACTTAGCCAAATTACTATGTTAATAACAATCCCGCCTTCCAAATACTTTTCAGAGTTGGTGACTATATATCTCTTGCTGGCTATTACTTTTTATGACTTGACCAGTAGCTGCCCATCCGCTCATAGGGCACATGGTTTAACACTCCTTGATTCTGAACTTCTTTATCCATGATTCTGAAAATTGTTACCATGTATTGAAAACTGATTCATAGATAAGGAGAAGAATTATTCTTTTAAAGATTTATTTATTAATTTAAAAGGAAGAGTAACACAGAGAGAGAGATTTCCCATCCCCTGTTTCACTCTCCAAATGACAGCAACAGGACCCGGCTTCACAACATGGCTGGTAACTTCTCTGCTTGAGATACCATATTTAAAAGCATCACAAATGGCATCAGTTTGTGAGCTTACTGCTCAATTTCCAATCCAGCTCTGATCCAGCTTTCTGCTATGGTACTTGGAAAAGCAGCAGACGATGAGCCAAATGTTTGAGCCCTTGTCACACACATGGGAGACCCCGATGAATCTCCTGGTTCCTGGCTTCAGTCTGGTTCTACCCTGGCCACTGTGGCCATCTGGGAAATAAGCCAGCAAATGGAAGATTTCTCCTTCTGTAACTTTGACTTTCAAATAAATTAATTAATTAATCTTAAAGAAAAAATGGCAGCAACATCCAGTCTTGGGCAAGCCAAAGCCAGAATCCAGGAACTCCATTCTAGTTTCCCATGAGAGTGGCAGGATCCCAAGTACTTGAGCTGTCTCTTACTTCCTTCCCAGTCACATTAGCAGAGAGCTGGAAGGACAGTAGACTGAATCAGGCACTGCGTTATAGAATGTCAGAATTACAAGTGTTACCGTAACCAATTTTACCACAACAGTAGCCACCATGAAAAACAATTTTAAAGCTTAAAATTCAAGTCTTCTTCCAACAAAGCCTTACAAATGAAATATGACATTGCTTTATTTCTTCATTTTTTAATCATGAACAACCTAGTGTATACAAGATAGCAACAGCTGAAACAAACTCAAAAATACATATTTTTAAGATTCTGTCTTCAACAAACTGGATTAGGGAACAGGCTCTTGCAGGATGACAAGAGTGGCAAAAGGTATTATGAATAATACTGCTGAGCCAGCGCCATAGCTCACTAGGCTAATCCTCTGCCTTGCGGCACCAGCACACTGGGTTCTAGTCCCGGTCGGGGCGCCAGATTCTGTTCCAGTTGCCCCTCTTCCAGGCCAGCTCTCTGCTGTGGCCAGGGAGTACAGTGGAGGATGGCATAGAGTGCTTGGGCCCTGCACCCCATGGGATACCAGGATAAGCACCTGGCTCCTGCCATCGGATCAGTGCAGTGCGCTGGCCGCAGTGCGCCGGCTGTAGCGGCCATTGGAGGGTGAACCAATGGCAAAAAGGAAAACCTTTCTCTCTGTCTCTCTCTCTCACTATCCACTCTGCCTGTCAAAAAATAAAAAAAATAAAAATAAAAAAATAATACTCCTACAGAAATAAAGAAATTATTAATAGAGGAGACTATATCGCAATGATTCACCAAGAAAATCATATGGATAAGAAAGTTGAAGGAATTATTTAGAGTGGCAGAGTTGACATTTACATGAGAGAGAATGAGGAGGAAAGAAATGTGATATATTTGTGTGGGTAGATAATGGAAGTTCAGTTTTTATAATTCTGGCTTAGGATATTATTCAGTCAGTAGTAGCTTAACATAAATGGTTGCAAGAACCAGAAGCACATGAACACAGGTGAAATACACAAACCATATTTCAGAATGTATAGGATGCTTTGGAATAGAGAACTCAGGAAGTGTGATGAGACTGAAATAGGATAATGTCACTAAGAATATAAATTACATTTCTAAAAGAAATCCAGAAAAATTGAAAGAAGTTAGTGTAATATTTTGTAACTATATAAAATGAGGAGTAAAATTTGCCTTTGAGGGGCAGGAATTTGGCCTAGAAATTAAGAGAAAACTGTATCCCACATAGCTGTGCCCAAGTTGGGTACTTGACTTCAGCTCCTGGCTCATGCTAATGTAGAACCTGGGAGGCAGTGGTGTTTGGCTTCCTGCCACCCATATAGAAGTGGTTAGAGTTTCTGGCTCTCAACTTCAGCGCAGCCTGCTTCTGGCTGTCACAGGCATTTGGAGAGTAACTAGTAAATGAGAGGTCTCTCTCTCTCTCTCCTCTCTTTCTCTCTCTCTCCCCCACACCCTCTCTCACGAACACATTATGTTTCCCTCTTTCTCTACCTCCAAAATAAATATTTTACAAGATTTGACTTGAAGATATATTTACACTCTAATATTTGTTGCAGCATTATGCACAAATTTGGAAACAACCAAAAATACATGAGTAGATAAAGAAAGCATGGTATATACACATCGCAGTATGCATTCAGCACTAAAAAATAATGTGATTGTGCAATATGTGACAGCATGAATGTATGAGGTATTACATTGAGGACATTATGGTAGGTGAAATGAACCACAGGAAAATAATTGCATAATTTCACTTATATTCTAAAGCATCTAAATTAGTCAAATTCATAAAATCAGAGTAGAGTGGTGACTACCAGCAGTAAAGGGTTGGGGGAAAATGGAAAGTTACTGATCAATGGCATAAAGTTCCATGCAAGCAAGGAATAAATGTAAGATCTTCTGTACAACATTGTACCTATAGTCTATAAGAAAGTATTGAATATCGAAAAATTTGTTCAGAGGGTAAATCTCATCCTAAGTGTTCTTACTATATTTAAAAAATAATAATGTGGTCTGATATTTGTATGCTGTCTTTAGAAAGGAAGTATTTTTCCCGGCAACTGCCTGCACTGTTAACTATTGAGGTTTATTTTATTTTTTAAAAAAAATTTTATTTTATTTTAATTTATTTGAAAGACATAGTTACAGAGAGAGGTGGAGGTAGAGACAGAGAGAGAGGTCTTCCATCCGCTGGTTTACTCCCCAGATGGCTGCAACGGCCAGAACTGTGCTGATCCAAAGCCAGGAGCCAGGAACTTCTTCCGGGTCTCCAATGTGGGTGCAGGGGCCCAAGGACTTGGACCACCTTCTACTGTTTTCCCAGGCCATAGCAGAGAACTGGCTTGGAAGAGGAGCAGTTGGGACTAAGGACTAGAACAGGCGCCCATATGGGATGTCGGCCCTTCAGGCCAGGGCATTAACCCACTGAGCCACAGCGCCAGCCCCAGACCAGATCTTTCTAAAAGCAATCATTCAATATTCTTGGGTTTTCTATAGCATGAGAAACGGATCTATTATTCATGTAGACATTGTGGCAGATTACTTTTATACCATATTTACTTCAATATTCTCAATAAATGAGGTAAAGTCTCTTCTATTATATTAACATTGTAAAGTAGTCCCCATATTCAACTAATTGAGGATGGCTTACGCTTCAAGACTTTGGATTCAAATAAGATTGTCGTTCCTTGAACCTTTAAATTAAGTGTATCTTTCTTTGCAACCACATCTTATTGAGCAGGTTTTTTTTTTAACTTTTATTTAATGAATATAAATTTCTGAAGTACAGCTTATGGATTACAATGGCTTTTCCCCCCATAATTTCCCTCCCACCCACGACCCTCCCATCTCCCGCTCCCTCTCTCCTTCCATTCACATCAAGATTCATTTTCAATTATCTTTATATACAGAAGATCAATTTAGCATATATCAAGTAAAGATTTCAACAGTTTGCACCCCCACAGAGACACAAAGTATAAAATACTGTTTGAGTACTAGTTATAGCGTTAAATCTCAATAGACAGCACATTAAGGACAGAGATCCTACATGAGGAGTAAGTGCACAGTGACTCCTGTTGTTGACTTAACAAATTGACACTCTTGTTTATGGCCTCAGTAATCACCCTAGGCTCTTGTCATGAGTTGCCAAGGCTATGGAGGCCTTTTGAGTTCACCGACTCTGATCTTTTTCAGACAAGGTCATAGTCAAAGTGGAAGTTCTCTCTTCCCTTCAGAGAAAGATACCTCCTTCTTTGATGACCTGTTCTTTCCATTGGGATCTCACTCACAGAGATCTTTCATTTAGGTTTTTTTTGTTTGCTTGTTGTGTTTTTTTTTTTTTTTTTCCCGAGTGTCTTGGCTTTCCATGTATAATACTCTCATGAGCTCTTCAGCCAGATCTAAATGCCTTAAGGGATGATTCTGAGGCCAGAGTGCTGTTTAGGACATCTGCCATTCTATGAGTCTGCTGTGTATCCCGCTCCCCATGTTGGATCGTTCTTCCTTTTTTATTGTATCAGATAGTATTAGCAGACACTGGTCTTGTTTATGTGCTCCCTTTGACTCTTAGTCCTATCATTATGATCAATTGTGAACAGAAATTGATCACTTGGACTAGTGAGATGACATTGGTACATGCCACCTTGATGGGATTGAATTGGAATCCCCTGATATGTTTCTAACTCTACCGTTTGGGGCAAGTCAGCTTGAGCATGTCCCGAATTGTACATCTCTCCCTCTCTTATTCCCACTCTTATATTTAACAGGGATCAATTTTCAGTTAAATTTAAGTCTTCCTAATAAAACCTTGTTTGGTTAAAACTATCTTGGTAAGTCAGATTATATTCTTCTTTTGTAACTCCATCAGAATCTTCAGTCTGCATCCAGCTTTTCTGAATGCATTTTGCTGCGTACATTCAGACCTTCAAATTGTGGAATTATAATTATTAATCATTATTAGTTACTGAAATTTCTCTTTGTTTCATCTTGTCATAATTAGACTTTAATATTATTGAATAAATTGCTGGCCTTCTCTTAAATGAACATCAAACAATAAACATCTAATATTAATACTGATTTTCTAGTCATAATACTAAGACTTTCAATTCACAATATTGGCATATGAGTCCATTATTATATCTTACTGACTGTGAAATGTTGCCTTTACTCCTTTTGTGTTTGGTGAATTATAGTTATGTAGATACACAGCATATTGTTTGATTAAAAGTGTGTTTTTCAAAGAGTCTGATCCCAAGCCAGGAGCCAGGAGCTTCTTTTCGGGTCTCCTGCGCAGGTGAAGAGGCCCAAGGACTTGGGCCATCTTCTACTGCTTTCCCAGGCCATAACAGAGATCTGGATTGGAAGAGGAGCAGCCAGGACTAGAACCAGCGCCCATAGGGCTGCCAATGCTGCAGGCTGTGCTTTAACCTTCTGTACCACATCGCCGGCCCCAGATGGCCACAACTTCTATCAGAGTATCTTGGATTTGATACTACATCTGGCTCCTGACACTATTTTCCTGTTAATGTGGACTATTAAAAGCAGCAATGATATTTGAAGAAATCAAATTTCTTGAATAATTTTATTTAAATTCTTGAGTTAAATCTTATATATGGTGTTATTAAATAAATGAGCATTATAATTAAAAGAAATTTTGTATTGAAGTGTTGACTAATTGCTATGGCTCTGTCATGGAGTGGAAAGCAGTTAAAAATTAATTATACTTGAACTTTATTTTATTAATGAAATGAGCAGATTTATACAAGAAAATGATCCCTTTGGACATATGAAGAATAAGGTGTATTTGCATAGTATTCCTCTATATAATACAGATTATTTTTATATTGATCTTCTCTTTTGGAGAAGTATATTTATACCAATTAACTTTTGGTTCTAATAAGAGAACTTGTATTTGCATGAAATTACACAGTTGTATGACAAGTTTGTTAATAGGTTCAGGGTACAACTAACAAATAAGATAATTTTATGAATATAATTTAGATTTTCTCCCAATAAGCCTTAATGTTCTGTCTTTCATTTTCTTTCTCATCAATTTCTCTCTCCCATACACTAATTATGCTTTTAATTCACTGCTAAGATCACGACTTCTAAGAAATTGCCACTTAATTCTCTCTGGTAAAAACTTTCTAAGCAATGTGAATCCATACATTCATCATGTCTTTGAATATTTCCAGCATTTGTAGTATATTACAGTGCATCATTTCATTCTGTTTTCATGTCATCTTACAGCATAAACAGATTAGGATTATTTTTCCTAGGGTATTTTAAGCTTTGTATCTTTTGCAAAAACTTTTGTGAGCTCTGTAATATACTTATTCATTTCCTGTCACTTTCTGAAAAACCACTCCTTATTTTAGGTTAGTATTCTTTTTGGACATCTCTACTCTTTGGAATTATCTAACCTGTTCACTGACAGTTTTTTTTTTTTCTTTTTCTGTAATTCAGTAGCAATTTTATTTGCATTTATTGACGTAGAATTTATGTGTTTGTGTTGGAAGTGCAGGTGTTTGCCTTTGTTTTCTTAAGGGTAGGGATCTTGTCTGATTTATGTAGCAATCTTTTGACATTTACATATAATATTCTACAATGCAAGGCATCATCACCTTTCCTAACACATACCACAAAGATTAACAAATATCAAGAGTTAACAGATATGTTTCAATGAATAGATGAATGAATGAATAAAAATCTTTCTTTGGCACTCATATTTAATAAATATTTTGTCTTTTTAAATTAATAACAATTTCTTTTTAAGCAAAACCCACATATAGCTGAAGATTTACAGAACTTCTATCTTTCCATTAGCAGTAAAATAGTAGCATACATTTTTGGAAACTAAAGACTGATGATCTTGTTATCAAGCAAATTGGTTTTTGATTAACTTGATTGAATCACTGTTAATATTAACTTTTACTATATAAAAGGAGGTTTTTAGATTAGGTGAAAGCAATTGTCTTTTGCATGCCCTTTCTAAATTTAAGACTATATTGGTGCATACATGTGCATTGAAATTTGAATCCATGTATTATACAATGTGTGACTTATTTAAGTCTTTTTCTTTTGGTTTAGAGGTGAAAATTACCTCTCTTATCAGCCCCACAGGTATTCTACCACTGTAGCAAAAAGTATTTCATCCATGAAATACTTAATCCATGAACACAGTTTGACTACAACACCATTGTGACCAAGCATCCTAACCCACACCAAGCTCTATATCTAAGGGAGTAAGTGATTGGCACAGGAGGGGGCTCCTGACTCCAGGAACCTAGTAGTTGAGAAACTTGTCCCCTGAGAATTAAGGTTCTACCCACCCCTTCTCGCCCCCAGGGCAGCACATACAGTGCTACTGGGACTCACTCCCTCCAGCCAGGATTGCAGGTTGTGGTACCATAACACAGGCCCAATCCCTACTGCTATTGGTTGCAGCTGAGAAATACGTCCCTATCAGGCTGTGAATACTCCATATTGTAAGAAGATATATGAAGATTCAGTTACAGCATACAACTGTCACTAAAACCAAAGTTACCCATGAAACTGACTCCAGAAGATGCATCCTCAAGAAAAAGAGTCTCATCATGTCAGCCACTCTGAAAGAAACAACAACAACAACAAATAAACTGATCTTCCAGATGTGCAGATATCAATGTAAGGAAACAAAAAGTGTGCAAAAGCAGGGCAGCATGACATCTTCCATGTACCACAATAACTCTTTAGCAACAGACAACAAAAGAAAAAAAATGATGGAACGTCTGTTAAATAACTCAAATGGGCAATTGGACACTCAATGTGATACAAGAGAATATATAAATATATATATATATATACATATATATATAAACTTATTAATGAAATTAGAAAAATAATGCTTGATATTAATGAGGAATTCAGTAAAGAGGTAGAAATGCTGAAAGAACAGACTACATCATATGGAAGAAAGACTATCTCAAATTTACATCAACTGTTTTGGAATGTATTATTCAGGTAAAAGAAAAGAAAAAGAAAAATGACAGATCATAAGTCCTTTGCAGCACCATTAAATGAACAATATTTGAATTTGTAAATTTGTGAGGTGGAAGGAAAGGGATAAGGCATAGAAAACATATTCGATGAAATTATAGCTAAACCCTCCCACAATCTGGGGAAATATATGGATATATGTTTCAGGAAGTGGATAGAATTTCAAATTTGCATGGTGGAAAGGATCTTCACTATGACATGTAGTAGTCAAATTATCAAAATTATGATACAAAAATAGAATTAAAAATAATCAGCCCTTAAGGCATTCGGATCTGGCTGAAGAGCTCATGAGAGTATTTTAGGCATGGAAAGCCAAGACACTCTGGGAAAAAAAAAAAAAAAAAAGAAGAAGAAGACCTAAATGAAAAATTTCTATGAGTGAAATCCCAGTGGAAAGAACGGGGCTATCAAAGAAGGAGGTACCTTTCTCTGAAGGGAGGAGAGAACTTCCACTTTGACTATGACCTTGTCAGAAAAAGATCAAAGTTGGCGAACTTAAAAGGCTTCCATAGCCTTGGCAACTCATGACTAGAGCCTAGGGAGATTACTGACGCCATAAACAAGAGTGTCTAATTGTTAAGTCAACAATAGGAGTCACTGTGTACTTACTTCTCATGTGGGATCTGTCCTTAATATGTTGTCCAATATGAAGTCATGCTATAACTAGTACTGAAACAGTATTTTATACTTTGTGTTTCTGTGTGGTTGCAAACTGATGAAATCTTTACTTAAAAATACTAAACTGATCTTCTGTGTATAAAGAGAATTGAAAATGGATCTTGATGTGAATGGAATGGGAGAGGGAGCAGGAGATGGGAGAGGTGCGAGTGGGAGGGAAGTTATGGGGGGGAAGCCATTGTAATCCATAAACTGTACTTTGGAAATTTATATTTACTAAATAAAAGTTAAAAAAAATACTGGAAAGTGCCAACTCATGTTTAAGGAAAGCCCCAGTAGACAGAGAGCACATTTCTCAGTGGAAGTATTTCAGATGAGGAGGGAATGGAATAACATATTCCAAGTTCTGAAAAACAAATAGCAAAAAATTTCCAGTCAAATATTATACCCAGCAAAATGATCCTTCATAAACAGAAAAGAAATAAAGACTTTTGAATAGAAGCAAAAACTGAAGGAACTCATCACCACCAGACTAGACTTATAGAAGATATTAAAGAGATTTCTACATGGAGACATGAAAAAGAAGATTACCATAATGAAAATATATGAAAGTATAAAACCCACTATAACAGCAGATACACAAGTGAAATGGAAGCAAATCAAAACCTGCCAATACAGTGAACCACCAAATGATGATGGTGAAAAATAATAAGGAAGGAAAGAAGAAAGGCTGTTGAAGACAAACATAAATATTTCTTTAGTGACAGAAAAAAATATTTCCTTATCTGTTATAATAATGAATGTTGGCCGCCGCCACGGCTCACTAGGCTAATCCTCTTCCTTGCGGCGCCAGCACACCGGGTTCTAGTCCCGGTCGGGGCACTGGATTCTGTCCCGGTTGCCCTTCTTCCAGGCCAGCTCTCTGCTGTGGCCAGGGAGTGCAGTGGAGGATGGCCCAAGTGCTTGGGCCCTGCACCCCATGGGAGACCAGGATAAGTACCTGGGTCCTGCCATCGGATCAGTGCAGTATGCCGGCTGGAGCGCGCCGGCCGCAGCGGCCATTGGAGGGTGAACCAACGGCACAAGGAAGACCTTTCTCTCTGTCTCTCTCTCTCTCACTATCCACTCTGCCTGTCAAAAACTAAAAAAAAAAAAAAAAAAAAAAAAATCCATAATGAATGTAAATAGATTTTATTCCCCCAATTAAACAATGCTGATTGAATGAATGAAGAAAAAATTTCAATTATATGCTACCTTCAAGAAACTCACTTCACCAGAAAAGACATACACAGACTAGGAGAAACAAGATGGACAAAGATATTTCACACAAATAGAAACCAAAATCAAGCAGGAATAGCTGTATTCATGGCAGGCCAAAAAGACATGAAAACAAAATTTATAAAAAGAGGCAATATCATTGTATAATGGTCAAGGATTTAATTCAATAAGAAGATAAAATAATTTTAGAGTGTACGAGCACCTAATTTTATAAAACACACATTACTAGAGCAAAAGAGAGAAAGGCAGAATTCAACAAAACAATAAGGAATTTTAACATCCTGCTTTATCAGTGAACAAATGAAAATGGAAACACAAAATACAAAACTTATGAGGCATAGAAAAAGCAATACTAAGAGAAAAGTTAATAGTAATAAATGAATGCATAAAAATATAAATATCTTAAATGAATAACCTAATGATGACTTTCAAGGAGCTAGAAAATAAGAACAAACTAAAACTAAAATTAGTAGAAGGAAAGAACTGGAAAAGATTAGAGCATAAATAACAATGCACTAGATCAATAAAATGAACAGATGGTTTTTGGAAAATATAAACAGTGAAGACAAATCCTTAGGCAAACTATAAAAAATATTCAAATAAATAAATAAAAGAAAAAAGATATATTACAACTGATATCACAGAAGTACATAGGGCCATTAGGGATGACTATAAATAACTATATCAATAAACTAGAAAGGACGAAGAAATGGATACATTTCTGTACACCTATAACATACAAAACTGAATCATGAAGACATAGAAAACTGGATCCAAACAATAAAGTTTACTGATAATGAGACTGAATCAGCAATAATAAATTTCACAACAAAGAAAAGTCTTGTACCAGGTGACTTCACCGTTTAATTCTACCAAACTTTTAAGAAAGAACTAAAACAAATTCTTCTCAATTCTAAAAAGTTGAAATGGAAGAAATTTTTCCATATTCAATGAGACCAGTACTACCCCATACCTAGAAGGCAGGAGAATGACAGAAAAGAGAACAACAGATCAATCTCCTTGATGAACATAGTTTCAAAAATTCTCAATGAAATACTAAAAGATTGAAACCCACAATGCATCACACAGACCATTCATCATAACCAAATGGAATTTAGCTCAGTGACTTAATGATAGTTCAACATATTTAGAACTTGCCTCAACATAATAAAGTCTATATTACGAATCCACAGGCAACATCATAATGAATAGGGAAAAGCTGCATGTATTTCGTGTAATAGCTGAAACCATTATCAGCACATTATTCAATAGATTTTTGGATGTCTCAACCACAGCAATTAGGCAAGACAAAGAAATAAAAGGCATACAAGTAAGAAATGCAGGAATCAAATTAGTCCTGTTTTAAGGTAGTATGATACTACATATAGATAAGCCTAAAGATTCCACCAAAATATGGTTTAAACTGATAAATGAAGTGTATAAAGTTGCAAGATACGAAGTCACTATTTAAAACTTGGTAACATTTCTATGCACCAATGATAAATTTTCAATGGTGCAGGTGTTGTGGCTTGACAGGTTAGGGTACTGCTTGAGATACATGCTTGCAGTATCAAAGCACACTGGGATTGTATCCTATCACCACTTTTGATTCAACATCCATCTAATACATACCCTGCTATTGCATATCATGGGAGGAAGCAGATAATGGCTCAAGTATGTGGCTTCCCACTGGCACCAACTTGAAAGATCTGGATGGAGTTCCTGGCTCTTGGCTTTGGCCTGACCTTGACCTGGATGTTGTGTACATTTGGGGAATGAAACAACAGGTGAAAGATTCTCTCTCTCTCTCCCTCTCCCTCTTCCTCTCCCTCTCCCTCTCTCTAATACATAAAAACAAACTTAAAATAATTATAATAAACTCACTAAGAGAATTATAAAAGCAATCTTATTCATAACAATCACACAAAAAATTAGGAATAAATTTAACCAAGGATATCAAACATTCTACAATAAGAATATAAACATTGATGAAAAGAAGATACAAAAAATAGAAAGGTTCTTATGTTCATGGATTGGAAGAATTAATACTAAAATGCCCTTACTACCCAAAGTGATTTATGGGTTCAGTGCAATCTGCTTCAAAATATCAGTCATTCTTCATAGAGCTACAAAAAAAATCTTGAATTTGTATGGGATCACTAAAGATCCTGAATAGCCAAAGCAATTTTGAATAAAAATAACTAAGCTAGAAGCATCACAATACCTGACTTCAAGACATACTATAGAGCTATTGTAACTGAAACATCATGGTACTGGCATAAAAGCAATCAAATAGATCAGTGGAACAGAATATGGATTCCAGAAATAAATCTGGAGTCAACCAATTCTCAACAAAGATACCAAAACACTGGAGAAAGCATAAACTATTCAATAAATGGAGCTGAGAAAACTCAATACTAACAAGCAGAAGACTAAAATTTGACCCCTACCTCAGCCTATATAAAAAAAAAACTAGCTCAAAATAGATAAAAACCTAAATGTAGGACTTAAAACTGAACTACTAGAAGAAAACATAACAGAAATGAGAAAACATAAGCATATGCAATATTTTTTTATAAGATCCCACAAACACATGGAACAAAAGCAAAAATAAACAGAGTCTATCGAACTAAGAAGTTTCTTTCTGACAAAGGAAACAATTATCAGAGTTTCGAGACAAGCAAACAAATGACAGAAAATATTTTAAGGTGTTCAGCTGAAAAATGTTTAATATACAGAATATATAAGGCAGTAAAAAAAACAACAAAAAATTATAATTTAAAATGGGCAAATTGGGATCTGGCATTGTGACACAGTGGGTTAAGCCTCCGCCTTTGACACCAGCATCCTATATGGATGCCAGTTTGAGTCTCAGCTGTTCCATTTCTTACCCTGTCCCCTACTAATGGTCCTGGGAAAGCAGCAGAAGATAGCCCAAGGGCTTGGGCCCCTGCATCCATATGGGAGACCTGGAAAAAGCTTCTGGCTCATGGCTCCTAGTTTTGACCTGGCCCCACCTCTGCCATTGAGACCATTTGGGGAGTGAACCAGCAGATAGAACAATTTTCTCTCACTTTCTCTCTGTTTCTTTGTTTCTCCCTCTATCTCAGTGTGTAAATATTTCAAATAAATAAGTAAATCTTTGTGTAAAAAATGGGCAAATGATCAGAATAGCCATTTCTCAAAAAAGGAAATACAATTGCCCAATAAATATATGAAAAATGTTTAATATAATTTCCCATTATAGAAACAAAAAATGAAACTATAATGAAGTATTATCTCAGCCCTGAGTAATTATTATCAAAAATGAAAAAAAAATAACAATGGCGAGGATGTGGAAAAGGAACACTCACAAACTGTTAGTAGGTATGCAACTTAGAAGAGCCATTGTGGAGAAAAGTATGAAGGTGCTCCAAAAACTAAAACTAAAAATCTATCATAAAATTCAGCTATCTCACGTTCATGTATATAACCAAAAGAAATAAATCAGTACATCTAAGAGATAACTTCATTCTCATATTCATTGTAGCACTATTCACAATAGCCAAGAGGTGACATCGACCACTATTAATATTTTAATGAATGAGGGAAGCGTGATATGCAGTCATAAAACAAATGGAATTTCATCATTTGCAGCAAAATAGATGGGCTTGTAGAACATTATGTTAAGTGAAATAAGACAGAAATAGACAAACATTACATGTTCTGTCTTATATAGCAGCTTTAAGAAATTATGAGTGCAAAAGCTAAAAAGGTAGAGTGAAGCAGGAATTGGAAGTGTTGGATAATAGTTAGCAAAACAGCACTGTCCAGTCACAATAATTCACAATAATGTGTTATAAATTTGTAGAGAACTTGGACAACAGCTGATTGGCTCCAAACCTGAAGAAATTATAAAGAAATGGACGTACTAATTACATGATTTGATCAGTTCACATTGGATTCATGTGTTCCCTTGTTGCATTGCACACCAGAAAGTTGTATAAATATTGCATGCTGATGAAAAATTTTAAATTAATTAAATAAAACCATGGAAATGAACATGGTAATAAGCTGAGCTTAGAACCAGATCTCTAAGCTACTATATCACAAGGCTTTTTAACTGATTTACTTTCACTAGAAAGTAAAAAAAAAAAAAAAAAAGTCATTAAACTATTGATAAACAAAATACAATAGTTTGAAAACTTAAAAAAAATAGAATTACTAAAAGTTAAGAAAACCAATTCTAGAATATATTAAAATGGAAACAATGAAGTTTTATTTTATAGCATAGTGGCTACTTGCTTACATCCCAATTATATATTTTCTACGTTACCTGAATATCTGAAAAAAACATAAATCCCTAATGATCCCTAATAATAATAATAATAATAACAACAACAACAACATAGCATCCTTAAAAAAAAGGAGCTAAAATCCTTTTGGCCAGGAATTTGCTTTTCTTGATTAACTCAAGGCAATAGTAATGTTTTCTTTCCTTCTACCAAGAACTTTTAACAGTTTTCACTGACCAGGTCTTAATAGAGTTCTTGACCTCCCTTCTGTAGGCTCTTTGAAACATCTGGTTAGTTGCTTGCTAAAATTTCATATGGTAACTGGTGTGCAGTATGCAAAGCATGTTCTCTGAAAACTTCTTGACCAGCTAGACATTATAGATTTTTTTTAACAGAAGTTATAATTTAACTAACATTTACAGTTTTAAGTATCTGCAAAACACTGTTAAGCACCTTGGGTATAATAGTAGTGAAGGCTTAGTCCCAGTACTTGAGCAATTTATAATTGAGTGTGAGAGTATATTTTTGTAAGCAGATACTTCAGTAATTTAAGGTACTATAAATACCATAACATCACACCTAAACCAAAAGGGGACTGGTACAGGAAGGGTAGGAAGGGACACCTGGATGTTCACATTAATTTACATATTGGCTTCTTCTCAGTAGAATCTGATGTGCCTTTTAATCTTGGAGGCTTTCTGATACAGACCACCCCAGAAATAAGTCTTGTCTTTAAATGAGTTGAATGTATTTTCCAATGTGGTTTGCACTTTTATATCCAAGTGTACACTAGCTTAAACAGTCTGTGCAATAATGCTATGGGGTTCATGATCATAGGTCTCTCGGTTTCATAAGCATTTTAATGTATGTGACCATCATTAAACCTGTTATGACAAAGAATGCAGTAACTGCCTGCCTCAAAAAGGTAATTTCACTTTCCTGAGAGAGTAGTGTGTTTTGAGAAAACTCTGTCATTACTGCCAAAACAAAGAATGTTTGAAATAAAGGCACACATTCCTTCCTTTTTCCTGACCTTGTCTCCTAGTGATTATAGTCATCTAGTGGGGCAGCCAGAGTGCTTCTTTCTTTGCCATATTTATTTTTTGATCATTTGACATGACAAAAAAATGTCATTAGTGCTAGAATACTGAGACAGGATAATGGTTTGCCACTTTTAAAGGAAATGTCTCCAAAGCTTTGCCAGTGGGAGATCAGAGTCCTGTCAAAACATTCTGTTCTGTAGGATTAATCTCTTAAATATGTTAGAATACTTCCATTTATAGAACTCTCCTGTGACTTATAAGCAGTGATATTCAGGTACTGACAAGTGGATTGATAACATCTTTCTGTGGCTTAATGATAGAAATAGAGAAAGCCAAGCTAGGTCTATTTTTGCCTGTTATTCAAGCATAAATTGGGTTCAAGGAGGCTAACCATTTTTTTATTTTTTCCTTACTTCCAAGTATCTGATGAATTTGTATTACATCAGGCAGAGACATTCTTTTTATAAATATTAATATTTAATATAAATATTACGTGGCATTATACTTATCATATGCCGGGGCCACTAGCATCTAGAGACATGTTATATGTGATTTGAAAATCACTATACCATATGCTAAGGAGAGCAGCACATTTCATAATTCCAGATATCACACATAAATTATCCTGGTAATTCTTATTAATAAGCACTCTGGCGTAACTATGTAGTGCCCATTTTCTCTAGATATTTCTTATAGTCACTTTAACAAAATATTGGATTAAGATTTTCCAATAATGGTGGCAATTGCACAAAGATATATACTAATCTTTGTAATTGACATTAAAATTACAGCAGAGTAATGCAAACAACAAAGTGAAGAGGAAGGCATTAACTTAGCCAGATTTGAGAATTTGTTTAAACAAAAAAAAAGGAAAAGGAACTCTTACTTCCATTAATCGTGACATAATTGATGAAGAAATTGCCCTGTCAGTGAATAACCCCAAATTTTTAAAAGACATTTGAAATAGCCATATTCAGATATTGGACAGGAGGCAAGGAATGGAAACAAAAGATGTGGTGCATTATTATCTTGGCTTTCTGCTGATCTACAGTTTTGGGGACCTATCACAGGGAGGTACAAAATCAAATGGAACACAGGCTTCATAGAATGAGTTTCGAAGGATTTCCTCCGTTTCAATTGTTTTGAATAACTTTAGAAGAATTGGAATTATTTCTTCTTTAAATTTCTAGTAGAATTCAGCAGTGAAGTCATCCGGTCCCAGACTTTTCTTTGTTGGGAATATCTTTATTACTCCATTTTTGTTATTGGTCTCTTTAAGTTTTCTATGTCTTCATGATTCAATTTTGCTAGATTGTGTTGCCCAGAATTCTATTCATTATTTCTAGGTTTCCTAATTTGTCATCATATACCATACATTTATTTGATTGCAGTAATTCCTGATGATTCTTTTTATTTCTGTGTATCTGTTGTTACATTTCTGTTTTCATCTCTGATTTCACTGATTTGAATCTTCTGCCTCTTTTTATGCTTAATTGTCCAGTGGTGAATCAGTTTTGTTTATTTCTTCAAAACATAAGCTTTTCATTTCACTGAAGTTTTGCTTTTTTTCTGATTTTGTGTATTTCTTCTGTCATTTTAAGTACTTCTTTTCTCCTATGAATTTTGGGGTTGGTTTTTTGTTGTTTTTCTAAGTCCTTGAGATGCCTTGGTATCGCCTTTCTTTAGTTTCTTTCCAGTTTCTTCATGTAGCCACCAGTTGCTATAAATTTCCCTCTTAACACTGTTTTTGCTGTATCCCATAAGTTTTGTTATGATCCATTTTTGTCTTCATTCATTTGCTGAAAGTTTGTTATTTCTCTTTTGGTTTCTTCTATGACCCACCATTCATTCAGGAGCAAGTTGTTCAGTTTCCATATGTTTGCATGTGATCGGGAGTTTCTTGAGTTTTTGATTTCTAGCTTCATTCCATTGTGGTCAAAGAAGATGCATGGTATGATTTTGATTGTTTTTTAATTTGCTGAGATTTGCTTTATAGCCCAGCATGTGGTCTATCCTAGAGAAAATTTCATGCTTCATGTATTGATACGAAGAATGTGTATACTGCAATGGCGGCTGAAAGGTTCTGTAGTTAGATCCATTTGCTCCATAGTGCAGATTAGTTCTGTTGTTTCTTTGTTGATTTTCTGTCTAGTTCATCCGTCCATTGTGACTATTGATAAGTATTGACTTGGCCCTGCCATTTTCCCACAAATATTCCTATTGCTTACTTTTGATTTCCTTTGCAATTTTGCCGAGATATTTTCTCCCTTCACATTCTTTCATAATGATGAGTATCTTTCTGTGTGTCTATGTGTAGCACATCCTTAAGCATCTTTTATTAGGCTACAAGAGTGGTGACAAATCACTTCAATTTCTGTTTGTAGTGGAAGGTTTTTATTTCACCTTCATTCATAAATAAGAGCTTTTCAGGGTAAAGTATTCTGGGTTGAGAGTTTTTTTTTTTTTTTTTTTCCCTTAAGACTTGGATTATATGTCTCAATTCTCTCCTAACCTGAAGAGTTTTTGATGAGAACTCAGCTGTGAATCTAATTGGAGAGCCTCTAAAAGTTATCTGGCATTTCTCTCGTGCACATTTTAGAATATTTTCTTTATGTTTTACTGTTGAAAGTTTGACTACATGGGGATTTTGATGAATCACACACACACGACATGACTAGTAATAGCCATAAATTGAAAGAAAAAAACTAAATGTCTGAACAAATGAATATATGGAATGTAGTATATCCATGCATTAGAATATTTGCCAATATGAAACAATTAATTTTGTGCAAATTTTAAATACCTGGATTAATTTCAAAGTTATTATGCTGAGTAAGTGAAACAACAAAAATGTAATACTTTTTCAATTACTTCATAAAAATTGAAAAGATACAACTGATTTAAAGGGATAGAAAGTAGATCTGATACCTGGGGGCAGAATTTAAGAAAGAGATGGATTACAATGTGGCATGAAGAAACTTTTGGAGGGTCAGGAAAATATTTGTTATCTTGATTGTGGTAACATTTTCAAACTTGTATACAAATGTCAAAGCAGAACCAATTGTGCACTTACAATAACTGAAATTCTATAAACTTCAACTATAGATCCATGACATTGTGAAAAAAAGATATTATATTTTAATTGTGATTAAACTTGAGTATTTCTCTTCTCCAACATGTTCTAAGATAACAAAACCTACCTAATTATTTAGCAAACTCCATCTATTAATCCTATTAGCATTGGGGAAAAGTAAGTGGAACAATATGACCTACAATCTGAATTTTAGATACATATTTTAAGATATTTAAGGCATAGAGATTTGTCAAAAGTAGTTAAGATGCCACTGTGATGCCAGCATCCTATATCCAATTACCAGTTCTTGTACTGGTTATGCTTCTGATTACAGGTTCTTGCTAATGTGAACCCTAGGAGACAGTAGGTAATGATTCAAGTAGTTGGGTCCCTGCCTCCCATTGGGGAGATCCAGAATGAATTCCTGGCTCTCAGCTTTCCTGGCCCAGTCTGGACTGTTATAGGCATTTGAGGAATAAACTAATTGATGGGGTATCTCTCTGTGCCTCTATGCCTTTTTTAATTAAACAATTTAAAAATAAATACTTTAATAATGTCTAGAAAATTCATATGGTAAATTTGTTAATTCTCCAAATATAACTATTTGATAACAGTCCTCTCTTGGTTAAATAGTTTTTAAAAATCTTTTAAGAATGTTTTCCATTTTCTTTGGCTTGATTTAAGGTTAAGTTTTAAATAATAAATCAGACACTAAATGTACACAAATGTTTTACATCTCCTAATGTTTCAGTTATTTATTGCTCAATAACAAATGGCCCCCAATTTCCTAGCATAAATAATGGTAATCACTTCTTTTACTTTCAAATGTGCAACTTGGGCAAGGTTCAGTGGAAACAAATCATGCCATTCTCACAAGGTGTCACCTGGGGCAGTTAACTAAGCTACTGCATGCTGGAATCACATGAAGACTTGCTCACTTACATTTTCATAGTTGACATTGGTAGTCAGCTGGGACCTCCACTGGGGCTGTCAGTCACTAAGTCTACATATGGCTGTCCTCATAGAATGTTAGTAAGTTTCCATGAGCAAGTGTTCTAGAGAGCCAGGTGGAAGCCGTTAATTAGATATATCTTGCTGTGTAACAAATTACCCCAGAACTTAGTGAAGTGAAACTACAACATTTATTATCTCACACTCTGTCTGTCAGGAATTTCAACCTGGTTTACCAGTGTTGGCTGACTGTGTCAGTCTGCAATCAAGGCATAAGACAGAAGCTTCAATCTTCCTATGGTTTGAGTGGAAAAACATTTGAATCTAATGTTGCTCACGTGGTTGTTGACAGGATTCAGTCCCTTAAATGCTTTTTTATTTTAAAGATTTATTTATTTATTTGAAAGTCAGAGTTACACAGAGAGAAGAGAAGTAGAGAGAGAGAGAGAGAGAAAGAGAGAGAGGTCTTCCTCTTCCGCTGGTTCACTCCCCAGTTGGCCACAATGGCCGGAGCTGTACTGATCTGAAGCCAGGAGCCAGGAGCCAGGAGCTTCTTCCAGTTTCCCCACCTGGTGCAGGGGCCCAAGGACTTGGGCCATCTTCCACTGCCTTCCCAGGCCATGGCAGAGAGATTGACAGGAAGTGGAGCAGCTGGGTCTCAAATCTGGGCCCACAAAGGATGTTGGCACTGCAGGTGGTGGCCTTACTCACTGTGCCACAGCGATGGCGCCCTTAAATGCGTTTGGACTGAGGGCCTTAGTATTTTACAAGTTCTTGGCCAGGAGCCATCCTCAGTTCCTTGCACCGAAACTGCACCCAAACTGCTTGCCACATCAAAGCATGCATGTTGTCAAGGAAATAGAAAATTTGGTAAAGTGGAAATGACGATCTTTTCAACCTAGTCATAGGATATAACATCATATAATGTTTGTCACATTCTGCTCATTAAATGGAAATCACCAGGTGTATGCCACATTCTAGGAAAGAAGACTGCACAAAGACTTGGGTATTAGTAGTAGGGGAGCTTAGTGACCACATTTGAGAGATGTATACCATGGCTATATTTGCATCATGAAAGACTTTAAGAAATTATGTAATATGACTTCTAGTGCTTTCTATTGGTAAAATAGGTATAAATTCAATATTAACCCCCACCACTCAGTGAGAGGAATGTCATTCTTCCATTGAGTAAAGATATTGTGCAATGGAATATATTTGGTGGCTATCTGTTTTCAAAAGGGAAACAGTAATCCACATCCAGTGATTTTATTTATCTGTTTATTTCACAATTTTTTTCATAAGTATGCTTTAACAGATATATAAAATTGTATATATTTATGAGCCACCATGGGATGTTTCAATAAATGTATATATGATACAATGTCCAGTCAGGGTAAATATATCCTTTTCCATTTATGGTAAAAACAGCCAAAATCATATGTTCTAAGCTTTTTCGTTTTCCTAGAGAAATATACAATACATTAATACTATCTAAAGCCATCCTGCTGTGCAATAGAACCACACAGCTTCTTACTCCTTTCTATCCATTAGTTACTACTCATTAATCAACCTTTCCCTGCCACTCCCTTCTCCTCTTCCCTACTCAGACTGGTAACCATTTTTATACTTTTAACTTCTATGAGGTCATTTTCTCTTGAGTGAAATTATACTCATCTTTCTGTGCTTAGTGTATTTCACTTATTATAATGATTTCTAGTTTCATCTATGCTGTTGTGAATTACAAAATTCCAATCTTTTTTATGGCTCATTTATTCTACTGTGTATATGTAACACATTTGCTTTATCCATTCAACAATGGATATATACTTAGGTTGTTTCATTCCTTTTGTATTGTGAAGAGCACTGCAGTAACCATGGGAGTTCCGTTGTCTCTTTGATAGTGATTCCATTTTCCTTAGACATATACCCAGAAGAGTGATTGGTGAATCATACAGTAGTCACATTTTGAGTTTTTAAGGTACTTGCATATTGTTATCCATGGCTGTTCTAATTTACCATCGACCATATACAATTTAAATAGGTAAGAAATTAATTGCTACAGTAAATATTCTTGATCACTACTAACATTACAAGGGGAAATATTTTGACTTGTTTTACTCATATTTTCTTCTAGAAAATGTGAAAATTGATTACATATAATAAGTTTAGAACAATCTATGAATTATAAAGATCATCTCATGAATACAAAGAAAATATTATATTGTGTGAGGTCATAAATATACTAATTAGTAGTAAGTCTCTATACACAACTATTCATATTAAATTACAGGATGTATCTGGAAACTTGCTGTGGTACTAGAGAATCTAAACTTTAAGTCTAGCTCTACTAATTGAATTCATGCCTCAGGAAAGTTATTCAGCTTGATATTCAATTTATTTAGTAATGGTATAACATATCATTAATTCATAGGTTTGATCTGATGCTGAAATTAGACAATGAATGTGTAGTGACACAAGTTTGCTATGTGATCTTTTGTAAGAAATGATGGTTCTCCAAGGTTGCTTGCCTAGATCGCTGGAAGGTTGACTCTGAAACAAAGTGTGTTCAATCCAGATTTTTTTATGACATACTACCTGAGAGTAATTAATTCAAGATCTATGCTGATAAGAGGAAAAATAGAGATAAGTTTATTATGATTTAAAAGGAAAATGATGTAAAGCATACAGTTTATGCACTTTTCTAAAATATCAAAGTTTGCAATATAAGAATACTTGATACTGTTAATAATATATCCAGGATAATGTTGTATTTGTGATCTAATCTTCACTCTATCTCATGGTATCCTTAGTTCAAACTTAGCAATCTAATAATTCTGCCATTTTAAAAAGAGGTATTATTTGTAAATCATACCTATTTTCTTTTGTTTTTATCATTTTATGTAATTTCTATTGAAGTCTTTACCATCATTTAATATATTCTTCAAATGATTAGCTGTTGTGACTGAATAATATTTACATCTAGCATTCATACTCACATTTTCTTTTCTGTAATTAGTGTCTGCTGCTTTAGAACAGTAGTTCTCAAACCATTTTCACTTGACAAGGGGCATCATCATCCCCTGGAAATTTGCTAGAAATGCAATGTTTTGGACTGCATCTAAATCCTACTAAAGTAGAAACTTTGGGAATGGGGAACTGAAAGTGATGTTTTAAAAGCACCTCATCCAGACTGCAACATGCAATCAAGTTTAAGAGTCACTGACTTAAAGAATCTTCATCATGTCTGCATGGTCCAGATTTTTCTGTAACGTAGCCTGGTGCAGGATTTTCATACCTTTTGGGTAGAACGGAGCCTTCCCAGTTGAAATTAGAAATTAAATTTTTTATCAATAAAATAATGTATTATTTTTTAAAGATTTTATGTATTTATTTGACAGGTAGAGTTACAGACAGTGAGAGGGAGAGACAGAGCGAAAGGTCTTCTTCCGTTGGTTCACTCCCCAGATGGCCCCAACAGCCAGAGCTGTGCCAATCTGAAGCCAGGAGCCAGGTGCTTCTTCCTGTTCTCCCATGAGGGCACAGGGGCCCAAGTACTTGGGCCATCATCTACTGCTTTCCCAGGCCATAACAGAGAGCTGGATTGGAAGAGGGGCAGCCGGGACTAGAACCAGCACCCATATGGGATGCCAGTGCCGCAGGTGGAGGTGCGCCATGGCACCTGCAAAATAATGTATTATTAACTCATAGGGTTGTTCCTGAATTTTATAGAGATGGCTGTTATTCAACTATACCTTTAGCAACCTCAGTTGTTTGCTTTTTATCAATTGCAAATAGAATATGAATGATTCAGAAAAATTGTGATGTAATTTCAAAAGCCATTTTTCTTCAATTGCAGGAATAAACTTTATAAGATTAAGGCGTGTGTGTAATGGGGAGGGGTAATGTGAAGGTAAAGGAAAAATAGTTCATTAAAATAGTTTTAAAATGTTTATTCATTTTCATGAAATTTAAAGGAAGTGAGAGAGAGGGAGAAGTAGAGGGAGAGGGGGAGAGAGAGAGAGAGAGTGAGCGAGCCAGAGTCCATTTACTGGTTCACTCATCAAAATGTCCACAATACCAAGGCTGGACCAGCTGAAGACAGGAGCATACATCTCCCTCTGAGTCTCCTACATGGGAGACAGGGGCCCAAACACTTGAGCCACCATCAGCTGCCTTCCCAAGCTTGTTGACAGGCAGCTGAATTTAAAAGCCAAAATACAGAACTCCAGTATAGAATGTGGGTGTACCAAATGGAGGTTTATCTTTCTGTGCCACATGCCTGCCACATTCAAATATTTATTTTTATGCCATCTCATGACCCTCCAGAATTTCTCTCTGGATATGTGATTATCAGCATCTATTTATAAAAATCTCATATATATGTTTGAGCTACTCTATGCATCATAAACACATATTAACATAGTATTACTGTATTTATTGTTTTGTTAACTTAAAATTGTGGAAACTATGCAGTGGTACGTTCAGAATTGCCTTATTATTTTAATATTTCATTATGTATGACCAAAAAAAGCACAAGCTACAAAATCAAAGATAGGTAAATGGGATCACAACAAATAAAATCCTTCTGCACAGCAAATTAAGCAATCAGCAAATGAAAAAAAAATGCAGAATAGTAAATGTATTTTCAAATTACATTTCTGATAATGGGTTAATATCTGGGATATCTAAGAAAATCATACAACTCAATAGCAAGAAAACAACCTGATTAAATGTTGAGCTAAAGACCTGAAAAGATACTTCTAAGAAGAATGCATATGAATAGCAAACCGACTTACAAAAACATGCTCAGTGTGACTAATCCTTAGGGAAATGCAAATTAAAACCCCAATGATTTTTGTCAAAAGATGAAAGATAAGTGTGTAGAGTGCAGAGAAAATGGGACCCCATGTGCACTGTTAGTGGGAATGTAAATTAGTACAGCCATTATGAGAAACGGTTTGGAAAGAAGTAAATACAGAACTTACAAAAGATCCAGTAATCTCTCTTCTGGGTATTTATCCAATAAATGTAAAATTAATTTGTCAAAAGAGGGGCTGGTGTTGTGGTATAGAGGGTAAAGCATCTGTTAAGGGAACTGATTAGAGTCCAGCTGATACACTTCTGAACCAGCTTCCTGCTAATGACCTGGGAAGACCAATGGAAGATGGTCCAGGTATCTGGGTCCTGGCCACCCATATGGGAGGCCTGAAAGAAGCTCCTGCCTCTGGCTTTGGCCTGGCGCAGCCATGGCCAGTGCAGACATCTGGGGAGTGAACCAGTGGATGGAAGATCTATCTTTCCTTCTCTCTCTGTAATTCTGACTGTCAAAGAAATAAATCTTTCAAACAGTCAAAAGAATTTACATGCCAATGTTCATTGTAACATCACTTACAAAAGCCAAGATATGGAATTGAGCCAAAAGTCCAACAATGGATGAGTGGATATAGAAAATGTGATATATGGGAGCTGCCACTGTAACATGGCAGGTTAAGCCGCTGCCTGCAGCACAGCATCCTATGTGGGCACTGGTTCAAGTCTCGGCTTCTCTACTCCCTACCCACCCAGCTCCCTCCAAATGCACCTGGGAAAGCAGGAGAGGATGGCCCAAGTCTTTGGCCTCTACACCCACCACCCACCACCCACTTGGGAGAGGAGGAAGAAGCTCCTGGCCTCTGGCTTTGGCCTGATCCAGCTCCAGCCGTTGCAGCTATTTGGGGAGTAAACCAGCAAATGGAATATTCATTCTCTCTCTCTCTCTCTCTCTCTCTCTCTCTCTCTTTCTCTCACCCCGTAACTTTGCATTTCAAATAAAATAAATAAATCTTTAAAAAATGTAATATATCTACACAATGGAATATTATTCAACCATAAAATGGATGACATTCTGTCATTTGGTACAACCTGAGTGAACTTGGAAGACATTATGCTTAGGAAAATAAACTGAACACAAAGATACAATATTGCATCATCTCACTTACTAATGGAATAAAATATGGATGAACCAACAGAGGTAAAGGATAGAACAGTACTTACCAGAGGCTGGTGTTGTGGTGGCAGGGTTGGAAGTGAGTATGTAATTGCTGGTAAAAGGGGACAGGATTTTAGTTAGACAGAAAATGTGTCTTGAAATCTATTTCATAGCATAACTATAGTCAATGATGATAGTAATGTATATTAAAAATAAGAAATTGTAAATAGCAAATATCTTTTTTTTAATTTGAGAAACAGACAAGAGGTAGGGGAGAAAAAGAGCTCCCGTTCACTGGTTCAATCCCCAGACACTTTACATATCTGGTGATGGAGCCAGGCTGGAGTCAGGAGCCCAGAAGAGGAACTCCTTCCAGGTATCCCACACTGGTGGTGCGAATCCAGTTACTTCAACATCGCTGCAGCCTCCAGGGAATTCATTAGCCTGAAATAGAATCCAAAGTCGGAGATTCTGCTTGAGACCGGATGGAGGGATCCTAAGCAGCGCCTTCAGTGTCCTAAGTGTTAGGGCAAACTTTCACCCCATTGAAAGGGAGGGAAGGGAAGAGAAAAGGGAGAAATACATCAAGACAGGAAAAGAACCATGACTAAAGGAACTACTAAAGCACATACAGCGAGAAAAAGGGTAAATATTTAAAAAAAATCTAAACTGTAAGGAGTGATTTTGAAAGAATTGGTGATACATAGGCAAAATTAATTAATAATAAGAAGTAGGAAAGGGGCCGATGCTGTGGCATAGTAGGCTAACTTTCCACCTGTGGTGCCAGCATCCCATATGATTGATGGTTCCTGTCCCAGCTGCTCCATTTACAATCCAGCTCTCTGCTTATGGACTGAGAAAGCAGTGGAGGATGGCCCATGTGCTTGGACCATTACACCTACCTGAGAGACGCAGAGGAGATTCCTGGCTCCTGGCTTCGGATTGGCACTGCTCCAGCCCTTGTGGCCATCTGGGGAGTGAACTAGCAGATGGAAGAACTTTCTCTATGTCTCTCCCACTTTCTGTCTATAACTCTGCCTCTCAAATAAATAAAAGCTTTAAAAAAAAGAGGTAGGAAATAATATCAAGAAAACAATATCTCGCTGGTGCCGCGACTCACTTGGCTAATCCTCTGCCTGTCGCGCCTGCACCCCGGGTTCTAATCCTGGTTTGGGCACTAGATTCTGTCCCTGTTGCCCCTTTTCCAGTCCAGCTCTCTGCTGTGGCCCAGGAAGGCAGTGGAGGATGGCCTAAATGCTTGGACCCTGCACTTGCATGGGAGACCAGGAGGAAGCACCTGGCTCCTGGCTTCAGATCGGTGCAGCAGTCATTTGGGAGGTGAACCAACGGAAGGAAGACCTTTCTCTCTGTCTCTCTCTCTCACTAACTCTGCCTGTAAACAAACAAACAAACAAACAAAAACAATATCATATAACATGAGAATAACAGAATAGTAAATTTCCTGATAAGATTGTTCTAAGCAGACTGATAGGAATTAGATTAATTATGAATTTTCTAGCATCAATGTAAACTCATGTAAACATCAATAAATTCTCAAGCAAAATCTCTAGTGATTATTAGGATCAAATGATGAAAAAAAGAGTATTTTGCATTACTCTAATATGTTCCGTATTAAGTCTTCATTCAAAATAGAATGTTTAGATTGATTTTGATAAAAATTCACGTGTATATATTTTTCTTAAGATATTGTAGGGGCCAGCTCTGTGACATGGTAGGTTAGGCCTCCGCCTGTAGTGCTGGCACCCCGTATGGACTCTGTTTTGAGTCCTGGCTGCTCCATTTCTGATCCAGGTACTAGCAAATGGCCTGGGAAGGCAGTGTAGCCCTACTTATGGCTCCTGGCTTTGGATTGACCCAGCTCCAGCCATCGTGGCTATTTCTGGAGTGAGCCAGTGGATAGAGGACCTCCCTCTCTGTCTCTCCCTCTGTCTTTAACTCTTCCTCTCAAATAAATAAATAGATCTATTTTTAAAAAGTATTCCTGGAAAATTCAGTAAAGGTGTGGAGGACATAGTAGATTATCAAGCATTGTAACAAATGGGAAACTGAAATTTATGCCCTCTGTGAATTCTGTGAGCCAGTGCAAAACTTCAAACTTCTGTTGTGTATATGTGAGTGTTATCGCTATATTGTATTTTCAGATTGTTCGCTTACTTTGGGGTTAATGTGCCAAGACTGCAGAGTAAAATATCAAATACATACTTTCTATTCTTGAAGAACTAATAATCTATTAGAACAAAAGTAAAACTTACAAATGATTAGCTTAAACCAAAAAAGGGAACAGCAAGATAAAATAAGAGAGGAATAAAGAGAAATACATAAATAGAAAAAATAGCTAAAAGGAAAATTTAAAATAGAGAAACAGAACAAGAGCTAAGTATGTTTTTTTTTAACTTATATTTAATGAATATAAATTTCCAAAGTACAGCTTATGGATTACAATGGCTTCCCTCCCATATCGTCTCTCCCACCCGCATCCCTCCCCTTTCCCACTCCCTCTCCCCTTCCATTCACATGAGGATTCATTTTTGATTCTCTTTATATACAAAAGATCAGTTTAGCATACATTAAGTAAAGATTTCAACAGTTTGCTCCAAAACAAACATAAAGTGAAAAATAATAGATGATTTTTTAAATGATGATGAAATCAGATCAGACCTATTGTCATGTTTAATCCCAGTGAGAGTCAAGTTGGGAATTGATAATTTCTTTTTTTTTTTTTTAACAGAAGATCAGTTTAGTATACATTAAGTAAAGATTTCAACAGTTTGCACCCCCCTAGAAACACAAAGTGAAATATACTGTTTGAGTACTCGTTATAGCATTAAGTCTCAATGTACAGCACATTAAGGACAGAGATCCTACATGAGGAGTAAGTGCACAGTGACTCCTGTTGTTGACTTTACCAATTGACACTCCTGTTTATGGCATCAGTAATCTCCCTATGCACCAGTCATGAGTTTCCAAGGCTATGGAAGCCTTTTGAGTTCACCGACTCTTATCTTGTTTAGACAAGGTCATATTCAAAGTGGAGGTTCTCTCCTCCCTTCAGAGAAAGGTACCTCCTTCTTTGAAGACCTGTTCTTTCCACTGGGATCTCACTCACTGAGATCTTTCATTTAGGGTTTTTTTTTTTTTTTTTTTTTTTTTTTTTTTTTTTTTTTTTTTTTTTTTTTTTTTTGCCAGAGTGTCTTGGCTTTCCATGCCTGAAATACTCTCATGGGCTTTTCAGCCAGATCAGAATGCCTTTAGGGCTGATTCTGAGGCCAGAGTGCTGTTTAGGACATCTGCCATTCTATGAGTCTGCTGAGTATCTCACTTCCCATATTGGATCACTCTCCCCTTTATTTATTCTATCAGTTAGTATTAGCAGGTACTAGACTTGTTTATGTGCTTCCTTTGACTCTTAGTCCTTTCATTATGATCAATTGTGAACTGATATTGATCACTTGGACTGGTGAGATGGCATTGGTACATGCCACCTTGATGGGATTACATTGGAGTCCCCTGGTATGTTTGTAATTTTACCATTTGGGGCAAGTCAGCTTGAGCATGTCCCAAATTGTACATCTCTTCCCTCTCTTATTCCTACTCTTATGTTTAACAGGGATCACATTTCAGTTAAATTTCAACACTTAAGAATAACTGTGTATTAATTACATAATTAAACCAGTCATATTAAGTAGAACAGACAAAAAAACTACTAAGAGGGATAATGTATTAAGTTGTTCATTAACAGTCAGGGCTATGCTGATCAAGTCACCGTTTCTCATAGTGTCGATTTCACTTCAACAGGTTTCCTTTTTGGTGTTCGTCAGTTGTCACCGATCAGGGCGAACATATGGTATTTGTCCCTTTGGGACTGGCTTATTTCACTCAGCATGATGTGTTCCAGATTCCTCCATTTTGTTGCAAATGACTGGATTTCATTGTTTCTTACTGCGGTATAGTATTCTAAAGAGTACATATCCCATAATTTCTTTATCCAGTCTACCGTTGATGGGCATTTAGGTTGGTTCCAGGTCTTAGCTATTGTGAATTGAGCTGCAATAAACATTATGGTGCAGACCGCTTTTTTGTTTGCCAATTTGAATTCCTTTGGGTAAATTCCAAGGAGTGGGATGGCTGGGTCGAACGGTAGGGTTATCTTCAGGTTTCTGAGGAATCTCCAGTCTGACTTCCATAGTGGCTTAACCAGTTTGCATTCCCACCAACAGTGGGTTCGTGTCCCTTTTTCCCCACATCCTCGCCAGCATCTGTTGTTGGTAGATTTCTGCATGTGAGCCATTCTAACCGGCGTGAGGTGAAACCTCATTGTGGTTTTGATTTGCATTTCCCTGATTGCTAATGACCTTGAACATTTTTTCATGTGCCTGTTGGCCATTTGGATTTCCTCTTTTGAAAAATGTCTATTGAGGTCCTTGGCCCATCTCTTAAGTGGGTTGTTGGTTTTGTTTTCGTGGAGTTTCTTGATCTCTTTGTAGATTCTGGTTATTAACCCTTTATCTGTTGCATAGTTTGCAAATATTTTTTCCCATTCTGTCGGTTGTCTCTTCACTCTCCTGACTGTTTCTTTTGCAGTACAGAAACTTCTCAATTTGATGCAATCCCAATAGTTGATTTTGGCTTTGACTGCCTGTGCCTCCCGGGTCTTTTCCAGAAATTATTTGCCTGTGCCAATATCTTGAAGGGTTTCTTCCATGTTCTCTAGTAACTTGATGGTGTCAGGTCGTAGATTTAGGTCTTTAATCCATGTTGAGTGGATTTTTGTGTAAGGTGAAAGGTAGGGGTCTTGCTTCATGATTCTGCACGTGGAAATCCAATTTTCCCAGCACCATTTATTGAATAGACTGTCCTTGCTCCAGGAATTGGTTTTAGATCCTTGATCAAATATAAGTTGGCTGTAGATGTTTGGGTTGATTTCTGGTATTTCAATTCTGTTCCATTGGTCTATCCATCTGTTTCTGTACCAGTATCATGCTGTTTTGATTACAACTGCCCTGTAGTATGTCCTGAAATCTGGTATTGTGATGCCTCCGGCTTTGTTTTTGTTGTACAAGATTGCTTTAGCTATTCGAGGTCTCTTGTGCCTCCATATAAATTTCAGCACCAATTTTTCCAGATCTGAGAAGAAGGTCTTCGGTATCTTGATTGGTATTGCATTGAATTTATAAATTGCTTTTGGGAGAATGGACATTTTGATGATATTGATTCTTCCAATCCATGAGCATGGAAGATTTTTCCATTTCTTGGTATCCTCTTCTATTTCTTTCTTTAAGGTTTTGTAATTCTCAGCATAGAGATCTTTAACATCCTTGGTTAAGTTTATTCCAAGGTATTTGATTGCTTTTGTAGCTATTGTGAATGGGATTGATCTTAGACGTTCTTCCTCAGCCATGGCATTGTCTGTGTATACAAAGGCTGTTGATTTTTGTGCATTGATTTTATACCCTGCTACTTTGCCAAACTCTTCTATGAGTTCCAATAGTCTCTTAGTAGAGTTCTTTGGGTCCCCTAAATAAAGAATCATGTCATCTGCAAAGAGGGATAGTTTGAGTTCTTCCTTCCCAATTTGTATCCCTTTAATTTCTTTTTCTTGCCTAATAGCTTTGGCTAGAACCTCCAGAACTATATTGAATAGCAGTGGTGAGAGTGGGCATCCCTGTCTGGAAACAGATCTCAGTGGAAATGCTTCCAACTTTTCCCCATTCAATAGGATGTTGGTTGTGGGTTTTTCATAGATTGCTTTGATTGTATTGAGGAATGTTCCTTCCAAACCCAGTTTGCTTAGAGTTTTCATCATGAACGGGTGTTGTATTTTATCAAAGGCTTTCTCGGCATCTATTGAGATAATCATGTGGTTTTTCTTCTGCAGTCTGTTAATGTGGTGTATCACATTGATTGTCTTGCGCACATTAAACCATCCCTGCATACCAGGGATAAATCCCACTTGGTCTGGGTGGATGATCTTTCTGATGTGTTGTTGCATTCTATTGGCCGGAATTTTATTGAGGATTTTTGCATCTATGTTCATCAGGGATATTGGTCTGTAATTCTCTTTCAGTGCTGCATCTTTTTCCGGCTTAGGAATTAAGGTGATGCTGGCTTCATAGAAATAATTTGGGAGGATTCCCTCTTCTTCGATTGTTCTGAATAGTTTGAGAAGAATTGGAATTAGTGCTTCTTTAAATGTCTGGTAGAATTCAGCAGTGAATCCATCTGGTCCTGGGCTTTTCTTTGTTGGGAGGGCCTTTATTACTGTTTCAATTTCTGTCTCAGTTATGGGTCTGTTTAGGTTTTCTATGTCTTCCTGGTTCAATTTAGGTAGGTTGCATGTGTCCAGGAATCTATCTATTTCTGATAGGTTTCCCTGTTTGCTGGCATACAAGTCCTTGTAGTAATTTCTGATGATTCTTTTTATTTCTGTGGTGTCTGTTGTTACATTTACTTTTTCATCTCTGATTTTATTGATTTGGGTCTTTTCTCTTCTTTTTTTAGTTAGTTGGGCCAATGGGGTGTCAATTTTGTTTATTTTTTCAAAAAAACCAGCTCCTCGTTTGGCTGATTTTTTGTAATGTTTTTTTGGATTCAATCCTGTTGATTTCTTCTCTGATTTTAATTATTTCTCTTCTCCTACCTGATTTGGGTCTGATTTGTTGTAGGTTTTCTAGATCCTTGAGGTGAATTGAAAGCTCATCTATTTGGTGCCTTTCCAATTTCTTGATGTAGGCACTATTGATATAAACTTTCCTCTTAACACTGCTTTTGCTGCGTCCCATAAGTTTTGGTATGTTGTGCTGTTATCCTCATTTACTTCCAGAAAGTTTTTGATTTCTCTTTTGATTTCTTCTATGACCCATTGTTCGTTCAGGAGCATGTTGTTCAATCTCCATGTGTTTGCGTATGCTCTAGGGATTCCTGAGTTGCTAATTTCCAACTTCATTCCTTTATGGTCTGAGAAGCTGCATGGTATGATTCTAATTCTTTTGAATTTGCTGAGACTTGCTTTATGGCCTAGTATGTGGTCAATCCTAGAGAAGGTTCCATGTACTGCTGAGAAGAATGTAAAATCTTTAGCTGTAGGATTGAAAGTTCTGTATATATCTGTTAGATCCATTTGGGCTATAGTGTCGTTTAAATCTACTGTATCCTTGTTGATCTTCTGTCCTATTGATCTGTCTATTTCTGAGAGTGGAGTATTGAAGTCCCCCAGTACTATTGTATTGGGGTCTAAGTCTCCCTTTAAGTCCGTTAACAAATCTTTTAGATAAACTGGTGCCCTGTAGTTAGGTGCATAAGCATTGATAATTGTTATATCTTCTTGCTGTATTGATCCCTTAATCATTATGTAGTGTCCCTCTTTGTCTCTCTTAACAGTTTTTGTGGTAAAGTTTATGTTGTCCAATATTAAGATGGCTACGCCCGCTCTTTTTTCATTTCTCTTGGCATGGTATATCTTTTTCCAGCCTTTCACTTTCAGTCTGTATGGATCTTTGTTGAAAAGATGCGTTTCTTGTAAGCAGCAAATAGATGGGTTTTGTTCCTCAACCCAATCAGCCAATCAGTGTCTTTTAACTGGACAGTTCAGGCCATTAACGTTCAATGTGACTAATGAAAAGTGGTAACTTTGCCCTGCCATTTGCCAAAGATAAGTTCTAATATAAGCTTTGAATTCCCTGTGATCTTTTGCTGTGAGGTTTCCTTCCTTTATCTTCTTTCATATTGATGACAGTGTTTCTGTGTTTCTGTGTGTAACACATCTTTAAGCATCTGTTGCAGGGCTGGACGAGTGGCGACAATTTCTTTCAATTTCTGTTTGCTATGAAAAGTCTTTATTTCACCTTCATTCACAAATGATAGCTTTGCAGGATATAATATTCTGGGCTGGCAGTTGTTCTCTCTTAGTACCTGGGCTATATCTCGCCATTCCCTCCTAGCTTGTAGAGTTTCTGATGAGAAGTCAGCTGTGAGTCTGATTAGAGATCCTCTGAGAGTAATCTGACGTTTCTCTCTTGCACATTTTAGGATCTTTTCTTTATGTTTCACTGTGGAGAGTTTAATTACAACGTGTCGTGGTGAGGATCTCTTTTGGTCGTGTTTATTAGGGGTTCTGTGAGCTTCCTGTACTAGGATTTCTCTGTCCTTCTCCAAACCTGGGAAATTTTCTGCTAATATCTCACTAAAAAGGCCTTCTAAGTATGTTTTTTAAAAGATTTGTTTGTTTATTTTTATTTGATAGATTGACAGAAAAGAAAGAAGAGAGAGAGAGAGAGAGAGAGAGAGAGAGAATCTTCCATTTGCTGGTTCATTCTTTAAATGACCATAAGAGCATAAGAGGCTAAATCCTGTTATAAAGTACCAGGCCAAAGCCAGAAGCCAGGTAGTCCATTTTGGACTCATACATGAGTGGCAGGCTCCCAATTACTTGGGCCATCATCTGCTGCCATCACAATTGCATCTGCAGAAAGGTGAATCAGTAGCAGAGTAGCCAGACTTGAACCAGCACTCTGGAAGTACCTGTTTAGCCTGGTACATCACAGTGCCAGCCCTGATAGTAAGTACTGAGAGAATATTGGTCCACAATGCTATCCTGGAGATAGGAAGTGATGCAGATTTTATAAACTTATATGCAGCTCATTATTTGCACCCTCAGCATTTGTTTTCTTCAAAACTTATCATCAGATTTGTGAGTTAAGTCTGGACGCATCAGATAATTAAGCTAACATTAGTTATATAGAGAGCTATGCTATACTGAGGTTTTATAATCTACATCTTTCTAGGGCAGCAAATATATTAATTTTAAATATGATCTAAATAAGGCTTATGTATTTTGAAATTCTAGAATACAATTTCCTCTAAGACTTTATTATACAATTTCCCCTCTGAAGACCCTAGAACATTACCATAAGTATTGTTTTCATTTTCTTCCAAAATACTCATATAAGATATTGCTGACTTAGGAAAGGGAAGGTCAGATTACTTATGCAGGACCATGGAGTTCACCAGCTACAAGTTTTATTTTTTTTTCTTTACTGTCATTTAATAAACCTCACCCCTAAACACATGGACACTAGCTTTCTAAACAGCAAACTATACACACACACAAATACAAATTCAAGCTGAATGTGCCATTTTACACAGTGGTATTTGCTTTTACTTGAAAACATATAACAACACATACTTAGAAAACTCAGTAATAAGATTAGTAAAATGTAAACTGGTTTAAAGGTTCCATTTTTAAAATTCTTTACTATCAAGAAGTGAGTACACAATATTAAAATGCTTTGGATTTGCCAGCATATTATAAAGCAATACAGACTGTTTTGCTTTAACTTTAATAGAAAATGAATACAGTGGTAAAGAAAGAGAAGCAGGGGCAGGTGTTGTGGTGCAGCATACTAAGCCTCTGCTCGGGATGCCTGCATTTTATAACAAGTTCCAGCTAATCTGTTTCTGATCCAGTGGATCTGCCTGGGAAGCACAGGAGAATGCTCAAGTACTTGAGTCCCTGACATCCATATGGGAGACCTGGATAAAGTTCTCAGCTTCTAGCTTCAGTATGGCCCAACCCCAGCTGTTGCAGCCATTTGGAGAGTAATCAGAGAATGAAGAAAGATTTCTCTCTCTCTCTCTTTCTCTCTCTCTCTCTTTCCCTTCCTTCTTCCCTCCATTTCAAATAAAGAAGGAAAGAAAGAAATCTTTAAAAGAAAATGAAAAAGAAACAGATGTATCACTCACATGAATGTTTGCATTATTACATGTAGGTTTTCCTTTTTTTGTTGTTGGTAGTGTTGGTGTTATTTTTTATATTCATAAATATCTGTAATGTTAATTTTTGCTGTTATGTTTTTCTTAATTATAAGATCCATAATGCAGAGTCATTAGTTATGTATTTTTGAAAATTTCCACACTGGTTAGACATTATATTACACTTCATAGTTGCTTAATTCATGTGATCATACTAATTGATTTATATACAAATGAGTGTGTGTGATCAGAGATACATTTAATTTATCTATGATTTTGTTCAAATAATGAGCAGAGACAAAAAGTTTTTTAATTTTTAAAATTTTTGACAGATAGATTTAGACAATGAGAGAGAGAGAGAGAGAGACAGAGAAAAGTCTTCCTTCTGTTGGTTCACCCCTCCAAATGGCCGCGGAACTACGCCGATCCGAAGCCAGGAGCCAGGTACTTCTTCCGGGTCTCCCATGTGGTTGCAGGGGCCCAAGCACCTGGGCCATCCTCCACTGCCCTCCCAGGCCACAGCAGAGAGCTGGAGTGGAAGAGGAGTAACCGGGACTAGAACCCAGTACCCATAAGGGATGCCGGCGCCACAGGCGGAGGATTAACCAAGTGAGCCACGGCACCTGCCTCTTTTAAAGTATTTTTAAAAAATATTTATTTTATTTATTTTAAAAGTAGATTTAGAGAAAGAGGGAGGGAGAAACAGAGAGAGAGTTCTTCCACTTGCTGGTTCAGTCCCCAAATTGTTACAATGGTCGAAATCAGGAGCCTGGAGCTTCTCTGGGGTCTCCCCTGTGGATTCAGGAACCCAAGAACTTGGGCCTTCTTTCTCTGCTTTCCCAGGCAGATTAGCAGGGAGCTGGTTCAGAACTGTAGCAGCAGGGACATGAACCGGCGTGCATATGGGATGTCAATGTTGCATGCATCAGATTTACCTTCTGTGCCACATATCTGGCCCCAACAAAAAGTTTTAAAGTTTCACTACACAATAACAAGCCCTGTTTCAAATTATTTGAGTATATCATGAGCTATAATTAATTATAATTATGCATTTTGGGACATTTACATCTATTTTATAGTTCAGTGTAAGGGTAATTGTCTCATTATAATGATGCAAATAGAAGTTCATAGAGATAAGTCAGTGCATCATCTCAACATAATTATAGTCTATTATCCATTAGCTGGAATATGTAAATTCTACTTTCTTTAGTTACAACTTTTGATTCTGGAAAGATTGAAGAGCAAAGGACAGGGGCTGATGCCCATGACTCACACTATGTATCCCCTCTCTGCCTAGTTTCCAGAATATCAGAGAAAAGAAAACTCATGATGAATCTAAGATGGTCTCCTCCTTCCACTCCAAAAATAATTGCTCAATGCTAAATAATCAACCCGATGTCTTAATATCGCTTTGTCTGAGTGATCTCTCTCTCTCTCTCCTTTTCTCTCTCTCTCTCTCTCTCTCTCTCTCTCTCTCTCTCTCTCCTTCTTTCTTCTTTTCTTATGGTCAGAATATTTAAATTTTTTTAAGTTATACAATTTTCATGTATTTCATTTATACAGATTTAAGATCATAGTGATACTTCCGCCTTATCCTCCATCCTGCCCACACTCCAGACTTTCTTCTTGCCTCTCCTATTTCCTCTTTTTAGAAAGATCTACTTTCAGTCTACTTAATGATTGTAAAAAGTGAACTGTACACTAAGTAACAATCAACAAATAGTATGAAGAACAAAGGAAAAAAAACTGCTCAACAGAAGAGACAAAGACTGTAAACAATCATCAAATCTCAAAATGTCTATTCCACTCCAAACCATTACATCTTATCTGCTGTATTAGTTACCTCAGATCAGAGAAAACATTGGGTATCTGTCTTTTTGGAACTGGTTTATTTTACCATGAATAATGGTTTCCAGGTGTTCTCCATTGTGTTGCAAAAGACAGGATTTCATTTTTTTTTACAGCTGAGTAGTACTCCATAGTTTATGAATATACTGTAATTTCTTTATCTAATCTTCAGTTGATGGACATCTAGGTTGATTCCATAGCTTAGCTATTGTGAATTGAGCTTCAATGAACATGGAGGTACAGATAACTCTTTCATACGCTGATTTATTTTGGTTTTGGTAAATTCCCAAGAGTGAAATGGTTGGATCATATGGTAGGTCTATATTTGTTCTTTCTTGCACTACATGGCATTATTTAGTTTTTATCTTGGGTCAGGCATTGAGCTCCTGTGCCTTCTCACAATTACCCCAGTAACCCTAAGAGGCAGGTGCATTATTTTCCACATTGAATAAGGGAGGTGGTAAGATGAAACAGATGCATTGCTTTGGCTTTTAAAGATTAAAGAGCCCGTGGGACTGACACTGTGGTGCAGCAGGTTAACGGCCTGGCCTAAAGCTCCGCCATCCCATATGGGCGCCGGTTCTAGTCCTGGTTGCTCCTCTTCTGATCCAGCTTTTTGCTATGGCCTGGGAAAGCAGTAGAAGATGGCCCAAGTCCTTGGGCTCCTGCCTCCTTGTGGGAGACCTGGAGGAAGCTCCTGGCTCCCGGCTTCGGATTGGTGCAGCTCAGGATGTTGCGGCCAACTAGGGAGTAAACCAGCAGATGGAAGACTTCTCTCTCTCTCTCTGCCTCTCCTCTTTCTTTGTAACTCTGACTTTCAAATAAATAAATAAATCTTTAAAAATATAAAGAACCTACGTTCTGAGATGCTTCTGTCATCTTATTTAAAAGCTCACACCATCATTGACTGATCCTCTCGCCACAAAATTCTCTAGTCTACTGCTTTTTATTCACATTTCTTATAAATGACAGCTTATATTTGAGAGAAAACTCAAGATTTCTAATGTCTATTTGGTTTCTCTCAAAAGTTTGATTCAATGGTCATATTACAGTTGGGGGTTAAAAAAAAGCTTCAAAATTGTTTTGTGTAAAATGAGATGAGGAACCAGTTAGTTTTTAAATGTGACATACTGCCACACAGCAGCCCTCAGTTTTGACATCTTCATACACTTTCCAAGGATTTATAAACTGACTTGATCCGTTGATGTGATTAACAATACATAGCCCCTTGTCCTGCACCGTGTGGCCACTGCTCTGCCTCTGCTTTCCTGCCCGCAAGCTTGTTCCACCTGGCACCCAGCCTGTTGTCTGTCTGGGATGGACCCAACTTAGATTCTAGATTTCTTTCTCTTCTAAATAAAGCCCTCACTTTCCCCTGTCTTTCTCTCACTGAGTAAATGCTAAAAACTGTTCCACATTGCCTGTTTCATTTATGCGCAGCCATTGTTTAGAATTTTTATCTAAATATACAAGAACCCTAGAAATTTTGAGTAAAGGTTCCCAACTTCATTTGTTGACCACGAAGGAACGCCCCAAAAGAAGGGAACCCCCAATGAAGGGATTTGTTTAATTGGTTAAAACAATGCAACATGGTAAAAAACAGCTTCCCTGGCTTCTAACTTTCCTTATCTTTCTGTACCACACGCCTCCTCGCAGAATTTGCAGCTTCCCCAGAACTAGCGACCCGGCGGTCTCACTACGCAGTTCCCCTGTGGCAAGCTTGGCCACAGCCAGGGTGCGGGTTCTCACTCTAGCACAGAAAAGGGCCCAGCCACCACTGCCGCCTGTGGCCCATACTCAGCCCTTCCCTTGCAGCCACCGGTCTGCCCTGGTGGCACACAGGCCTCCTGGCCTCTCCAGCTCTGCGGCTACTGCTGCTACACTGTGTTCTGGGTCGGGGGAGGGGAGGGAAGGGGCAGAAGCGGGCATGGAGAGGACAGGATCTGGTGGAAAGGAGGAGTAGCACTAGAGAGACTCGGGAGCCCAGCCGCTGCAGCCATTGCTCCTGCCTCCCATCACTGCTGTTGTCATGGCAGCAGTCCCTGGAGTCCCTGCAGCTGCTGGGGAATAGTGCCCACATGCCCCCAAAACTGCCATTGTCATGGCAACAGGGCAGCACTGCTTGGCAGTCCTGCCAGCTTTGCATTCGTGCTAGGCCCTTCTAAGAGCAGCCACCTCCCCTGCTGCTGCCACTCAGAGCTCAGGGTCCCCAGGTGCTAGGCAGAGTGTGGGGCCATGGGACCCGGTGACCACTTCCTCTTTAGGTTCTAGCAATGGGCCATGGGGCTGCCACCACAGCTGCAGCGGATGCCCCACGTGGTTCTGCTTGCCTGCAGCTCTGGCTGGCCCTGTCCTTCCCTGGGCTATCCCACCTGACCGAGCAGCCACGCCACCACTGCCCACAGCTCCTACCTGCTGCTTTTATTCAAAATGACAAGTAATTTAGCCCCTATAGAAATGTGTGGAGTTTCTGCTTTGGTTTTACAAAAGATAGAGTTCATTCAACTTTTCTGGTTTCCCTTAGTGCTTGTGGTTTTAATAACTCCAAGAGAATGTGATGGTAGCACTAATGGAATTCAGGCAAATGGAGAGATGATTTATTGAAATATAAAAGGTTCCAAGTTGTTCATGATATGGTTTAAGGACAATTAACATATTTTCTAAGGTAGAAACTTAAAAAAAACTTTTTGTTTTATGGAGAGGTTTAAATGGTGCCAAAAATTCTGCATGCCTCAGAGTCTTTGATTTTCCAATCAGGCGTGCCTTTGGTTGGTAATTTCTAACTGGGAAACTGGTTCCATTGCCCGGTATCCTGGTAGGTCTGGGAAGCAGAGCATTAAACATGGTGGAGGCTCCACTTTCCACCAACCATGGAGGGTGGAACTTCCATTCCAAGATGACGGCCTCCATCAGAAACACATAGATGCCTAGATGGTGACTACCATGAAGGACATGAGGTCACCAAGATGGCTACCCCCTCCATGGTCCACCCCAAGATGGAGGCCTCCACTGCCCACCTGATTAAAAGTAACTTTTATTATTTTTTTTTAATTTGTAGTTTGTGATTTTGGCTTTAATGCTGGTTTATTATTTTAACTTTTTGTTTTAGCTTCAAGTCATTTGACTTTAAGGCTGGGTCCTTTTTTATTTTAGCTTATTATTTTGCCTCTATACTGATTAGAGCTTCAATGCTGGTTTTTATTATTTTAATTTGTTTTTTTTTTTTTTTTCTGGGGGGGGGGCTTTCATTTACTCTCTTAGCCTCTTGAGGTTCAATATTGCAGACCCAGTGGGACTGCCAAGATTTCGTCTCAGACCAGGCAGTGTTCTTTTTGCTTTCTGAGATTCGAGACTCCACGAATGACATGACAGTCTGGAATGACATTTCTCAGACTAAGCGGTAGTCAAAAGACTATAATAAAAAAGGATAAAAAATTTAAAAACCCCTCACTGGGCTTGGTAAAATAATAGACCCCATTTGGTATACAAATGGAGACTCTAAGGTGTCAAAATTATAACTAATACAGTGTATCCATGTCAAATGCTTAAAGATCATTAAGCTAGTGAAGAGCTGTATTTGTTTTTATATTATCAGGTCCTACAAAGAAACAGTAAAGCTATGTAGTTCTACATACCTTCCTACAGACTGACTGCTAATTGTACAGTTTGAAAGCTTGCCATGGGATCCCCAATCCCCTTGAGCTAGATGGTAAAAGTAATACCTTAAGTGTTAAAGTGATCATATAGATGGGACTAAGTGTTAAAGTGATCATATAGGTGGGGTTAAGTGTTAAAGTAATCGTATAAATACGATTAAGTAGTGATAATAATAAAAAGGATTAACAAAAAGAGAATGCTCCAACATAGGAAATAGTCCATACAGCAGACTCATAGAGCGGCATATGCTTTAAGTAACACTCCAACCTCAGAGTCTGCCCTTAAGGCATTCTGATCTGGCTTAAAAAGCCTATGAGAGCATTTCAGGCATGGAAAGCCAGGACACTTGTGCAAAAAGTGTCCCCACAAAAAGGACCTCCCTAGGTGAGACCCCAGTGGAAAGAAGTGGTCATCAAAGAAGGATGTACTTTTTGCTGAAAGGAATAAAGAACTTCTACTTTGCACATTACCTTGTCTAAATGCTAATGGTGTTTGTGATTTCAAAAGGCTTCCCTAGCCTAGGCAGCTCATATAAATGGCCTCAAGTGCTCATTGATGTCATTCATGGGAGTGTTAATTGTTAAATTAGCAATAGGAGTCACTGTGTACTAACGTCCCATGCAGGACCTCTGTCCTCAGAGAGTTACAGTATTAGAGTTAATGGTAAAACATATTCTCGAAGATTTACTTTGTTTTAGGGTGTTAAGTAAAGAATATTCTTATGTATAATAAGTTTTAGTTACAAGGGATTGGTTATTAATCTTAGGTGCTTCTGTAAAGTTGATTAAGTGTCTCAAACATAGACTCTTGGATCCATATCTCCCTGTGATGTTTTAAAGTCAAATACAAAATACAGGATGATTAAAGGCTACCAGGCAACTACTGAGACAGTAGTTTCAATGCATCTGTGCTAAACCTTTGCCTAAGGGATAATTTCTTGTGCATCCCATTAAACTCAGAATCTGGGAAATTGAGGGTACAGAATTTCTCCAACAAAAACTCAGGTTTCTAAATAAGAAGTAGATTAATTGGCATGGATACATATAAAACCCCAGGAAAGTGTGTTCTCTTGGCTTAATAATTAATACAAAACGATTCAGAGATTTTAGATTAGTTTTAAAATGAAATCAGGTGCTTGGCTTAAAATATATATTTTTTTTAATTTTCATTTATTCGAAAGGCAGAGAGAGAAACAGAGGTGGAGATTTTCCATCTGCTAGTCTGCATACCAAATGCCTGCAGGCCTGAACCAGGCTGAACCCCGAATCCAGAACCGCATCCAGGTTTCCCATGGGGTGGCAGAGGCACAAACACTAGAACAGCAAACTGCATCAGCAGGGAGATGAATGGAAAGCAGAGATGCTGGGGTGTGAATAGGCTCTCTGATATAGAATGCAGATGTAGAGTAGTTAATAAAAGTAAATTGATTTCTCTTTAATGAGAAATTGAATCAAGAAACTTATTTTTCGTGATAATAATGGATTAAACATTGAGGAAGAGATGAATAAAAGTGTGATTTCAAAAAGCAATCCACATTTTGAAATATTAATACAAAGGATTTTCTGGCTTATAGTAATACAAATGTCCAGATTGCAGTTTAAGACAGGATCTTTATTATGTATAAGTATTTTTCCTTGCAAGAAATAACTTTTGGCTATAAAATTTTATGTATTCTCAGGCTTGGTTTGGCAAAATAAATCTTTTTTTTTTTCTGAATGAAGCTTAATATCAGTGTGCGGAGCAGATGTGAATAATCAAATATGCTTGACTTGTTAATCATTGAAGATATTACAGCATTATTAAGAGAAATTTGTGTTGTCTACAATTTAGTATAGAGTAGACATTATGATTTGTTTTATTCAAACTTTTAATTATGAAAACACACATTCTCAAATTTTAATCTGATTGGATAATTTTCCACTTTTCTTCTAATCTTTGGGAGTATGATATAGGTAAAGAACCCAGATTTTTTTTTTTTTGCCTCAGATAGTTATTTTAATGCTTCCTCCAATTTCCTGGCTACAGCATTTTAAATTTATAAAGCTTCAAATAGTTTATTTACACAAATAATACAGAGTATCAACTACATAGCATTGTTTTCAGTGCAGTGCTGACATATGTAAGATACGTAACACTGTACCATGTATACAGTAGGTGTCTAATAAATGCCATTTCCTTCTTTATCTGGGCTTCCTTGCCCATATCCTAGTTTTACTGACCTATTCACATGAGACTGTTATATGTGTTGCGAATTCTTGCAAAGTACATATTTTTGGCAATTGGCTGAGAAAACAAGTTATTGACATGATTTCTGGAATAATTCTCATTCTTTTAGCTATAAGAATAGAGGACAGTTAAAATTTTCAGTTGAAAGTGTATGAGAAACTTGGGGGAGTTCTAGTATCTCTGTCCTAGATCAATTTGAAACACTTAGGTCTGTCTTTTCAGTTTCTTTTAACCTTCAAAATGGACTCGATAAATTATGATCACCATGATCATAATAGTAGAAAAGTGAAAAAGAGGGCAAACAACTCTTGTGCTTGAAGCACTATCTAGTCAAACACTATCTAGAGATCAAATTCCCTGGCAGCAGAAGTTGGGCTTCCCAATCAGCAGATCGCAGGCAAGAAGTTCACAAGGAAGTCTCTTAAATTTGGGAAGGAAAGAGAAGGAAAAGGAAGAGATCAACAATTTCTTTACAGGAATCATCAGCTGATTCCCAAAGTGAGCTCTACCTAACCCATGATGTGGTGTGTGATTCCTTCTTCACCCACTCGATGTAGAGCCCGTGACTAGGGGAATAGTCTTGACAGCCACCAAAAGAGAATAAATCCATTACTGAAAGGGGCTCTCTGTGGCATATCACAGCATCCACTAAATGGTCTTTCTGGACTTCTTCCTGCCATGATAAATTTAACATTCGAAATTTCTCAGGATACACACACAATGGCCTTCAACCATTTCTTCCTCTGATCTTTGCTGGCTCAGCAGTTCATAAGTTCCAGACTCACTGCCATTCTGATTTGCTGTTTGCTCATATCTTAGGTATTACTTATTTCTCAAGACATGACCTGCGGGTTTTTTTTTTTTTTTTTTTACTTTGCAAGAGATGGTGAGTTATGCCTTGCCCAAAATATCTTAGTAATGCTACTCATGCTTCAAGAAAGAATAAAAGAGACTATGTTGCTCTAACCTATATGTCTCAAATAAAAGTGTGTGTATGTGTGTGTGAGTGTATGTGTGTGTGAAGGAAAAAAAAAAGAAATGAAGACAATCTTTCTTGGGATTTTTTTAAAGATTTATTTATTGATGTTGGCACTGTGGCTTATTGGATAAAGTCGCTGCCTGCAGTGCTGGCATCCCATATGGCCACTGGTTCAAGTCCCAGCTGTTCTACTTCTGATCCAGCTCTCTGCTATGGCCTGGGAAAGCAGTAGAAGATGGCCCAAGTGTTTGGGCACCTGCAACTGCGTGGGACACCCGGAGGAAGCTCCTGACTCCTGGCTTCGGATAGGCACAGCTCTGGCCGTTGCGGCCAACTGGGGAGTGAACCATTGGAAGGAAGACCTCTCTCTCTCTTTCTGCCTCTCCTTCTCTCTGTGTGTAACTCTGACTTTCAAATAAATAAATAAATAAATAAAGTGGAGCAGCTGGGACTCGAACCAGCAACCATATGGGATGTCGGCACTGCAGGTGGCAGCTTTACCTGCTAAGCTACAGTGATGGCCCCAGGATTGTTTTTGGAAGGATGAAAGGATAGAAATTCCAGGCTGTAGATGCATAATGGTTGTTTTATTTTATGTAACAAGATCCTCAAATCTAGCATATATTCTTTACCAGAGTGAGCCACCCTACAAGAGGAAAGAATGTTTTCCTCGTTCACAATGAATTAGAGATGAAAATACCCATCCTCTATAATTGTTGCTCCTTTTTTGCCTCATAGTTATGATCGCAAGGAAAGATCATTAGTATTCTAACATCCTCTCCTGTAATTCTGGCTGTTTGCAGAATCTAAATAATCCCTCTTTTCTGTACCCCTTAAGCCAGAGGCACTGACTCAAGAACAATACTTTAATCCAAAATGAGGAAAATCAAGGAAATTGTTCTATCATAATGATATGGTCTATCTCATATCAAGGATTAACACTGATGGGTTTTAATAGGATACAGACAAGAGAAGGTGAACAAAAGGTAAATGCATGGATGAGTGCAATTAAGAAGAAAATTCCTAGGGCCATGCTGCAACATAGCAGGTCCAACACCATCATCACCACAACCCTCCCTGAAGCACCAGAATCCCATATGGGCACTAGTTCAAAAGCAGATTGCTGGGCTGGCGCTGCGGCTCACTAGGCTAATCCTCCGCCTTGCGGCCCTGGCACACCTGGTTCTAGTTCCGGTCGGGACGCCAGATTCTGTCCCGGTTGCCCCTCTTCCAGGCCAGCTCTCTGCTATGGCCAGGGAGTGCAGTGGAGGATGGCCCAAGTGCTTGGGCCCTGCACCCCATGGGAGACCAAGATAAGTACCTGGCTCCTGGCTTCGGATCAGCGCGGTGCTCTGGCCGCAGCGCACCTGCCGCACTGTCCACTCTGCCTGTCAAAAAAAAAAAAAAATTGCTCCATTTCTGATCCAGCTCCTTGCTAACGCACCTGGGAAAGCATCTGAATATGGACAAAGTACTTTAGCCTCTGAAGCCATATGAAGACCTGGATAAAGGCTCCTATTTCCTAGCTTCGGCATGTCGCAGCCTTGGCTGTTGTGACCATTTGTGAAGTGAACCAGTGGATGGAAATATCTCTGTCTCTCTCTCTCTGCTTCCTCCTCTCTCTCTCTCTCTCTCTCTAACTTTGTCTTTCAAAAATAAATAAATAAATCTTTTTTAAAAAGTAAACAGGAATTTCTATTATTCTTTCTCCTTTGTCTTCAGTTTCTAGATAGATGGGAACTACTATTTTTCCTTTTGGATTAATATAAACAAGTACTTTTTTCATTTTAGAGCAGGTTTATTCTCATTATTTACATATACTCATTATAGAACAAGTTCATTTGATTTCTCAACAAATAATATATTCAAAAATTATATTTTGGAGGAATTAGTCAATTGAAAATTTTCTAGATAATGCTTATTTTTCCTCTGAAACTACAGCACTATTTTTTTTTTGCTCCTCATCTTTATATTATATTTTTCTACTGGGCACCAACACGATGAACAAGATGAAAAAACAATGTGTAACCATAAAACATGAAGGGATACTGTATAATAAGTATGGTTTTTTTATAGAACCTTCCTATTTCAGAAAAAAATAATTATTTCCTACAATGCCATTGCTATCTGAGACAAGTTGTTCATTCATATCCACTGATGTCTCTCAGCTCTTATGTTGTAAAGACCATTCTATCTTTCATAATAATATGGCATGATGATGGATTTTTTATTTAATACTATCCATATGTAGTAGGTAGTTAGCTCTTTTTCTTGGTAAAGCATGGAAACAATATTACATTGTAGCATAGATTGGTTCTACAATATTTAAAAGTATGCTGACTAAATGAAAACATTTTCAGCTCTGTGAATGAAAATTCATTTTCCATTTTGAGATTGGGGAAAGGTATTTTTTTTTGGCAGTCACGTTATGACGCCAGAAATATTTTGTTTTCCATCTTGTTGGTATCTTCTGACACTCTTCATTTTCCTCTTATGGCTTTTTAATTATTTCATTAATTTTACCTATCAGCATGAAGGATAATGCTCATTCAGAATATGACATTTTTCCATTTGGCAAATTGTTGTTATAGTGAGTGTTGTTGGTTTGATATTGAGTTTGATAAAATATCCTGTTAAAACATTCAAATTTTAAATTCACATAGCTTTTATATATGACAACTATTCCTAATAAGTATTTTAAAAGGTTCTAACATTTTATGACATAATAACAATGAAGAAAATAATAAGGAAGTCTGGAATGGGGAAGATTGCAAAAAGTAAGTTGGGACACAAAATAGAAATAATTCTATGTACAGAAATAGCTGTGTGCTGAAACCACATTTACAAGTCACCACTGGGAGAAAGAGAACATGTGCTGCTGATGTATTCAATAACTGATGAGACATTGAATTTATTATCTGTTTGGGAAGGAGTAACAAATAAGAACTCCAATATATTATGCCTGGTAGAAAGAGTGACATCTACACCTCAATTCAGGGAAATCAAGGACGCTAAAGATCTGCCATTTTTCAATTATCAGATCAACTTAATTCTATGAGGACCTGTCATTTTTGTGAACAATAACATCCTGCTTATGTTATTAGATAGAATCCATTCGCAGGATACTATGAGAGTGAAGAATTTTATTCTCTGTGGAATGGATTAATGGTTTTCTCCTTTGGGAGAAAAAAAAATCTGAGGATGCTTCTTTTTTTCCACTAGGAAAGAAAATTATAGAGCAGTGAGTTATACCACTGCTTGTGATGCTTACATTCCAAGTGCCAATTTGAGTCCCAGCTACTCCACCTTCCAATACAGCCCCTTGCTAATTTGCTTGGGAAGGCAGTGGAAGATGGTCCAAGTACCTGGAGTTCTGCCAACCATGTGACATCCCAGGATGGAGTAACTGGCACCTAGTATTAGCCTAGCTTAGAACTAACTGGCTATTGTGTTTTCTTGGGAATGAATCAGCAGATTGAAGATTCTCTCTCTCTCTCTCTCTCTCTCTCTCTCTCTCTCTCCCTGTAACTTTCAAATAAGTAGACAAATAAATAAATATTTTAAAAAACAAAGGCAAAGTTCTTTCAATGGCAAATAATAGATCGAGCTTAATAAAAGGTCTAGGGGATTTAAAGACCTTCTAACAATTCCTTTAAATAAATTAGGAATAGCTATGGTAAAAATGGATACTAAGGAAATGAACTTTCTCCCAAATTTCTCCTCTGAAATAAATACAATACATTTATTATTTTTTTTATTATTTAAGTGTGTTACTTGTCTTTAATGTTTTCTGTTTAGTAAGAAATTAACCAACACATAAATATGCTCAAAATAGACTCACAGACATGTAGCCCTCTTGTATGTTATATAATGGAGTCATTGTCCCATTATTTGATTGTACACTATGGTTTCTAATATTTTTGAAGAAAACTACACATTGTTGAAGTCCCCTCTTTTCTCTGTGTAGGGAGACATAGCCTTTCCAGATAATAAGCACAGGAATCCAGAATGAAGTTACCCAGGAAAGACTGTTGTTGAAGTAACAACCTCCGAACCATCAGTAAATTCTTACCCTCCAAAGCAAAAGTACTTCGAATAATACACTATATGGAGGGGAAAGGAAGAACCTACAGCAGATACCTTGTTAATAAATTTGCCTGAAAACTTGATGTACTCCAAAGTCATGTATAACAAGGTATCCTCATTTTTTCTGCATGTTCTACAAACTTCCCACAAAATATAAATAGAAAATGGTAGCACCAGCCTAGAAACAGAGTCTTGAATTTTAAGGCTTTTTGGAACAAAATATACTCAAAACAGATAAGATTATAGGGTAGGATAATAATTTGCTGAAATTTATCCACATGAAAATTATCATCGAATACCGAAATTAGAAGTATACATTCCTTTAAAATTTGGAAATGTATACTGTAGGTCATATATTAATTATATTATAATCTCAAACATATAATCAGAACACAGAAGTTCTTAAAGACTTAAAATGACTACTAATCATAAAACTACTGTGTAGTAAGAGAAAAAAATCTTGTCTTTAAAAATGAAAATGATCATTTAAATATGATAGCTTAAGTAGATCCACTTGATAGGTCTAAGAACCAAACTCTATATAATTTAAGTTTTAACTTAATGCTATATTTGCCTATTAAACATGAAAATATATGATTTTAACTACCTTATCTAAATCTACAATCTCTATTTCATCTTCATGTTGCTGAACTTGTGAAAGACTAATAAAAATGTTCAGACAAGTGTTTGTTGCACGATCAAGGCTTATAAGCATCCTGAGAGGTCCAGGTGATGGTTTAAATATTTGTGCTCCTGCCAGCGATGAGGCAGGTCTGGATTTAGTTTTGGGTTCCTGGCTTCAGCTTGTCTTAGCCCCGGCTTTTGCAGGCTTTTGGGGAGTGAAACAGTACATAAAGATCTCTCTCCCTCTTTCTTTGCCTTTCAGATAAATAAAAATGAACAAACAAATGTTCTGATCTTTGGAAAACCATCTAATTGGTGAAAACCAATATAAAAAAGATTCATTCTAATGGTCGGACCTAAAAACATGACCTAAATTTTTTTTCTTATATTCTAACCAACAAACTCTCACTCATCCTCTGAGGATTTGAATAATGGTCTCTGTGGTCAGCAGCTCCTTCAAACGTCCAAGGCTGCCAAGGCATGAACATAAGCTTAGATTTTTCATCAATTTATTCTTTCTCTGAGGCAGTCAACTGGGGAGTGAACCAGCGGATGGAAAATTTCTCTCTCTTTCTCTCTCTCTCTCATAACTCTGCCTTTCAAAAAATAAATAAATCTTTATAGAGAGAGAGAGAAAACACACAGATAACAACCATGTAAATAGTTGTGTAAGATCTGCTAATATATTGTGGTAATTGATCTGGTCAAGTACAATAACTGAAATAAACTGATCCTACAGCTAGATAATAAGAGGTGTGAGGGCAAGATGATGACTTGCTTTGCTTATTTTTTTAAAATAAGCAAATTTATGATTTATGTAATGGAATGGGAGAGGGAGCGGGAGATGGGAGGGTTGCAGGTGGGAGGGAAGTTATGGGGAGAGGAGAAAGCCATTGTAATCCATAAGCTGTACTTTGGAAATTTATATTTATTAAATAAAAGTTAAAAAAATTCATGTATTAATTAAATTAATGTTAATTGGTCATCTTTTACATTTCTGTAACATTTAAACATTCATTAAATAAGTAGATTATGTATACAAAGGTAAACTTCAGTGCTGATCAGATATTGTGAATAGAATTGATTGAATTAGGTCAGCTATTTAGCCTTTACCAAAATACATTTTTTTCTAAAAAATTATTTATTAGAATTATATTTCCATTTTTCCACATGAAATATCTCATTCCACCCATTATTGTTTCTGTAGATGTAAAAACACATAGATTTATTTTTAATATTTATTTATTTATTTTTTAATATTTATTTATTTATTTGAAAGAGTTACAGCAAAGCAGGTAAATAGAGAGAGATCTTTCATCTGCTGGTTATTTCCCCAAATGGCTACAATGGCCAAGGCTGGGCCAGGCTGAAGCCAGGAGCCAGAGTTTTCTTCTGAGTCTCCCACGTGGGAGCAGAGGACCAAGGACTTGGGCCTTCTTCTGTAGCTTTCCCAGGTGCATTAGCAGGGAGCTGGAAGGGAAGAGGCACAGCAGGGACTTGAATGGATGCCCGCATGAAACGGCGGTGCTGCAGAAGGCAGCTTAACCTAGTATGCCACAGCGCTAATCCCAAACACAATGATTTCTACAAACTCTTAAATATTGTTCCAATTCCTCTAAAGTTTGACCTCCTCTTTTATTCTTTCTTTTTGTCTTAAAATAAGATATATATTATATAAACTATTCACAAGAATTCTAAACCTGGGAAGCCAAGGAAGATTGGGTTTGCTAGCAATAGACAATCTGCTGTATGTTCCTTGCTTGGGAGATATGTTAACAGACTGTGAATCAACTTATTAAGAACCTCTGTTTAATGCTGTTGCTAAATCTAATACTGGTTCTAACCACCTCACATCCACAGCCTAAAGTTATTTTATTTTATTTTATTTTATTTTATTTTATTACTTGACTCTATTTTATTTTACATTTCACATAGAAATCTATATTCAGAGCCCCATGTGGTTGAATGAGTATCACAACAGTGGAGGGAGATCATCACACAGATTTATTGAATAATGATAACATTACCGGAGACTCTTACTAACTGTTCAGTGTAGTAGTGGTCAAGGAATGTCTACCAGTAATTAATGTGCATTCACCATTGACTGGATTTCAATACATAATGTTAGCTAATTACATCTATCTCCTCATGTAGCATAGTTACTGCTGGTGGCAAAGTTCTGTTGATACATTTGTGACTGTGCAAAATTGCAAAACTGGGATTTTTGCTTTCCTATAATAATCTCATCAGAAAATGCATAAAAACATCAATTTATAATATTTTAATTATTTTTAAGACTCATTTTATTTTGTTAATTTGAAAGGCAGGGATATAGAAAGCAAGAGAGTGACAGAGAGAAAATCAGAGCTATTCTATCCACTTGTTCACTCCCCAAATGGCTGCAACGATCCGGGCTGGGTCAGCTGAAGTCAGGATATAGAAACTTCATCTGGATTTCCTAGAGGGTTGCGGGGGCCTAATGACATGGGCTATCTTCTGCTGCTTTCCCAGATGCATTAGCAGAGAACTGGATCAGAAGAGGGGCAGCAGGGACACCAACCATCGCCCATATGTGATGTTAGTATTGCAGGCAGGGACTTAACCCTCTGAGGCACAATGTTGGCCCCAGGCCCAACATTTTTAATTCTTTGTCATATGGTGGTATTATAATACAAATTACCTGGTACCATACAGGGCCATTTTAGCACTTTTGCCCTTTATTCCGTACAGTTTCATTTTGTAAATAAAAGAAGTTGTATTTTTGCTGTTGTTTTAAATACATAAGTAATGCACTATATATTCTTCTATGTAAATTTTGCTTTAATCACAGTAGAGTGAATGGACAACTCTTGATCTTAAAGTACTAGAACTTCCGTCTATTCAAATCAGCTAAATATGTAGGGAAAGTCTTTCTATTATTATAAATCTATTAATTAGCTGAATTCACAAGCTTTGAAATAGAAGAATAAGACTGTATTCACCTTCCTTCTCAAGGATCATCAAAAGTAACAATAAAAAAGAAAAATACAGTATATTGAGGAAAAATTTTGAAACAGTAATATACAAAGAACTGAGTTAAATGTTCCAAGCTCAAACGGAAACAACGAAAGATGCTAAAACTTATTTGGGGCAAGGTAACAGAGTTGATAGTGTAAAGAGGCAGGACATTCTGCAGGTGAACTTCTACATTTCTTTGTTTGAAAACAAAGAAATATTTCGTAGTCTAATAGTAGGAGATTCTGGGTACCCTATGATACCTGGTATGAAATGGAACTACAACTCAATGAAAAATCAGTGGGGTAGAGATTGATTCCAGATAGTAACATTCCTGAAGCTGGTAATCACTATTGGCTGTGGAAAGACAAAACTAAAATATCCTTGTTGAGATACAACACAGCACACATATAGTCATACACAGAAACCCAAATAAAACATATTTAAGAGCATAAATAATTCCTTCCTTTTAAATATTTTATTTATTTAAAGGGAACAAATTTCATGCACTTCTTTTTATTTTTTGTTATTTATTAAACTTCATGCATTTCATAAATACAAATTTAAGAACATAGTTATTTTCCCACCCCACCCTCCTTATCTCCCATACTGTCTCCCTTCTTCCTCTATCCTCCCCTATTCCCATTCTTATTTTTTACTAAGATCTATTTTCTATTTTTTTAAAGATTTATTTATTTATTTGAAAGTCAGAGTTACACAAAGACAGAAAGAGAGACAGAGAGAGAGAGGTCTTCCTTCTGCTGGTTCACTCCCAAATGGCAGCAATGGACAGAGCTGTGCCCATCTGAAGCCAGGAGCCAGGAGCTTCTTCCAGGTCTCCCATGTGGGTACAGAAGTCCAAGGACCTGGGCCATCTTCCACTCTTTTCCCAGGCCATAGCAGATAGCTGGATCAGAAGTGGAGCAGCCGGGACTCAAACCAGTGTCCATATGGGATGCTGGCACTGCAGGCAATGGCTTTACCCATTATGCTACAGCGCCAGCCCCATAAGATCTATTTTCAACTAACTTTATACACATAAGATTAACCTATACTAAGTAAACAGTTCAACAAATAGTATGAAAAAAAAACCTTCATCAACAGTCTAGACAAGGGCTGTTCAAAGTCATAGCATCTCAAAGTGTCAATTTCATTTCTACAGATTATCTTTAGGTACTCTATCAGTTACACAGATCAGGGAGAACATATGGTATTTGTGTTTTTGAGAATGGCTGATCTTGCTAAGTATGTTTTCTAGCTGCATCCGTTTTGTTGCAAATGATAAAATTTTATTTTTTTACTACTGTGTAGTATTCCATGGTGTACATATCTCATTATTTCTTTATCCAGTCTTCAGTTGACAGGCATCTAGGTTGATTCCATATCTTGGCTATCGTGAATTGAGAGGCAATGAACATGGGGTTACAGATAACTCTTTCATATACTTATTTCATTTCTCTTGGGTAAATTCCCAAGAGTAGAATGGCTGGGTCATACAGTAGGTCTGTATTCAGATTTCTGAGGTAGCTCCATACTGTCTTCCACAGTGGCTTTACTAGTTTACATTCCCACCAACAGTGGATTAGGGTACCTTTTTCCCCACATCCTCACCAGCATTTGTTTGTTGATTTGAAAGCCACTCTAACTGGGGTGAAGTGAGATGTTATTGTGGTTTTGATTGTCATTGTCATGACAGAACATAGTATACATAGTATATTCAGATTCCATTCAAAAATATTTATTGATGAAAAAATTGTGAGAAAACACTAATGTCATGTATCAACTTTTTTGAAGTTTCTATAGGCAGCTTTGTAAAATAGAGATTATTCAGGGATGCTTTGATTTTGTTCCCTCATTCTAAAAGAGGTGGATAATAGGCTCCTAACAGAAGAAAGGCCAATTGTAAAGTAGTGACTTTATAAGGGAAAGTTACAGGGCACACATTTGGTGCATTGATTATAACACAGCTTGGGAAGCCTGCATCCCCATATCACAGTGCCTGGATTTAAGTCTCAGATCAACTCCTTATTCAGCTTCTTGCAAACGCACACCCTGAGGGGCACCAAGAGGTGGCTCAAGTAATTGTTCCTGCCAACGAACTGGGAGACCTGCACTGAGTTACTGGCTTCTGTTAGCCATAGCCCTGGCTATGGTGAACATGGAGAATGAACCAGCAGGTAGGGAGATCTCTGTCCATCTGTCCTTCAATCTCTGTGTGTCTCTGTTTTTCAAAAAATAAAAATAAAAAAAAATCCTAAGGGAAATTGACTTAGTGATAACATAGATATTGCTGACATAATGATGAAAAAATGGGATGTGAGAAAAAAAAATTCAGTTCAAAGTATGAAATAATTATAATAGTAGTTGGTACATATTATGTAGCTACTATTTCTCTGCATTTTGCATGGACAAGTTAATTTAATTCTCACAACATTTCTATTAAGTAGAAGGTATTACCATCCTCACTTGTGGATGAGAACACAGAAAGTTTCCACAACACATGTTTTTTTAAGATGTGGAGTCAGGAAACAATCTTAGGCTATCACCAAATATCAAACTCTGCAGTATCAAGAGCACATTTGCAACACTGGCAAGTGCTGACTGAGCATTAGCTTGCATAAAATTATGAGAGCGAGAGTGAGAGAGAGAGTTCTCTTCGCCCTAGAGCACTCTATATATTTCTCCATATTAAAAAAGGCTGCATTATGAGTCGACCTCTGAATTTCATTGTCTTTCTTGTATTTATTCGTTTTATTTTATTGTAATTCACAACATATTTCCAAAAAGCATGCTTTTGCCAATTAAAATTCTCATGGGGCTCCAACTTTACACAGTTTGATATCTAAGAAATGCATTCCTATTATTTATTTTGTTTAGATTTTTCCAAGAGCTCTTGGTACACTTCAAGTCCAGAATATGATTTATATTTAAAATCAAACTCTCTCAAACTGACATTGAAGTCTGTTTTGAAATCTAATCATTCACTAATGTATTGTATGATAATCAATGTATTTATAGAAATTCTACTTTATATTTATTTTACATCCCTATATCCAAAATAAACATTTCACATATATTATCATATTTAATTTCATGATGTAGGTGACCAACTCAAATTAAGAAGGAAAACTAAGAAATTAAATAATGTACTTAATTTCTAGCTAGTAAATACAAAAACCAATATTTGAGCACAGATCTTGTGTTCAACTGTTAACTGTCAACTACAATAGCATGTTTTTCAATATGGCAAGGCAGTGTATTTGAAGATAATACTGCAATCAATGGGGAGTTAGAATACATGTCTTCAAGTGCAGGTGTGGCAAGTTTAATTTTGTTCTAGATGACTGTGACAGCAACATGGAAATTTGATCAGAACTGGAACTCGTGAAAGTTAATTTTATGGACCAACTTCACTGGGCTAAGGGAAACCCAGAGAGTTGGTAAAGCATAATTTCTAGGTGCATAAGTGAAAGTGTTCCTGGAAAATATTAGCTTCTGAATCACTAGACCAAGCAAAAAACATCTGTCTTCACCACAGTTGGAAGGCAACATCCAATCCGTTGAAGGTTGAGATGTAACAAAAGGTGGAGGAAAGGTGCAATCACTCTCTTTCTTTTTGAGAGGAGACAATTCTTCTCCTTTTTGTCTTGGACGTCAGAACTCTGGTTTCTTGGGTCTTCAGATTGTGGAACTTCTATGATTCCATCTCCTGATTTTCAGGCTTTCTGAGTTGCACAGAACTATAGCATCGGCTTGCCTTGTTTTCCTCCTTGCAGATGGTAGATGTCAGGATTCCTTGGCCTCCGTAATCATGTGATGCAATTTCCATAATCTATCCATGGGGAATGTGCACAATTGAAATAAATGATAGAATAAATGGAATTTGGAATTATCTACGCTGTCTTATTTTAAAAGTTCAGTTTTGACAAAAAGAGATAAGGTAGTTTGGATGATAGTTTAAGATTAATTTTATATAAGTCAGAATTTTATCATACTTTGCAGACCTCATAAATATATTGTTTTTGTTTATGTTTCTCTGTGTGATAAAGAAATCCATTTAAAAGAAGGGGCCAAAGGGGCATGGTTTTGTTTTTGTTTTTAAGAATTACATATTTTTGAAAGTCGAAATTGGGGAGAGAGAGACACAGAGAGAGACAGTAAGTGAGAGAGAGAGAAATTTTCCATCCACTGATTCACTCTGCAGATGGCCAAATGACCAGGGGTGGGCTAGACTGAAGCCAGGAGCTAAGATCTTCTTCTGGGTCTTCCATGTGGGTGGCAGGGCCCTAAGAACTTGGGCCATCTTCTGCTGCTTTTCCCAGGCCATTAGAATGGAGCCGGATTGGAAGAGGAGTAGCCAGGACATGAATCAGTATATATATGAGATGCTGGTGTTGCCAGCTGTCATCATTTTACCTGCTATGCCACAATGCCGGCCTCAAAATGGTTTGTTATTTTTTTTAATTTTATTTAAGTTATACAAGTTTTATGTATTTCATATATACAGGTTAGGAACAAAGTGTTTTTAATGTCAGACTAAATGATGTACTATTCATTTATTGAAGAAGATGCAGATATTTCTTAACTTATGATAGGGATATGTCCAGATAAACTCATAGTAAATTGAAAATATTGTTAGTTAAAAGTGAAATTAATATATTAACATACAAAAAAACTAACAGCCTAGCAATACAGTGAGTACATTTTAGAATATTGTTCAGTTGCCATCATAATCACGTCTGCCTGGGAGCAGCAGTTTAATGCCCTTGCCCAGCATCAAAATCCTAAAGCAACCCATTATATGGCAAAGACTTTGGAATGAGATTGGGAATATCTTTGAACAAAAATCAGGGTGGCATAATGACACTAGATTTTATGCTTGTATATAACATTTGAGAGATTGCAGTGTTTCTCTAAATATCAGTACATAATCTTTGTTACTTCCCAATGCTATTCAATTGCACAGGCCTCCTTCCTGTTAGTTCCTCAACTATGACTGATGGTGTTATGCATAAAAGCTCATTTTCACCAAGTATTTACTTAGCCAAGGCCTGAGTTCTAAGGAGCCTCCCATGCATTATCTCATGTTAGCTCCTTAACATACCAATGGGATAGTAATATTGACTACTGTGCAACAAATCTCCATCTGGAAACAAGGAAACAGTGAAATAGGGTCAAGCAACTAATTGGCAGAGGAGATGGGATATGCAATTTCAGAGCTTGGAATTATTCATTGCATTATGTATTTTCTCCAAGAAGAATAACTTGGTAAGATATTGACCTAATAAGACTTTTTTGAGGTTTCAATATGAGAAAGCACATATAATATTTAGATTAATGTCTATCAGTTGTTTTAAATTGGCATTTGTTATTATTAGTATTATACCTATTGTTATTGATTGTATTTGAGCTTCCTGGTTCCCCTATAGTTAATTTGAGCTCTTCCTACACCCATGAAATTGCAACTTAAAAAATCACACTTTTAACAAAGGGCACAGCTTCTTTATGTATGTATTATTCATGCACATATATGAATGTATCACATTCATATATTTTGTTCCCCATATTTTCTATTTTTAATGATAATTCAGTTTTTCCATCTGTTCACTGTCATATTAACTTAAATTGAGACAATTTGTCTGCGTATTACTTCTTTCATTCTATCTTTATTTGACCTGAAAATCTACTATCAAAAGCTGTACAAATTGAATCATTAGCCTGCCTTGAACAGCATATTTTAGTTCAATGACAGTATCCGCATAGCTTCTGAAAGCAGTTGATTTGAGGAGAAATCATGCCTTTATACTTTATGAACATGCAGGTTTTCTGTCAAGCCAGTGTGTTATCAATTCACTTCAAAAAGTGAAACCGAACTACCAGAACGGATTTGTTTCTATTCATAGGCCTCACTTCAGTAGTTTGGCTACAGTTCTGATTTCCAAAATGCTCCCACAGAATGACCTCCTCTAAAGGTTACTGCATTTCTTCCAGGCAGTGACTGCTCAGTAACACTGACAGAGAAATAACTTTCAGCATCTGTCATCACACATGCTGCAACAACAGGAGTGCCCTTTGACATCTTTCTTAAAAGTAAAAATGTTTATTCACTTTTGGCTATTGTCCGATGAATTGATGAATCGTCCTGTTTTATTTTTTTTTTTAATCTCTAGTTTTATCTTTTTCCTACCTGTTTGACCTTGGATAAGATCCTAAACTCTCCAAGCCTTAATTCTCCCTTCAACCAAATAGGGATAATAAATCATGTGTTCATTGAGTCTTAAGAATTGTCTAAGTGAGGCCTTACCTTTAACACTTGATATATTCATATACCACGTCCTCGCTCATCTCCATTTAAATCCCCCATCTTTTTTGCACTTCCCCGGGCTTTTTTTTTTTTTTTTTTTTTTTTTTTTTTTTTTTTTTTTTTTTACAGGCAGAGTGGACAGTGAGAGAGAGAGACAGAGAGAGAAAGGTCTTCCTTTGCCGCTGGTTCACCCTCCAATGGCCGCCGCTGCAGCCGGCGCACCGCGCTGATCCTGGCAGGAGCCAGGAGCCAGGTGCTTTTCCTGGTCTCCCATGGGGTGCAGGGCCCAAGCACCTGGGCCATCCTCCGCTGCACTCCCTGGCCATAGCAGAGAGCTGGCCTGGAAGAGGGGCAACCGGGACAGAATCCGGCGCCCCAACCGGGACTAGAACCCGGTGTGCCGGCGCCGCAAGGTGGAGGATTAGCCTATTGAGCCACGGCGCCGGCTCTTCCCCGGGCTTCTTTATAGTTTAAGATAGAAGTTCTTGGGCCAGTGCTGCGGCGTAGTGCCCTGGCCTGAAGTGCCGGCATCCCATATGGGAGCAGGTTCTAGTCCCGGCTGCTCCTCTTCCAATCCAGCTCTCTGCTATGGCCTGGGATAGCAGTAGAAGATGGCCCAAGCACTTGGGCCCCTTTACCCATGTGAGAGAACCAGAGGAAGCTCCTGGCTCCTGGCTTCTGATTGGTGCAGCTCCTGCTGTTGTGGCCATTGGGGGAGTGAACCAGCGGATGGAAGACCTCTCTCTCTCTCTCTCTGCCTCTCCTCTCTCTGTGTAATTCTGACTTTCAAATAAGTAAATAATTTAAAAAAAAAGATAGAAGCTCTTGGTATGACTTTATAAATCTTTACTGGGGAATGACATTTACTGAGATGCACTCATCTGCTGCTTACTAGAGGTCTTTGGGCTCCTATTTTCCTAGAAACTAATTCTCTGGTTACTTTCCCAGCTTATGGACAAGTACTCATTGTCAGAGTAAATGTAACCTCCTGCAAAACAACAACAGAAAATTGTAAAGATTTCCAGGGAGATAAACTTGAACTTGAAATGTTCTCTATAGTACACTCTAAATTGTCAAGCAGTTTACTTAAAGAAGGCATTGAGCTCAGTAATTAAAAGAAAAAAAATTCCTCTCTATGGATAAAATGATCTTAACAAAATTGATGGTGATCACCCTTTACTTACCACCTTTATCTGGCATAAAACAAAGACTCAATTTGGGAGCTGTATAAATTTAAGTCCTGTGATGATTTGGTGTATACACTAAATAATAATTCTAAAGATAAGAGAATAGAAAAAATAAGTAGAAGGAGTAATGTATTTGAATTTCATCTTTTCTAAAAACTCAAGGAAAGCACTAAGGAACTTCTGGGAAGTTTCTCTGGGAGAAGGTAGGAGGATCCCTTCCAAGTAGCCTGTATCAAGAGTTTTACAAGGATGAGAGAAGTTGCCTTGTAAGGAATTGGTGCTGGGGATCCTAACTGCTAACTGGATGCAGGCTGGGAAATATATATGCAACATATCAAATCCTAAAAAGTAAAAGATTTGATGGTAACATTGATTGCATTGGTTAAACTGTATTTATTTTGTAAAAGGTGTGAAAACAAAGGGTAAAGTCAGTCCTTAGGTAATGGTGCTGAATAGACTGATCCAGAAGTCAAGTAGGTTTGGTGTGGATTGTATGTCTTCACAAACATAAGGATGGTCAGTTTAACCCCTTTGAAAGGTATTTTTCCTTTTTGATATAATATCTATTTAAAGGGATAAGATAAAGCCTTCTATTTAAGAGAAAAAGTATCTGAACCCAATGCAAGAAAAAATGTCTGTATCTCTGTGTAAAAGAGGATTACTTGTGTTTCTTGTGAAAAAGAACATGTTTATTCTCAAGATAGTGTTACACTAAAATAGATACACTAGCTTTCTCATGTTGGGCCCATTACCAAACCTGCTCCCTAACTGCTCTGATTGGTTCTAAACCCATCATGATCCCCAGGGCATTTTATACAAAGCCATGAAAGCTGATGTCTTACAATTTCTTTGCAAGAGATACGACAGAACCATTTTCTAGGATAGGATTTATTTATTCATTGATTTATTAAAGTTTTATTAGGAACCTTTTATGTAACGGTTTCTGAAGTAGAATTTGTGGATGCAATGATGAGCAGACACCATTAAAACTCTGACAAGTGCTATGATGTACATTTGTACACGGTGTTCATAATGCTGTAAGAATGACTAAAAAGACCATATTACCTAATGTACTAGGAAGGGCATTGTTCCATGTGGAAAGCACGTCCATTCTACAGTGGGAAAAGCAACTAGCAAAGAAGAGACTGTGGACCACAGGAAATGGTGTGTGAAAGCGTATTGGCAGAGAATATAGGGAAATGTCATAATAAGGAAATATCAATAATTTAGAGATATATTTACATATATAGGGCTGTTTCATGCATACACAGTTCTAACACTTGACATTGCATCAAATGTCATTCCTCTTTTTCCTATTGATACTGTTTGTTTATATTCATTCTAATTGTGTTGGCTTTTGTTCTGGTATTCAATAATAGAAAGCATTGTTGTCTTAATTCCTCACCATTTATGTCTTTAAAACAGTTTCCAAATTGTGGCTTGAGAAATATCATTTCTGTACTATTTTAATTGATTTTTAAATTATCCATCTATTTTCAAGTGAGTGGAATTAAGTTTCAGTGGAGAGAATTTATGTATCCAAATTTATATAAGAGAAGGAATATTCTGCTGTTGGATCAAATTTCCTCTTTCTGTTGATTTGTGCTTCTCTGATGGATTGATTTGTTCCTCATAGTCCTCTAAATTCCTAAACAAAATTACAAATATGTATGCCACTACTTCTCCTTTGCATGAGTTCAATCATGGTTTTAATTCTCAATGTGTTGTCCTATTCTACATGATCATTAGCATTCTACTGAAGTTGGAAAATGGAATAAAGTTTGTATGTTATGAAGGCCTACACTCTATTCCCTGTCTTTATATTAATTCAGTACATGTGTATTTGAGTATTTCAATGTTGCATATTTGATTTTAATAAATATTAAGCTTTCTTAACTGATCTCATAGCCTTGCCTCTGCCATTTATTTTTTCTTTCATGTTTATTTATTCATTTGAAAGAGTGAGGGAGAGAGAGAATCCTTTCATCTGCTGATTCCCTTTCCATGTGCTTTCAATAGCTGCAACAGGGTCAGGCTGAAGCCAGGACACAAACCTGAATATATGCCTCCTATGCGGATGTCAGGCATCCAAACACATGAGCCAATACCTGCTGCCTCCCCTGGTGCACATTAGGAGGAAGGTGAATCAGAAGTCAAGGTAGAACTCCTGTATAGGCATTCTAGTACGGGATGCAGACATCCCTCATGGCAGCTTAAACCTCTGTGCCAAAACATCAGCTCCTATTTGTTTGTTAAAAAAATTAAACAAACAACAACAAAAAGTCTGGGAAAGCATCTGGCCTGGCAGTTAAGACATTTCTTGGGAAACCTCACAGGTTCAAATCCTGGCTCCAATCCCATTTCCAGCCCCCTCTGAATGCACAAGTTGAGAGGCACCAGGTGATGGCTCAAGTGGTTGCTGTCCTGCCACTCACATAGCACCCTAGATTGAGTTACCAGAGTTCTGGCTTTGGCCTCAGCCCACTTCTGGCTGTCCTAGTCATTTGAGAAGTGAACCAGCAGATAACAGATTTCCTCTCCCTCCCTGTCTGTTTTTTGTTCTACTTTTCCTTTTTTCTGTCTTAAAGACAACAATAAAAAGACATGTAAATAAATAGTTTAAAACTATTTTGATAGACTTTCTATCAACTAAAATTCTTATATCTTTGGCATGGCAATTATTTGGACATAGACACAAACCCTAAATGTTCTCATTTTCTCTTTTTACTTAAACAAAATGTTTATACAGCAAAATTTATTGTTCCTGGTATACAGTTTCCTGTGTATCAAAAAAATATAGAATTTTATATATTGTGAATATCAAAATTCAAAATACTTCCAGTATCACTGCCACCAAATTCTTTGTGGTCAACTCCTCTCATCTCTGTCAAGCCCTGAAAACTATTGTTCTAGTCTCTATCCCCAGAGTTTACCTTTTATAAAATGTTATCAAAATGATAAATGAAACTTTATAAGAAATCATCATACTATTTCCAAAGATGTTACACAACATTTTGCATTCCCAATATAATATATGAGACTTCTAATCGTTTCACCTGCTCCATGATACTTATTATTGTTACTTTTTAATTTTTTTATAAATAAAAATTTCAGTTGATAGAAATGTCATACCAAGTTGACCTTGAAATAGGTAAAATGGATAGTATTTGAAGCTAGCAGGTATGATATCAATAATTATGAAATTGTGAATAATTTTCTTTCTATGCATGAACTTGATTTATATATTGACATACCAACTTGATAACATACTTGGATTAAATAATACACTTTTTGGTTTCATGTTTTAATTAATTATTTTTAATTATTTGAAAGGTTGAAAGACACACAAAGTGATAATCAGATAGACCAAGAATAATGTATCTCTCATACACTGGTTCACTTAGCTAAGTTGTACACCATGCAAATGATAAATTCTAAAAAAATTAAAGTAGTATAAAGCTAAATATCCTGCTTAATAGAAGAATCCATGTAAGTAATGTTGATAAATTTCTATAAAATGTGGATTTCCTTTTATGTTAAAATGTGGTGATGGGAAGGAACTAACTTAGGCTTCTCATTTCTAAAAGATTACTCATGTGCCACAGCCAATATTATGAAAATGTTGGATAATTTATGACTGTATTTTCTACATTGGAATAATTTTCCTACTATTCTAAAGAGAATAAAATTGGGAAACTTTGTATTAAAAATATGTTAACAACCACATAACAAAAAATCTCTTATTATTGCATAAAATGACATCTGTGAATGACAAATGTGAGATTTAAATAAGCCTTTTATGGGCTGGTGTTGCAGCATAGCAGGTAAAGCCACCACCTGTGGTGCTGCATCCCCTATGGGTGCCAATTCAAGTCTTGGATGCTCCACTTCTGAGTCAGCTTCCTGCTGATGGCCTGGGGAAAGCAGCAGAAAATGGTCAAGTTGTTTGGGCCCCTTCACCCACATCAGTAGGTAGACCTGGAAGAAGCTCCTGACTCCTGGCTTTGTCCTGGCCCAGCCCTGACAATTGCAGCCATCTGGGAACTATACCAAGGCATGGACAACCCTCTGTCTCTCCTCTTTTTGTAACTCTTTCGAATATAGTAAGTAAATCTTTAAAAGGAATCTTTTTAGCAACGATCCAGATATCTAACATTTGCAAATTATTCCCGTTTGTTTCCATGTCTTAGAAACATCTGGTGTTTCCATTTTGATACTATTGTTATCTCACCTCCATTTCCCAAGCTAAGCAACATATGCCTTACTGTTAATTGTAGCTCATTCCTACATAGTAAGCTGAGTAGTTAGCATTCACTAAACCTAAATGCATTTCTTCTTTTTTGTTTGTTTTTGTTTTTGTTTTTTAAGATGAGGTGATTTATCTAACGATTCTTTCTGTGTTTTACGTACTTTCAAATTGTCATTGGTATGTACATTACACAATATTCTCTGGTATTTAATTTCTTAAGTTCTTCACAGAATTGGTAAGTATTTCAATAAGAATGTGGGATTTTGATTTAGAATTAGCATTCCAAAATATCACATTGACTTTCCTTTTATAACCAAATCATTGCATATATTTTATTTATTGTTATAAATCATCTATTTTAACTTAAAGGAGACTCTTTAACTTCAATGAGTTCTCCTCAGGGTGAGGGAAATTGATGTGGCTCTCACTTATCACCAGCAAATCTGAATAAAGATGACCTCTTCGTTAATAGAGGTAACTTGAATCCATTGTAATTTTGAGATCCATGCAATGTGTCTTTTTATGGGCAGGTGATTAATCAATGTGTATCAAATTTTGAAGAAGTTCTTCTTGCCAACTGTGTCTGACTTGCATGACCCTGATTTTTATCATGTTGTACTAACTTAATTCAAATAATTATCTTCTTGAGTTAAATATATTATTTCAGCATAAATATTCAAATGAGCAAGAGAAGTTTCATAGTTAAATATATTCATTCCCAAACCTGAATTCAGCACTCTATGCCTGGGTAGTTCTCGGCACTTTATAGCAAAACACTTAGCTGAGATCAATCGTAGCTTTCTCAGTAAAATCCCAGGGCTCATCTCTAGGAAGAACATGCGTTTAAAGCAAAGTGGGGAGAGGGGTGAAGAATGTTAAAAATTGCTTAGCTAAGTCTGACATTTTACCTCTTAAATATTAATTATACCGAGGGCTTCTTCCTATTTACATACCTAAGTGTTTGCTTGGGACATAAATGTTACTAAATTGTCTTGAGAAAGCATGGAGCAGCTTTGTTAGATAAAACTTCTTGCAGCTGGTAATTTTTGGCAATTAATATTATGAATGCTAATGCGATGGGGAGTAGGGAAGGCACTTCCAGGATGCCACTTATCTCTGTAAAAGGAAAGAAAATGTCAGAAGTGGTGAGCCTGCTGAGAGGATTACTTCTGGGAAGGAAATAGATGGCAAATGTTAAAATTATCATATTTATGGACAGGCTGGAATTTGAAGACCAGAGTTTCTAATAAATAATCTAGTAAATAGGAATTATTGTAAATATTTTTAAATTCTTGGTTCTGGTTGCTTATTATAACGATAAAGTCCTTTTTAAAAAACGTATGCTGGAAATATATCTGTCCTAAAGAAATAATTGAAACCAGATTCACATAAATCAACTTATTGGATTATTTCAATAATTGGTTAGATAATTAGGCACAGTTCCGTTGAAGCTTGGATCAATATTTGAAATAAATTTTAAAATGGAATATATATTGATAAAGAGTTTGATAAAGATAAAAATGTAATAGCCTCAAACTAAGAAAAATAAACCACAAGTATCTACTACTTAGATATTAAGATTGTCTGTATTTCAAAGTAGGTCTATTTTAACACATTTCCAACTGAATTTAAAAAAATATAGCTATACCATCACTGCTCATTAAGCTATACAATTTAAACCAGACTAGCTCTTTGCTGGAAATAGTGTAGGTGGAAGGCAGCAACTCAGGCATCCTTAAAATATGAGTTGCTTATATATCAGAAATGGAAGTACATTATCTCTTTGGACATTTCCCATTTATGACTAGGAGAACTCTATGTTTCATTTCATATTATTTTCTCTGTGGTTGCAAATTTCCAGGAAAATTAATTTTATGAAGACTTAGGAAATACATAATTTTAAATATCCTGTTTTTATTTTGACTCAGGTGTAGGCTTGAGTTATGTAACTATGAGAAATCATATTTTAGTCAGTAAGGAAGAAAGTTTGATTTTATGTGGGATATTAAAACATGGTGTTAAGAATAAATATGTCTTACTTAGCTGTTTTACTCTTCTCATATGTATGTGAAGACATAAAGTTAGGGATATTACTAAAAATAAAATAAGCATTCCTAAATTTGTGTGACAGCCTGTGTCTCCAGTGTCAGTGATTACGAGATATGTGCCCACAAGTACATACATAGGCGTTATGCCTTGTATAATAATTTTTGCTTGTAAAACATTGCCACAATATAAGGAAAACAGGAGGGAAGAAACATGCTTCTTTTTACAATTTTAATTCATTAAACCTCTATTAACCTTTTTGAATCTTCAAATTGGTAAAAGAAATGAATAAATAATATTGCTCTGTCATCAAAGAATCTACTTAGATTTTTTCCAAAACACACTTTTGCATATATAAAAATTAAATTTAAATGGAAGTGAACATCAAATAAGATAAATACAAGCAAATATACTATTGCTTTGACTAATGTACAATGAAAACTTTTCCAGAATTATTTCCAGTTAGGTAGCTCTAAAACCTGGTAGTGTGCAAGCCTCATTATGTACTATAGCTTGAAATTCATCAACAGATGCCTGGAATTCCTTTGAAAGGATGTATAAAACAAAATATTCCAAAATACAGTAACATCCTTATACATTAAATGTTTCTTAGAAGTTTATACTAACAAATATTTTTAAAACAATTCTAAGGCAGTGGATATAATGGAGTTTGATGGAGAAACAAAACATGTATTTAGAATACATTAGATGCAAAATGTTAGCATTACATTTCAATGTGAATGAAGCTAGTAATAAAATGCAAAATGTGATATTGTCTATAAAAGTCAAATCAATAACAAGACAATTGCAAAATTATTTTATGGGAAATAATTCCAACTTTTTTATAAATAAATAGATACTTGTACGACCTAGTATGAGTGAACTTATTTACAGTGACTTATGCAGCTTCTATAATAGAAAGGTAAAATTTGTGTACGATAGAGAAACAGAAAAGGCAGAAAGTAAAAGAAAGGGAGGAGGAAGGGGTAGAGGGAGAGAGATATTGAGAGAAAGAGAAAGAAAAAAGTCTTCAAATACAGAATGCATGATCTCAGGTATTAACACATTGGTTTAATAAAATGGTATAAAGAGAAGAATAATTGACAGAAGATAATGTCTTATTATAATGAGGTCAGAGACAGAAAATAGAGGTTAAACTGTTAGAAGAAAAACAGAGACTTCATTGTTTGATAAAGAGAGAGAGAGGGAAATGGGATTAGAATTGAAAATTCTATATGGTTAAAGGAACCAGTGAGTCCTTCACTGTTTCCCAAGAAGAATTATTCTTCCAATAAAATTATTCCTTGTTACATTTTGTCCATAGGGAAAAATTAGTGCTGACTATAATTATGAAAAGCAGCCTTCTACAGTAACAAATAACATAAAATATAGTGGAACTTTTAAGGCTTATGGGAAATAACTGTGGGTCTCAAATATGACTCCATATGAGAATCCCCCACACCCTTTCCAAAATGTCTAGCCCAGTCTTCTTGCTAATGATAGATCCTAATTTAACTTACATGTGATGAGTTTCAATGGTTTATAAATGATAAAATATGCAATGGGGGTTGAGATATACTGATAGATAATTCATCCCAGAAACTGGCACTAATTGACACATAGTCCTAAATGGATAAGAGCTGGGTTAGAACAAGTAAGCATTGAAGACCCCATAAATGTTTTGCTGAGTAGGTGAGTGGTCTGATGAAAATTACATTCTAACTTTAGTTAGTAATTGTGAGAGATATCAGCTGAAATACAACCAGTCTTTGTGAAATTTCAGGTGTCAATCTAGAGTCAAGATGGAGAAAGTGAAAAACCAGTGTTTTGTGTTTTAAAAGGGCATCGATTAGAACTAACTAGTAATAAGACTGATTATAAACTCATTAAATGAATTGCTTATTAAAGAACAATCTGTAATATGCTACATAAATAACCACACAATTGCAACATTTCAGAGTATTATCTGACATTTGGTGGAAGAGTTGAATAACATGACTTCTTACAAGTTCTTTTTCAGAAAGAGCATTGTCAGTGTGTAAGAATGCTAATGATTTTTGTATGTTGATTTGTTTCCTGCAACTTTGCTGAATTTCATATGAGTTCCAACAGTCTCTTAGTGGGGTCTTTTGATTCCCTATATAAAAGATCATGTCATCTTCAGAGGGAGATAACTTTATTTCCTCCTTTCCAATTTGTGCATCTTTGATTTTTCTTGTCTAATGATTCTGGAGAAAATTTCCAGAACTATATTGAACAATAATGGTGAGAGTGGACGTCCTTGACTAGTTCTGGATTCATCCAGCTTTTCACCCTTCAATATGATGCTGGATGTGGTTTTGTCATACATTGCCTTGATTGTGTTGAGGTATGTTCCTTTTACACAGTAAAATGTTTAAGGGTTTTTTTTAAGGTTTTTATTTTATTATTAAAGGATATTGTATTTTATCAAATACTTTCTCTTCAGCAATTGAGATAATTATATGGTCTTTAACCTTAATTGTGTTGTGATGCATTATGTTTATTGATTTGTGTGTGTTGAACCATCCTTGCATCTCTGGGATAGATCCCATTTGGTTGGGGCAGATGATCTTGATGTGTTTTTGGGTTTGATTAGTTATTATCTTGAGGACTTTTGCATCTTGTAAAAGAAATATTGACCTATAGTTCTCTTTTGTTGTTGTTGTTGTTCTATCATTCTCTGGTTTTGGAATGGAGGTACTGTTGGTCTCATAGGATAAATTTGGAAGTGTTCCCTCACTTTGAATTGTCTTAAATAATTTAAGAAGTATTGGCATTAGTTCTTCCTTAAAAGTTTGGCATAATTCAGCAGTGAAACCATCTGGTCATAGGTTTTTTATTGTTGTGAAGCTCTGTAGTCAATCTCAGTGCTGGTTATTGGTTTATACAGGTTTTCCATGTCTTCATGCCTCAAGTTTGGTATGTTACACCTGTCTAGAAATCCATAAATTTCTTATAGACTTTTCCCATTTGTGGATTAAAGTATTTGTATCAATTCCCAATGATTACTTGTATTTCTATGGTATCAATTGTAATATCTGTTTTTAAATTTTATTAAGGATTTGTTTTATTTACTTGGAAGTCAAGGTTACAGACAGTGAGAAACATATATCTCCCATCTGCCAAGGGTGTGAAAGATTTCTACAATGAAAATGACAAAGCCATAATGAAAGAAACAGAAGGCAGAAAAAAAATGGAAAAGTCTTCCATGTTCATGGATTAGATGAATTTTAAAGTAGCATCAAAATGTCAATACTACCCCGAGCAATTTACAAGTTTGATGAAACCCCAATCAAAATACCAAGAACATTCTTGATGGATATAGCAAAAACAATCCTAAAATTTATATAGAAATACTAAAGACTGTAAATAGAGACAACAGTCAAACCATTTTTATAAAAGCTAAAGGCTTCACAATAGAGATTTCAAGATATACTACTTGGCTATTATAATTAAAACAGTCTGGTATTTTCAATAGATATGTAGATTAATGGAACAGAATAGAAACCTAGAAATTAATCCATGCATCTGCAACAAACTAATCTTTGACAAAGAGCTAAAGTCACTTCCTGGAGAATGGGCTGTCACTTCAACAAATGGTGTTGGGAAATTTGGATTTCCACATGTGGAAGTTTGAAACAAGACTCCTACTCTATAATATATACAAAACTCAACTCATGATGGATCAAGGACCTAAACCTAAGACTGAAATCATTAAACTACTAGAGGAAAGCAAAGGAAATGCAGCAACTCATGGGCCTAGGCAAAGGCTTCTTGGATAAGTCCCTGGAAACCCAGCCAATACGATCAAAATGGACAAATGATGTTACAATAAGCTAAGAAACTTCTGCACAGCAAAGGAAATAGTAAAGTGAAGAGGCAACTGCTAAAAAGAGAGAAAGTATTTGCAAACTATACATCTGATAAAGGATTAAAGACTACAATATATAAGGAGCTCAAAAAACTCAACAACAACAAAATGAACAACCCAATTAAGAAATAGGCAAAGGACATGAACAGGCATTTTTCAGGGAATGAAATATAAATGGTCAACAGACATGAATAAAACAGACATGGTCAACAGACATGAAAAAAAAAAATCCTCAGGATCACAAGCCAGCCGGGAAACACAAATCACAACCGCGGTGAGGTTTCACCTCACCCCAGTTAGAATGGCTATCATTCAAATATTAAAATGTTGGCAGGAATGTAAACTGGTACAACCATTATGGAAGGCAGTATAGAAATTCCCTGCAAAAATAAAAATAGATCTACCATATGACCCAGTTATGCTACTCAAGGAATATATCCGATTGAAATGAAAGCAGTATATGAAAGAGTTAGCTGCACTCTCATATTTATACCAGTTCAATTCATAATAGCTAAGATATGGACATATCTTAGACATCCATCAACTGATGACTGCATAAAGAAAATGTAGTGTATATATATACATGGTTTAATGTTACTCAGCCATAAAAAAAAATAAATCCTGACATTTGCAACAAAATGGATGCAACAGGAGATCATTATGCTAATTGAAATGATATCCAAAAAAGAAAAATATCTCATTTTCTCTTATTTGTAGTAGTTAGTACATGTAGACATACTACTATAGTTTTAATGATTTATGATTATTTTAAAATTTACTATATATGTGTGAAATGGTTATCTTTTCATTTGTTTGTTTTATGGCCCTTTCCTACATTCTTATAAAACTATCATCATTTTATTTTTATTGAACTCTTGATTCAGAAAATAAAGCCTTTTGCTACAACATAAATTAATAATACATTATTCAAAAATAGAAAGAAAGAAAGAAAAATTAAAATAAAGAAAAAATAAAGGGGAGAAAAATAGAAAAACAGAAGGGAGGGAAGGAAAGAAGAATTGTGATGAATTACATTGAATTTGTTATTTTGTATTAATACCACATTAATATGAGAATTTATGAGAATTGTGTTGTACTAATTGTCTTGCATTTTCTGTGATCTGATAATCCATTGTATTAAAAATTCCTTAAAAAGAATAATATGAACTCTTTTTAAAACCAAAGATTAACAATATACTTATAACTCCAAGTTTAAAAGTACAGTGGTAAATGAAGAAAGAAAAGAACTGAGGGTATTGTAGAGACTTAGTATTCATATTCATAGTGTTCTTCTTCTCCTCCATTTTTGTAAATAACTACTGCCTATCATGTCTTGCAAAAATGTATGTGTAATATGCTCACTTAAACGTTGTGTGGGTTCAAAATATGAGACCATAGATCAAATGCACTTAAAAGGGAAAAAAAATGTTGAATTTAAAGTGAGTTTGTACATTCAAGGGTGAATAATCTGAAAATATTTTGAAACTTGAGACTTGATATTAAGGAAAGGGAATTTTCTAGAGAGGGGCTATGGGGATGGTAAAATCAATAAACCAGTGTTAAACTCTGTAAAAAGTGTTCAAAACAAAGGGAAATCTGTCATTCAGATACGTCTTTAAAATATATGATGAAAATCTATATTGCTAAGACTTTGTAGGAATGGGGATGGACATTTGATTCCATGGTTAAGCTGTCAATTGGGAGACCTGCATCTCATATATGAGTAACTGAGTTTGAGTTCCAGCTCTAACTCTGAACACAGCTTCTAGAAAAAGCACAGCCTGAGATAAAACAGGTGGAGGCAGTTGGGTCCTTCTCACTCATTGAGAGACCTGGATTTGAATTCCTGGTGCCTATCTTCAGCCTAGCAATAGATCGGTTATTGCAGGCAGTTAGAATGTGAAGCAAGTTACAGGTTATCTCCCTCTGTCTCTTTGTCGTATTTTATACTATACTGAGAAGAAGATTTTCTCCCTTTTTTGAGTTCACTCCTCTTAACCTGTTCTACAAACAAGCAAGTAAGCAGCAGGGGAATGACATGAATGAATGGCATAATTATAAATCTCTTACTTCATTTGCATGCATAGTAAGATGATAGACAGGGAATGAGCTGGACCCAAAACCTATTGATGTTTTGTTCTCATAATCTTACACTGGATAGAAATATTATGTCTTCAATAAATGTTTGAGAATGAAAATTGAATTTCAAAAGCATGCTACAGACTTTCAGTTTTGAAAAAAATGTAGTACCTTTCTCCTAATTTTATTATTACTCAGTTCAATCCATGAAAGTGAGATTTTGGGAAAAAGAGGGAGAGTAAACTTAAAACTTACCTAACCTTTCCAGGTAGTGTAGGAAAGTTTTCCAATTATAAATTTTGGTGCTGAATGAGCAGGTTAAATTATCCCTGTGAATTTATTACCCTCATCTGGTTCTTATGCTGATTGGCAGAGAATATTCCTATTACCTGTGTGGTCCCCAAACACCTTATGCTAATTTAGATTAAAGCAGTCATGAATAATGCCCATGGGTGCATGGCAGAAGCTAACAGAACCATCACAGAAGCAAAATGCAAAGGCTGGATAAAACACCTAAGAGATGCTGCACACAAGAGGCACAGTTAAACATGAACTATAAAAGATTGAAGGTAAAAACACTAACAGATGATATCCAGAATATATATTTTTTTTTTTTTTTTTTTTTTTTTTTTTTTTTTTTTTTTTTTTTTGACAGGCAGAGTGGACAGTGAGAGAGACAGAGAGAAAGGTCTTCCTTTGCCGTTGGTTCACCCTCCAATGGCCGCCGCTGCAGCCGGCGCACCGCGCTGATCCTGGCAGGAGCCAGGAGCCAGGTGCTTTTCCTGGTCTCCCATGGGGTGCAGGGCCCAAGCACCTGGGCCATCCTCCGCTGCACTCCCTGGCCATAGCAGAGAGCTGGCCTGGAAGAGGGGCAACCGGGACAGAATCCGGCGCCCCGACCGGGACTAGAACCCGGTGTGCCGGCGCCGCAAGGTGGAGGATTAGCCTATTGAGCCACGGCGCCGGCGACAGAATATATTTTTGAAAAATAAAAGAAACTGGCATTGCTATGCTAATTTGAACATAAACCGTATCTAAGGACATGACTTTATTAAATTAAAAAAAGTCACTATGTAATAATGAAAATCTCAATCTATCAAGTTTTAAATTTGCACAAATCTATCAACAGAGCCACAAAATAAATTAAATAAAACTTGACATAACTACAGAGAAAAGAGACTAATCTATCATCCTATTTGAGATATAGCATACATACCTTAATAATTGATAGATCAAGCAGGCAAAAATCAGCTGTAAAATATAGAGAACCTGAATAATAGTCACTTGGAGAGTTCTGTGATGTATTTTATGTATGCAAATATAATAAATAATATATTTGAGGTTAACGTCTCATTTGCAAGCATACTAGATGAGTTTATATTGCTCCTGCAAGTGAAAAAATATCCTAACACTCTTCAGGAAAACTACGCAATCAGGCATCCAACGGACATATTAGATATTTGATAGATGGGGGAAATTAGGATTTTGCTAAGTTATTGCCTTTGTTTCTGAATACTAGACCTTTAGTCCCAGGCAGTATAACAGCAGATTAGATAAACATTAGTTAAAATTTCCAAGCCTGGTCAAAAATTCATTTTGAAAGTTTTGAAATGAAATTAAACAGACTTCTGACAGCATTTGTTCTACATTTGACATAGCTGCTTCAAAGTACTACAAGACAGAGAAAGTTGATGGTTCATAAAAATAGATCAAATACTTTTATTCATCTCTTTTCTTTTTAACTGAACAAAGTTGACTTCACCTCTCATCAAAATTTACATTATGTACACGTATATTTATATTAAATGTATATTATATATTTATATTATATGTATAATATCACACACTCTCATATATTTATACATCTATAGGTGTATTTATGAAAGTGTGTGTGTATAAACTATTTTGGAGTTTATGTTAGTGTGACTTCATATGGTCTTTATAGCAAATGTTAAGTTTCTTTTTTAAGTAAAACAATTCCTGATTCCTGCTGAGTCCAAGCACAGAAAAAATAAGAATCTTGCTTATTTTCAAAAAATATTTTTTCTCTGTTCTTTATGTCCATTGACACTGAGACTGAGCAGATGATTTTTTTGAGACACATTATTGGATGAATGACTTCCAATTCCATACTTGTTGTATTTCTCATTAAATAAAAGGTGACTTGCCTATCTTCAATATCCTGAAATTCTTATGCCATTCTTTACATATATTAAATGTAGAAGGAGTGCTTATTCAATGAATGGATATGTGAATGTGTGCATAACAGGTGAACTAGCTAGAATATAGGTTTCCATGATAAGCTGTAAAAATAGCAACCTATTAAAACAATCCTTTTATACCTTTTATAAACAATCAAACTTGAATTGAAGATAGCACACTCAGTGTATGCATATAACACACATGTGCACACATGCATACACAGATATATGCATACACACTACTGTTAATAAGATTTTTATGCAAAGATTTTTTTAAAGATTTTATTTCCTTGAAAGTCAGAGTTATACAGAGAGAAGGAGAGGCAGAGAGAAAGAGAGAGAGAGGTATTCCATCTGCTGGTTCACTCCCCAATTAGCCTCAATGGCTGGAGCTGTGCCGATCTGAAGCCAGGAGTCAGGAGCTTCTTTTGGGTCTCCCACGTGGGTACAGGGGCAAAAGCACTTAGGCCATCTTCTATCGCTTTCCCAGGCTACAGCAGAGCTGGATCGGAAGTGGAGACGCCAGGACTTGAACTGGTGCCCATATAGGATGCTAGCACTGCAGGCAGTGGCTTTACCAGCTATGCCACAGCGCCGGCCCCAACTATGCAAAGATTTAAAATGGATTGACTTGATTTTGACATAAAATAAGTGAAATTTCTTGGGAATGTCCAAATATGCTGAATAATTCTATTTGATATTTCACATTAAGATGGATATAATTGGTTTATCATTAATATATATAAACACATTTATTCTATAAATGCAAACAATACACTTATGGCACATACTATTTTCACTTCTCATAGTGGAGTATCTCATAAGGAAGAGGAACAAGCAATAGCTTACATGCAGATATTACATGAAAATCTCCCAAATATAATATATAATAAAAATCAGGAATAATTCTACAAAACATATTTTCTTGGTTTGACTTTCCTCTCTAGAGACCTAGGCAATTTAATGATATGAAACTTGTAAGGAAGTGAAGAAAACAGGATAAGGGAAGAAGGTTGGAAGAATTTTTGATTCAGCTAAAGTTCATAGGTAGAAATAAAAATACCACCAAAAAGTTGTTGCATCTCAAGAGAAGGTGCCAGTCTTTCGCAATTCTAACTCAATCAGCCATTGGCTGTTATGACCCCTTATGAAATAATATTCTGGGCATTTCCTGTTGAAGAGGATCCCTAGGTCCTCAGCTATTTGCAGAAGAGGAAAATTGTGAGCCTTTAGCAGTGAACTCACGGGAGATGAGGGTTAACTGCACTGTCCAGTAGATATGAATCTACGCAGAACACCAGCAATGTCTTATCAATCACTCATTCACATGGTTTAGTATGTATGTTTGGGCAGCTGCTCTTGGCAAGAGAAACGCAAATGTTAACTGGAAAGATGTCATCCTATTAAAAACTATACTCATTTAAGTTTTGTCCTATTGAAAATTACCTGGAAAGTCACTAACTAGGAAGCTGGACATAAAATACACTGATTTAGTACTTGATTATGTAACTTAAGGTAATTTGCTCAGGTGCTATATAAATAAAATTGTCCTGGGCTCCTTGGGGTTCCCATTCCAATCATATAGTGTCAGTTCAAAGCCTTGATCTTCAGTTGGAGATCTAAAGTCCTAAAGCTGCATCAGATCTTTCAGGGACAAGACTTACAGACATTCTATGGAATATGACTTACACATGAGACGTAATTCCCACATTCTCCCTTATCTTCTTTTGAAACTTGGAATGAAACTGCATTAAACTCATTTAAGAAGGAGTACAGCATTCAATTTAGTGTAACTTTATGGAATCAAAACTTTAACTTAGGTAATATGTTCAGGTTTGAAATTGAAGACCATAGATCTATGTACCATAAAATGCTTTCTTGTTTTATTATTCCTTTATTTTTTCCTAAAGTCCTTGAAAGAACAGGATTTCAATTTGTTGTCTGCAACTGTCTTGTGATTTTCAATTATAAATTAATTTTTGACTGGAGTATTTTCTATGACAATACTTTGAAACATTTATTAAAATGTGCTTTGTTCCAGAGAATGATAGTGTTTACTTCTCTTAGGTACTCAGTGGCAATTTTCAATCAGATTTTGATCATGGGAACACAATTCTGCATGAGTACCCCTTGTAGTCAAAATTTCCTCGTTAAACTTTTTTTCTACCTCTTCTCACAATATCAAAATGTACAATTTTCCATGCTGCCTTGTTACGTGAATTGTTTTTTTCTCCCTGGTTAATGCCAGATGAAATTAGCGTATTAACTTTGTGTTGGATACCCTATGAGGATGGCCCCTGATTTTGTATGTTCTGATAAAATTTGCAAGACCAAGAAAATAGAAGCTAAACACCACGGAATTAAAGATACTCTCAATCAAAAAAAATATAATAAATTCCACCTCCTTGAATTCTTGTTTCCACCTAATTTTATCCTCTGATTATTTCCCATATTTGTAAAGAATATAATAATGGTAAATAAATTAATATTGATTTCCATCTATTTTCATAATACATATTTTATTCATAATTTTAGATGTACATAAAATAATTGGTCAGTTGATTATGAGGAATTATGTGCACTTTTATAGTACCTTGACTATAAGATGCACTCAATTTTTATTGCATGCTAACATTGTTAGCAGCATATCTATTGGTAATAATATATAAATTATTTGAACCTCATCTATAATAGTTCACAATTTCTTCTTAACATTTTATCATTGTTCGTGAGTTGGACATTTTGGTATCTTCCCAAACAACTGCATTCATAATTTTTCTTCGCTGATATTTACATATGATGCTGTTGTATTCTAAATGTTTATTATAATAACTGAAAGGAAAATTGAGGTTTTCTGATTTTGTTGTTTTTTTGATATTAGTCAATAGACTATTCTCCTTGGGTAGTAGACAGAAATATTAAATCCATCTGTTACCCTGTTTGTATTCACTTGATCGAGGGCAATGGATAATTAACGGTGCATGTGAAATTGTGAAGGAGACTAAGTTTTTCAACTCACTAATTATTTTATTGTTTCTTGGATTGGTTTATGTTTATTATTAATTCAGTATTCCAGATGCTGATTATCAACTGAAACTGAACCACGCAATTTGACTTCTATCATAGTTTCATCTTTATTTTCTTCCTTTCAATTCTTAGAAGTCCTAAACTGTCTATTTTAATACTGTTTCACCCACTTTCTGGTATCAAAATTATTTTAAAATTATAATTAAGTTTCAAATATATAAATCTATTTAGACACTAAATAGTCATGGATGTCTAAAAATGCATTTAATAAAATACAATAAATGCAGGTTTAAGCACTTTTGAATATATTTCATTAGTCTTCAAGTCACTGATCATCCAATACTTGTATGCTTTAATTATTATCAATTGTTTTGTTTTCTTTTGTCTTAAATTGTAGGCCTATTTGTGAAAATAAATTTTATTCATTGGTTTTGTAAAAGTATAATTTAAAGTAATACATTGTTCACAGTTCATAGTTAATGTTCCTAAGAACTTTTCTTTAAAGATTTTTTAAATTTTATTTGAAAGGTAGAGTTACAGAGAGGCAGAGAGAGAGAGGGGTCTTCAATTCGCTGGTTCACTCCCCATATGGCCACAATGACCAGAGCTGCGCCAATCCAAAGCCAGGAGCCAAAAGCTTCTTCTGGGTCTCAAGAGGCAGGGGCCCAAGAATTTGGGCCATCTTCTACTGCTTTCCCAGGCCTTAGCAGAGAGCTGGATGGGAAATGGAGCAGCTGAGACTCGAATGGGTGCACATATAGGATAAGGACACTGCAGGAAGTGGCTTTACCCATTATGCCACATCACTGGCCCCAAGAAACTTAAAACATTTATTTAGGGGACTATAACTGTGGCATAATAGGCTAAGCCTCCACTTGCAGCGCCAGAATCCCATATGAGCAACAGTTCATGTCTTGGCTGTTCCTCTTCTGATTCAGCTCTCTTATGGCCTGAGAAGGCAGTGGACAATGGCCCAAGGGGCTGGGTCCCTGCACCTATGTGAAAGTACCAGTGGAGACTCCTGGCTTCTGATTGGCTCGGCCACAGCCATTGCAGTCATTTGCAAATTGAACAATGGGTGGAAGACCTCTGTCTCTCTCTGTCTCTCTGTCTGTCTGCAACTCTGCCTCCCAAATCTTTATTTTTATTTATTTAGTTGAGAGGCAGAACTACAGAGAGAAAGGAAGAGAGAAAGAGATCAGTCCAATTCATTCCCCAAATGGGTCACAATGGCCAGGCTGGGTCAGGAGAAAGCCAGGAGTCCTCTGGGACTCTCAAATGGGTGAAGGTGCCCAAGAACTTGGACCACTTTTCACTGCTTTTCTAAGTGTATTAGTAGGGAGCTGGATGAGAAGTGGAGCAGTGGCTTAACTCGCTGTTGTTAGATTGATTTTTTACATAGTGGTTTCAATAAAAACACAGATTATATACAATTTAAAGCTTGAACTCATATAAAAGGTGTTTTAAGAATACATATGTTCAGATAATTTTATTTTTGTAGGGTTGGAAAGTGGGGAAGAACTTCTATTAATCAGAGATGAGACCAGAACCAATAGTATTTTGTTAGAATAAAGGATTTTGAATGTTATCACCACAAGGCAATGCTAAATGTCCAAGAACATAAATGTTATTACACAACATAATATAAATAGGGAACTAAATGTCACAGGAACCACATGGATACTTGAATGTATAATTTTTGAGTCAACATTAAAAATAAAGTTTTAAAAACTATCAATGAAAATTTAAAATAAAAAATCAAAGAAAGATTTTGTAATTTACCATTGCTAGAATGTATGTTAGGTTTGTTTTATCTAAACCAATTTTGAGAAATATTGGTAAAATCTTTCAAAAGTGTTAGCTAAAATAGTTATAATGGCAAGTATACACCAATCAAAAAAAAATTAAAAAGCATTTTTACCAGTTTTCTATGGCTGCTCTAACAAACACAATATCTTAATACAACAGAAAAAGATAATTTTCCTGTTGCGGAGTTTATATATCAGAAATGAATCTCACTGGGCTCAAGTCAAGGTGTTGGCACAAGGACACTTATCTATGTAGACTGGGGTATTTTACCCATTTCCCGGCCTCCACTGGCATTCCACATAACTTACCTCATGGTCCACGTTCATCTTCAAAGCCTAGAATGGCAGTTTGATTTATCAGATGGAATTACTTTAATCTTGTGTCCATCATTACACACTCTCTGATGCTGGCTCACTTGCCTCCCACTTAAAAGAGCCCTTATGGCTATGTTAGGGACATCTAGATAAGTCAAAATACTATCATGTCTCATGTTCAGCTGATTTTTTTAAGGTACGTTTAATTCCATCTGCAAACTTAATTCCCCTTTACTGTGTGACCTAACGTATTCACAGGTTCAAGGATTAGGACATGAACATCTTTAGGGGGTCATTATTCTGCCTACCCTAGTATTTATAATGAGAACAGCTAAAATCAATTTCCGTGTAAAATTGTATGTGACCAACTTGTAATTATTCCGTCCAAAGAATTAATGCTTTTGTGAAGTGATAAAATGCTAGTCATAATTTTCATCTGCTAGAACCTAGTGACTTTCTTTTCATTACAGTGTGTCATAGTATATAAATGAATAAATAGATAATATGACCTCAAATAAATTAGTTTTTTCTAGTTTTGATCGCTTTGATATCCAACTATGCCAGTGGACTGGAGGGATAATGTACATACAGACAAATCATTAAACATTTTTGCAAAATTGTACAAGGTATACAGTGAAACATTCCTACTAACAGAAAACCAGAATTAAATGCTAATAATAAATCATATGCTAATAGGCAATTTACTCTACACTATTATGCAACTATATCACCTTTCATCAGAAAAATCAGTAGGAATTAACTATAAGTGATGAGTAATCATAAATTTCTCTCCAGTCTTTGTCCTGAATATGAGCTTTGGTTTTTGTCTTCAAAATTTCAAAGTAAAAGCTGGTATTTAGTATGTTAGATTCAGTGTCTAGATTTGGTTCCTGGCTCCGGGTCTTTATTCCAGGTTTCTGTCAATTTAGACCCTAGTAGGTGGCAGTAATGGCTGAAATGATTGGGTTCCTGCCACCCACCTGGGATATCTAAATTGTTGATGCAGTCATTAAGGAGGGCCACAGGTGGATAGCAGCTGGTTTTTAAGTGTCCATAAAAATGTCACAAACTTGGGTTGGCTTTGTAACTCAGCAGGATAAGCTAACGTTTGCAACACTGGCATCCTTTACTGGAGAGCTTGTTTGAGTCCCTTTCACTGTGCTTCCAGTCAGCATTCTATTAATGTACCTTGAAAGACAGCAGAATATGGACCAACGTATTGAGCTCCTGCCATCCATGTGGGAGACCAGGATCAAGTTCTTGGCTTCTGGCTTCAGATTGGCTCAGACTTACTTGATGTGACCATTTGAAGAGTGAACTAGTAAATAAAAGACTTTGTGTGTGTGTGCACATTTCTCTGTCATTCTGTCTTTCAAATAAATAAACACATAAATATTTTTAAGTGATAAACCATTTGGTGTAGCCATTCAGATGGAAAATGGGATGCCCACATTCATATCATAAAGCCTGGGTTTGACCCCAAACTCCACTGCCAATTCTAGCTCCTTCCTAGGGTACAACTTTGTGAAACAATTGATTATGGCTCAAATGGTTGGGTCTCTGGCACTCACATGGGAGAAATGAATATAGTTCTCAGCTCTCAGCGTCAACATGGCCCAGTCCTTGTTTCTGCAGGCACTGGGGGATTGTATCAGAGGATGGGAGGCCTTTCTCTCTGTCTTTCCCTATCTCTGTCTCTGTTCGTGCCTCTCAAAAAATCATATTCCCATCATTACTACATTTCAAGTCTTCCAGTGATCCCTATTTCAGGAAAAGTTGAGTCAATGTGTTTATGACAGGATGCTTTACAGGTCTCCCACCTTTCTCTGGCCTTTTGACTTGCTAGTCTTCATTTTTTAAGATTTATTTTATTGGGGCTGACACTGTGGCATTGTAGGCTAAGCCTCTGCCTGTGGCAGTGGCATCCTGTGTGGGCACCAGTTCGTGTTCCAGCTGATCTCTTTCAATCCAGCTCTCCTTTGACATGTAAAGCAGCAGAAGATGACCCAGTGCTTAGGACCCTGTACCTACATGGGAGACTTGGAAGAAGCTTCTGGTTCCTGGCTTCAGATCAGCTCAGCTCCAGCTCTTGTGGCCGCCTGGAAAGTGAACCAGCAAATGGAAGATCTTTCTGTCTATCTCTCCGTCTCTCTGTCTGTAACTCTACCTGTCAAATAAACAAATTAAATCTTCTTTTAAAAAGACTTTATTTATTTATTTGAAAGGCATGGTGACAGTGAGATGGGGAGACAGAGAGAAAGGGATAGTCCATCCACTGATTCACTCCCCAAATGGCCACAAGAGCTGGGGCTGAGTCAGGAGCCAGGAATTCCAGTTGGTTCTCCCACGTGGGTGGCCAAGGCCCAGTCAATGTGCACATCTTCCACTGCTTTCCCAGATGCTTTGGCAGAGCTACCAGCACTAGAATCAGTGCAATGATATGGGATACTGGTGTCATAGGTGGTGGTAGCTTAACTTGTTGGGCCACAATGCTGGCCCTCTTATTATTCTTTTGTCATTTGATATGTTTTATAAACATTTGCTTGACTGATATCCCTAAAACATTGTAGCTAGACTGTTATGGAAGGTCAAATATAGTGAATAAAAGGGAGTCAGGAATTAAAACTGACATGTTCCATGATAAAATGCATGTTAAATTGATTTATTCTTATATTGATTGTCCTGACCTCTTTCCGCAACTGGTGAAGTACTGATTCTGGATCCCATGCTTGCACTCTTCTCACCCCTTGTGTTTGTGACCATTTGATACCTATTTAGGACCAATCTGACCAATAGTAGAAAGACTGAAAAAGCATTGGGCTACCTCTCTGCATATTCATACTCATCTCTTTCTTGAGTTTTTGCTCTAAGCTTGTGCCCTAGCTCTAACTGCCTTAATACCAATGATCACCTATACTCCGATTTTCCATGCTGGATTCTAATTGTGTTACCCTATGCTGGATAATGAGCAGTAGCCTCTTTGTTGTTTATTGACACTGAGGGACTTCAGTTCTGCTTCAGAGCTGAGGTCACCAAGATGGAACCAGAATTTCTGCTGTTGGTGTTTCTAGATGCTTGCCTCTTGGTACACTTACTCTTCAGACATCCGTTCACTCTAAGCGATCTGCCTTCCATGTTTCTGCACTTTTAGATACTATCTTTGCAAAACTGCCCATGGCTCCTATAAGACTTTTAGACTATTGACATGTACTAATAGTGACAGTCAATTTCACTTGCTCCCTCATCTACTTCATCTTATTGTAATTAAAAGGGGAAATTCCTGTTGTTTTCTTTCAATAAGTGTAACAAAGCAGGGAATGTTTCATTTATTTATTTTTTTCAGGTTTTGAAACATGTTGGTTGATTATTTCTTTTTGCTTCTTTCTCTGCCATTTTTTCCATTTTCAAAATATATTGCTAGCTAGGACATAATACAAATAATACATTTTCATAAATTGTGGTAAAACATAGAACTTGTGTTGGAATATATGTAGAATGCATAGGTTATAGATGTTTTTAGACTATTTTCCTTATTCTGTGATATTTTCTTAAAAGAATAGCAATTGGCCACCAACTCTTGTGCAATTAAAATATACTAAATTATGAAATAGAAATAATAAGACCAAGGACTCAAGTCCTAAGGCAGTACATATGTGTGGATGATGTGCCCATGTATTAATAAGACTATATTTGGCCAACACTTCATAAGTATCAGAACAATTGTTTAAGGTTCATTAGATATTGTTAATAAATCAAAATGGAGTTTAGATAGTACATAAGAACCATTTTACATAAGGAATAATTATAAATATAATTATAAATATGGTCCTCTGTTACTGACAGCTGTACCATAATAAACTATATATAATAAATATATATATTTATATAAACTATATATAATAAATGATATATCATGAATATGATATATTAAGAGAAATGATTTTATATCTTTATAGAAAGAAAATGCTCATGTCTTTGTTCCAGCTGTTGTAGGGAACAGTATTAATCATCCAGCTGAAGCCAAGTGCCAACTCCTGGGCTAACACATGAAATAAAGTATGTCAACTTTTCCTGGTAGTTGTGTGAATGGTGTGGGAGGAGAGAGGGCCTACAGCATGGAGGTACCATGTGTTCAATATGAAGAATGTCTACTACTACAAAGAATATGTGAGATAATATATGAATAGAGATAAATTTTAATATTTTATTCATCAGTGTGAAATATTATGAGGAAAACACTAATTTAACAATATGTTAAAAGCAAAATGAAATCAATTGAACTTCTTTACATATTTTCCAGAAGCACTACTGAAGAAATACAAGAATTTCATTCTAAGGTAAATCCAAGGCTGTGTGTGATTCCTTGTAATTAACATACCATTGTCCATGGTGTATTATAAAGACAAGTGAAGAAAAACATCTTCAAGCATTAGCAATGATCATATTCCATTATTTATCACATTCAAATTAAAGGGAAATCACAAAATAAGATAATACTTATAGATAAATTTATTTATGCTCAGGCAAAATATTTTAATATAAATTTGTTTAAAGGAATATACATAAGAAATCAACACTGATTTGTGTTTGTTCTTACTCTCTAATACATGTTTTTTATCCTCAAGGGAATAATTGATCAAGTATTTATAAAATACTTTTTGTTATATCCTAATAAACAATTTTATTGTCTTCCATTCTGTTATTATTTGCTTTTATAATAAATTAATCACACCCATTCTATTTTACCATAAAAAAAATTCCTACATTCCCCCTTGTGGTTACCTAAATCTTCTTTATAAGTGATGAAGCAGAAATTGACCTTCAGCAAATATTATTGCCAGATTATGGAAAGTACTGTACCTGGTACTTCTACAAGTTATGCTTCAAATAGAGTCTGGCTAAAAGGATATGAAGAGGCATTGCATTGTTTCAGACAACTTTCACAAAGAAATAGAGCATTGTGTCAGGACTTCCAGAACTCATTTTATATTAGACACAGATAAACTTGATGAAAGCAAATTGTTGGTCTATGATCCAGAGAAACAAAATCATTTATTCAGGACTGAATAAACTGGTGAAAGGGATTTTACTGTGATTATTATTTTGAAATTGTTGATATATTTAATGTTTCCTTTCCAAGTTGCATAATAGTAATAATTTCTGTTTTCTTTTAGCTTATCTTTAATCTTTCATTTAGTAAATAATAATTTTACAAAATAAGGTTGAGTCTTTTTCATGAAATCCAAACAAAACAAATATTTTAATTAGGTAAATATATGTTCAAAATAATCCAATTATTTGCATATGTTTAATCAGAATAGTGATTTTTCTAGACAAATTGATCATGAGACCAACGTCAAACTTACTGTGTCATAGTTGAGAAAAAAAATTTTCATTTAGTTGGGTATTACCAGTCGTCATTAAAAACAAAGTTTACTTCATTTATTGAGACATTGTCTACAATCCACCAGTTTGTGTGCCTGAACACTGGCTAACCTTGAGTTGCAAAGAAAATTGTTCTTAGGACAGATGTTTTGGTGCCATAGATTAAGCAAGTGCTTGGAACATTTTATCCCATGTCTAAGTGGCAGTTCAAGTGCCAGCAACTCTGCTTCTGATCCAGCTTCCTGCTAATGCATCCTGTGAGGGGCAGATGATGGCTCAAGTTCTTGGGTCTCTGCCACTCTAATGGCAAACCTAGACGGAGTTCTGGCACCTGGATTTGTCCTGATACAGCCCTGGCTGGCTCTTGTGGACACTGGGAAGTGATCCAGTGTTTGGAAGATTTCTGATCCTCTCTCTCCTTCTAACTGCCTTTTGAGTGGACCAAAACAAATAGATAAATAAACATTTCAAAAAAAGAGATTTGCTAGCCTGAGTGGCTAACTAGAGGACCATGTGACATACAGCGGGAATGAAGTGACCAGTTGGGTAATGAGAGTCTAGAGTGATTTATTGGATGACTCTCTTGCCATTTTACCAATGCAACACTGTTTTGAGGTGTGGTTCCATATGGCTCTTCTGAAGATGACAAAAGTTCAAACATTTGCTATATTGTTACAAAGTTATAGCCATCTCATGGCCGGCGCCGCGGCTCACTAGGCTAATCCTCCACCTAGTGGCGCCGGCACACCGGGTTCTAGTCCCGGTCGGGGCGCCGGATTCTGTCCCGGTTGCCCCTCTTCCAGGCCAGCCCTCTGCTGTGGCCAGGGAGTGCAGCGGAGGATGGCCCAGGTGCTTGGGCCCTGCACCCCATGGGAGACCAGGAAAAAGCACCTGGCTCCTGGCTCCTGCCATCGGATCAGCGCGGTGCGCCGGTCACAGCGCGCCGGCCGCGGCGGCCATTGGAGGGTGAACCAACAGCAAAGGAAGACCTTTCTCTCTGTCTCTCTCTCTCACTGTCCACTCTGCCTGTCAAAAAAAAAAAAAAAAAAACCAAAGTTATAGCCATCTCAGTAATGAAATAAGAAAAAATAAAACTACTTCTGTTTATTACTAATGAATATATATAATATATATTTTAAAATATTAAAAAAGCATAGCAAGTCAATATTAATGTTTAAATTCAAGGAATGAAAGAGGGTCTAAATTCTGAAGTGGAGAAGAGACTTCATATGTACCTGCAATTTTCTCTTCCTTGTTAAAGTATAATTTACACATGTCATTAGTGGTGAATGATGAAATACCTTTCCGATTTAATCAAGAATTCTGAAGGAGCCAGTACTGTGGCACAGTGGGCTAAGCTGCTGCCTGTAGCATCCCGTATGGGCACCAATTCAAGTCACTGCTGCTCCACTCTCGATCCTGCTAATTTTCCTGGGAAGGTAGCAGAGAATGGGCCTGGTACTTGAGCCCGTGCACCAATGTGAGAGACCTGGATGAAGTTGCAGGCTCATGGCAGCAGCCCTACCTTTTCCTTTTCTCTCTGTAACTCTGCCTTTCAAATAAATGGATGGATCGTTTATTTATTTTTTAAAGATTTATTTATTTGTTTGTTTTTAAAGAAGTATTTTATTTATTTGAAAGACAGAGTTACAGAGCCAGAGCCAGAGAGAGCCAGAGAGAAAGAGAGAGAGAGAGAGAGAGAGAGAGAGAGATTCCATTCTACTGGTTCACTCCCCAAATGACTACAATGGCCAGAGCTGAGGTGATCTGAAGCCAGGAGCCAGGGTCTCTCACGTGGATACAGAGACCCAAGGAGTTGGCCAACTCTGCTTTCCCAGGCCATAGTAGAGAGCTAGATTGAAAGTGTAGTAGCCAGGATTCAAACTGGTGTCTATATGGGATGCCAGTGCTGCAGGCTTGGGCTTTAACCCACTACACCACATAGCACAGGTCCCAAAGATTTATTTATTTATTTGAAAGTCAGAATTATATATAGAGAGAAACATTGGGGGAGGGAGAGAGAGAGAGGGAGAGAGAGAGAGAGAGAGAGAGAGAGAATCTCCCAACTTCTGGCTCATTGCCCAAATGGTTGCAACAGCCAGGGCTGGACCAGCTTGAAGTTAGGAGGCAAAAGCTCCATCTGGGTCTCTCATGTGAGTGCAGGGGCCCAAGCACTTTGGCCTTCCCCTTCTGCTTTCCCGGGCATTAGCAAGGAGTTGGATCAGAAGTTGAGCAGCCAGGACATCAACTAGTGCCCATATAGGATGCCAGCACAGCCAACAGCAGCTTAACCCACTATGCCACAATGCTGAACCTTGGGAGTATCTTCTCAACTCAGTCAAAATAATTCCTTAGAAATCTCATTATCTATGAACTTCCTCATAGACATCCCTTGTTACCCAACATCATCCTTAGTTTTCCCCAAAGTCTTCTGGGTATAAAAATTACCCATAATACTTCTGAAGCAAATTCCCAAGCTTCATGTAAGGTCCACAAAATAAAATTTCTAGATCATGTGATAGGTTCATGGAAGATGCATACTTACAAGACTTCTGAGCATCCTTTTTACATTTGCAAGTCTGAGGAGGCAGTGCTTTCATATGCTGTTTCCTTTCCATTTCTTTTGTACTCATTCTCTTTTCCATTATTGTGATAGCTAATGAAATCTGCTAATTTTCATTCTATCTGATAGATCATACATGAAATAATTTTCTTTCCATAATTGCAGTTGATGAATAACTTTAACATATCAGAAGTCTTTTTTTTTGCTTTTCAGTTATCAAGATAGTGAAAGGAAAACATATCTCATGCAACAAAAAGCAACATCTAAAATTTGCTCCCGAGTTGCCTTCTAGAGCTTCTTTTTATGCCAAGTTCCAATGAACAATGCAATTCTATTACTCTAGATCATAATGCCATTTCCAGAATATGTCCCCTACCACCACACATAAACAGCATTATATTTTTGTCACTATAATTTTGTCTCTAATTAGATTTTCATTCTTTTCCCCACAAATCTTCCCTAAATGCACGTCCTCAAAAATGCCCCCTCCGTTAATCTTCAAATTCTTCCTCAGTCAATGCAAATTACAACTTTTAGCCTATCCTGGATGGATGGATGGATGGATGGATGGATGGATGGATAGGTAGGTAGGTAGGTAGACAGTTAGATAGATAGATAAGCAGATGTTAGATATATGGAGAGGAATAGATTTAGAGCCTGTCTCTTCCACAAGGTTATGGGAGATGGGAGGGAAGATCATTTTCTTTTGTCATGTTTTGTCCCCAGCACGCAGCATAACATCTGTACATGTCAAGTGAGATGTGAACGTTTCTTGAAGTCAGAACTGAATGGATAGTTGAAGGTGAGTATTTCAGAAATAACTTTTGAGTCTTTATAAGTTCAGCCTATCAGAAGCACTTCCTGTAATAACATTTCATTCTCTTCCTACTGTCCTTCCTCCAACCTTACTCTTACTCTCTTCACCTCCTACAATCTTCTAATTTTTCTTCAGTCTTTGCTGGTAATTGTTAATATTTTGATATTGACTTACCAAATCATTAAATTAGAAACTTTTTCGAAATTCTCAATATAGCTTGTTTAAGATGACTTGCTGTTTCTGTGATGTTACAATGCATGTTGGCTTATAGAAAATGGATCTGATAACTTTGGAGACTTGTTCACTTAGAAAATGCTTTCAGTCAACAATGGCCCAACCCTCAAGAATGCATTGCATCTAGGTTCCCTGCATACCCAGCTATCTCTTTCTCTCAGTGCTCTGAAAATTCTCAGGCACCTCTCAGGTTACTTGTAATAGAATAATTTATATTTTTGCAGTGAATAACTCTACACAAGTTCTTTTATTTTTTTTAAACTTTATTTAAGGCATACAACTTTCATACACTTCATATATACAGATTTTAAAAACTCAGTTGACTTGACAATGGCCATATTCTTTGAAGGAGCAAGTTGATTTTGCTGAGTGCTTTTGAGATTTTTAAGTGGTCAAGGATCATGGAATAAAGTCAAGACACAACTTGAAAAGCACTGAAACTTTAAAAATAATCTGCTTCCCCAAAAGTGTTGTCACTACTATAAAAAACACAAAGTACTTTTTAAAAAGTGGGGCTTTCTTGTCTAATGCCATATCAGGGAAAGAAATGAACATGGAATTATTGCCTCCCTGAAGAGTTGCATGAGGAAAAAATGATTACTCTTTTTAAAAAGTGTAATAGTTCATGAGTTCCTAGGCAAAGAGCGATGTACTATTAACATCTTTGCTTGGCACAGCCGTTGGCCAGTTGGGATTCCTAATTCTTACTTCCCTTCAGTGAAGGGCTTTAAAGCAGGAGAGGGAATGCCACGATACCTCAAAAACCCATTTCAGAATCTATTTAAGGATCTAACTGTAGACCACCCATCAAGATTCTTCTAATGCTTAGATTGAATCCTGCATATACGTTCTGTTAAATGGATAGTTAGGAAAGGAAAAAAATTAAAGATTGTGCTGGGGATTTTTTAATGCCTTGGAAGGAATTAACAAAAATAAAGCAAGTGCATTAGAGTCTGAGAAATGTTTTGGCATCTGTAAGACAGAATCAACTAGATGTATTTAAAAAAGGAGGTGATATAATTAAAGGTGTTGGATCTGATATGGGATAGAGCAGGTAGCTAGATTAAGGCCAAAAACTGGAAGCTACACCTCCCCTGCCCTATGTAATCCTATTTGCCTAAATATCAGTCAAATAACCCCTTTCATAGGATGTATCTCCCTTCACCTGGGGACTGGAGGATGTACCACAAAACCACTCCCCTTCCAACCTCATCAAATAGGCTGGCAACTGGGAGGAGCCTCTCTCTCTGTCTCTGCAGAGAAGACAGGGTGCTGATGCATTGTCTTTCTACTTACCTCTCCCATCCTGTTTCCTTCTTGGCCCACTCTATTCCTGAACTATGCTCATGTGTGTGTGTGTGTGTTTGTGCATATGTATGTGTGTGTGTGTGTTTCTTAAATTTAATCACCTTATGCGTGATATATGTGCTTGTATTTAGAATGTTTCTCTAGGTTGAAGGCAAGAACCTGGAATGGAAACTTAGACTTTGCCTCTCCTACAAAAGATCTATCTATCTATCTATCTACCTATCTATCTATCTCTATCCAAGAGAGAGAGAGAGAGAGAAAGAGAGAGAGAGAGAGACTACCTGTCTGCTTTCAAAGGTCATGTCTGGCAGGGCTGAAACTGGAAACTCAATCCAGGTATTCAAATGGTAGCAGGGACCCAATTACTTGAGCCACTGTTTGCTGCCTCCTATCGTCTTCATTTGTATCAGTTTAGAATCAGAATAGGACACAGGCATCTTAACCAGAGTCAACCATTAGACCAAAGCCACTTCTGGTTCTATTTACTGAATGCAAACGTGGGCTAAATCAGATTATGTGAAATCCAGTGCAGTTAGACATAGTTGAACAATTATGCTGGGTAAAGAATTTTCTCTTCCCCTGTACAGCCTGGCAGATTAACCAGAGTTTGCTTAAGTATTTTTATGTCTCAGATATTTTCTGCATATTTAGTTACTTCAAAAAGTGTATAAAAACTAGAATTAAAATATAAGTTCAGTTTTCTGCCAAAAATTAAAATCCATGTATAGTTTTTTTTTATATAATATGGATATTCCATGAAAATTTTTTTTGTTTTATCTTTTTGTGATTCTATGGTAGGTCCAAGTGATATATACCAAATATTCCTCTTTAGTAAATAATAACTTAATCTACTAGCCTCTGACTGGAGAAAACCCCTAATTTTCTTTTACTATACACCAAGAGGCAATTGTGTAATTCTTAGAGATACTGGAGAAGCAGGGTATATGAATATGTTCCTTTAATTAAATGAATGCTTTTCATGGATGTGCACCAAACATTATCAGAGGGCTCTGAAGCTAAAGGCAGGGAAAGGAAATGGATCTATTCATGGTTGCCCTTTAGAACTTAATGAAGTTTTGCCATTTTCCTTACAGCTTGAGAGAAGTAGAGTAGTGATGAGAATGTCTGTGGTCCCTCTTTTTAGCCTTTTGGCTACATAAAGCAAGTGAAGTAGAAAAATGATATTGATAAAAATAGCCTGTGTTTTATAATGTACCTCATGAACTGGAAACTGTTCAGTGTTTGTATTTAATATGATCTGACCTCAATCATCTTTTCTTGGTTTACAAATACTAAATGGGTGCTTGTTGTTTAGCCTTAAGATGCTTAAAAATAATCTTACTCTAAGTCCCCCATAATATCTCAAAACTGTACAAAAGCAGGACCAGCAATATACATTTTATTTCTCTTAGGAGATAAAAGCATTATATGGATTTTCAAGATTGAAAACTTGGAAAGTCTTAGAAATAACTGTCCTATGAAATAGCTTTATTATTTCAAATGTTTTGACTTTCATTTATTTAGATACTACAATATATTATAACACATTCTTGCAAAATTATATACATCGGTGCATTAAAATGAAAAGTTGTTTACCACTCTACAGTAATGTTCATTTGAGTGGAAGTTTTATAATACATAATTGATCTATTTTGCTTTCTACCATATCTACAAGATCTGAAATTGTCTATGACACATGGTAGATACTCACAAATATCCAAATAGACTTCAAAAATATAAGATAATTTACTACACTGCCCCATTGTTAATTTTTACCGCCATCTGTTCACTCTTCTATGAGTATGTTTAATTTCACTTCAAGTATTATTTTAAATCCCTGTGTATATCACAAACCACAGAAGTGTCTTTGACTCACATTCTCCAAATCATGGGAGAGGGAACCAATATATGGTAAATTATTTTCCAGAGGACTTCAACATACTTGCCCTTAACTTTCAATGGGGATTTATTGAACAACTCACAAAAAGGCTGGGGAGTTGTCTTATAACTGAGCCAGAGAATTACAAGGCTATATCAGTAAAACCTTGGCATTTCTGTCCAGTGATATGCCAGATAGGCTTCCAAAAAAACCTGTTGTGTAAAGTTAACAAAGTATTTCTATCAAAAATATTGTATAGAAATCTGTGAAAAATTACAAAATCTGTCCAGAGAATTGCACTAAATACCTAACTAGAGCATTATTTCAAAGAAAAACAAAAGCAAAATTTAAAAATAAGAAAATTGCAGAGATGAGAGCCACAGCAATGCATTTTTCTTATATTTTAACTAAAGTTTTTAAAGCTTCCTTACAGTGCTGACTGTTAACAATGAATCAAATTTTTATTCCTGGGTATTTTAATAGGGAGAGACAAAAATATTTTGTTAAAAATAATAGGTATGAACATCTGAAGGTATAAATTAACAGTCAATTTCATAGGGAACTTTCTACTTCTCTTCCTTTGGATAAAGATCAAACTACATTTAAAAATTTATTTATAAAAAGGGATCTAAATTCATGTATATCAAATATACAGGTTTAAGAGCATGAAACTTCAACTCATGCACCCCCTCCTTCCCTCATTCCCAACCCCCACCTTTTCTTATTTTTCTTTTAATTTTATAATATCATCATAATTATAGAGTTATATCTTTAAATTTGATTTCAAGAAGTTAAAAAATTTAGAGCCAGTGCTGTGGTGTAGTAGGTTAAGCATCTCCTACAGTGCCAGCATGCCATATGGACACTGGTTTGAATCCTGCCTGCTCCACTTCTGGTCCAGCTCTCTGCTCATGCCCTGGGAAAGCAGTAGAAAATGGCTCAAGTGCTTAGGCCCCTGCACCCACGTAGTAGACCCTGAGAAAGCCCTGGTTAATTTCTTTTTAAAGATTTATTTATTTACTTGGGGGACTTAGGTACAGACAGAGACAGGGGTCTTTCATCTACTGCTTCACTCTCCAAATGGCCACCATGGCTAGAGCTGAACTGAAATTATGGAAGAAATTTTTTCAAGTCACTATCCCTCAAATATCATTTTTCTTTTTTTAATATTTATTCATGTATTTGAAAGTCAGAGTTACACAGAGAGAGTAGGAGAGGCAGAGAGAGAGAGAGGTCTTCTATCCTCTGGTTCACTAACCAAATGGCTGCAACAGCTAGAGCTGCGCCAATCCAAAGCCAGGAGCCAGGAGTTTCTTCTGGGTCATTCACATGGGTGCAGGGGCCCAGGGACTTGGGCCATCTTCTACTGCTTTCCCAGACTATAGCAGAGAGCTGGATTGGAAGTGGAGCAGCCATGTCTTAAATTGGAGCCCATATGAAGACGGGGGCTTTACCCACTATACCACAGCACCAGCCTCTCATTTTTCTTTATTGTAAATGATATCTAAAAAAAATCTCAAGAGTTATATAAATTGAAATTGTAATGGTTTATCATTAATAAATAATCAGAATATTTATTTTTTATTTCTCAGTAAATGATAATTATTAGCTATGCAGAGTTTAATAAAAGCCTGTTTGGGGAAATCCAAAGGAGATAGTAGCAAGATCTTTAGAGCTGAGGAAGGAATGGAATGTTGTAAAGTATAGAGGAATAAGGATGTATGTCAATTATAATGAAGAATGTCTTTAAGAATTACTAGAAATGCAGGGGCTGGATTAAAATAATGAGCACTAATAAAATGTGCTTATTTTTCCTATTTTAAGCAATTTTTAAAGACTTGACTTATGTAATTTAAAGAAACTTTAATAAGTAGTCTAGATGAAAGTGGGGCAGGGACTTCATAAAATAAAAATTGAAAACCTACCTACTAGTAGATTTAAAAGATAAATGAATGACTACAGACACACAAACAATACAAATATATTTATAGTAATATTGCTTGTTTCCTAAAAATGTGTTCTGCTTACTTAAAATATTGTGTGTGTTTTTTGAAATAGCTTAATTTTTGAGTATCATGATCAATTGAAAAAAAAAATTTTTAAACAAGAGTAATTTTGTATTCTCCCTCTCTTCCACCCAACATGGACATACACAGTTGGCCAATTTTACAAATAAGTCACTCATGTAATCTATGTCCTTCCTTTTTTTGTTTGCTGAAAGATGGATTAAAATTTCCCACTATTTTATCCATTGCATTATCTCCTGGTTTTGTATGCATATTTTGATGTTATTTTAATTATTTGGTATTTCTGATGTTTTATCCTCTTTATATCTTATAATTCTCCAATAAGTAGTATAAAAAGTAGTACATGAAAGTGACAGTTTCAGGGCCAGCGCTGTGGCATAACAGGTAAAGCTGCCCCCTGCAGTGCCAGCATCCCATATAAGTGCCAGTTTGAGTCTCGGCTGCTCTGCTTCTTATCCAACTCTCTGCTATGGCCTGGGAAAGCAGTAGAAGATGGACCAAGTGTCTGGGCCCCTGCACCTGCATAGGAAACCTGGAAGAAGCTCCTGGCTTTGGATTGGCGCAGCTCCAGTCAGTTACGATCATCTGGGGAGTGAACCAGCAAATGGAAGACCTCTCTCTCTGTCTCTCTGCCTCTCTCTTCTCTTTCTGTGTAACTCTGACTTTCAAATAAATAAGTAAATCTTAAAAAAAAAAAGGAAGAAAAAAGAAAGTGCCAGTTTCTTCACATCCTCACCAACACTTGTAATGGTCACCTTTTTTTTTTATTATTTTAGCCACTCTAATAAGTGGTGTTCTGTTGTGTGTTTTAACATATATTTACCTGGTAAATCAGGATTCTGAATATATTTTATGTACTTATTTCATAAATATGTATTCTTGGGTGTTCAACCCTTCTGCCCAGTTTTAAATAAATCATTTTCTTCTCTCATTTGTGTTGTCAGACCTATTTATAAATTCTCAACCATGTTTTATTTTTGCTTTTACAAAACATTGCTCCTGTGTCTTCTGGTCTCTGTAGTTTTATGGAAGAAATCCATTGGCATTCAAATTTAGGTAACCAATATGATACATTTTGTTGGGTTTCTGTTAACAGCTCTTTATTTTAAATTATTTTAGTATGATGTGGTGAGACCTTGTTATATTTAAGCTTACCTTATTTAGAATTCTTTTGGTTCTTGAAAATGTACATTTACATATTTCACTGATTTGAGATACTTGCAGCCATTTGTTTTCCCAATAGTTTTCCTTTTTGCACTACTGCTGTTTTCCTTTATTTATGAAATATAACGAGCCATGTCAGGATTTTTATATTGTTCCACTGGTTCTCAAGACTCTTTTCAGTTTGTGAACTTCTGCATTTCCTTCCAAATGCATAATTTCTATTGATCTATATTTAAATAAATTAGCTCTCTTGCCATTTCTATTTTGTTACTAAGCCAGTGAATGGATTGTGAATGATATATATTTCAGATAATGTAGCATTTAATTCCATTTTTGCCCATTTTATGCTTTCTGTTTTTCTACTCTGGTTAATGTCTTTTCATTTATTATCAGTATATTTCTTTATTACAATGAGAAGTGCTCTAAAAGCTGCTACATAGTCACTGTTTGACAGTCTTGCATCTAGCCATTATAGGTTATCAGGTGTTAAGTTTCTTTTCAGAAGGGGTCATATTTCCTTTGCTCTTGTTAAGCTTAGTAATTTTTATTCTAACATTAATATTGAATAAACTTGTGATTCAGTTATATACTCCTGACATGCGTTGGTGTTTTATCTTTAGTAGTTAATTAATTTTACTAGAGTCAAGCCACTGCCGTTATAGAGTAGGTGTGGGTGGTGCCTCATTTCAGTCCTTTACATTATTGTGGTGAATGGCGTTCAGTTGAGCTTGTGTTGGCACCGCCCAGGGATTAGTCTACACAGTCTACTCAATTAGTTTTTCTGTTCTATGACTTTTTTTCTGTTGCTCCCAACTTATCTTTTAGCCACTCTGATTAGCCTACAACTTCTAACTCTGATTCAAGATAGATAGCACAGTTTACTATTGGAGATTTACATACTCTAATCTACCCCCACTGAAACTTGTAGGCTTCACAGGTAAGATTCAAATAATTTAGAAACTGTTGGCACAGATAACTTGAAATAAATTCTGATTTCCTTCCCCAACTGCTGCTTTTGAGATTACTGTTTGTTAATTTTTATGAATTGTATTTGTTTGATATTTTTATTTTTTGCCCAGAGTTTATGACTTTCATTAGAATGAACTGACTCCCTAATCCTTATTGCTTGCTTTGCCTGTGTACTTTTCTTCTTTTATTCATTTTTGCATTTTCAATTTAATGAATCTCCACATTGTGGAGGCATATTTTTGTACACATTTTGTTCTAATTCTCTTCTCATTTCCAGTGCAATAGGTTAAATAATGTTTCAAACCTGGAAAACTTGGAAAATTAGATACTGTATATTTTTTGGTAAATCTATTTTTGTCAAATGCTTATTAGACATTAAATATTATTTGTTTTATTAAGTATCACATTCTTTATCACTTTTGTTATTTTCATTCAGGACGTTGTAAAGATTTTCATTACTATTATAAACTTTTTATGGATTTTTTCTATGACTTTTATAGCACTTATAGAATATGTTTTCTTTTTTTTTATGTTTATGGCAGTTTTATTTCTTTTTTTTTTTTTAAACTTTTATTTAATGCATATAATTTTCCAAAGTACGACTTATGGATTACAATGGCTTCCCCCCCCCAATAACGTCCCTCCCACCCACAACCCTCCCCTTTCCCACTCCCTCTCCCCTTCCATTCACATCATGATTCATTTTCGATTATCTTAATATACAGAAGATCAGCTTAGTATACATTAAGTATGGATTTCAACAGTTTGCTCCCACACAGAAACATAAAGTGAAAAATAATAGATGATTTTTTTAAATGATGATGAAATCAGAGCAGACCTATTGTCATGTTTAATCCCAGTGAGAGTCAAGTTGGGAATTGATAATTTCTTTTTTTTTTTTTTTTTTTTACAGAGGATCAGTTTAGTATGCATTAAGTAAGGATTTCAACAGTTTGCACCCCCATAGAAACACAAAGTGAAATATATTGTTTGAGTACTCGTTATAGCATTAAATCTCAATGTACAGCACATTAAGGATAGAGATCCTACATGAGGAGTAAGTGCACAGTGACTCCTGTTGTTGACTTTACCAATTGACACTCCTGTCTATGGCATCAGTAATCTCCCTATGCTCCAGTCATGAGTTTCCAAGGCTATGGAAGCCCTCTGAGTTCTCCGACTCTTATCTTGTTTAGACAAGGTCATAGTCAAAGTGGAGGTTCTCTCCTCCCTTCAGAGAAAGGTACCTCCTTCTTTGATGACCTGTTCTTTCCACTGGGATCTCACTCGCAGAGATCTTTTGCCAGAGTGTCTTGGCTTTCCATGCCTGAAATACTCTCATGAGCTTTTCAGCCAGCTCCGAATGCCTTTAGGGCTGATTCTGAGGCCAGAGTGCTATTTAGGACATCTGCCATTCTATGAGTCTGCTGAGTATCTCACTTCCCATGTTGGATCACTCTCCCCTTTATTTACTCCATCGGTTAGCGTTAGCAGGTACTAGACTTGTCTATGTGTTCCCTTTGACTCCCAGTCCCTTCACCATGACCAACTGTGAACTGAAACTGATCACCTGGAACAGTGAGATGGCATTGGTACATGCCACATCGATGGGATTGAATTGGAATCCCCTGGTATGCTTCCAACTCCACCACTTGGGGCAAGTCAGCCTGAGCATGTCCCAAATTATACATCTCTTCCCTCTCCCATTCCCACCACCATGTTCAACAGGGATCACATTTCAGTTAATTTTCAACACTTAAGAATAACTGTGCATCAATTACAGATCTAAACCAGTCATATTAAGTAGAACAGATAAAAAAAACTACTAAGAGGGATAATGTATTAAGTTGTTCATTAACAGTCAGGGCTATGCTGATCAGGCCACCATTTCCCATAGTGTCCACCTCACTCCAACAGGTTTCCCTCTTGGTGTTCAGTCAGTCGTCACCGATCAGGGAGAACATATGGTATTTGTCCCTTTGGGACTGGCTTATTTCACTCAGCATGATGTGTTCCAGATTCCTCCATTTTGTTGCAAATGACTGGATTTCGTTGTTTCTTACTGCGGTATAGTATTCTAAAGAGTACATATCCCATAATTTCTTTATCCAGTCTATCGTTGATGGGCATTTAGGTTGGTTCCAGGTCTTAGCTATTGTGAATTGTGCTGCAATAAACATTAGGGTGCAGACCGCTTTTTTGTTTGCCAATTTAAATTCCTTTGGGTAAATTCCAAGGAGTGGGATGGCTGGGTCGAACGGTAGGGTTATCTTCAGGTTTCTGAGGAATCTCCAGACTGACTTCCATAGTGGCTTGACCAGCTTGCATTCCCACCAACAGTGGGTTAGTGTCCCTTTTTCCCCACATCCTCGCCAGCATCTGTTGTTGGTAGATTTCTGCATGTGAGCCATTCTAACCGGGGTGAGGTGAAACCTCATTGTGGTTTTGATTTGCATTTCCCTGATTGCTAATGACCTTGAACATTTTTTCATGTGCCTGTTGGCCATTTGGATTTCCTCTTTTGAAAAATGTCTATTGAGGTCCTTGGCCCATCTCTTAAGTGGGTTGTTGGTTTTTATGGCTGAGGAAGAACTTCTAAGATCAATCCCATTCACAATAGCTACAAAAACAATCAAATACCTTGGAATAAACTTAACCAAAGACGTTAAAGATCTCTACGATGAAAATTACAAAACCTTAAAGAAAGAAATAGAAGAGGATACCAAGAAATGGAAAAATCTTCCATGCTCATGGATTGGAAGAATCAATATCATCAAAATGTCCATTCTCCCAAAAGCAATTTACAGATTCAATGCAATACCAATCAAGATACCGAAGACCTTCTTCTCAGATCTGGAAAAAATGGTGCTGAAATTTATATGGAGGCACAAGAGACCTCGAATAGCTAAAGCAATCTTGTACAACAAAAACAAAGCCGGAGGCATCACAATACCAGATTTCAGGACATACTACAGGGCAGATGTCATCAAAACAGCATGGTACTGGTACAGAAACAGATGGATAGACCAATGGAACAGAATTGAAACACCAGAAATCAACCCAAACATCTACAGCCAACTTATATTTGATCAAGGATCTAAAACTAATTCCTGGAGCAAGGACAGTCTATTCAATAAATGGTGCTGGGAAAATTGGATTTCCACGTGCAGAAGCATGAAGCAAGACCCCTACCTTACACCTTACACAAAAATCCACTCAACATGGATTAAAGACCTAAATCTACGACCTGACACCATCAAGTTACTAGAGAACATTGGAGAAACCCTTCAAGATATTGGCACAGGCAAAGAATTTCTGGAAAAGACCCGGGAGGCACAGGCAGTCAAAGCCAAAATCAACTATTGGGATTGCATCAAATTGAGAAGTTTCTGTGCTGCAAAAGAAACAGGAGAGTGAAGAGACAACCGACAGAATGGGAAAAAATATTTGCAAACTATGCAACAGATAAAGGGTTAATAACCAGAATCTACAAAGAGATCAAGAATATGTTTTCTAAGTAACAGATTTATTTCTGACTTATTGCAAAATCTCAACTTTTTTTTTTTTTTTTTGACAGGCAGAGTGGACAGTGAGAGAGAGAGACAGAGAGAAAGGTCTTCCTTTGCCGTTGGTTCACCCTCCAATGGCCGCCGCGGCCGGCGCGCTGCGGCCGGCGCACCGCGCTGATCCGATGGCAGGAGCCAGGAGCCAGGTGCTTTTCCTGGTCTCCCATGGGGTGCAGGGCCCAAGCACCTGGGCCATCCTCCACTGCACTCCCTGGCCACAGCAGAGGGCTGGCCTGGAAGAGGGGCAACCGGGACAGAATCCGGTGCCCCGACCGGGACTAGAACCCGGTGTGCCGGCGCCGCTAGGCGGAGGATTAGCCTAGTGAGCCACGGCGCCGGCCATCAACTTATTCTTTTGTCTTACTCTTTTTTTATTGCTGTATCACTGTAAACTTTTTTCAGCACTTTTTTTCATCTTAATTTCTTTCAGAGACTAGAAAGACATCTATCATGAAGTCTGTTAGGAGTCCTTTAATGAATCCCAATTTTATGTATATTATCCATCTGTTTGCTTGTTTGATATTTTATTTCTTGTTTAAATTTTGGTATCTTGCATAATTTCCCATTGTAGAGCTTTTCCACTTATGACTCAACTTTGAATCAATTCAGCATAATGGATTTACTATTTGCACAATAAGGCAATGTCTCTGAAAAAGGGCTTGTTTGGGGTAAGTTAGTTAAAAGGGATTCAGATACAATAGCCAGTGATATCAATAAAATATTCTTCTGATACTTTATTACTTTATCTGCTAGGTACTTAGAATATGTTAAGAAGTTAATAATTTTAAAAATAATATTTGAAAATCCTGGAATTTTTATGTATCGGGCACTAATCAAGGGCATCTAAAAGTATCAGTTCATTTAATCCTGATCCAAACTCTGTGAGTTATCCACATTTAATTTATGCAATTACAGGCCAAGATATTAACAGGAACATACCTTGCTGCAAATCACAACCACAAGGTAGTGGAAATGAGACTTTTACCCGCACATTCTGGCTCCCATGTCAGTGTTTTTACCACCACTATATCACCTAGAAGAGTAGCTTATTATAAATTATGCACTTGTCATCACTAGTCTGCTTATCAAAACAAATTGTGCTGTGTCCTTTTGTCTTGCAGCATTTTTAAATAACTGTTTTCACTCTTTTATTTTTAAATATAAGCCAGACTGGCTGTTTCGGTGCTCATAGTTCTTTGCTTCTACTAAACTTTCCCAGCTTGTTGGCACTACCCTTTCCAAGCTACCTTGAAAAGAAGCTTCTTGAAAGCTCCAGTCTCATTCTGCTTTTCTGTGGCAAAACATTTGCTGTTGATCAAATGCCCAATACTCTTGGTAGTTATTCAGGGTCTTTTGACTAGTTTTCACCAGGGAGTCATGAGTTAAAATGCTGGGTAACCATTCTAGGTTGAGGCTATCAAACCATTCCAATGAACACTCCAGCTCAGTCTTCCCCTGTGCAAATATGCTGATGAACTAAAATATGGGAGCGCAGAAAATGTTGATTTGCTTTACAGAGGAATGCTGCCCAAGAGAGCATCAAACTCCGAGTAAGTAAGAAAATGTCATTGTGAACCACTGAAATTTCAGGATAATCTCATTATGCACCAACTCTTCCTGAATATTTGACTAATACACCTGCTGTTACTGAATCTTGGAAATTGCTTCCTATGCATATGCTAAAATTAAATGTGCCACATGCAGTAAATACATATGAATTACTCATTATCATAGTTTATTCTCCAGAAGCAAATTTAAGATATCATATCTTTTACTTCTAAATACAATAAAGTAAGAATCTCAGCTATCAAAGATACTTAGAAAGTTAAACACACTGATTAAATTTCTGGTTAATGAACGAACAATGGGAAACTTAACTTGCTTTCAATGCTTGATGTTAAAAAGCTTTGAAAGCAATTATAAAATGTTTCAAGATTTTGTATTTGATCATTTACAATGTGAATTAGCCTTGAGTTCATGACATAGTGACTGAGTTCAATCAAAATAATTGGAACACTAATCTTTGCCACCACCATTGGTTAGCATAGGACTTGCAAAACTAAATGTTAAGTTACAGGATTTGATACTGTATTAGACGACATTAATTTTTTAAAAAGCAGTAATATATTAGGCACCACAATAGGAGCATAAACAAAGTGTAATGGAAGACCAGAAGACAGAAAAACAATGTTTATTAATGGGACATGGTTCAATAAATGAATCAATATTGATTTTAACAATAGTTTTAAAATCCTGATTTATTTATTATTTTTGTTTATATTAACCACAATTTTTCAAGTTTCTTTTCAGACAAATGATGCATGTTCAAGGATTTGTTTAATAAGAATGAGAGATAAGGTGGATATAATTAAATGAAAATTGTAATGGCCTTATTTGACATTTGATTTTTAAAAAGTGCTTTTCTTATATTTCAATTTTTATTTTCCCCAGGTATATTTTGTTTTCTCCTAAAATGTGAAATTCCGAAAGATTATGAGGCACTTGGTATACTTTTAAATACTTTCGAGGTTGCTAGTCCTTGTAGCACAGCAGTAGGTTTAGCTTTGCTTGGGATGCCTGCTTCCTACATCAGAGCCTTGGCTTGAGTCCTGGTTTATCAGCTTTCATTACAGCTTCCTAGTGATGCCCCTGGGAAGGCAGCAGCTGATGGCACAGTACTTGGGTCCCTGTCACTCATATGGGAGACCTGGATGAAGTTCCTGGATTCTGGCTTTGACCTGGCCCGATTCTAATTGTTGAAGTCATTTTTGAAATTAACAGCAATGGAAGATTCTCTCTCTCTCTCTCTCTCTCTCTCTCTCTCTCTTCCTCCCTCCTTCCCCTCCTTCCCACCTGCCCCTCGCATTCCTTACCATTTCTGTTACTCTTTCAAAAAAAAAAAAAATCTTAAGAAAAACTTTGAGGAAGAGAAGCACACTAGCCTTTTAACGTCAGGAAAATCACAACAGAGATGATTCAAGTGATTCTCCTCGTCATCATCATGAGAAAATAAAAAATATGTTAGTTATAGACAGTGGATATTAACAAGGTCAAAACAAAAGAAGACCTTGAACGATAAAGTATTATGAGTAGCAGATGAATGTATTCTACTGTAAATAATATAGAAGGGGAACATGTTACTTCCATTTGGCCCACTCAGAACCCATAGCATGCCAGAATTTACATTTGTTCAGAGTACAGAATATTTACATACTGCGAGTATAACAAGAACCTTCATATCATTTAAGGTGGTTACTCTAAAACTATTTACTAGATGATTTTTCTCCTATTGTTTTCCCTTCCTGCAAAACTATCCAGTCAAGCTGTTGATGCAAAAGTCTGGATACACTCTAATATAATAAAAAATGTAACACAAAGCCCACAAAGCCAGTAAATACCCCGTTTGTCTCTGATGCATGTCAGGAAATTGAAGTAAATAGATTTAAAAGTCTAACATTTACAGATGATGAGATTAAAAAGCCATTAGTAGTCATAAACCCTCTAGAACTCTGGGCACCAAAAGACTGTTAGGAAAAAATTTCTTGACCAGATAAAAACATATTGATATGATACTTCTTTCATTATTCAATAAAAAGTTGCATTTGAGGCCTTGCTGCTAGTATTCTATTTCTTTCTGTAATGGGCGTTGTTAAACAGAAAAGATTTCATGACTGTCCTTAACTCTGTAAAACAACAACAAAGGTGACCAGTCTCTTCAGTGACATCATAAGTGAGGTGATACCATGCAATGTTCTGATTGGAGGAAAACTCTTGAAACTACACTCACTCTGTCAGCTTTCCTTTCTCTTGGTGCTCTGTCACTTGTTCATATTGTCACAAACAGTGAACCAAAGCAAGTGGGGCACTGGATATCTTTTCTAGACTATTGAAAATAGAACTGTGTACGATAGCAAACAGGGAGGAAAGATTTCTATTCTTATTGTTTACATTCAAGGTTTCCATTCAAACAAATGATTTCAAGGATAAGTAAAACAGCTCCGTCGCTTAAGTATATAACCAGAATGGGCACTGATGGGAAGAAGCAACCTGTGATACAGAACGGAAGTTTGATGGTCATTAGGTGTGATCATCTAAGGTGCTTATGGAGTGAGATGATGAACAAAATAAAACTCAATATTTAAAGATATGATTCATACTTAGTTGTAATGGGTTGCTTTGGACACACCACTAAAGATTCAAATTGTTCCCTAAAATAGGTTTGCTTGTGTTTTACCATAGTAAATGACACAAAACCTTTATAAATGAATGTTTATATAGCATGGCAAATTACTTTATTGACTCTTTTCTCATGGTCCTGAAGAAAATTGGTTGGAATGCAATTAACAAAAAAGGGGCTAATCCTCCGCCTGTGGCGCCAGCACCCTGGGTTCTAGTCCCGGCTGGGGTGCTGGATTCTGTCCCGGTTGCTCCTCTTCCAGTCCAGCTCTCTGCTGTGGCCCAAGTGCTTGGGCTCTTCACCCACATGGGAGACCAGGAGGAAGCACCTGGCTCCTGGCTTTGGATCCGGGCAGTGCGCTGGCCATAGCGGCCATTTGGGTTGTGAACCAATGGAAGGAAGACCTTTCTCTCTGTCTCTCTCTCACAGTAACTCTGACTGTCAAAAAAAAAGGGGGGGAGAGTCTGTGTCATGGAATGACAGGTAATTAGGGTGCACTTGGCATAATCCCAATTTATTATATTAATATTTCACTTCACTACATTTTCCACTTCTGTCTCACTATTTTATTTTATTTTATTAATACTTCACTTACTACATTTAGTTATTCTTCAATCAAGTTTTAAAAATTCACTATGGGTTATAAATATTGTCATGTTAAATGGAGGATAGGGGACCTTAAAAATTACTGAAGTAACTTTGAAACTGGAAAAAGACTTTTGATTTTATTGCACTAATAGGGCATTAGTTCCAAACTGAAACGACATCTTTTAACAAGCAAAGTCAAAATTATTGTTAAGGAAATCCATACTAGAGATCAAATGAAATGATTATTTGATCAGCATGTAATAAAATGCAGGTAACAGAATATAATGAAAAAAAAATCAGAATAAAGTTTAAAAACATAACTGCCTTATGACAAATACTTTGCTCTAATTTGTTTTTTTTTTTTTTGTTTAGTAAACTGACTAACAGTTGGATGAATCTAGCAGATACTAATTTATATGTGTTAATATAATTAAGTATGTCTCTTAAGAATTTGAATTCCTTTTTCAGAAAAAAAAAATTTTGTACCTACCATCTGAAAACAAGGACAGCACACTGGAGGTAGTCTGTAATTGAAGTACATTTTCGGGATCTTCCAAATAGATCTTTCAAACAGAATGGTCAGGGGCCTGATGCTCCAGTAATCAGTAAGGAAATTATGAGCTATCTTAGATCCTTTGTGTCTAACCTTGGCTCAATGTGAAGCTCAGACATTGTGTAACCACCACTTGTTTGTACAGGGGACTCAGCCTCTTGGTTCTATGATGCTATATAGCCAATCTATTACAAATGTGCTAACCACATATTGGGGTGTTAATTGGAGATTGGTACCCCCTGGAGCATAACAAATTAATCTTCCACCAGTTAGAAATAAACAAAACCCCCAAATGTTTTTATTATCTACTATGAATTTAGTCTGGTTTATCCCATTTTGGATTATTCCATTTATTCACCATGAGCTTAAGTAATCTAAAATAACAAAATATACCTATTTCTATACTTGGGATATGAAATAGAGTAACATTGTAGCTGGTTTGTGAGTTGTATTGTAATCTCAATCCATTGCATAATATGATTCCTTATTAACTGAAAATTTACTCTGCATATAGATTGTCTTTAAGCATTCTGTAAGATGAAATAATTAGAATGCCTGAATTCATTATTATTAAGAAAGTATCAAAAATGAGGCAGGTCAAGACTCAGATTTTCTAAGTCTGTAAGCTGGGTTTACTAATTATTCTCTATGTGATTTTGAGGAGTTCTGAATCACTATGAATTCATATGTAAAATGAGATTTAAAAATATTCCTGGTTGTTGTGAAGATTAGATGTAAATAGCACACACCTTTGCATATGGAACAAACAATTCAGTTGAATAGATCATGCATTCTATTCCTAGAAGTTCATCTCTTTCTGTCTTGGGCAAGTATTATATTATAATATCATATAGTTTTTACTTTTTCATTTTTTTCTATTTCAAAATGTTAACAGACTTATAAAATATACATATTTATGAAGTACCTTGTGATGTTTCAATGCATGATATTTTTTAATGTCCAATCTGGATAAATATATGTATTTCTTCAAAATTCTATGTTTTATTTTTTAACACAGAAATATACAGTTCATTAATATATTCCACACTCACCATACTATACAGCAGAACCCCAAATCTCCATATTCCCATCTAACTATAACTCAATATCCATTAATTAACCATTTTCCCATCCCTCTCCCCCAGCTTCCCTCCCTAGCCCCTCGTAATCACCAATTTCCTTTTAACTATTTTGAGATCATCTTTTCTAATTTTAGATCTACACAGAGTGAAATCATGTGACACTTGAATGTTTGTGTTTGGCTCATTTCATTTAATTACCATTATAGTAAGATCATATGTTTTAAAAATTCCTTCACCATTTGATAAGATTGTAACTCATTTCTGCTCAGGTTAATACAGTTATTAGAGTGACCCTCATAAATGTGCTTGGTCAGTTCACTTTCTTGTTTAAGATTCTATTTTTTTTAAAGGGAGAGAGAGAGAGAGAGAGATCTTCTATCTGCTGGTTCACTCTACAAATGGCCACAAGAACTGTGGCTAGGGCAGGTCAAAGCCAGGAGCTTGAACTCCATCCAGGTCTCCCACAAGTGTTGCAGGAACCCAAGTAATGGACCCTCTTCCTATGCTTTTCCAGGTGTACTAGCAGGGAACAGGATCAGAAGTAGAGCCTCCTGGACTCATATGGGATGCCAGCATTACAGGCGGTAGTTTAACCCCCTGTATCACAACGCCAGCTCCACAACATTCTTTCTAGTGGCTGCTCATCCCAGTGAAAACCAATGCCCTTAAAAAAAAGTCTTTATTTACTTTCACTTTATCTGAAAACCACACACAGAGAGAAAAACCTTCCATACGCTAATTCACTCTCAAAAGCTCACAATTACCTATCTGAGCCATCATCTGCTGCCTCCCAGGATCTGCAACAGCAGTAAGCTGGATCAGAGACAGAAGAGCCAGGACTCCTGCAAGGCACTGTGACACAGGAAGCGGGCACCCTAAGCAGCAGTTTAACTACTGCCCACTGTTTACTGGTGATCCTCCAGGTCTTACAATTCTTCACCACTCTGCACACCCACTCTTCTTGCAGCACACTGGCCTGCTTTCTGATCCTCCCACTTTCCAAAGAAGTTCATACTGCAAGAAATTCACTATTTGTTTTCTGGGATTCTGCATGGTTCATCTCTATACTTTCTTAAGGCTTGTGTTCAAATGTAGCTTTATCAGACACAGCTTCTGGCTCCTTATGCAAAAGAAAACAATAAAATCCTTCCTCGTGAGTCTCCCATCTTTTAACCCTTTTTTGTTAGTCTGCTCTAGAATATAGGTTCCATTAAAGTAGTTTTACTTCTCCCCTACTACCTACACTAATCCTGGAACAGAGTAGGGGCTTAAATCAATGTGGAAGATTTGGCTGACAGTGACAAGATTGTAACAGAATGGCTTTCAAAAAATAGAAGTCTGTTCCACTCTCATGTAAAAGTCACCTGCAAGTGTTCCAGGGCAGCCAGAATGCTCCCACCATCAAACTTATTTCTGAATTTTAAAGCCTTAAACTTCAAGAGAAATATTTCAGCTTCAGCTCAAGTTCCCCACACACCATGTCTTTATAAACAGCCAGTGTAATGGAGAAGAAAAAAAGAAGGTTGTATTCACCCCCTTTTAAGAACACTGCAAAAATTGTACACAGAGATTCCAAATATCACATTGACTATTGATTATTTATGATTAAACTAAGCCATGAAATTACAAAACAGAATATTCTGAGCAGATAGCTTTGTTGCTAAAATTTTGATTTCATAGTTCTATTGTATAAGATGGAAAGAATAGTTATTACAGACAACTAGTAGACCTGAGACATTTCTAAATAAATTTTTGCTATAAAAGTATGTAAAAAGGGGTTAATTTTTAAATTCATTTTGACTCTATGAATAACTCAGATAATCCATGGGAAAAAATATTATAAATTATATGGAGAGTTGATGGTGGTCTAGACAGAGCTGCTTTTCATTTTTGACACACCATGAAATGCAGGATTCTCACTGAAACACTCCACTTTTGAATGGAAAAAACACAGTATAGAAAAAATCTAAACACCTGTTGTGAAATATTGCATTTGCCCTAGACTCAGTAATATTCATGAAGTCACTTAACTGCTCCTTCTTCTTTTTGATCCATCTGAGAAAAGGGGGTTGATTAGCTCCGATAACCTAGAGTTCAATAAATCCTATTCAATTCGGTCCTGCTACATTTTATGTCCTGAAGCTATTAGTAGTAAAGTCTTCTTTTAAACAAACAAAAACTCTGCTAAAAAGCAATCTCACTTTTTCTTTAAAAAAAAAAAGGCATCAATGAATTTCCCTTGTCAATTGCATTTTCTGCCTCTGAGCCTTCTCTGAGCTGTTTCCCTGATCTGTGAGACAGGGGATTCTGCCTGCCAGCTTCCTGAGCAGATCTAGGGGAAAATTAACACATCCACAACTGAGCTCAAGCATTGCTGACATCTGGTTTACTCATTTTCACAGCACACTTGCACTGCACCCCATTGCCTTCTTCTTATGCACTGTTTTATCATGTGGCTCATTTCAAGAAAATGCATTTAACTTTTAGGTACTACTCTGTGGTATGAAGTGTGGCAAACAGGAAATAAAACAACCTTGAAAGAGCATTTTCACATATATGCTGCTATAATAATCACTGAATATCAAGCCTCAGAACTTATGATATGCACTACTTCATAGAAGCTGATGAATGCAGGGACAATGCTGATATCCAAAGACACTAACCTCACTTTCCAGATAATAAGAACATAATAATAACAAACCATCTCTTTACATGGATTAGAGCTTACTGCTCTCCTAGAAACAGAGGAAACAATAGCTCTTACACATTTATTTGTTTAATGATGCTTCTTTTAACAGCAGGCAAATGAGACTGAAGTTCAAGACTTTGAGTTGAATTTAAATTAGAGCATTCTATGTTTTCTGCAGTAACTTGATTGTCCCATATGTGTTAAAAATAATATGGAGAAAAATATTTAGTGTAGCCTCCATATAATTTACAATGTGTCATAAAATAAAAGTTATTAAAGATTGTTTTGTATTCTATAAATGAAAGTTCTGCTAAGAAATGTATACTATAAACAAGATTTATACTGTAGTATAACATGCACAATGCAGATAATGAACAAATTATGCTTCATAGCTAATAAAAAACTTATGGAGAATATTTGCAAATAGTTAGCTTAATTTGAATTGTTCTATAAACTTATTATAGTTGAAACGACTTTTGAATATGTCTCTTATCCTACATTTTTATTAATTATGATTTATTCTTTTAATTAGTCATTAATGGTGCATTATTGGATATGCTATTTTAAAAAATAAACTCTCCAGTGCTGTTATATTAATCTGCACCAAAATTTCAACTTATATGATACCATCATTCTCTTTTTTGAGAATACGTAAATGATTTCGAAGGACATTAAAAGTATTACAGAAGAACATTTATGAGGAAAGTTAAAATTAATAATTGAGTGTTTTGTTTAATCAGAAAGTGTTCATTTAAATGCCTATGAGGAATTTAACAGATTGATTAACTGTCACTTGGAAAATATATGTTAAATATGTTCTCAAAATGCTAATCATTGTATAGAGATGTGTAGCCATAAATATGTTGGAGATGAGGAGTTCGATTTAAGTAGATTTATTAAGAAAGCCTTTAAAGTAAAGCAAATTTATTACAAATTCCAAGCTTAAGATAGAAATTTATAAAGTTAACTTATATTTATATAGTTAATAAAACTATTTTTGATAAACTTTTCTTTCTCATTACTACCGGGTTAGAATGCCTAACTACATATATAAGTGAGGGACAACATTTAAAATGAATAATTTTTAAAATCTTAATGTATTTTAAAATGAAATATTAATTCATACATCAAATTATTAAATAAAGTTTCCTCAATATCTTTGCAAACAATGTGAGCCCCATCCATGTACACATTTGTATCCATGAAAGACGGTGTCAAGTTTTAACTCACTAAGAGACCACTAGAAGAATCTGTCGCTCCAAAGTTAAGTTTATTAGTCTAATTGAGGAGAACCCACTTGGAAAGAAGTGCAACAGTTTACAGAGAGAGAGTCTTAGGGAAATTATTTACAGGTTTTGGAGCTTTGTGAGGGGGCGTTGGTTAAGGTTGGTCAGAATTTTTAACATGACTTAGGATAGGTGGGTACTCCAAGTCCAGAATTTTGAAGCAAGTGTTCATGATCAAGTTCTTAGTCTTCACAAGTACACTACTTAATGGTCTTTCTTTCTTTCTTTCTTTCTTTCTTTCTTTCTTTCTTTCTTTCTTTCTTTCTTTCTTTCTTTCTTTCTTTCTTTCTTTCTTTTTTGACAGTGAAAGAGAGAGACAGAGAGAAAGGTCTTCCTTTTTCCGTTGGTTCACCCCCCAAGTGGCCGCGACAGCTGGCGCGTTGCAGCTGGCGTGCTGCGCTGATCCGAAGACAGGAGCCAGGCACTTCTCCTGGTCTCCCATGGGGTGCAGGGCCCAAGGACCTGCACCATCCTCCACTGCACTCCCAGGCCACAGCAGAGAGCTGACTGGAAGAGGAGCAACCGGGACAGAATCCGACACCCCAACCGGGACTAGAACCCCAGGTGCCGGCACCGCAGATGGAGGATTAGCCTAGAGAGCCGCGGCGCTGGTCCAGCTTATATTTCTATCTTCTAGAAACAATTATTTTCTGGAGCAATCAGCTCGGTTATTTGTGTTTGTCCTCAGTATTGTATATCATAGGAAACTATGCCTTTTATGCTATTAATTAATTCAGGGAAAATATATATTTTTTCAATTTAAAGGACATTGCATTTGTATGAACACAAACACAAATCATTAATAAATGCTAAATATATTAAAATAAATTGCTCTTAGATTGTCATGTTTGTCAATTAAATCTCTAAAATCTTCTTTAATGCCAAATCATCGTGTGATTTATAATCATAGAATCTTACAAGTTTGGATCAGAAGCTTTTTCTACAAAAAAATTGTGTTTAAATCTATTTTGTGCTGCTATAACTGAATACCTGGAACTGGGTAATTTATAAAACAAAATTTATAGTTCTGGAAGCTGAGAAGTCTGAAGTCAAGCTGCTGGCATCTGTGAAGTCTGGTGAAGCCCTTCCCTCCTTCCAAAGTGGCATCCTGCGTGATGCTGAAATAGTGATCTTTGCCTCACAGATGCAGAAAGGCCGAGAAGACAGAAGTGACTGTGCTTCTGTAGCAGTGCTAATCTCTGTGGCTGTGTTCCTGTTTAACTGATCACATGGCGGATCAGCGTACGCCTGAAGAACTGCTGAAGGTTATAGGGATTCATCTGTCATTCATCAGCCTAACAGCTGTAGGATGCACTTCAAACTTTCAGGGAAAAGGCACTTTATTGTTTAATTCCATTTTCCATGAACTTTTTGTAGTACTCTTGAATTGATACCAGCAGATGCAGAAAGCGTAACAAAAGCCCTACTCAACATCTTCGATTAATAGAGAAATCCAAGTCCAAAAAACAAAACTACATTTATTTATATATGTTGATTGGTATGATTAAAAAAAAACAGATAAATACTGTTGGTAAGAAAATAGAGAAATTCACAGTGCATGTTAGCACCTCATATATTGCTGCTGAGATTGTAAATGAGTTCTCCTTTGACATAACATCACAAGAATTGCTCAAAAGTTAAAACACAGGGTTATTATATGACCCAACAATTCTACTCCTGAATATATATTCCCAAATATATGAAAGCATATACTCATACAAAAATTTACATACACATGTTAAATCAGCACTATTAGTGGTGGTTTAAAAGTGCAAATAATTCTAATAACCATCAATTGACAAAAAGATAAAGAAAGCATGGTGTACCCACTAAATAGAGTATTATTTTTAAATAAAGAAATGCACTGATATATGTTATAAAATGGATAATCCTTGAGCACATTATGAATGTAAATATCTAGTCACAAATATCACCTATTGCATTCTCATGTTTACATAAAATATCCAGAAAAGGCAAGTATACACAGACCAAAGATTATTGGTTGTCTAGCCCCTGGAAGAGGAGGTGATGCGTCAGTGAGAGCATAAGTAAAGATGGACAGTGACTGCTGATGTGTATGTTGTTTGCTTCTGATTAAAATATTCTGAAAGTGACGGTGGTAATTATTGCACAGCTCTATAAATATACTAAAAACCTTTGAATTATACAGTTTAAGCAGCTGAAGTATGTATATGTGAATTATACACTAGAAAGTGTTAAAATTTATATCATTCTCACTAATGAATTACATTTTATACATACTTAGCAATGAATTCATATATCTATGTGTGGAAGCAAAAGTAAATAAATGCATATATTTATGTCTAATGGAAAGTAAAATCTATAGCGTGTGGGTCTTCAAGTGACTTTTAGCATCCTGAAAGATTTGCTCTACTTTGTATAAATGAACATCTTATTTCCTGAATAATATTTTTCATTCTAAATGAATTAGAAATCAGTCCCTAGTAAAAGCTCAAGTTCACTTTTGTGAAAGTTTTCTTGTGGATAGCAATGGAAACTGCACTACTGAGTTTAATCATTGGCACTCACAAGCTCAAGGGAAAAAACTGAAGAGCAACAGTAAGATTTTCATGATCTTTCAGGATTCCTTGAGGAGAGATCTACTTTGAATAAAGCATGAATATTTTGGTCCTCTGATTGGTAAACAAATGGTTGTCTAACTGAAAATCTCTCCTAAAGCACTGTAGTGATCCTTTCATTTCCATATTATTCAAACTATGATGTAAACACATGTACTTCAGTAATTATTCTGGCATTTTGTAATATGTACAACTGCAAATTTAAATGGCATAAAATATTCAGAAATACATAACACACCAATACAGCAACTTCACAAATGCATTTATGAAAATTATCTTAGATATTTAATGTTTCTCTCTTTCCTTCCTTCCTTTCTTCTTCCTTCCTTCCTTTCTCCTTCCTTCCTTCCTTTCTCCTTCCTTCCTTCCTTCCTTCCTTCCTTTCTTTCTTTCTTTCTTTCTTTCTTTCTTTCTTTCTTTCTTTCTTTCTTTCTTTCTTTTTCTCTTTCTTTCTTTCTTTCTTTCTTTCTTTCTTTCTTTCTTTCTTTCTTTCTTTCTTTCTTTCTTTCATCTTTCTTTTTGTTTGGAAGAATGAGAGATAGATAGAGCCCCAGAGAGAGAGAGAGAGAGGATCTTCCAATTTCTGGTTCACTCAGCAAATGCCCACAATAGCCAGGGCTGGGTGAGACCAACACTAGGAGCCAGAACTCTCCCTGGGTCACCAGTGTGGGCAGCAGGGACTCAGGATTTGAGCCCACATCTTCCAGGCACTTTGGCAAAAAGTTGGTTTGGAAGCAGAGGCAGAGGCAGGTTTAATCCGAGGCACCTAGAGATGTAAGCCTCCCGATCAGTTCACTTAAGCGGCTGTATAACAACATCTACCCCCAGTTTTCTTTTTGCTCACTACTGCTGATGTGGTTATTTTTCTGTCAGATGTCACAACTACGAGAAAAATATTTCAAAAGTATTCTAAGCATGGATATGAATTCACCTGTTTTCTGGGCATTTTCTCTTCTCAGTCTATAATTGTGGAATCTAAATCTAAACCTTAAATATTTTCTCTTTCGTCTCCAGTATCTGGCAACAATAAGAGCCATCTGATTCTGACATCCTTGATGGGTTTGAATATCTGAACCAACACTTTGATCTTTGCATCAAATTTTCTCCAAAATATGCTTCATTGTATTTGTGAATTTCCAAAAGCAAGAAAGCTGCAATCAAAATTTTTAGAAAATATAGTAAAATAAAGAAAAATCTGGGGTTTTGCTTTCTGTTTTTGCTACAAGATGGGGGAAATGTCTTTCAAAAGTATATTTTGGGGGCTGGCATTGTGGCATAGTGGATAAAGCTGCTGTCTGCAGCGCCAGCAATACAATATGGGTGCTGGTTCATGTTCTGCCTGATCCACTTCTAATCCAGTTCCCTAATAATAACCTGAGAAAAGCAACAAAAGATACCTAAGTGCTTAGGCCCCTCCCACCCACGTGGGAGACCCAGAAGCAGCTCTGGCTGCTGGCTTTAGCCATTGTGGCCATCTGGGGAGTGAACCAGCGGATGAAAGTTCTCTCTCATTGTGTCTCTTCCTCTCTCTCTTAACTCTGCCTTTCAAATAAATAAATAAATCTTTTTATATAAAGAAAAGTACAGTTTTGGGGGCTGGCATTATAGTATAGCTGCGATACTCCATCACTCTGTATGAGCATCAGTTTGTGTCCCAGCTGCTCTGCTTCTTCTTCTTTTTTTTTTTTTTTTTTTTGACAGGCAGAGTGGACACTGAGAGAGAGAGAGACAGAGAGAAAGGTCTTCCTTTGCCGTTGGTTCACCCTCCAATGGCTGCTGCCGCCAGCGTGCTGCGGCCGGCGCACCACACTGATCTGAAGCCAGGAGCCAGGTGCTTCTCCTGGTCTCCCATGGGGTGCAGGGCCCAAGGACCTGCGCCATCCTCCACTGCCCTCCAGGGCCACAGCAGAGAGCTGGACTGGAAGAGGAGCAACTGGGACAGAACCCTGTGTGCCTGCGCCACAGGTGGAGGATTAGCCTATTGAGCCAAGGCCCCAGCCCCAGCTGCTCTGCTTCTGATGCAGCTCTGTGCTAATGTGCCTGGGAAGGCAACAGATGGCTCATATCTTTAGGCACCAACACCCACATGGAAGACCTGATAAAGCTCCTGGCTCTTGGCATCGGCATGGCCCGGCCCCAGGCTTCAAGGAAATTTGGAGCGTTGGACAGCAGGTGGAAGATTTCTCACTCACTCTCTCTCTCTCTCATCTCTGTCTCTATTTCTAACTCTGCTTTCCATGTAAATAAATTAATAAACACATTTTTTTCAAAAAGTACATTTTCATTTCAAATGTTTTCATTTAAACTAAAGTTAGTCTGAAAATGCTAATAAACTACTAATATTTCTAGCAATACTCTACAGCAGTCCCATTTAACAGAACAGAATTATTTTATGGTACAAAAGAAATAATTCTGTTAAGGCCTACAGAGTCCAAAGTAACCCGAGCCTACTGAACTTTGAAGACTCTCTTCCCAATGAAGATTAAGCTGAAAAGATAACTTAGAGAAGCAGACAGAAGAAGGCACAAATATAATAGAGGAGAGGATGGGGCTGGCATTGTGGCATAGCAGGTTAAACTGCTACTTGCAGAAATATCATCCTAGCTCAGAATGCTGGTTTGGGCCCTGTCTGTTCCACTCCCAATCCAGCTTCCTGCTAATGAGAAGGCAGAAAAGTTGTCCCAAGTACTTAAACCCTTGCATTCGTTTGGGAGACCTGGATAGTGCTCCTGGCTTCTGGCTTTTGGTCTCAGTCTGGCCCAGACATGACTTCATGTGAATCAGCAGATGGAAGATTTCATTCTTTTGCTGGCTCTAGTCTTCTCTTTCAAATAAATAATTAAATAAATATATATTTTTTTAAAAAAAATAAATGAGTGGAATACAAAGAATAAATCTGAGCAATCAACCTACTCGAATTTTTCACAGAACACTAAAATAAGAGAAATTGGAGTTCATGGAAGTTAGAAACACTATTTGTGTCAACTCTTTTTTCTTTACATTTAGGAAAGTTAAACTAAAATAAGAATAAACATCAAGAACACACTGAAGTCAAATGAAATTGAAAGTTATTTTAGGAAAATAAGAATATTATTTAAATATTTTTTAAATTCATGACTAAGATAGGAGAAACACTCTATGGGGTAAACATAAAATCTTTTTTAAGCAAAATAGACATAGAAAAGAAGAAAATGATAAAATAGAAAATACTATAGACATAGAAAAAGAAGGAAATAGACATAGAAATAGATATAGAAAAGAAGAAAATCTTAAGAACATAGAGAATAACAATCAATAAAAAATCCTAAAATATAGAATGAAGAAGGTAAATTAAATTTAATTATCAGATTTTTCCAATGGCAATTTTTTGTGCAAAAGGCAGAATACTTAATTAAGATATACAAGGAAAGGATATGAGAACCACAGATTTTATATCCAGGAAAAATGATCATCAGTTAAGAAAGACATAAAGAATCTGTTATCAATTAGAAAAAACTCAAGGAATGGAGTTCTTAAGATTCTTACCTAAAGATTTTATTCAAGAACAAGCTCTCAGGAAATCAGATTGACTAGAGATATTTAGACATAGGGAAGGTGTTAAGCATTAAAGCTTTTTATAGAAACATAAGTAATTGGAAATTAGAGAAAATAAATATCATGTAATGACAATCTGATGTAATAATTTAGATATACTACAAATATTAAAAAGTGGAAGGATAATGAGACAAACATATGTAAATACTTTTAATTGTTTTAGTAAAATACAATAAATGATTTTCAGTAAAAATAATTGCTAACAGTATTGGTATTAATCCATGTTATATATAAAGAAAATACTGAAAGTAGGCAATTGGCTATTACTTTAATTTTATCATCATGAAATATTTTTGAAAACCTGAATTCTAAATGTAGAATTAGGATGACCCAGATATAATAAATAAGAGGTTAAGTATAGACCCCATAATGCTGCATTTGAAACAAAAATATCAGTATGTTGTGGGCATGTGGCATAGTTGTCAAGACTTAGAGAATCCTGCATCTCTTATCAGAGTGCTTAGATTGGATTGGATACAGCTTCCTGCTGGTCTGTACCCTGGGAGGCAGCAAATGATGGCTACAATACTTGGGTCCCTGTACTCTCTTGGGAGAGCTGGATTGAATTTCCAGCACTTGGCCTTAATTTGGCCAAGCCCCGGCTACCACAGGCATTTGGGGAAACAGACAAGGGGAGATTTCTCTTTGCTGGGCTCTTTGAGTGTGTTTCTTTTTGTCTCTTTGCCTTTCCAAGAAACAAAAATTAAAATTAAAAAAGAAATAGTAGTATAGAAACAAAGTATTTCACTTTTCAAAGTTTATACAACACACACACACACACACACACACACATATGAGTGAAAATATACAGCTATATCTGTAGATATGTATGTCTCCCAGCTGGAATATATTTCTAGCTCTGCCTATTAAAAATATCACAGAAACAATGACCAGTGCAGAAGCAAGTTACTTCCCAATCAGCAGTAATGGTCCTGATATTTCACACAAGAAGAAACCACAATTCCATGGAGACACAAACAGTTTTCACTCTGGGACTAAAAATGACAAGATGAATCTGTGATATCTTTACATGCAGTTACTATGAAAGATCTTCATAGGTATAAAGTCATCCTAAAGTATTATGAATAAAAATAAACTATTATATCCCCATATTACAATAAAACACATGGTATGCAATTCAGAGTTTAAGTTCAGACAAAATTCCCACAATAATCAATATATCCCTGTAGGGAATTGATCTGAGAATTATCTGATGAAATGCTAACCAAATTCTCAAAATATGAGAAAAGTGTTTTCTGGGCCAACACTTAGAAAGAATATGTAAATATTTAGAAAATGAAATTGTAGTTTGCACACTGTGCTCAACAAACACAAACTGATGAAACTGGTTTTTATATAGTTCAAATTAAGTTGGTTTAAAAACTTTTTTTCTGAGAAATCAGGGTTCCTGTTTATTTTTTGTTTATATAACACATCAAAAAGTTTGTTCACTGGGGTAGTGCTGTGCTGTAGTAGGTTAAACCACTACGTGTGGTGCCAGAATCCTATATGCTACCAGTTTCTGTCCTGATTGCTCCTTTTCTGAGCCAGATCTCTGCTTATGGCCTGGGAAATAGTGGAAGATTACCCAGCTTGGGCCCCTGCTCAACATGGGAGACCGGCAAGAAGCGCCTGGCTCCTGCCTTTGGATCCGCTCAGCTCTGGACTTTACAGCCATTTAGGGAGTGAACCAGCAGATGGAAGACATTTCTGTCTCTCCTTTCTCTGTTGGTAACTCTGCCTCTCAAATAAATAAAAAAATCTTAAAAGAAAAAGTTTCTTCACTGAATACACATCATATGATTTTGATATGTTGTAAAAGGGATTAAAAAAGAAAATTATAACAAAGCAATACTAGGATACAAGGCAGATGCTTACAACTTATAGAATTATGTTAAAAAATAAATAAATAAAGCTATATGCTTTGGGGCTGGTGCTGTGGCATAGCGGGTAAGGCCGCCGCCTGCAATGCCTACATTCCATATGGGCGCATGTTCGAGTCCCAGCTGCTCCGCTTCCAATCCAGCTTTCTGCTGTGGCCTGGGAAAGCAGTGGAAGATGGCCCAACTCCTCGGGCCCCTACCCCTGTGTAGGAGGCCCAGAGGAAGCTCCTGGCTTCAGATTGGCCCAGCTCCAGCCATTGTGGACAACTGGGGAGTGAACCAGTGGATGGAAGACCTCTCTCTGCCTCTCCTTCTCTCTCTGTGTAACTCTGACTTTCAAATGAATAAATAAGTAAATCTTAAAAGAAAACTATACTCTCCAAGGTTATTCATATTCAAATATTAATTAGTAATTGATATAGATAACATAAAATAGCTTTAGTCACAGATAAAAACAAATATTCATCTGTTGCATATTTATAATAAATTATTGGACACCAGTAAGACATCTCCTATTGCCTCCATGACAAGAATTCAGTACAATGAGGAAATTTAAACAGGCACAGCCAATAAATAACTACTGCTCCTATTCCCTAACCATCCATTTAATCTAATTACAGGAATTATGGAATTCTTAGTATCTTAGTTTTGCAAATAGAAAAAAATATTTTAGGTCTTTAGATATTAACTTTCCTTAGATACAAACTTTAGCTGGAACCAGAAAAAAAAAAAAAAAAAAGAACATCATGTTGACATCACTAGGCTGTATATCTTAATAAAACAGTTAAGAAATTGTTAATACCTAGGCTTATTGATTAATGTAAAAGATTAGCTTGTTACATATTAGAATTATTTGGAAAGTCACAAAAACCTAGTTGTTTTTATAGAGTGCATGACCAGTTCATAGAGAGTGAACCAGCAGGAACAAGATCTCTCTCTCTCTCTCTTCACCCCCTCCCTTTCAAATAGATTAAAGTGAACAAATAAGCATTTAAAAAATTTAAGTACCAAGTTTCTGATAAATACTACTATCAAGTAGTTATTAACTATTTGCTCTTCAGGCTACAGAGAGGTAACAAGACCTTTGCTCAATTATCCATTGTAATTTATTTGAAAACTGAACAAAACCTGTGAAACAGCTGCTTGCAGATATCAGACAAGCAGTGCAAGACTATGACGTCTATGGAAGCAGAAAAAAAACAAGACTAATATTTCAATTGCCTGGACTGTCAGTCTGGAGCCTTTCCAAGGCATATTCTGTTGAAACTTTAGCTAGCTAACTCTCTAAAATCACTTCATAATAAGCAAATATTTCATTCTTTGTCCCTTCAAAAAGCCAATGAGCCAAATGCTTTCCGCATCCCCCAGGAAGCAGCTTCCACGACCTTCACCGCTGACCAGCGTGTTTTTCCTGTGATTGGCCCCTCTACCCCTGATAGTCATTGGTTTGATTGAGCTTTGTTGCCTTCAGGGTCATACTAACAAAGGCGTGTTTTATCTCCTATTACAAGTCTTCCAAGAAGTGCTTCAGGAACTTGGTTCCATTGGGAATTCTTCTTTCATCGGCAGAAGTTCTGGACCCAGCGGTTTTGGTATTCGTCAAGTGGAAAGCTTACTCAGGTTTAATTTTTCAGTCAGAATTGTGTAAACTGAACCAACTGGCAAGTCTGTGTGTTGGCTCTTGTCACTGCTGTAATCTTTGGTTCTCGTTAATTGGGGCTTAAACAAGTTAATTTTTTACTTAGAAACTGAGGTTGATGGGTCTGCCACATGTGTAAGGAAAGTAATACTGGGATTGTACTGTGAAAGTTAATTTCTAAACCAGACTCCTCATTAGTAAAATGATCATAATTACATTAAACAACGTTATTATAAATATAAAATTAGTGTAAATGTATGAAATACTTTGAAAAAAAAAGATGTTTCCTGTATATCATTGTACATCAATTAAGGAAATTCTGTGAAAGAGTAACATTTCCCCTTTTTTATTTCCTAAATTGTCTCATGTTTTCTGAGGCAAACGATAATATATTAACACAAATGATAATCACGTTTTCATTATTAAGTTTTTGTACATTTGATGTGTGATGTTTACTGTGTTTTGTGGAAATGTGTATTTACTCACAAATAGCTTTTGATATTCTATTCCCTGTTAGCAGGCAATCAAGTTTATTGACCTGTGGAGAAAAACGGATATTCTTGAGCTCTCTATAAAGGGTACAGTAAATCTTGTAGCTGTGTAATTAACTCATAATTAGGTAAGCAATAAAGGCATAATTATAAGATTATTAATATGCTAAAATTATAAATTTTCTGGCATTTAATTAACATTTACCAATGCAGGCTATAGCAAATTAAATATCAATTAATAAAAATAGTGACATTTATTTAAATACTCTATTCGTTGTCAAAATTATTAACTTGTTATCACTGGCTTTTAAAATTCTGATTAAGTGTGTAAATATTCCTTAAAATTTTTAGTGTTAAAAATCTAATTATATTAGTGTCCTGTAATTTTAAACCAATTACACAGCATCTATAATAATAAATCTCAATACTTTCTTAAGTATCAACTGATTCATAATTGGCATGCACTTGTTTTAAAGCCACAAAAACTAACTACTCTTAAAAATTTCCTTTAAAGTACCAAATCTTATGGATCTTAAATTAATAAATCAAATTATTTTTGAAAAGTACAAAATCATGGACCTATGTATCTACAATAAAACACCGGATATGGATTTTGTATAACTGTTCTGAGCCTGTGACTCTGATTCATGATTTAGAGTGCATCCCATGAGACAAATAGATGATTGACCAAATTTTATCGATGTAAACTCTAGCTGATATGCTATAACCTTAATCATCTGGGCAACCTTTGGATGTTTATATGTATAGTATCAGTTCCTAAACAACCATTGTCTCCTATTACCAACAGATATAAAATTGTGCATATCAAGTACACTTGAGATGAGAGACATCATAATTAGTATAAAATATCTTTTAGGGTCATATCAATCCTAAGCTCTCACAATTCAATTTTGTAATTTAAAACTTTCCATTTACCAAGATAGTATAAGAAGATTTAGAAATACACAATTTTAAAAGCCTGCACCATTATAGAAAATAAATAATTATGTTGACTAATTTTGAGAAATACATCTTGAAAGCTACCAAAAAGTGAATACAGTCTTTGTTTTGTGTTACCCAGAGAATAGTGATAAAAATTATTGTTGTTTCTACTTAGAATTAAGTGCAATTTTACTAATGCAACTCTGGCCCATAAAAACTTACTTGAAAGGATGCCAAAGTCTTAGCAGGAATATTCCAGTAGTTGAAGAAAAATGTATGTTATGAAAAATGTTAAATATGGATTTCAAAAAGTATAAACTTACCTTTGAATTCTATTTTTCCAGGAACTTTTTGAAGCCCACTAATATCAGATCACTTTTTCCTTTGTTTTTCAAATAAAGCATTAACTTATGGAAGAGTTTAAGAAAATTTGCAGTAAGGAGTTCTATGTAAGTTTTTCAAACATAAAATCTAAGCCCAAAACTTGCTTCACACCACACTTACTAATCTGTCAGCAAACACTTTCCTCCCAGAAAGAAATGTAGGCTTCAGTGTTCAAACGTCAGAGGTTCTCAATTATTACAGATGCTTGAACAAATTAACATCTCATTATAAGAAAATATATATTTCTTTTAAATGAGAAAATATCTTTAAAAGACAATGTTTTCTAAAATAAATATTCTCCTGCATTTTTGCTTAGTTTTACCTTTTGAGTATGCTTTGGACATAGTTTTTTTATTTTACATTTTTTAAGGATTTATGTATTTATTTAAAAGGCAAGGTTAAAGAAAGAGAGGGGGAGAGGCACAAAGGGAGTTCTTCCATCCACTGGTTCATTCCCTGAATGGTTATAACAGCTAGAGGTAGGCCAGGCTGTAGCCAGGAACCGAGAGATTCTTTAAGGCTTCACACATGGATGCAGGGGTCCAAGGACTTGGGACATCGGCTGCTGCTTTCCCAAACATATTAGCAGGGAGTTGGATTGTGAAAGGAGTAGCCAGTACATGAACTGGTGGCCATATGGGATGCCGGTGTTACAGGTGGTGGCTTTACCCACAACGCCACAATGCCAGACCCCTTTAGTTTCCATTATAAACACCTACTTAAATGAATTTATATATACTCTTTCTCTAGCCTTATTTATTCAAACTATTATTTTTTTCTCAGTATTTGATTATTATAAATAAGCTTCCAGAAACTTTTCTATACAATGCTATGTACAAGCATTTATGGAGTAAAAAATTGTAACTGGTGCAATGAATCTGTGCCTCATGTTAGTATCTATAGGAGCACAAATTCCAGAGTGATGTTACCAACTTGTACTCCCAATAGAAGTGCATGGACATTTCAATTGATCTGTATGTCCTCTACAAACCTTGAACTGTGTGTCATTTTTATTTTATCCATTGTATTGGCTGCACAGTGATAGCTAATTTTCATTTCTTTGATGAATAACCATTTGAACACCTTTAATGTGTATATTGACCATTGGTGAAAATCCTCATTTGTGAAGAGTTTGTACACATCTTTACTCATTTTTTTTAACTGTCTGTCTTTTCTTAGGATTTTATATCATCTAGGTATGTATCTTTTTGAGACATATGTATTACACACATTTTCTCACACTGTTTGGTTTCACTTTCACCTTAATAGAGCATTTCGATTAATACTAGGTCTTAATGGAGTTTATTTATCAAACACTCTCACATTGCTTTTTGTTGAAGAAAAGTTTTTCTACTTCATGGTCATGAAAAAGAATATATGTATCTGAAAGCTTTATTGTTTTGCATTTCTCCCTTAGATCCATGATGTATCTGTGATTAATTTAGAATATGATATTAATAAAGGGTCAACATTCCCATTAAAATGTGGATATCTCATCGAAATGAAAGCATTTATTGGAAAGACAACTTTTCCCCTGCTTTGCCGCAGACATTGATTCAAAGATAGTTAAAAAATATTCTATTAGTTATTATCTATTCTTTCTCTAAATACAAGTTTAATATTGTTAACTTTTTTTAACTTTTATTTAATGAATATAAATTTCCAAAGTACGGCTTATGGATTACAATGGCTTCCGCCCCATATCGTCTCTCCCACCAGCATCTCTCCCCTTTCCTACTCCCTCTGCCCTTCCATTCACATGAGGATTCATTTTCGACTCTCTTTATATACAGAAGATCAGTTTAGCATACATTAAGTAAAGATTTCAACAGTTTGCTCCCACACAAACATAAAGTGAAAAATAATAGATGATTTTTTAAATGATGATGAAATCAGATCAGACCTATTGTCATGTTTAATCCCAGTGAGAGTCAAGTTGGGAATTGATAATTTCTTTTTTTTTTTTAACAGAAGATCAGTTTAGTATACATTAAGTAAAGATTTCAACAGTTTGCACCCCCATAGAAACACAAAGTGAAATATACTGTTTGAGTACTCATCATAGCATTAAGTCTCAATGTACAGCACATTAAGGACAGAGATCCTACATGAGGAGTAAGTGCACAGTGACTCCTGTTGTTGACTTTACGAATTGACACTCCTGTTTATGGCATCAGTAATCTCCCTATGCAGCAGTCATGAGTTTCCAAGGCTATGGAAGCCTTTTGAGTTCACCGACTCTTATCTTGTTTAGACAAGGTCATAGTCAACATTTTTTAAAAAAATATTTATTTAATTGGAAGGCAGAGAAACAGAGACAGAAGGATAAAAGAAAGATGGATAAAGAGAGAGAGAGATAGAGAGAAAGAGAGAAATCTTCCATCCATTGGTTTATTCCCCAAATGGCCAAATAGCAGAGGCTGGGCTGGGATAGGCATAAGCCAGGAGCCAAAAGTTTCTTCCGGGTCTCTCACATGGGTGGAGGGGTCCAAGCACTTGGGCCATTCTCTACTGCTTTCCCGGATGCATTAACAGGGAGCTGGATGCATGCTCAGAAGTGGAGCATCTGGGACTTGAACTGGAGTCTATATGGAATGCCGGCACTGTAGGCATCTTCCATTTCACACACCAGCCTATTATTTTTATTTATAATAATCTTTGATACTTAATCAAAATGTTCTCTAGGTTTCTGTTTCTTTTTCAAGTATCCCTCAACTGTTCTGGACTTACATTATAATACATACATTTTAGAATGAGGTTGCAAGTTTATACAAATGTATAAGCTTACAAGATTTTTGAATATAATTTCATTAAATTTATAAATCAGTTTTATACTACAGTTTTCAAATCCAATTTTTTTTTTTTTTGGTCTTTAAAAGCTCACACTTAATTAGATTTTGTATTATAAGTGTGGAAGTATTGCATGTATTTTGTTATGCTTATTCATAGGCACTTGATATTTTATAATGCTATGATAAAAGAACTCTGTAATTAACACACAATTATTCTTAGGTGTTTAAATTTTAATTGAAAAGTGATCCCTGTTAGGAATTTGGAAAACATTATGCTGAGTGAATTAAGCCAGTCCCAAAGGGACAAATAACACTTGTTCTCCTTAATAGGTGACAACTAACTGAGCACCAGAAAGGAAACCTGTTAAAGTGAAATGAACACTATGAGAAATGGTGACTTGATCAGCCCTCACCCTGACTGTTGATGAGCAACTTAATATGTTATCCCTCTTAGTATTTTTTTGGTTTGTTCTACTTAATACTTTTGGTTGAATACGGTAATCAATACACAGTTATTCTTAAGTGTTGAACTTAACTGAAAAGTGATTGCTGTTAAATATAAGAGTGGGAATAAGAGAGGGAAGAGATGTGCAATTCGGGACATGTTCAAGCTGACTTACCTCAAACGGTAGAGTTAGAAACATACCAGGGGATTCCAATTCAATCCTATCAAAGTGGCATGTACCAATGCCATCTCACTAGTCCCAGTGATCAATTTCTGTTCACAATTGATCGTAATGATAGGACTAAGAACCAAAGGGATCACATAAACAAGAATAGTGTCTGCAAATACTATCTGATAGAATAAAAAAGGGAGAGAATGATCCAACATGGGGAGCAGGATACACAGCAGACTCATAGAACGGCGGATGTCCTAAACAGCACTCTGGCCTCAGAATCAGCCCTTAAGGCATGCGGATCTGGCTGAAAAGCCCATGAGAGTATTTCAGGCATGGAAAGCCAAGACACTCTGGGGGGGGGGGGGGAACCTAAATGAAAGATCTTCATGAGTGAGATCCCAGTGGAAAGAACGGGTCATCAAAGAAGGAGGTACCTTTCTCTGAAGGGAGGAGAGAACTTCCACTTTGACCATGGCCTTGTCTAAATATGATCAGAGTCGGTGAACTCAGGGGGCTTCCATAGCCTTGGCAGCTCATGACAAGAGCCTAGGGTGATTACTGAGGCCATAAACAAGAGTGTCAATTTGTTAAGTCAACAACAGGAGTCACTGTGCACTTACTCCTCATGTAGGATCTTTGTCCTTAGTGTGCTGTACATTGAGATTTAATGCTATAACTAGTACTCAAACAGTATTTTTCACTTTATGCTTCTGTGTGGGAGCAAACTGTTGAAATCTTTACTTAATGTATGCTAAACTGATCTTCTGTATATAAAGAGAATGGAAAATGAATCTTGATGTGAATGGAAGGGGAGAGGGAGTGGGAAAGGGGAGGGTTGCAGGTGGGAGGGACGTTATGAGGGGGAAGCCATTGTAATCCATAAGCTGTACTTTGTAAATTTATATTCATTAAATAAAAGTTAAAAATAAAAAAGTAAAAATATGACCACTTAAATATTTTATCTTCTGTTTTCTTCATACAGTAGTTTTCTGTTCAATAAACTTGATAAATTTACTTTAATTAGGAAAATGTGTCCACAGAGTAATTTTAATTTGCTATTCAACCATAGTTTTGGCAAATATTGACGATTTTACACAATTTTCCTAATCTTCATTTTTTCCCTTATCTTGTGTGTGTATGTGTGTGTGCATGCTTAGGATAAAGATTACTATACTGAATACAAATTTTGTCAGAAGCAGTGTTGCCAGAGTATTAAATATAACAGAGAAATGATGAATCAGACAAGGACAATATTAAAATGCCCAAGTCAAGAAAGAGATGAAAATAAGTAGGAAATGAAGAAAGTAATCTAAAAACAAGTTGAACACACTGGAAAAATCTATCAGATACATAATTGGAGAATTATTTAAGAAGAGGATAGCTCAGAATATTCTAAAATCAATGAATGTATCAAATTACACATTGGAAATTTACAATAGGACAATAAAAAGCATATTGAGACACATATAAATAGAACTCCATAAATTGAAAGGCAAATGAAAAAGATCTCAAACGCTTGTAGAGAATAATGCATCCTAATTTAAAAAATGTAAAGAATTACCGCTGACTAACAGAAATGATGATGCAATAAAACAATGACAAAACATGTGTAATTTTAGAAATAGCTTCCAAACTAGGAATTTAGATATAATGTAAATGTATTTGAGAAGTATAGAAAAAAAGTTGAGATAAACTCTGAAGTAATTTTCTGTTAAATCTAAAATAAGTAGAAGGGAAGATACAATAAAACGAGGGCAAAAATCAAGAATTTAAAAAAGCCAACAAAGAAAATCAACAAAACTAAAAAATTCTTAGAAACAGTTAACAAAATTGATATTCTTCTTGCCAGATAAGAAACAGAGAAGATATAAATGACTAATATAATAAACAGAAGAAATATGATTACTATTGATTATGTGGACATTAAACAAGGAACTTCATGTACACAAATTAGCGTATATTAACTAGACAAATCCCTTGAAATGCACAATCTACAAAACCTCAAACAAGGAATAATAGATATTCTAAAAGTCCTAAGTCTACTGAGGAAATTGAATTAATAATTAATGACTTTTTTCAAAACAGAGTGTACCCTCCCATATTGGTTCACCGGTGACTCTTAGTAAACACTTAAACAAGAAATTTATTAAATCTCTGCAATCTGTCCTAGAAAAGAAAATTAGAGAAAATACTTCCTGACTCATTCTATATCAATAAGTGCCACTGCTGTTTGAAAATGTGTCATAGAGATGATTATCAGACAGCAGTGGCACTCATTGATATCATCATTTTAGCATCTCTTAGTATTACTTGAATATTTACTCCCTTTATATTATTGTTAGATTTTTATACTGCTGTCCTGTGCTTTTTTAGTGATTTTCAAAGAACATCCATAGTTGCTCTGGATTAATAACCAAAACTTCTGCTCCGCTTTATTTATAAAAGCCCCAGCATTGTATTATTCATAAAAAAGCAACAATTTTGGTAATTTAATATCTGATTAAATCATCTACAAGTACAAAATCTTGTATCCTGGTTTATCAGTGAACCATGGATATGCCAATAAGTTTATTGAGACACAGACTCCTCTAGTTTTCACAGATTTGTGAATCATGGTATGAGCACCAAGAATTTTTAAAAAGAGCTTCACTAACTCTTACGCACACAATTGACAGTACAACTGAGTTTGGATCTGATTGCTAACACACGTAAATTGCTCCTCACCTTATTTTAATGTTGATGAGCATCAAAGCAGAAGGCATTGTGCATTGTATAAAATGTTGTGGCATTTTTAAATAAGATTATATTAGTGAAAGATATGTAGTTCTATTTCCACATGTGGGTGGCTTTTCCATGGTTTCTGTCTAAAATATCATGAATAGAAAATAATAAACAGAAATGAAAGCTCTATTTATGACCTCATGGTCGAAGTACTCTGAGATGTAGTGTTTTTTTTTTTTTTTTTGGTAAAGGAAACACATTACATGTTGTATAGCAAATTAGTTCTAAATCCTTAAATATGGACTGGTTTAAAAAAAGCAATCATTAAATAATACATATATATAATATTTATTTATATGCATGACTTTGTTTTCTTCTAATATAATATTTATTTTAAGAGATGCAGAAATTTATACAAAATATAATGATAGGAAAACTGAAATGTCCTGTTTGTTTATCTTTGTTTTGCTTTCCCATGAGTGAGAGCTACAAGTCATTCTCTAGGTTCTATCAGGGAAAATGTTTGCAGAAAGACTACACAAATGAAGTTCTATTCTAAAGTGAAAATTAAATTTATTGGGAAACCAATCTTTGAAGCCTTAAATATGATTTTTAAAATACCTTTTCATTACTTTTAGCTTAACTCCACCAGCAGTTAATCAATCTATGCTGAAGTCCATATATGCACATTCTTTACAAAGAAAAATTTTCCATAGATATACACTTTATTTTTCATTTCATCATTATTGATGGATAAAGAAAATATATTGTCCAGGTGTATAGGCAATTTGTAGTTTGTATCTGTGCCCTTTTAGAGCCACTGGGTAGCCTCATATGGGTTCAAAGGCACCATTCCCATAGGACTGGACATTTATACACCACAGATGAACAGCTGCACAGTGTACTGGTTTCCAAGGCTCACATTAGTACCACACTAATCCATGTATATTTGCAAATCGTTATGATCATTGCTCAGAAATGGCATCAGTTGCAGCTGCAGCAATTCTGAAAATATTTCAGACTTGTAATGGCTGGAACAACAACACAGAAATTATAATCATCTGACATCCATCACAGTAGGCTCCTTCACTTGATTACACCAGTCAACAAGTCCCGGGCAGGAAGACAGTGAAATAAGAACAAACACTAACCTCATCTGTTAAAGAGATGTTTCTGTTTTACTCTCCAACTTGCACCATCTCAGTTTTCTATTATTTTCTTCTTCCATTTTCAAATACTTTCCAATACACAAGCAGAATCACAAAAATCTTATTTTTGAAGTTATTGTTAATCCACCACTTCTTAAACACTGAATGAAAAAGAAACTTCCTAAAAGCCTTTGTTGCATATGATGCGATATTGTTAATAAAAATATTTTAAGCAGAAACATGCTTACCTGGCTAGGTTCATCTTTTTACTTTCCCCTTTGTTTTCTGTTTTATTTTCACCAAGTTACATTTCCCTTTTACTGGAAAATTAAGTATTTTAAATGTACAGGTTTGATAGAACAGATTTCTTCCTCAACATGATGTCTTATCTAATATTTCCTTATCCATGACTCAACAATTTCTATTAAATGTATTTTGATAATTAATACATATTAATTTCACTATAGAGAAGTCATCCTGAAGCATTTTGTTATGTCTTAATTATATCGTCAGTGCACACAAATGGAATTATATTTTGTGTTTGTCATGTACTTGTTTAATGACCTTATTGAACTGATTCTGTGAAATAACTTTTCCTAACAGTTTATGCCCTGTGCATTCAATTTTATTTTAAATAAATAGAATTCCTAGAATCGTCGTTCAATTAGAGTAGTTTACGTTCAGTCAGTATTTGATGAGGATCACAGTCTTCCTGATTTTCATTGTTGCAAGTAATCCCAACAAGGATCTTGAATGTATTTGCTATTGCGTGTTGTTTAACTTATTGTTGCTTGGCTTTTTTGTTTACCAATATTATGGAGCTACCAGTTCCTTTTAATTGCTCCTTCCCCAAAACTCCATTTCTTTTGAAGATGAAAGAAGTATCTTTACTATGGCAGTGCCCTTTCAGAATAGTGCTTCCCTAAGATGTCACAGGGAAGGATCATTCATTGACGGCCTTCTTATCGAGCAAAAAAATCATCACCCTAGGTTAGGAACAATGGAGAAACAGAGCACCCTTCCTTGCCATACACCTCCAAAGCAGAGTGTACATGGACAGAGATGGGGAATGGAATGGGAACAAATTGTGTCTCAAATGTCATAGATTCTCCCTGTTCTTTGTATGACATGGAAGATTTTCCTGAATGAATGTTTCTTTATTTACTATATGTATTTATTACAATGTCTAGAGACTTCAACATTTTTTTCTTTTTTAGTATAACCTGTTCAAGTTAAATCATTGTTTTATTGTAGGCAATGTGTCATGCTCTTCCTCTCACCATTCCAGAGATACAAATACAGTGTTGATTATAAATTTACACTACTTAATTTTTATGTGTGTGTACTAAAAATAACTTCATTAACCAGCTGCAAAAACATACTAATAAAGATAGCCACTAATGGAATGGATGTTAGCATAGCAATTCAGATGTTGCCTATGACCCCTGCATCCTGCATTAGAACTCCTGGTTTCAACTCCAAGCTCTACTCAGATTCCAACACCCTGACAATCTTTACCCTGGGAAATAGCAGATTATGGTTCAGGTAGTTGGATCCCCACTACCCATATAGGAGATCTGGGTTGAGGTTAAGTTTTCCAGTTCTGTCCCAGTCTCAGCTACTGTAGTCATTTAGGGAATGAACCAGTCAATGGGAGTATTCTGTGTCTTTCATTGCCTACCAAATAAAAACAATGGTAGTCCCTTACTAAAACTCTTTTGTTTAGTTGCAGCAGTTATTTTATGTTTTGTAAAAACACAAATAAGTAGCCTATGTGGTCAATTAATCTTCCCAGCTACTTTATTTAGTTTCATCTCCAATGGAAATTTTACTGAGAACAAATTTGTTTTTATATATGACTTTTTTCTTTCATTAACATTTTCATGATTAATCATTGAATCACCACTCCTGAAAGGTAATATATATATATATATATATATATGTATGTATATATAATATATATACTACATGTATTGTTTTTATTGAACTTTTAAAAATGCAGTTTTTAATTTGAAAGACAGTGAGGCATGGAGAGATACATACAGAGAGATAGAGAAAGAGAGAGAATCTTTCATCTTCTGTTTAACTTCACATCTAGCCACAACTTGGGACTGGGCCAAGCTGCATCCAGGAGCTAGAAGCTCCAATTGGGTCACATGAGTGGCTTGTGATCATAATCTGTTGCTTTTCCAGAAACATTAGCAAGGAGATGGATTGGAAGCAAAGAGGAAGGATTTGAACCGGCATTCCAACCTGTGCAGTCCAATGTTGTTCTTTACTTATATTTTAATACATTTTTATTGAATAACTCAAAGGCATATCCAAATGATAATATAACATGCCCATATAGAGCTTATTCAGAAATATAAAGATTTCTTTTTATTGATACATCTATTAAAAATTCACCACATAAATAGAGCAAAATTTTTAAAAGAATAGGATAATCTCCTTAGATTGTAAAAACTCAGTGATAAAACACACAGTTGGTAATCCTCTCATTAAAACACTTCTCTGAAAATGCCCTTATAAGCATAATTTGATTAATCTATTTATTTACATATTTTTACAACTAGCACAAGAATTAGCATCATAGGTAATGAGAAAAATATGAAAGTTTCTCTAATAAAGTCAATAAACAAATTAAAGACCTGTTTTTATTTCCATAATCATTTAAATGTCTTCTAAAGCTGTACAAAAGAATGAGGATAAAACTAGACCAGGAGATGTAAAATTATCCTTATTTGTAGATCATATTATTGTTTACTTTGAAAACCCAAGAGAATTAATTAAAATTGCAAGTGATATGATAATTCAATAAAGAGGTGTGTAACAACCAGTGAGGTAACAAAACTAATGAAGTAGATATATTAGTAAAAGCAAAAAAAATATGGGAATACTTATAAATCAATAGGAGATATACAAGCTCTACTGGAAAAACATTTTAAGTGCTTCTAAAGGTCACAAAACTAGAAGAAAAATAAAGTCATTGTTGTTTTGGTCTAAAGTTGCACAGCAGGTAGAATTGAACGCTAAGCAGTGGGTGATTATTTAACTGAATAGTCAATCTATTTGGGTTTCCAGATATTCTTTCACAAAGACTGAGCAGGTGCCTGACAACTCTACTTCATCATACTAATGGGTTTTTAGAATACAATCCTGGTTAGGGTAAATGCAACCGAAACCAAGCATAACCTGTACTATGAAGACATATTAGAATTCCAGGTGAAGAAGTCTCCCCAGAAATCGAACTACACTTCTAGAGCTGGGTTTGATTTTGGTTTTAACATCATGATTGAACTTCTTAAGGGGGCCTCATCACCACCAACTCAAAAGGAAGTGTAATAAATAGATGTATCATAACTCCAAGAAGAAATAAAATTATGCTAAGAGGCTGAAATATCTTCTGGGATAAAAGATTATATAAAGGCTAATTTAATAAAATGTGCTTAGTACATTCAATTTATTGATGTTAAAAACAAAAAACATATACACTTTTGCTTGTAAGGTTAATTAACTGTATCCCACAAAGGTATTCATCTTTCTATATAAATAATGTCCGAATATATTGCCTGCATGTTTGGGTAATGTTAATAAAGCATTTTCTTTTTTCAGGAGCCCTGAATAGAAATGTTTCTATGGTTCTGCTTCTACAGCAGAAATTTATTGTATTAGGCCACAGCTGTAAATTTTCTCCCTCCAATCCTATAAATTTCTTCTAAATGTTTAATGGTTTATAACTGTAATTATTCTTGTGTGCCAACATTAAACTTTAAAAAGTTTAATTTGGAGACTATTCGGAGAAACTCATCTTTTTTACAGCCTCATAAATAGTTCTTTGATGAAATGAGCAGAGGCTCTGTGTCTGCCCGAGGTGAATACAAATGACACCACATAGACTATACTTATGGAGAGAAAGCAAATGCATTGATGTCTAAAGTGATCAGCCAGTGCTCAACAGCAATGAGTAATGACATGTTTAAAGATAGAAAATGACATGATTCTCATTCCTTTTGTCTTTCTCATTCTCTTCCACATTCCCTTTGTCTTCCTTTCTTTCTTTTGCATTGTTCTGAAGATTTTCATTTTTTCCAATGAATTCTAGTAAACAAAGGATTGGGTGGGTTCACCACGATTGTACATACAAATTCCTAATCTAGAATATAAATGTCATGGCTTCTTTTTAGTCAATGTATTTCACTGTCACTTTTGAATGCTATATAATGGAGAAAACATAACTATGCAAATATATGTGAATATAAATTCCTTGAAAACTTCAATTTTCACAAAGAAATTGATGTCAGTGAGGACTTCTGGGTTTCAAAGTAGACAATGAACAGTTAAATAATATTAGCAACTCTTAAGGGAATATTAGAAACTCTTAAGGTGTTTCCAAATGGGAATTCATGGAAAATATTTATTTCAGTTCAATTAAGTCGTAATAACCAGTCAGTTTTTAAAATTTAATCAAATCTGGGGCCGGTACTGTGGCACAGCAAGTTAAAGCTCTGGCCTGAAGCACCAACATCTCATATGGGCACTGGTTCTAGTCCTGGCTGCTCCTCTTCCCATCCAGCTCTATGCTGTGTCCTGGGAAAGCAGTAGAAGATGGCCCAAGACCTTGGAATCCTGCACCCACGTGGGTGACCCAGAAGAAGTTCCTGGCTCCCGGCTTCAGATGGGAGCAGCTCCATCTCTTGCGGCCATCTGAGGAGTGAACTAGTGGATGGAAGCCCTCTCTCTCTGTCTCTACCTCTCTCCATAACTCTGTCTTTCAAATAAACAAAACAAATCTTAAAAAAAAAATCATCAAATCAGAAAAGATTGAAAAATTTCTATGTACAGATATGTAGAAAGAAATTGGTTTTCATTTTCTTTATTTATTTATTATTATTATTACTTTTGACATGCAGAGTGGAAAGTGAGAGAGAGAGAGAGACAGAGAGAAAGGTCTTCCTTTGCCGTTGGTTCACCCCCATGGCCGCTGCAGTTGGCGCGCTGCGGCCGGTGCATGGCGCTGATCCGAAGGCAGGAGCCAGGTGCTTCTCCTGGTCTCCCACGTGGGTGCAGGGCCCAAGGACCTGGGCCATCCTCCACTGCACTCCAGGGCCACCGCAGAGAGCTGGACTGGAAGAGGGGCAACCAGGACAGAATCCAGCACCCCGACCGGGACTAGAACCCAGTGTGCCGGCGCCGCAAGGCAGAGGATTAGCCTAGTGAGCTGAGGTGCTGGCCGGCTTTCATTTTCAAATTAGTGTATTATTACATTAAATACTATATTTTTACCACAAAATAATGTTTTTTATTTTTTATAACTATTTGAATAGAAACATTTCTAATTTTAAAATATAATAACATCTTATTTTAATTTAAAAAGTTTTAGATGACAATGAAATATTTATCTTAAAAATTATTACTTCTGTGTGGTAAGTATATACATATATTTGTAGCATGTAACATTTTTTCTTACTTTGAAAATAATACACAATTAAACAACTAAAGAAAAATGCACTTAAAAATTTAAGCAAATTAAAATCACCTATTTTTTAACCCATGTAATCTGTTATTCTGTAAGTATATTTCAAATGTGATGAGAATTAGACTGATGAGACCCATGTTAGGCTTCTGAATTATAGAAATATTTGATAATTAATCACTATTGTTTTAAAGTACTAATTTTCAGGTAATTCCTTATAGCAAAAAAGGAAAACAAATACAGTAAGATTTAAACCTAGACAAGTAATATATATGAAAGTAAAGTGCATGACCACTATAACACATGTTTAGAAGGAACGAAATAGGGCCGGCACCGCCGCTCACTAGGCTAATCCTCCGCCTTGCGGCGCCGGCACACTGGGTTCTAGTCCTGGTTGCCCCTCTTCCAGGCCAGCTCTCCGCTGTGGCCAGGGAGTGCAGTGGAGGATGGCCCAAGTGCTTGGGCCCTGCACCCCATGGGAGACAAGGAGAAGTACCTGGCTCCTGCCATCGGATCAGCGCGGTGCGCCGGCTGCAGCGTGCCGGCCACGGTGGCCATTGGAGGGTGAACCAACGGCAAAAGGAAGACCTTTCTCTCTGTCTCTCTCTCGCTCTCTCACTATCCACTCTGCCTGTAAAAAAAAAAAAAAAAAAAAAAAAAAAAAAAAAGAAAGAAATAAAGGTATAGTATCAAAATTTTTAATTTTATTCTTGAAAAATATATAATTTTTAAAAATATATCATGATAAATATTCACATTATGAATCTTATCAAAATGCTTAAAAATACAAAATTAAGAAATATAAGAAAAAAATCAACAAAAGAGATAAAGTCGAATAAAAAAAGAGATGATACATAAGTATTAGAATGAAACAGATGGTCCCAACTCTTACTCCCCTACAGAAACACCATTCAGCAACCATACTCCAAGACCACAGAACTAGGAAAGATCAGATCATATTGAAATGGGTGATAGCAGTCATTTCACTTTTTTTCATGTACCTGGCCCCCACCTTTCCCAAACTGACAAACATCAACACCAATAGAGGTCATTTTGGCCCATGATTTCTCTCATGGGGGAGGAAAAGAGACAGGGATACATTCAGCAGCAAACCAACCTTTCAGAAAACATCCTGAAAGACCTATTTCTAACTCTTCTCATTCAATCTTCTAAAAAAAAAAATAGAATAATTGGAATACTGAGCGAGGTGGGACAGTTGGTTCTCAGCATTAGCGCATACCCAAGTAGCCATAGGACCCAAGAATGGGGCTTAGATTTCAGCTGGCAGTGTTGATCAAAGTGTCCAGTGCAGGAGTCATGTAGTGCAAACAAAGTCTATGGCTCCTAGATGGTAATATGGTCCTCAGCGACTGATACAGCCACAGTAACCAGCACAGGGCTCCCTACAGTGTTGCTACCCACAGGGAGTTGCAGCTCATGAGAATCTTGGAAATTGACAAGGATTATCATCAGAATCTGATAATCTCAGCAGTCAGCCAATATATGAATAGTTGTGGGCTCTCTCATTTGCCTCTGTATGATGACAAGAAATATACGTTAGAGAATTGTCCTATAGAGAGGAAAAAGCACGACTTCTTCAATTTCCCTGCATCTCATGGCAGTGCCCTGCAGGAAAGTAAAGATGGCTCATGGTATCTTGCATGGCTCAATAGGATTGAGAGAAAAATTAAAATCTTGAGTTTTCTTTTATTGGAGGCATGAAAGGAAAGGAAGCCTGTAGTAACATTTCAATATTTAAGAGCAATACCACAATGGTAAGGGGTGTACATCCTTCAGTATAAATCCAAATCTTCAGGATTGGCAAAAGGTTCACAATCCCAAAACTTCTTCTAATAGGGATTGAGAAGACTGGAACATGCACATCTGTAAAAAAGATATGAGAGATTCTCATAAATCTCTAACTACTTTACTAGTTACTTTAATAGAAGAAAGTCTTTCCCTACAGGAGCCTATTATAATGATTAGAATACATACACTTTTTTTTTTATTTTAAACTTTTATTTAATGCATATAAATTTCCAAAGTACGACTTATGGATTACAATGGTTTTCCCCCCATACCGTCCCTCCCACCCACAACCCTCCCCTTTCCCACTCCCTCTCCCCTTCCCTTCACATCAAGATTCATTTTCGATTATCTTAATATACAGAAGATCAGCTTAGTATACATTAAGTATGGATTTCAACAGTTTGCTCCCACACAGAAACATAAAGTGAAAAATAATAGATGATTTTTTAAAATGATGATGAAATCAGAGCAGACCTATTGTCATGTTTAATCCCAGTGAGAGTCAAGTTGGGAATTGATAATTTCTTTTTCTTTTTTTTTTTTTTTTACAGAGGATCAGTTTAGTATGCATTAAGTAAGGATTTCAACAATTTGCACCCCCATAGAAACACAAAGTGAAATATATTGTTTGAGTACTCGTTATAGCATTAAATCTCAATGTACAGCACATTAAGGATAGAGATCCTACATGAGGAGTAAGTGCACAGTGACTCCTGTTGTTGACTTTACCAATTGACACTCCTGTCTATGGCATCAGTAATCTCCCTATGCTTCAGTCATGAGTTTCCAAGGCTATGGAAGCCCTCTGAGTTCTCCGATTCTTATCTTGTTTAGACAAGCTCATAGTCAAAGTGGAGGTTCTCTCCTCCCTTCAGAGAAAGGTACCTCCTTCTTTGATGGCCTGTTCTTTCCACTGGGATCTCACTCGCAGAGATCTTTTGCCAGAGTGTCTTGGCTTTCCATGCCTGAAATACTCTCATGAGCTTTTCAGCCAGCTCCGAATGCCTTTAGGGCTGATTCTGAGGCCAGAGTGCTATTTAGGACATCTGCCATTCTATGAGTCTGCTGAGATTCTCACTTCCCATGTTGGATCACTCTCCCCTTTATTTACTCCATCGGTTAGCGTTAGCAGGTACTAGACTTGTCTATGTGTTCCCTTTGACCCCAAGACCCCTACCTTACACCTTACACAAAAATCCACTCCACATGGATTAAAGACCTAAATCTATGACCTGACACCATCAAGTTGCTAGAGAACATTGGAGAAACCCTTCAAGATATTGGCACAGGCAAAGAATTTCTGGAAAAGACCCGGGAGGCACAGGCAGTCAAAGCCAAAATCAACTATTGGGATTGCATCAAATTGAGAAGTTTCTGTACTGCAAAAGAAACAGTGAGGAGAGTGAAAAGACAACCGACAGAATGGGAAAAAATATTTGCAAACTATGCAACAGACAAAGGGTTAATAACCAGAATCTACAAAGAGATCAAGAAACTCCACAAAAACAAAACCAACAACCCACTTAAGAGATGGGCCAAGGACCTCAATAGACATTTTTCAAAAGAGGAAATCCAAATGGCCAACAGGCACATGAAAAAATGTTCAAGGTCATTAACAATCAGGGAAATGCAAATCAAAACCACAATGAGGTTTCACCTCACCCCGGTTAGAATGGCTCACATGCAGAAATCTACCAACAACAGATGCTGGCGAGGATGTGGGGAAAAAGGGACACTAACCCACTGTTGGTGGGAATGCAAACTGGTCAAGCCACTATGGAAGTCAGTCTGGAGATTCCTCAGAAACCTGAAGATAACCCTACCGTTCGACCCAGCCATCCCACTCCTTGGAATTTACCCAAAGGAATTTAAATTGGCAAACAAAAAAGAGGTCTGCACCCTAATGTTTATTGCAGCTCAATTCACAATAGCTAAGACCTGGAACCAACCTAAATGCCCATCAACGATAGACTGGATAAAGAAATTATGGGATATGTACTCTTTAGAATACTATACCGCAGTAAGAAACAACGAAATCCAGTCATTTGCAACAAAATGGAGGAATCTGGAACACATCATGCTGAGTGAAATAAGCCAGTCCCAAAGGGACAAATACCATATGTTCTCCCTGATCGGTGACGACTGACTGAACACCAAGAGGGAAACCTGTTGGAGTGAGGTGGACACTATGGGAAATGGTGGCTTGATCAGCATAGCCCTGACTGTTAATGAACAACTTAATACATTATCCCTCTTAGTAGTTTTTTTTTATCTGTTCTACTTAATATGACTGGTTTAGATCTGTAATTGATGCACAGTTATTCTTAAGTGTTGAAAATTAACTGAAATGTGATCCCTGTTGAACATGGTGGTGGGAATGGGAGAGGGAAGAGATGCATAATTTGGGACATGCTCAGGCTGACTTGCCCCAAGTGGTGGAGTTGGAAGCATACCAGGGGATTCCAATTCAATCCCATCGAGGTGGCATGTACCAATGCCATCTCACTGTTCCAGGTGATCAGTTTCAGTTCACAGTTGGTCATGGTGAAGGGACTGGGAGTCAAAGGGAGCACATAGACAAGTCTAGTACCTGCTAACGCTAACTGATGGTCCTTATTTAAAGGGCCAACATGTTCATATGGTAGTCTTTGATTGAAGACAGGAAGGGAAAGAAAGTTATTTAAAGCAATGAAAGCAGGAGCTGGCATGCTGGGGTAGTAGGCTGAGCCTCCACCTACAGCACCAGCATCCCATATGGTTCATGTTCCAGCTGTTCCACTTCTGACCCAGCTTCCTGCTAATGGCCTGGGGAAGCAGTAAAAGATAACTCGAATTCTTGGGCACTTGTACCCGTGTTGGAGACCTGGAAGAAGCTCCTTGCTCCTGGCTTGGATCAGCTCAACTCTGGCTGTTGCAGCCATTTGGGGACTGAACCTCTGGATGGGAGACTTTTCTCTCTGTCTCTCCTTCTCTCTGTCCGTAACTCTGCCTCTCAAATAAATAAGTCTTAAAAAATTCAATTTTTTGAAGCAAATATTTTGCACAATGGTTATGTTATCAAGTGTGACATCTGCATCCCATTGGAGTACCTACATTCAAGTCTCAGCTCCTCTACAAATTCTAGCTTTCTGCTAATAATGTGAACCCTTTGAGGCAGCAGGTAATGGCTCAAGTACTTAGAGCCCTGTCACCTACATTGGAGACTCAAATTGATTTTGGGCTCTTGTCTTTGGCTCTGCCAGGTCTTGACTGTTGTGGGTATTTGAGGAGTGAACCAGCAGATCTCTGTCTTTGTCTCTGTCTCTCTCTCTCTCAGTCTCTCTGTCTCAGTCTCCGACTTTCAAATAAGTAAAAACAAATAAAAAATGTAAACAACATGAATAGCTAGAGAAACCTAAGTCACATACAAAGCATTACAACGAACAGCAGGAGTACATTTGGAACACATAGTAGCTCTGAAATAAATCTCTTAGCAATTTAAAGAATATTGAAAATTACCATGCCCAATATTTTGATAATACACAATTTTCACTAGCTTTTTGAAAAGAGTTATATATTTATTTATTTGAAAGGCAAAGTAACATAGAAACATACAAACACACACACACACACACACACACAGAGAGAGAGAGAGAGAGAGAGAGAGGGAGAGAGAGAGAGAGAAAGTAAGAGGGAGGAACTTCTGTCTGCTGGTTCACTCTCCAAGTGAACCCAAAATTCAGATCTGGTCCATCCTGGCAAGAGGCCAGGAATTCCATCCTGGTTTCCCAGATCAGTAGAAGGGACCCAAGTATTTGGATCATCTTCTACTGCCTTCCCAAACCCAGTAATTGGAAGCTAAATCAGACATTGAGCAATGAGATTAAAACTGGCAATCCAATATGGGATGCTGGTTTTACAAGTGGAAACTTAATCAGCTATACCACAATACCACTCTTGCACTTTTTAAAGCACCATTATATATACAGATTACCATAAGCTGAGTGATAAAAGTGTTGAAGTGATCATATGGATAGGATTAAGTGTTAAAATGATTGTATAAATAGGATTAAGTGTCTGGTAATAATAATAGAAATAAAAAGGAGTGAATGCTCCAACATGGGAAGCAGTCCACATAGCTGATTCATAGAATGACAATTGTTTTAAGTAGCACTCTGACCTCAGAATCAGCCCTTAAGGCATTATGTTCTGGCTGAAAGGCTGAGGAGAGCATATCAGGCATGGAAAGCCAAGACACTGTGTCAAAAATTGTTCTATATGAAGGACCTTTGGGTGAGGTACCAGTGGAAAGAAGTGGTCATCAAAGAAGGAGGTACTTTAATCTGAAGAGAGAACTTCCACATTGCTTATGGTCTTGTCTAAATACCAATGAAGTTAATGGAGTCAAAAGGCTTCCATAAGCTAGGCATGCCAAGAGCATCATATGGAAGTAAAAGTGTTACTTGTTAAAATACGAATAGGAGTCACTGTGTACTAACTTCCTGTGGATGACTTCTATCCTCAAATGACATCATATGGAAGTAAAAGTGTTACTTGTTAAAATACGAATAGGAGTCACTGTGTACTAACTTCCTGTGGATGACTTCTATCCTCAAAGAGTAGTAGTATGAGAGTTAATAGTAAAACTTATTCTCAAAGTAAAAAAAAAAGTGAAATTAATTTTGAGATGCAATATGTTGAACAGTCCTTGTCTCAGCTATTGAGGAACAGTTTTTTTTTTATCTTTTTTTCATGTAAATTGTTAAACTCTTCACTTAATATGGATTTGGTCTTCTGTGTATAAAGTTAATTGAAAATGAATCTTAGTGGAAAGTGAGACTGGGAATGGGAGAGGGAGGAGGAGGAGGGATGAGAGTGTGGGTGGAAGGGTGGATACAGTGGGAAGAATCACTACATTCCTAAAGTTGTACTTATGAAATGCATGAAATTTGTATTCCTTAAATAAAAGGTTTCTTGGGGAAAAATGTATGAAACAGGAAAAGAAGGTAGCAGTGTTCCAACTGATACTGAAATTTGATTTGTACAGAGTTGGGAATGAAATAAAAATAACACTTTAAAAAAATTGTACCAAAATGAACTGATCTTTTGTTTCCATTTTCTAAGAACTTTTTGAAGTATCCTCACATGTATGCAAGACATAATTAATAAGGAAATGCAAATTATACTTAAATTTTCCAATATAGTTATAATGCATTTTTGGGTTATTTTCCTCTCTAACAAACCACATTTATCATGATCCTTACATCTCACAGTTTCATCCTAACAATATTCTTTCATTCCTTATCTTTTATCAGTGTACCTCCATCAATTTATATACCTTCCCCTTTTGGTATGTAAAAATCATCACATTCCTTTTGGATTTCTAATAATCACATCATAATTTCTTAATGTTTTAAACAAGTGTACTGAGATAGAATTAATATAAACTATCCACATTTAAAGTGTAAAATGTAAAACATTTTAACATAAAACTATAAAAACAAGAAAAAAAAGAAATTTAAAACAATCAATTCCAAAGATTCCTGTGTTCCCTTGCATTTTCTCATTCTTTCTCCTTCCAACCACCTTGCTTACCTGCAGGCAATGAAAGATCACTTTTCTATTTAGTACAAAGATCCCTTTATAATTCATTTAGTACATCCAGATTTTATAATAATATCATATTTTGCATTTTTAAGTAATTTGTAATTTCCCAATTTTCACTGCTCAGTCTGATTAGAAATTTACCAATATTAGTCCTCTCAAAGAACTAGATTGTTTTCTTTGTTTTTTGTGTTCTGTTTGTTCAAGTGCTGAAATGATTTTTATTATACCATTTATATGCTTAATTTCAATTTAATTTGAGATAGTTATTTGAGATCTGTCTCCACTCATATCAATTTAATCATATTTTAAAAAATTATTCTTAATAAAATTTCATCATTTTGATCTGAGGCTATACCTCACAAGTAATAAGATGCAATTGTAATTTTAACTATTTGAATATACTCTCTGATTTATTTTTTACTTCTTATTTGACCCACTGTTTATTTAACAAGATATTTTGTTTCCAAATATTAGGAATATTTCAAAGATTTTTCTAGTACGGATTTCTTATATGTTGCATACTTATTTACATATTTATAGGTGCTATTCATTTATTTGTGGTATTATTTTCATGAGTTCTCCTAACTCACATACAGCATGTACTGTACATTTGAGTTTCACATTTTTGTATCCAACCTATCATGGATCAAAAATTACTCAGTAAAAAAAGAAATGAGTTTGTACTGAACATACACAGGAGTGTTTTCTTTTTCTTGTAATTACTCACTAAACAATACAGTATAATAACAATTTATATAGTTACTTAGATATTTTAAATTACACTGAGTTGTTTTGTATTAAGATATAAAAGAGGATGTTTATGATTTATATGCAAATAATGTGCTATTTATATCATGGAATAAAGCATCCACAGATTCACAGATTTTTGGTAGCCACAAGGGTTCCTAGAATTAACCTTGCATTGATATTGAGGGATGACCATATAATAACAGAACAGAACAATTTAAAATTCAAAAGCCCAAGTAAATTATATACAACTGATGATATAAATGTAGGCAGACAATTTAAAACATAGTTTGAGTAAACAGACACCATATTCATTTTAAAAAGAATTGATAAATTAATGTGGCACTTAATAATTTAAGTTCAAATAACTGTCATCACAGGTGATAGATCAATAAGTGTGTCAACATTTAGCTGGTACACAGCTCAGGTCCTCAAAATATGTTTTAACATTGATCATTTTATGATATGTTTATTATAACTCGATCTTTCTGAAATCTAATTATATTGATTAAACAACATGTTATTAATGTAAGTTTTTTATTGAGGATTTTCAAGTACATAGTGAATATATCGCACTACACACTCTAAAGTGTCTTCTAAGAAATCATTAAAGTATCTATTTAACCTCCATAATGATCCTATTAAATTTCAATTTAATGCCTAGTTGAGTATGTTTAGGGCAAATCATTTAGACTATTTTCATAAAGATGAAGTGTATTAAAGACAAAAACAATTATCTGAATAATTTCAGACAAAAGTAAATCTTAATGTCTAAATTAACTAGGCCAAATGTCTTCTTTGATCACATACATTAGATATGCACTTCTTACATAATTCTATTTTCAGATATTAAGTGTATATTTCATTAAAGTATAATGAAGAATTCTCAAGGTAGTAAATATTTGTTTGCTTCTGTACTTCACAGTAGCATGAACTAATTGAATTAATCAAGATGCACAGACATGGTACAAAGGAAGCTTTTAATAGAAACAACCCAAATTTATAAAAACTAAACAATTTCTACATAACATCAATTTTCAGTGTATAAAATTTTATAACTTTTTAAAATATTTATTTGAGAGGCAGAATGACAGTGATACACACATACACACACATATGCACACACATAAATATCTTCCATCAATTGGTTCACTCTCTAAATGTCTATAGCAACCAGGTCTGGGACAGACTGAAGTCAGGAACCTTGAACTACAAGTTGTTCTCCCACATGGATATCAGGGCCCAATTATCTGTACCATTTTCCCCTGCCTTCTCAGGCTTGGTAGCATGAAGCTGCCTTGGAAGCAGAGCAACCAGGATTTGAACTAGCACTCTGATTTGGAATGCTGGCATTTCAAACATCAACCTAATCCATTATGCTATTCCCTATAATTTTGTAGTTTTTATTACAGATTTTATGAAAGGTTGTTATCTTATAATTTTCTAAGTACTTCAACATCAACTCGGGAAATTCTCCTGGCATAATCTGTGTTCAAACAAGAAATTAAACATTGGGACACTAAATATTACAGTCATTATAGTCTTAGAATTGTCTATCAACTACATTGAATCTGTTTGCTTTGTATTAATATTAATTTACAATGAAAAAATAAGTATCGGGAAAATAATAGTCTCAATTATATGATGAATCAAGTATTTTTAAAACATTTATTTATTTATTTGAAAGGCAGAGATACAGAGAAAGAGAGAGAGAGAGAGAGAGAGAGAGAGAATCTTCTATCCACTGGTTCAATCCCCAAATGGCCACAATGGCCAGGCCTGGACCAGGCCAAAGCCAGGAGCCAGGAACTTCTTTCAAGTCCCCAGGTAGGTGCAGGGGCCCAAAATCTTGGGCCATCTTTTGCTTCCTTCCCAGTAGGATTAGCAGGGAGCTGGATCTGAAGTGGAGCAGGCAGGACTGAATCCAGCACCCATTTGGGATGTGCCAACACTGCAAGCAGAGTCTTAACATATATACCACAGCACTGGCTCCAAACAAGTATGTTTATTGATTCATTATCTAGTTAGACTGCCAGCCATATGTTTATTTATTAAGTTATTCATATAAATATCACTCTTCTGGATGCTCAATTGTGCTTAAAATTCAAAGTGTATAGAAACCAAATTTTTCCATCTAGAAAGGTAATATATATGTATATGCAAACAAAACAATAAAAAGTAAAAATATTTTGAGATGAATAAAACTATATGTGAAAGTATTTGGGTGTTCAGTGGAAAAAGAAATTATTTCTAAATGATAAAATAAAGGGATAGTTGGTGATAGAAATAGAACTTTAATTTTGTCTTTAAAACTTGATATGTTTGGAAAACATGATGTTTTTCTAATAAGAACTGCATACATTTTGATAGACAAACTTATGGCTGTGGAAATACCAGTTGTCAGTCTCAGAAATAATGCACTGTTAATTTAGAGTAGACTAAATAGCAAGAGAAACAGAGAAGGAGGTAACTTGGCAAATTCCATCTTTAACTGTTGCAACAAATGAATTAAATGTTAAGGGAGTTCAGATACAAATTAGATTCACCTAATTTAATGTTTCAATAATAATTTTTCAAAGAAATTATTATATAGTGGTGAGTGTTTGCCCTAGCAGTTTAGATTGTAATGAGTAATACCATTTCCCATATCGAAATGCCTGGGTATCCATCCTGGCTCTGGCCTCCAAGAGTGGCTTCCTGCAAACACAGACCCAGGGAGGGAGAAGTTGATGGCTAAAGTAGTTGGATCCCTGCTCCCACAAGGGAGACCTGAACCAATTTTCTAGCTTCCACCTTTGGGCTGGGCCCAGCCGTGGCCCAGCCTCAGCAACTGTCAACATTTAAACATTTTGATACAGGAGCGGTCTCTTGTCTTTCTCTCTGCCTCTCAAAATAAATAAATAAATAAATAAAATTATATTTATTGATCTAAAGGTTTCTATTGATTTTGTATGGCACATTATTTAAATAAATTTGAGCATACTTTGGCATAAAAATAAATGAAAACCAAAACGTTTCTTCAGAAAACTATAATCAGATGGCTTCTGAGAATATTATTCACGCACCAAATTTCCATCCATAATCTTTTTGAAAAACGTTGTAGAAGACCTGCTTGGACCCTGCTCAATGAAAAAAAAAAAAGTAGTTTTTGTTTCCCTCACTCCTGTCCCAGCAGTATCACGACTTCCATGCAGCAGATCTTCCAGTTCTCATCACAAGTGATCTACATTCCACTGACCTTGATATATTAGTGATTTAACATGTAAGTCACCAACTTAAAAGCAAAAGAGCAGGAAGAGTTCAATAATCCTCCATAAGAATTAAATGCTAATGGTGAACTTTTAGCACCTATCAGGTCAGTTGATAGATCAGTAAGGACTCTAGTTTGCAAGTAGCATAAAATTCAGACCAAACTGGCTTAATGAGAAAATTACTGGTTGATGTGACTGTAATATTAAGTGCCAGGTCAATGTAAGAGGCAGTTAGATGGAATGTCTTACGGGCAAAGTATTTTTTCCACACTCTAGTTCTCAAATCTAACCTTTCTCCAGTTGCCTTCCATATTCAAAGATGTTTTATCTGTCTTTTCATGACACTGAAAGCTGCTTGGGATCTGGCGCACCTAAGCATGAATCAGGTAGTAGAATGCAGTTTTCTTTCCCAAAATTTCCATCAATGATATTATATTTATTCATAGGTTTCCATTAACTCGAAAGCTTCCTGCTGTGAGCAATTAATATAATCTTCAGATGGTCCGGAAACTTGTGCTATTCCTGAACCTGTGGTTGATAATAGCTGCAGATGGCAGAAGGGACAGTCCCCATGAAAACCAGGGGGTGTGATTATCACAAGAGGAGAGAACTAAAACCAACCAAAAAACAAACAAACCAAGCATAACTTTTTACTGATAGCTATCTTCTAGGTGACTTTTTTCCTTTACAGTAACTTCATTTCTTCTGCAACAAATTAAAATGGCATTTCATTTGGATTAACATCTTATAACTTATAAATTATTTGTGCTTTTATTAATATCTTTAGGTGTGGGAAATTTAAGTGGTAGTATGAAATATTTTTGAAATTTCTCTGTCAATAATATATTCTGTTTAGTGTCAGACCTCCAGTGTTCCTTCAGGAAAGTCCTACCCTCTGTCCATTTTATGATACAGGCTAATTCACTTTTATTTATCCTCTTTTTTACACTAAACCCCCACAGCTGCACTATCAAAAGAGGTCAACTGAATTCTGGTAGAATTTCTGGATCCAGATATTTCCTTTCATTTTAAAACTATTTCATTTATAGAATCTCAAGATGTGCATATAGTCATTTAAAAATCTAATTTTTGGAAGAATATTTGGAAATGATTTGGTTGAAGAAGACTCAGTATTTATTTTGACAAGAAAATTATAATTGTCATAACTTGTAGTCAATTATTTAAGCAAGATAATGAGCTAGCTTGGCTGTACCTTTCCTTCCTCAAAACACATTTCCTCTTGTCACAGACAAGTCTTAATCTATATAAAAGAGCTACTGACAATATAATATTGTCAGTAGATACAGTGGACCAAATAGCCATAAGTGTGATTTGCTCAGAAGACAATTTTATTTAGTGTGAGTATAAGACTGTGATAAGGTATGGTTCTTAAAATGAAACCAGTTCTCTTCCCTGGGGAGCAATTTTTGCCAGGACTTGTATAGAATGGGTTGGGGGGGGGGGGTGCCCAGGATTTAAGAAGCTGGGGTAGGCTCAAGCAGCATACATCTTCATACATTGTATGTTCAAAAATGGACTGAAGCTATTTTTTACAGCTTAAAACATTCCTTGCTCATGGTAGGTCTGGCTCTCATGGAGTACAATGGTGTAAGTTGGCTTTCCTAGAACATTCTGTGGGCAAAATAAAGACACTCAAGAGACTCTGTTCTTACAAACTGTCTCAGACACTCTGATACTTTTGTCTAAATCCTACACTCCTGGTTAGTAACTCATATCTAAAAATCTGGAGTACAGAATGAATGGAAATGCAAATGTCCTTCTAAATATTGACTAAGTGTAGTGTCAAGATTGCTAGGAGGTTATTTGATATATTATGAATTTGAGCTTAGTCTCTGTTACTGTCTAAGCCAGAGAGATAGCCTGGTCTGCTATGTGCTAATTGCCTCCTAGACCTGCTTCTTCTGTTGATGATTTCTCACAATCTCTTCTTGCTGGAAGTCCCCTTCTTCTTACCTGAACTGTAGTTATTTCAAAATGACTCACTTGATATCTCTGGCTCTATACATTTTTTTTGACAGGCAGAGTGGACTGTTCTGTAAGATTTTTGTGACTTCTTCTATCATATTTAAACTAAATGTTAGACTTCAGGAAAATGTATATAAACTTTTCTTTTCAACAGTAACATGAAAAAAGGGAATCATAATTTTTCCTCTATATGTTATTAGAGAACTTTTCCACAGGTTCCAAATTTTTTAGATCTTCAAGTAATAACACACAGAAATTTCCATCATTTTTATTCCCTAAAAGTTTTACTCTTCTAAAATTGCTGTCTGTTTCAAATAGACATATTTATTTTTTTCATATAGACATCATAAAAATGCATATATTTACATTTTACAAAAATATAATCTCAAAAGTTGTATTTTTCCATCTCAATCCTTTTCCATATGAATATAAATATTTTGAAATTTATATTGAGGTCATGAAATATTACCCAAAATTTTTTTATTGGCTTTCATTTTAAAAGCTGAAGAAAATATAAAAGAAATAAAAATGTATACTGCATTTTACATTATTTCTTAGAGATAATTCGAAGACATAAAGCAGAATACTTTATTATTCCTTCAAATATTTACTCCTCTTCTGCTAAGCACAAAGCCATGGATGTTCATTTCAACCCAATCAGGGACTGGGCTAATTTTAGGTGGTGCTTCAGAGTTGTTAGAAGAATTAGTCTATGTTTAGATGATCGGTTGTGTTTATTCATTTTGTTAGTAGGTGCTAAGTTCCACTTTTATCTCATCTGTTCCAGTATGTCTGTTGAAATGTCTATTCCATATTTAAGCATCATGTGTAGGCTTCTAATTCTTCTCTTTTTTCATTTTAAGAAAAAAAAGTAGACCATTCCAGGTCTATTTCTTAATGCTCCTCTTCTCTTCAGAATTTAGGATTTCCAGTTTCTGGATGCTTTAGCAAGAACTTAATTTTTGTCCTGCCTGCACCAATGAGATTGCTCAAAACTCTGAGGGTTTTTTGGCACTAGCAGCTGCTCTAACCTGGTCCTCCTAGGCTGACATTGCCCTTATCCCAAGATTTAACCAACTGCTGCAAGAGGAAAAAGTATTAACCATATTAACTACAACAACTCATTTGTCTCAATGATCTCTTCTCTCCAAGATTTTATCCCCTCTGTCCAGTTACCTTTCGAATTTATTAATGCTTAGAAATAGATATGATTCTTTTATAAATCACACAACTTTTGAAGTCTCACACAGAGTATTAGTATGTTAAAGCTACTTCATATTGATCTGAAGTCCCTAATTTGTTTTTAAATTGTTGTTTTTATTTAAGCTTGTGTGTGTGTGTGTGTGTGTGTATAAGGTAAGCATTAAATCTTTATATCTGTTTTTTCCAGTAATAAACAAATCTGTATAGTAAATACAAACATGGCTTGGGAAGGAAATACATTTTTTGAACTGTGTAGATAAATAACACTTAAGTTTGGAAACATTGACTATTGTACCAGTAGAGATGATAAGAGTGGAAAAGCTGCATTAATGTGGTAAATGTGTTTTTTGTGTTCTGATGGATTCTCTCCTTCCATCAAACTCTAACCATTTTCATATGAACCCTCTTATCAACTAGGCCTTAACTTTGGTCTATATAGTTTTGAATACATAGTAACACACATCTCTAGCAACTCAAGGACACACACCTAGAATCACATGAATGTGTCTTCCTCAGACAACTCAACGCTGCCCAAAATATCTACTTCTTGTTTGTCCTAGTCAAAACCAGAGGATAGAATCCTAATTTTAATAATTTACAATAGAAGACACAGCTAGTTTAACTGCATTTACTTTGACTAGCCCTCATTCTCTCTTCTCCTGAACCTCAATTTGCAACCTCCTTACTTTGTCTCTTAAAAAGCCCATTCATTTTTGTATGGATTGAAATTGTTTAGTTCATACTAAGCTCTTTTCTTTATTAAAATAATTATTACTAAGTACAGCCTGTCCTTACCATTTCAACTAATGTGTAGCTTTGTTTGTCTTAGACAAAAGCCAAGGATCATCTTTCTTCACTTAATGACAGTAGAAACGCAAAACATAGTTTTAATCAGTTACTGAGTGCCTGTGTATTTCCACATAGGCTAGTGGCTCTAGTTTGAAAGGATGAAACTTCATTATTTTTAGCCACACATAATTGCCTTGTGTTTCTTGTCAGTGATTGGATTAGAAATACACCTGCATTTTATTCCTGGCAATGGAGATGTTCTAGAAAGCTTTCTGTGTGGTTGAAGGGTAAGTTTTTCTTTTTAAAAGACATATGAAGATAAAATGTTATTTTACCTGTTTTTTCACCTTAGAATAGTTTTCTTAGAAAACTTTATTTCTGGTGACTTCAATCCAACTTAAGAGCTGTAGCCCTAGGTTTGTGGAGAAACCAACATCCTGGAGATGTCAGAATGGTAAGTAGAAGGATCTAGCACTCAGGAAAATTTAGTTGAGTTATTGAAGTAACTTATCTTGAAATGAGATGATCACTGGGCATCTTAGCAACTGAGAATATGTTTGCATATTCCATAACCCAATGATACTTTAAGCTCCATTCTTCATACAAGTTATTTCATAACTGTAAAAATGAGGATGAATTCATCTAGAATATATATTTACCTTTTTATTTTAATCAGTGTGCCTGTATGATAATATGCAATCACAATGGCTTACAAAGTGGGTAGAATTATTGAATAAAGGCTCATTTTTCTTTTTTCTACTTTATGCTATTCAATATTATGAAATACATATTAACATACTTTTCAAAATTCATGTTGTCATAGGATTAGTTGGAATTAATTTTTTTCATGAAAGAAAAATAAAATATAAAGGAAATAAGAAAAAAGCTGAAAATGACATAATGGGACTGAAAAGTGATGTAAATAAAAGTTTATTTAACCTAAACAGTGAGCTGCATAAATGTTGGTGGCTCTGAACTTTAGCTTTTTCATTTTTCAAGCTAGGGTGATAGATTTTTATTTTTTTCTAATATTCACTTATTTTAATATATTCTATGGCATTAGGGAAGAAAAAATACATTTTTTCTTAAATCTTTTCAAAATTGAATGAGTTAATATTGATTTCTATTAAATAATTTGACATGAAAAAGTAGTTTATTCTTTTCTTCACAATATAAAATTGATATGTTCACTATAATCAAAGAGCATTTCTACACTAGTTCTCATAGATGTATAGAAAATGTAAATCCAGAAATACTGAAAAGAGCAAGTCATTGCATGAAATGTACCCTTGTACTGGTTCCAACTGCCTGCCATTCAATAGTGTCGCTGTAATACACACTAGAAAAGAAGTTCACTAGAGTTTTTGCAAAAGTGGGAAAACTTGGCCTTTAGTACAAAACAAAGTTGTCTCCTCAGGTCACTAAATCTGTAAATGTTGACATCCTGTGATTTCACATCCAATATATTGAGTCAATCACTTCCAGCATCAGTGTGTGACTATGGGCTGCCCCAACTTTAGAACTTTCTTTTCATAACCTTAGTGCAAAGCTCCTTTTCCTACAGCTTCTAAGGATGTAATATAGAAAAGTACTGAGGGGGAGGAAAACCATCTTTCTGTGCAGTTTCATCCATCCTTCACTTTGAGAAAGCAAAACAGTAAAGACAAAAATTATAATATAAGATTAGTTTATTCACCCAGAGATCACAAATCTGTCATTATCAGTATTCAAAGACTCAAAAAGTCAGGAAGAAGTAAAATATATCTATATGCATAAAATAAAATTCCTATATTAATACCGAGGCTCACAAACAAAATATGGGTTTCCAATTCAGATAACAATAAAAGTAACGGCAAAGAAATGACTGCTTGAGGCAGATGATTATATAACATCAATATATAAACCTTTATTAAACACTGTTTGATATTTATTGTTTGAAATAGTTTACAACTTCTAACATCAACAGAATGACATGGGTATTTTTATTTCCATATGCTGATCCTGAGGCATAGGCAATTTTTAATTTACTCCAAGTGACACAAATATAAGTGATCATGCCAGGATCTAATCTCAAGCAATCTTAATTTAGAATTCACAGATGAAGCCATGACATTGTACCATTTTCTGACAATGAAAAGAGTTATAATCTGTAGCCTAAAAACAAAGATGAAATAAAGAAACATTTAAAACACTAATAATGGAAGGGACTAAGCTAATTGTAAACAAAGATATGTCTAGTGTCATATTCAGGTTCATTTTTATGTCAATTATTTCATAAAATCATTTTTCTCTTTGATTTACATAATTTGTGAGTGTCATATAGCCAGGATATGTTGCTTAATTTGCTGACACTATTTTCCTGTATATCATAAAGATATTTATATTGCAAGAAATGCTACAATTGTTAAATGTCTATAAAATTTCTAGTACAATGGCTGGCATAGATTTTTTTAAAGATTTATTTATTTGAAAGTCAGACTTACACAGAGAGAGGAGAGGCAGAAAGAGAAAAAGTATTCCATCCACTGGTTCACTCCCTAGTTGGCCGCAATGGCAGGATCTGAGCCGATCTGAAGCCAGGAGCCTGGAGCTTCTTCTAGGTTTCCCACGTGGGTGCAGGGTCCCAAGGACTTGGGCCATCTTCCATTGCTTTCCCAGGCCATAGCAGAGAGCTGGATCAGAAGTAGAGCAGCCAGGACTAGAACCGGTGCCCGTATGCGATACCAACACTGTAGGCAGTGTAGGCAGCAGCTTTACCTGCTACACCACAGCGCCATTCCCTGGCATAGGTTTAACATTAAATACTTAATGACTACTAATCTTAGCTGTTAATTAACAACAATTTGATATTGAGTCTATTCAAATTCTAGTATTGAAATTCAAATTCTTCTTGGACAGGTGTTTAATCTAGGGTTCAGATGCAGGTGAAGCAGTTTTTCAAGATGATGGAATAGGGAGGCAGCTTATTGTTCTAGTGTAGAGGAGGAGAGTTTAAAAAAAGTGGAGAGAGTACAATCTCAGGGAAGGGTTAGGGAGAAAATGGCAGAGGAAACTCCACGCAACTGAGGGGACACTGTGAACCTACATTGAGGGTATGGATGCCCACAGCTTGGGACCAACTGGCTTTGGAGAGAGGTAATACCAGACTCTAGCAGCCAAGCCACTCATGATAAAGCTGCAGGAAGAGCCTGGCGTGGGCCTGGCTTGGAACACTGTGAGGGAGAGTGTACCTGCCAACCTGGAGGGGAAAGAAATGGGGGGCACGTTTCTTTCTCCCCAATCATCCAGTACTGACATCGCGAAAATAGCCAAAAGAGGGCAGGCACCATTTTGGACATACTAACAACTGAGTCAGCTCGTGTCTGCATATCCAGTAACCAGCCAAAAGGAGATGCCTGAGTGTGGCTGGGAGAATTGACAGGGGGCTGAGTGCTGGTGACTGAGGGAGCCTTGTGTGCAGGGACTGTGAAAACACCGTGGCTTTGTGAGAGGGCACAGGGTGTGGCTGGGACCTTGGGCAGTCACTGTGGATGGCTCCACATGCTCAGGCCCAGGGATCCCTGATTCCCTGGTGAAGGTTATTGCTACAAGATCCATGTTCACATTGAGGACTGCACAGATCCTTTGTGTGGTTTTTATGGCAGCTCAGATGAAATTTGTACCCACTGGAGCTAGTGCACAGGCATTGGTCTCCTGGAAGGAAAGGAAATAAGTGTGAGAATACGCCAATATGCCAACAGAGCAGAACAGACCTCCCCCCAATAATAATAATAAAAATAAAGACCTAACGTGGCAAAATAAAAAGGAGATTGACATCTAATTTTGGCAGGAGGGAGGTATTTCTTATTACTCAGGTCCTGAACGAGTACTGGTACAAAAACTAAAATGATTTCTGTGCATAGCCTGCATCCAGTAAAAGAAGCAGCATATCTACAGCACGGAGAATGATGGCTACCAACAAGACCATCTGATGTCTAGTATTGCCTTGCATATCCCTCTTGCCATTTATTGCCACTGATGGAGAGAAGCTTGACCAAGTACTCTCCACAATGGCCAATCTTTTACAAGTGTATATAGATTTTGGAGGTAGAAAGAAGTGTGAGAGCAGGGGGCGGGGCGGAGACTGAGATAGCACCCATCTGCTGTTTCACTCCCAAATGCCCATAGTAGCCCTTGCTTGGGGCTGAATCCAGGGACCAGGAAGTCAATCCAGGTTTTGCATGTGCATGGCAATGACCCAATTAATGGAGCGATCAACTACTGACTCCCAGGATCTTCTCTGACAGGAAACTAGAATCAGAAGCTGGAATTGTTAATTAAACTCGGGAACTGTGATGTAGGACATGGGCTCTTAACTGGCATCTTAACCATTGGACCAAACACCTGACCCAAAAGCATTGATATTTTCACAAAGCCTCCAAATAGCTCTATCAATCTTCAGAGACAACAGATTGGAGACAGAGTCTGGGACTGTTCCAGAATATTTAATTCCTCACTACAAAGATGAATGACTCTCTTTCCCCAAATTTCTATTCTTTTTGATTAACAAATAAAATTATTTGTATGTATTATATTGCAACATGACATTTAGAAGTATATATACATTGTGGAATGGTTATATGTACCTTATCAACAAAGTTCAATTTCTCACATCGTTATCCTCTTTCAGTCAGGGATCACACTCAATTCAGGAATGAGGCTGAGGACTTTCCATCACTAACTGTATGAGTTGCTGGGAAAGTTAGTTTTTAAATCAAAAGGGAAATCTTGGGATGGGCACTGTTATCCAATGGGTTAAGCTGCAACCTGCAATTCTAGCATTCTATACCCCATATTATAGTACTGGTTCCAGTCCTGGCTACCCTGCTACTTATCCCACCCTTGTTAATGCACCTAGGAAAGCACTGGAAGATGGCCCAAGTACTTGATCCCTTGCCACCAATGTGGGAGACCTGGATAGAGTTCCTGGCTTCTGCCTGGTTTAGCCCTAGCTGGAGAGTAGAATCAGCAGATGGAAGATCTCTTTCTCTGTGTATTTCTCTCTGTTTCTCTCTCTCTCTCTCTCTCTCTGCCTTTCAGATACATAAAATAAATCCTTTTTAAAAAGAAGAAATATGGATGGGGTACTTTTGTGTCTACCGTTATAAAAGTTATAAAGACACCTTCCTTTATTTTCACAGTTTTGCCTTAAAGAAGGCATCTACCCTTCCTTTCTTTTCATATTTTAACAAATAACAGTCAACTATTAAATTGTGAATTAGATATGACTAGTCTTGCGAGTAATAATGTTTGCATAAGAATTTCAGGAACATACTGAGATAAAATGACTGGAGTTGCAGATCTTACACCTAGCTAAGTTCCATATCAAAGAAGCCTCAACTCAGTTGATGCTAAGTTCCATGTAAATAATAGTCCACTGATTTTTTTCACTCATATGATCATAAGAACAAAGCCTGAAAATCTGCCTAGTTATCAATTACTGGACTTTTCCCCACTAATCTTCCCCACTGGCTACCCCTTATGTCCTGATTTAGTTTCTTTTTTTAAAATTTTTATTTAATGAATGTATTTTTACATAGATACAACTTTACGAATATAGTGGTTCTTTCTTCCATACCACCCCAGCTCCCACCCCACCTCCTAGTCCCTCTTCCATCTCCTTCTTCATTATGGTTCATTTTTAGTATGACTTTATATACAGAAGGCCAGCTCTATGCTAATCACAACTTCCACAATTTGCACCCACGCCCACACACTACATATAGAGTCTAGTTTGGAGAGAGAATTTGCAGTCGATTCTCATATTACAATTCAATAGGTACAGAGGTCCTACATGGGGAGCAAGTGCACCATTGATGTTGACTACTTTGAAAGTCCAATGAACACAATCAACATACTTTATTTAAAAAAATCCCATATATGTTAAATCTAAGATATTACCTAAAATGCCATGTTAATCATGGACCTCTTCTAAATATGCTTATAAAGTATTTTCGAAGTTTGACCTCAGGCTTTCTGGAATTCCCCTCTTCTCGTGGAGAACAACCCCAAAACATGAGTTAAACTCACACAATGAAAAAAAGAAAACCTATTTGTGGTGAAGTGATGTGACCACACCAGCGTTAAGCCAGTCAGTGCCAGTAGTCCCGCTTACTCGCATGCTTTGTGCTCCACAATCTGTCAGGAGATAAAGAATGATCACGCTCTGCATACCTTCTTCAAATTATAATTTGCTTTGTTTGGATGTTCATTAGTGGGTTTTTTTTTCTTGTCCTGAGGCACATGTCGTCTGTTTATGCCTTGGGTAAATGAGTTCATTTTTTAACCATTATTTATTATTTTTCTTGTCAGAGTTTTAATTATATAATTAGGATGCTATTGGTCTTCACTAATAAAAAAATATATATCATCAAACTATTGTGACAGGACTGTTCCAAATGAGTTCTGAGGCCACTGAATATAAAAGAAAATTTAGAGATACCAGCTGTGCGATAACATAACCTATTTCACTTAAGGACAAACTTAATCAGGTGTAGTAAATTTCCAGTGTGGTAACATGAATTGAAACACGGATAATTATTAGCTCTTGATGAATTAGTGAAGTGACATTATGCCATGGCCAAGTTTTGAAATAGAAAAGTTCAGAGAAAAAAAATAGAGGCAAGCAAGTAAACCTTTTTTTCATAGTTCCTTTCTATGAGAAAAGCAATATTGAGAAATAAATCTGAACCCTTCACAACTACATTGAGTGTCCTTCAGATAACAAAACTGAGGTGTTGGGCCGGCGCCGCGGCTCACTAGGCTAATCCTCCGCCTTGCGGCGCCGGCACACCAGGTTCTAGTCCCAGTCGGGGCGCCGGATTCTGTCCCAGTTGCCCGTCTTCCAGGCCAGCTCTCTGCTGTGGCCAGGGAGTGCAGTGGAGGATGGCCCAGGTGCTTGGGCCCTGCACCCCATGGGAGACCAGGAGAAACACCTGGCTCCTGGCTCCTGCCATCGGATCAGCGCAGCGCGCCGGCCGCGGCGGCCATTGGAGGGTGAACCAACGGCAAAGGAAGACCTTTCTCTCTGTCTCTCTCTCACTGTCCACTCTGCCTGTCAAAAAATTAAAAAAAAAATAAAAAAATAAAAATAAAAAACAAAACTGAGGTGTTGAAACCTTCTTCATATGTACAAGGTCATTACTTATTGCAATGCTTATTCCAGTTGACTTCACTGGTCTTTTTTTAGTTCTTTCTTACATTCCTGTCTTCACTCCCTATATTTTTTGTATGCTTTTGCTTGGCCCCTCTGGTTGCATTTACAGTTTAGGACACTCATGTCTGTAGGATGGGGAGGTCTGGGAAGTGCAGATTAAAATATTTACAGCAAATTCAAAACTTCTACATACCTTTATTTTTAAAGTAGACTTTTTTTCAAATAAATACTGGTGTGTGTAAATCCAAACTTCCTATAAAAAAAGAAAACAACTAAATTTATGTGGATTAAAATTGTCAGCTAAGTCATTTACACGTAGATAGGATACTACATAGATGCATGAACAATGATGTTATCATAATTTATTTTTGTCTTTATGAACATTTGTTTCTTTTTTTCTTTTTGACTTTTTGAGGACGTGTCTCTGAACCTTGTCCTTTTTTTTTTTTTTTTTTTAGTGTTTCTATGAAATAAAGCTTTGTAAAAAATGCCCTTATACTTTTTCTTGTACACAAGATGTATTGTATAACCAGTTTTTTTGGCCTTTTTCCTCCCTTTAATGTGAATGAGTCTGACACGGACAAGTACTGGAACAAAGCAATCCAGTTGTCTCAGAGAAATCTGCTGACACCTGAACTGGCTTCTATTGGAATTTGTTTTTGGCTGATCTTTACATGACCTTTGAAATCCTGGCATCTGACCTGCTTTGGGCTTGGACTCTGTGGCTCTAAGCCTAGCTGCTTCAGGGACTTTGTCCTCCCACTCTAGTATTTTCTGGACCTCTCCGTCTGTTTTAACCCTCTGGAAGCCAAGATATGAGACGCTAATACTTCCTCAATTTCATTATTAGTTCTTAACCCTCTAAAAGACAAAATACGTGAAACAAGCAAACACATTCACACAGCTGCTTCCATTAGTGCAAGTTCAGCCCTAATAAATGTAATACTGCTGAAAAATGTGCACATTGAGGGGAAAATGATTAAAAAATGGAAAATGTCAGATAACCGGAAACCTTTGGCATTTGTGTACAAAAAGAATCTGCAAGGTGATTTGCTATTTTCCTTAAACAGGACTTCTAAAAGAGAGAAAAAGTAGATAGGCAGATTAGAATGCTACAGAATGTCTAAAACTATGAATCTCCACATAGTGTTTTTGATAATAATCTCTCACACTTAGATGCACTTCTTGGTGGTTCTGGCTTGGGCTATTGACAGATGTGCCAACATCCTCCTGGAGGAAAAATGGAGTCCTTGCAGGGCTCCTGCCCAACTGGAAGAGGGAAGCTCCAGCCATCTCTTAATAAGACATGTGCTCCAGAGATTTGCAACTCAATTTTGTAGATGTAACGAGTTTGAAGATGATTGGAATAAACACTGAAACTTTGGTAGCAGCTTAGCCGAATTCTGGCTAATCTCTCTGCTCTCTGTGATTTGCCTTTCACAGATGCACTCCTCACAACTAATGCTGACCAAAATGATTAGTGCCGCACAAAGCCAATGGAAGACAATGGAATGACAATCTTTGTTGTGTGTCTTTAATTTGCAAAGGGAAATTCTCTGGGCATTTTTCATTAGCTTTTAGCAAGTTTCATTGGATGAAAACATTACTTTCCTGATCTTTGATACCATGTGTTGGTAGAAATGAAAGCTGAACAGCTTCCAGTCATGGAATTTTACTCCTTGAATGCCTCCAGAGGGTTAGGCTGGACAATGGTTCTTAACAGAATTATTGCAAATTTCCAAGGGTATAAATTGTTACTTGTGAGTATCAAGATTCAATACCAAATAAAAGAGCAACAGTTAGGATAAACACATGCATAAACAAACACTCTTGAGAAACATATGCTTCAAGCCAAATGTTGCATTTGAGAGTTCTCTAGTACATGAAAATTTTTATTCTATAGAAATTTTGTTTTAATATTCTACAACATATGAGTCTTTTTTGTGTGGTATCAGAAAACATTGAAAGTTTTCTGATCTATTTAAATGTGCAAAATCACTGTTGGCATATTAACTGAATCTGGTCAATTGTAAGCATTTAGTGTATGATTATATTAACTACCATCATGAAGTAAACTTTTGGCTTAAAAAATAAATTGATCTGCTATAGGTAGGAGAAGTTAAAAGGAACATGCAGCAGATTATAACTTAATATACCCCTAATGGGAGAATCACAGAAATAGAGTCACGTCTGGATTCTCTGGTTGGAAAATTCCATTATATCGAAACTTTTAAGGTGAGCAGACTAACAAAAATCACAAATTCCTGTATCAGTGTCAGTTATTGATTAAAGAGTAGGCCCGTCCCTACATTCCAGAATACTTGGGATGGATTTAAGAATATTCACTCCCCAAAAGGAAGCCACTCACTACTTAATAAATTCTTTAAAAAGAGCAAACGGGAGATCCTAATAGAAGTTTTACAGTTATGATAGTGTACTTTATCCACATTCACTACTTAACGGTTATGTCTAACAAACAGCGTGTATGTTTGTATCTACACCAGCTCCTCTTGATATTGACAATTTTGACTTTTTATCTTCCTATGACTAGATTCAAGTAGATAAGCCTGTGCCTTCCATGTGGAAAGAAGCAACACTTAAAAGGAAAAAAAAAAAAAAAAAAACAAACAAACAAAAAAAAACACTTCTTTGTAATTCTGTGGATTTGTTTTTGAGACATAACACGCATCACGAAGTCTCTGCTCCATTCTTCAGTGGTCACAGTGAGTGTTTCACACTTATCACAGCATCATGGTCCTGAGGGTACCTCAGCCTGCCACCAGCAACCTGTCAGGATGGGACAGAGTAAAAGAAAACTGGCCTTTCTCTACTATGGCATAGCTCTGGAAAGCACGTTGACTTATCAGAAAAGAGTCAAATAATCTCTTAGGAAATAAGCTTTTTTCATTGATTCTTAGTAATTTCAAATTCGGATGGTAACAATTTCAAGCTTGTCATTAAACTAGTATCTGTGCTATACTTAAACAATGTAGTCCCGTATTTGACAGTAACTTCAGACAAATAATCATTTTAGTGGAACAGCAAAACCGTTTGAAATACTCAAGTAATTTTGAGAAACAGTTTAAACCTTTTTGGTATAAATTATGCATACAATTAGAAATATTGCTAATAATCCATTTGCTTGAGTAGTCATACACTTTAAATATGATATGTAGCTTTTTGGTTTAACTCTATTTTTAATTGGAAAAATGAAATCAGTTTCAGCATTAAAAATCTTTAATAATGTTTTAAACGAAAGATCATGCCAGTGGTTGGAAGGAATTAATTCTAATTTCTAGAATAAATCAGCAAAACACATTTTTGCTATTTAGAAAATGTGTCCTAAAAGAAAAAAAAAAGGAGCATTTGTATGCAAGCACATGCATTCTCTTCTTATGCAAATCTCAAAAACGCTTTCATTTTCCTGAACACTTAATTGACATTATACATCACAGCAAAAGACTCGAAGAGAATCACATTTATGTGAAAGTAAAGGTTCTTGTCAAACAGTATGCACTTGAAAGCCAAACAAGAAAATTATAATAAGCAACTCAGTAAACATTTAAGTAAAATGCGTGTTACGATAGTGGTGGAGTAATGGGATGATATTTAGTAAATGCAGTTGAGACAAATGGAAACCAGCTCTGCTTGAACCCTGTGCCACTGAGCTTATCTTTCTCATGGTCCATTGACGTTCACACGAGGTCAGCCGAAAGGAGGAATAGAAACCCATCCCTTCTTTCTATGCTTCTGCTTCTGCCCCGCCTCACAAAACGCTCTCCAGACACCTATGGAATTCAGATAGCAGGGAACTGGAGAGCCTGGGTGTCACCAGGGACCCAGTGCACTCCACCTCTCACTCCACACTACAATTGCTCGGCTGACTACTACTCCTCATTCTGAACCCAATGCAAGAAACTTTGAAAGACTTCAGACCCCATTGCTGAGAAGTTTTTGTTCTCTTGGGTCAGAAGAGGTGAGATTTATTCACTTGTTTATCTCTAAAATGACACTGTTTCCTAGGATCCAGGTCAGGTAGCTATTCTAATTATCATACTTCGTATAAAACTATTAAGTATAGTTATTTATCCTAATTTCATGAAATTAAATTTCATGATTTCTTAAATCAGACAAAAACTCCAAAAAATCATCCATCCTATGCCTAAAAGTCTCTCTTCTCATAGGTGTGGATAGACTGCTTTGAAGATCTTAATTTCTTATGATTTCGTCCTATATATCAGTATTCATAACTATTGTATTGATGTTTGGCATGATGAGACATTTCAGAAAGGTGAATATGAAAGGTAAGGAGGGATCACCTGTGCTGTCAAGAGAATAGACAAAGGCAGCTCAGGCTGTGTGCAAAACATATAGGGTTCAGAGCTGGATCACCTGGTTTTGAATCCTGACTCTGGCACGGACAAGCTGAGTAACAGTCGGCGAGTTTCTTAACCACCCTGTTCCTCAAAACTCTCGTATGCCCTACAGAGGGTAAAATTAGAACCATATACCGTATATCTGGAGGAATACATGTAAAACATTTTAATATATTTAAAACACGTGAATGTGTCTGGCTTTAGGAAGCCAGAGAGTAGGTATTTCCTATTCTTATTTAAGAAATGAAACTTCATAAGTACAGTTTAATTCCCTATATAAATACATCAAACTTTCTTCAACCCAAAGGTATCTATTAGCCTCGATTGGCTTTTTATAATTTATCATAAATATGAAGAATACATATATATATATATATAGTATATGCTGCATAGAGATATGAATGTATATATGTTCAGAGGAATGACTTATGATACATGTGTATGTATGTATAAATACGTATCAATGGCATAAATTTGTGTATTTACAAATATATACATAGTTAATAGATAAATGGGTACTAGCAGTACATCATATCTCTCTGCACATTTAATTCTACCAATGCCACCACTGTTTGCATCATTTAGTCATTCTACTTTTCTCTCAATATTACCATATATTTAGATAAATTCATGGATGCAGTCCCAGCATCCCATGTGGGCACCAGTTTGAGACCCAACTGCTCCATTTCCTATCCAGCTCATTGTTATGGCCTGGGATATCAGGTCTTAACACCTGCATGGGAGACCTGGAAGAAGTTCCTGGCTCCTGGTTTCGGATCTGCACAGCTGTGGCCATTGTGGCCATTTGGGGAGTGAACCAGCAGATGAAAGACTTCTCTCTCTGTCTCTGTCTCTGCCTCTGCCTCTCTGTAACTCTCTTTGCAATAAATAAATTAAAAAAGAGATATATTAGTTTTGATATAGATTGCTCCAATGAATTCACTTCCTTGTATTCAAATATTACAGTGATTGAATATACCATACTCCGATCATCACTTCCATGTCAATAAACATTTAAATTACCTTATTTGTTCCTATGAAGATCTGTGAACATTATTTACATATCTCTTTTTGTGTCTCAAATTTTCTAAAGGTGGTATATATGTAGGGATGGAAATGCTGAGTCTTAGAATATGTATGTATTTTATCATTCTATTTAAGGATAAATTGTTCTTCAAAGCATTTAATAATACATCTGATAGCTAAGTTTAACATTTCTCATTACATACCTTTATCAAAACTCAGTATTTTACATTATACAGTTCAAGTTTTTATTATTATTATTATTTGAAAGTCAGAGTTACACAGAGAGAGGAGAGGCAGAGAGAGAGGGAGAGAGAGGTCTCCCATCCACTGTTCACTCCCCAATTGGCCGCAATGGCTGGAGCTGCACCCATCCGAAGCCAAGAGCCAGGAATTTCTTTCGGGTCTCCCATGTGAGTGCAGGGGCTCATGGACTTGGCCCATCTTCTACTGCTTTCCAGGCCATAGCACAGAGATGGAGCAGCTGGGACTCGAACCTGTGCCCACATGGGAAGCCAACACTGTAGCTTTACCCGCTACGCCACTGTGCAGGCCCCCATTGCATGTCTTTTTAAACATTTGTTGTTGTGGCCTAATTCAGCATTTTAATTGTTTGTTGACTATTCAGATTTCCTCTTCTGTGAATGTAGCTCGTCTGTCTTTCCATTTCATTGTCTTGTTCCTGATATGTAGAATACTCTATACAGTATATACTATATATTTGATGCATATATGTAATTCAGATACCTTTGACAAAAACACCTATAAACATTGTTTTACTGTCACATGGAAGTTTTACATTTAGTGTATTCAAAATTGTCATTATTTTTATAATTCAGGGTTTTGGCGTTTTGTTTAATAAATGTTTGGCTCACTTTAAAGTACAATGAAACAAAATAGAAAATTGTATATATGGCATGATGCTATTTTCCTTTAAAGATTCATGAAATTTAAAAATTTTAATTGATTTTTATTATTTGAGAAATAGGAGAGAGGAAGACAGAGAAGGAGGGTGCTATACACCAGTGGATTCTCCAATTGCCCTCAGTGGTCAAGGCTGCGCCAGGCTGAAGCCAAAAGCCTGGAATTCAGTACAGGTTTCTGTATGGGTAGCAAGAACCCAACTACTTGAGGTATCACCTGCTGTTCCCAGGGTACATATTAGCAGGAAACTGCCACTTGGAGTGTAATCAGAGTTTGAACTCAGATTCTCCAATGTGGAATGTGACCACATTAACTACGAAACTCAGTGCCTACCCCTGCAAGAAAAAGATTTGGAGTAACAATCTTGTATAAGTGCTATTAGTGGTTTCTACTCCACAATGGCATTTTAGTCAATTTTGTTCATCCTTTCACTTTCTTCTATCCAATAATTTTATTGTTTTATAGCGACTGCCAATCATGGTGTAAGTTACAATAAAAATTTGAGAGGAGCAGGTGTCTAGTCTACCTGTTAAACTATTAAGAAGCTAGTTAGATTGCACATGTCCCACATTGGAATATCTGTATTCAGATTCTAGTCTCACTCTTGATTCCAGTTTCCAGCTGATGTGTACCCTGGGAGGCAGCTGATGATGGCTCAAGTAATTGGGTTCCTGACACTCAGTGTAGAGATCTTGATTGAGTTTCTGGCTATTACAGGCATTTGGAGAGGAAACTAACAGATGAGGATGCTCTGTCTCTCTGTGTGTCTCCACCTCCTTCCTTTGTTCCCTCTCTCCCTCTATGTGTCCTTCTCAAATAAATTAATGTTTAAAAATGTTGAAGAGACTGTGGATCAGATTTAGATGCAAAAACATAAACATTCTTGTGGACTGGAGATAGCCATCTAATTATCAAGTTGGAGACACCGGAAAGAAAATACAGTTCATGGAGTGTGACTTTTTCCTCATTTGGAATCCGTGGGGATCACACTTACTGAAGATCTGTTGATTATGACTGCAATCTCTTTTGCATCAGTATTCAAAACATTCCACACAGCCTTCTTCCAGGTTCTTCAAGTATTTTGAAAAATAACGTTTTCTGATTGAGTGTGTTTGGAAAAGGGAGGCTAACTGGGGAATGAGAGCAGAATGTTGACTAACCTGAAAAGAACGGGATAATTATCAAACAGCAAGCAGCCTCCATATAAAGAATGTGTTATTCTTCAGGACCCTTGTTTGACAGCTGGTATCTGCTTCACTCTATCAAACTGAGGTCTCTCTTCCTGATTAGGTCACTTCCCTTGATGATCATAATTCCTAGTGTCACAACAAGGCAGAAACAACAACAAAGCAGCGATAACAACAAAGTGTCTGGGCATTGACATAGCTTTCATCTTTTCAAGTTGTAAGGTTTTGTAAATTGTCTTCACTTTGTAAATGTGCAAAGGCAGACAACTATGTTTCTTTTCAAAGTGGGGCTTTTATCTAACAAATGATGCCATCAGACAGTGGTAGAGTTTCCTTTACCTCTCTCCTAACAAAGTACTTTTATCATTATTCTCCAACTGATCAAGTATGAACTGTTTCCTCCAGAGGGATTAAACAGGACAAAGTTGCTTTCTAAAGATGTTCTGTCATTGCAACATGAAAATGGAGTGTGGAATTCTCTAGTGAATCTGGACAGGCACAGGTTTTCTCCATACTTCAAAGCTCAAAGCCCCTCCTTCCGGGGAAAAAAAAAACAAAAAAACAAAACAACCAAACAAAACAAAAAAAAAAAAAAACTATGCTTTAGTCTCAGTTGTTCAGTTGGAAAAGATATGTTGTATAATTTCTATGGAGCCTCCTACTCAGCTCCCCTCACTGTCCTGAAAACCCCAACAGTCCAGCTGCCTTTCCTCCTCACTTTACAGTTCTCTCTACCAATACATCCCATGTGGATTATTTTTCATGTTTAGCTGTTTAGAGAGAAAGTCTTTCTAGTCCCTCCCTTGATGCACATGGAAAAAGCACTCAGGGAACTTCCTTTATAGGAAAACCAACAGATACATGAGAAATTACAAATTCGAGGATGTTAAAATATGTTCCAGACATGCTCCTTGGTTAACTGCCTCCGACTCCCTTCTGGGATGGTAACTATACACCACACTGTTTTTATGGCTCCAAGAAGACCAATTCTTTCCCAGTGTAGGCTGTAGAAGCAATCCAAGGGAGAAAAGTAAACGTCTATTTTTCTCATTTGTGCAGTTTACATGTCTAGGGATTTATATTGGATAATACTCATGTTCTTAAGCCTCCACACCCTAGTGAAAATTACTTATGCATCTTTTTTTACCGACCAGAAACCAAGGGGGCAGATATTTTCTGTGTCCCTATTTTGTTAACTGAGCATTTTATTTGAATACAATGCCTCATTCGTATCTCTGGAAATTCAACAATCCATGAATTTAGTACAAAACAGCATTTGCAAGCTAGCACAAATAGGTGCCTCCCTGAATTGCATCTCCTACATGTAGACCTAACTATAGTGTCCTATAAGGTAAACAAAATCTATTGACTTTTATCATCATGGTTATTATAGCTATCACATAGCTCAGAATTTTTCCATAAAATTTAAAAACATTTAAAGTATATGGAAATAGAGCTTCTGCACTTAATTAACCTGCATTAAAACAGCTCAAGTAACATTCTATTTTTTGATTGTTATGAGAAATTCTTTGCCTGTTATCTCTGGAGAGATCATTTCTGTCAATATTAAAATTAAGTATCATTTCAAATAGAATGACTAATTATTAAACTTAAAATGAATCCAGTATTATACAGTTAATTCACTCATTCCATCATGTTAACATTTTGTTATTCATTAAAATTATTTCTTTGAGTAGTATGCATGTGTTCAAAAGAGAAATTGAGTTAGCATTAAGTGCTCTGTGCATTTTTGATATAAATTTTCTTGTAGCATATTTAACCTAAATGATATGTTAACAAACTTTAGCTCAATTATAGATGAGGAAAAATGGTTCTCAAAAATCCAGTGACTACGCAAACCAATGAATAGAATCCTGGTTTCTGGATTTCTAATTTTTAAAATTCATTTATTTACTTAACCAAGGGAGAGAAGAGATCAGATAGATAGATAGATAGATAGATCTTACAACTGTGGTTCATTCTCCAAATGGCTACAACATCACAACATTCAGGTCTATTCCAGGCTGAAGCCAGGAACCAGGAATCCCCTCTCTGTCTCCCACATGAGTGTCAGGGTCCTATATAACTTCCTAGGCACCTTAGTCGGAAGCTGGATCTGAAGTGAAGTTTCTGGGTTTTCAACCAGCCCTCTCATGGGGGATGCCAACCTTCAGGTTTCCAGATTTGCAGTCCCCAGAACTAAGAATGAGACTAAGGATGATGGCACCAGTTTTATTATTAACAAACTAGCTTAATTCTAGAAATTCTTCTACCTTCCATTGCCTTCATATCTGAAGAACAAACTGTGTGAATCAGCTAGACACTGCCTAAGGAAGTGTTTGTCCTTATATTCTTCTATTGCATCTATGCTACTTCTAAATAATCTGTATGCCTTTTTAGTTTAGATTTACAAATTAAAACTCCCTCCTGCAGAAAGACTACTTCTGAAAGTAGAATAGGAAACTGTATTAGTAAGGGAGAATAGTTACTACATGAGCTCTCGGTTAATAAAATAATATTCTAATGTGCTTTTTTCTTTCTTTGGCACTAATTTCAGATGTACAAATATTATTCCTTTAGTATCCTTTCTCTCCAGAGTTGAGTAGTAAGCAGTCGTTCTGTGGAATATTAAAATGCAATATTGATTTTTAGCTAAGTAATTTGATCATTTAGACATATTAATCAATGCAGTTTTCAGAGTACATTGACTAACTGGTGACCGGTGCTGTGGTTAGAATATTCAGTCAAGACATACACTAAGATGGTAAGCCAAGATGGTGTCAAGAAATCTAAACATACTTTGGTATCCCCAGGATATTGTATTACCATTGAACAAATAAGTGAAATGATTAAGGTGAAAGGTCATATAGGATGAATGTTTGAGCATTTCTACCTTTGGGAAGACATATTCATAAGTTAATCCTTCAACGATGTTCAGAAAAGACATTCAGGTTATACCCAGGCAGAACCTTGTTTATTTTTATAGTTGAGAATTATAATAATTTATCAAACACTGCATGATAGACAAAAGAAAGCAGAGAATTAAATAATAAGATCCTATTCAAACCTTGGTCCACATAACGTAACATGTGAATCTTCTGGTAATCTGTTGCAAATGTAGAGTCTCAGTCCGTATTCTAGAATTACTAAATAAAATATCTCTTTTTAACAAGATGTATATTTAATTTAAAGTTTTTGAGGCCCTTAATTGAATGCAGTATAACTTTGAACATATTTTCCCAAAGTAGCCAAAATAGCTACTATTGAATGTCCCATTTTTCTAGATATCATGAAAAAATTTCTTTATATGCAGGACACCACTTTCTACAAGAGATATTATCCCCATCTCTTTCCCCTGGAGTTTAGAGGACCACAAACAAGGCGGTGTCCCAGCTGGTAGCTGCTGCTCTGGCCCTTACACCTGAGGAGTTTCCAACTCTAAAAGTTCACATTTGAAGTTTCCTTTCAGAAAGCAACAGAGCTTCCAACTGCATCACTCTTTTCCTCAAGTGCTTCTATGTCAAACCCTTGTCCCTAATACCCTTCGTTACCATAATTCTTAAATCTTTAAGGAAATAAGAAATACTTATTTTCATGAAGAGAATAAAAGAGGGTTATTTATTTTTTATCAAAATATATGTGGGCCGGTGCTGTGGTGCAGCAGGTTAAAGCCCTGGCCTGAAGTGCCGGAATCCCATATGGTCACCGGTTCTAGTCCCGGCTTCTCCTCTTCTGATCCAGCTCTCTGCTGTGGCCTGGGATAGCAATAGAAGATGGCCCAAGTCCTTGGGCCCCTGCACCCATGTGGGAGACCTGGGAGAAGCTCCTGGCTCCTGGCTTTGGATCGGTGCAGCTCTGGCCGTTGCAGCCATCCAGGGAATAAGTCAGCAGATGGAAAACCTCTCTCTCTCTCTCTGTAATTCTATCTTTCAAATAAATAAAATAAATCTTATATATATATATATATATGAATATATGATTCAGCACTAATGCTGTCGCATAGAGGGTTAAGCCCTCGCCTGCAGTGGGGGCATCCCATATGGGCAGCCTGTTCGAGTCCTGGATACTCCACTTCTGATCCAGCTCTGTTGATGTGCTCAGAAAAGCAGAAGAACATGGCCCAAGTGTTTGGACCCTGCACCCACGTGGGAGACTCAGAAGAAGCTCTTGACTCCTAGCTCAAGCCATGGAGCCATTTGGGGAGTGAATCAGCAGATGAAAGATCTCTCTCTCTCTCTCTCTCTCTCTATTTTTCCTTCTCTCTCTCTCTCTTTTAAATAAATAATAAAATAAATCTAAAAAAGTGCTCTTTTGTTGACCAAATTGCCATTTTGTTTCTGGGTTTTAAAAAAGTCTTTCCATTATACAAAACAAACTATGCCAGATTTGTTTTTGCTGAATTTCATAGATCCAAGATCTTTTGGTAGCACACTCTTTTAAATGTAGAATACCATCCCATTGTTGTGATTATTGTGTTATTAAAATATCTACCCTAGAAAGTAGCAAATTTTTCTTATTTTTGTGTACTGCTTCTGGGAAGCACAACACTTGACCTGCAGTAAGAATTTAATAGCATTTGTTGATCAAATGAACAAAGGAATATGAGACATAAAGAGTTTAAGTAATTGCTCAAAATCACACACAAACTTGAAGAATTATAACTATCAATCTTATGCTTTTTCCTCCAAACAAAGTTTTTTTTTTCCCAAATTCACTATCTCCCTAACAAATTAAATCAGAATTTCTGGATATGGAACTTTTATGTTGATACTGTTAAAGCTCTGCAAATATTCTAAGGTGCATCCAGCACTGAGAGCCACTCTCTACTTTGGACCATCTTATAACACAATGATAGAAACTCTTCCATTGTAATGAAAACTTGCAATTAAGGGATACTAAATAAATATGACAATTGAAAGGAAAACAAAAGGAATACAATTTCAATGAGCATGTAAAGATTAAATTCAGTTCTTTTGTTTAAAGCTAAGAGATGGAGCTCACATAATTATAGCCCCAAAGGATCGCAACTCTAAATATATATGCTTTATCTCTGTTGAATGATTGAAGAACTAGCTGAGACACAGCTTCTCAAATCCTCAACTCAGAAGTTGTAATAAAAAGTATTTTATATTCTTCTAAGTGACATTACTAAAATATAAGCACAATGAAGTATTTCATTTGCTTGGATCCTCCTAGATTTTTCTGTTATTAGGTTTTGACTATATCCAGCAGAGTTAGGTCAGTTTTGGCAACCAGAGCTGAATGTGGTTTGTCCAATGTGGTTAAACATGCTTAAGACCCAACACTGTCTGTGTATATGTTCAGAGGCTATGATAACTAATTTCTTCTTTACAATAACCACTATTAATCATCAACCTGCTAGTTGCTAGTTGTCTATCACTATATAGTTCTTTTATTTTGAGCCTCCAGATATAAAGTTTTAAAATATGAGTCTGTACTATAGAAATATTGCCAAGGATAAAATTTTCATAAAGTTATATATGCACATAAACTTTCCCAGGGAGACTAAAAACTGGAAAGTACTACCGAATACTGCTGAAGTGATTGCCATCTGCATCCCTGTTTAATTTGTTCTGTCCTTGTGCACAGTTCCAGTATTGAGGAGAAGAGTTCACTCTAGTCTCTCTTCTTTGTTCAGTTTCACCAGAGATTAGAGATTATGTCCCCTGATGCCCCTTCCTCTGGTAGGAGAAAATTTGCATTTATTTTCTTACTTAGGCTTAGTAAAGACATGCTTTTTCACCTCTTGCCCTACAAAAATATCTGCTTCATCTACTTGCATACATTAATTTGATTAAAGTTGAAATTTTTACTACAATGATGAAATGCTTCTGTTTGTATTCTTTACTAGAAATTTAGCCATAGGAATAATGTAATTTTGTGTAAATTTAGGCCAAGAGTTGTAATAGAAGAATTTTGAGGAGAAAGCAATCTAGACATCTTTCTCCAAATGTCATGTTTGCATTCACCTGGTAATGACAATGAGATTGCAAACCTATGTTACAGGAAACATATCTGTATTACAAAGTTCTTAATAAATAGGGTAAAGAATAAGAATTGCATATTATGCGGGAATATATATAAGCACAATAATTAATAGAAAGATATTGAGATATATATATATATATATATAAAAATAATCAAGGTTCAAATGATGACTAATAGGTTTTACCTCAGTGCTTTATATTAGCAGAATTAATGAACCTTAAATTTCCAAGGCACATGAGTGAATTCTAATATAATCGATCCAGTGACACTAAACAACTCATCAGCATGAATAACAAGAATAGTTTGATAGATACGTGCTTCCACAGATTCTTATTTCAGATTTGTGCTTTATCAGCCAGGAGTGCAGCATATAGAGCCAAGTGTCTTTCATTTACCCCCAAAGAGAAAACAGTTTCAAGATTTTGGAAAGTTTAACATGCAATAAAATGATAAATTTGTTTTGGTGCATTTTTCAAACCCATGCACATTTTTTTCATGATATTCATTTTCCATGAACTTTTGAAGATCCTTCATATTTTCTGAAGCCCAAGACTTTGCAGAAGTAAGTGCAATGGGGTTTCATCCTACAATTAGGGAGTCACATCATGGGAATGTGACAGTTCTAAGTGTCTAATTTTGGTTTTTTGACTATTCAAACTTATTAATATAACAGTATATACATAGGCAGATTTGTTTGGGCAGAGGATGTCTGTCTCACAAAAGCTATTGAAACTCCTCTTGGAATTAAAAGTTTGTACCAAGAAGAGTATCCTCTTCTTGTTATACAGTTATACACTTCCTCTCAGTTATACAGTATCTACTGTTTAAAACAGATAAAGGAAATCTTTAAAAATACCCAATGATATTTAGGAACCAATTTCAGTAGTATTAAAATGATCCTAAAAAGGATAAGTTTTTCTTGTGAACAGAAAATAAATTCCTGGTGATTTCCTTCCTGTCTGATGCTGTTTCAAAGGCAGGATTCCACATCCCGGCTTTATACTGGCTGGCTTGTAATAAGATTACATTACATTATTGTTCCTTTTATTTTTTCCAAAACTGTTCTATATTGAAAAAGACAGGGCCTTTTGCATCAAGCAGAACTAAACTCTAGTTTTTCTACTTATTGTGACTTTGGATAAATTTCCTAATCTTTCTGAATCTCAATTTCTTTATCATAAACCTAGAGAAATAAAATACATCTTACAATACTAGAGGTAAAAGTCAATATGACACATCACACAGCAAGTACTTCATTATTATTATCTAAGTAAATGAAATGAAGACCATCAGTGACTTTCAAGGAAATTCATCTAAATACTACTATTTTGAGGGATAAGTGACAGTCAACAAGTATATGTTTTTCCAATTAAAAAATGTTTTCCAGATGTCTATAATATCTAGTGATATACTGGATGATCACAACAAAATTTGGAAAAATCATTTTCTTAAAAGGGCATTTCCTAGAGACAGGCATTCAGCTTAGTGGTTAAGACACTGCATGGCATATCCTTAGTCTATATAGATGTATTTGGATTGGAGTTCTGGTACTGCTCTGGATTCCAGCTTCCTTCTAATGCATACCTTGGGAGGCAGCAGAAGTTAGCTCTAATAACTGGGTCTCTGCTGCTCAAGTGGGAGACACAGACTGAGTTCCTGTCTTCTGGCTTCTGTCTGGTCTAATCCCGGTAGACGTGGGCAACCTGGGAGTGATTTAGAAGATAGCAAATCTTGTGCTGTCTCTGCCTCTCAAATAAATAAATAAAAATCAACCAGTCAAAAACATTGCTTAGCCTTTGGAATCATACTGACTCCATTAAGAATTTCTATCTTCAAACTTTTCTAAAACACTATAATTCCTTACTCAACTTTTTTTCCTTCAGAACAATCTTAACTCAAACAAGTAAAAGACAATTTATTCGGAATTATTCTAGCATGACACACTTATATTTAATGTTGTGGTGAATAAAGACAGCACACAAAGCTCAGCACTGTTTTGGTCAGGGTTTTTGGTCCACAGTTCAAATGAAACTTCAGCATTTTCCTTAATATCCAAAGTAATTTGGCAAACAGAATTTGAAGAAAAGACATTTTCACTTCTGCTATGCAACGGCCATATGCTCCATAAATATTATTTAGCATCTCCATGGTGCATTCTGTGTGCACTCTGCTTTATAATCATTGCTATGGTCATTAGCATAAAAACCTTTTCCCCTAGTCTTTTTTTTCCATGCTTTGGATTTGAAATTTTATCCTTATTCATAGTTCAAGAACTTTGAAAACAAATAAGATGCTGCACAGAATACTTTAGGCAGCTTCAATCCCGGTGCTAATCTGCAGTTTGTAGCATAAAACTAAAGTTAAGCAAGCACATGGATAAAGACTAAGGAAAAAATAATATCGTGTCAGGATACATATAATATAAATATTTAATAAGGCAATTAGCCATAAAATAGTTATGTCTTTTACTCCTGCAAAATAAACTAATTTAAGGAAGAGCACAAAAATAAACTTATTGTCCTAAATACGTATGTACATAAGTATGAATTATTTAAATGTGTGTTTATGTAAGTACATCCTTCAACATACATATATCTATTATGCACATGTATTTTGTGTATGAGATATATTTTACATATATTTTATTTATGTATATCGTATGTGGTATATTACACATACTCATATATTCCTGTTACATTTCCTTTTCTTATATGGTTATTATTTAATATTAAAAGTTAATATGAGGGGCTGGCGCCACGGCTCACTAGGCTAATCCTCCGACTGCAACGCCTGCACACTGGGTTCTAGTTCTGGTCGGGGCGCCGGATTCTCTCCCGGTTGCCTCTCTTCCAGGCCAGCCCTCTGCTGTGGCCAGGGAGTGCAGTGGAGGATGGCCCAGGTGCTTGGGCCCTGCACCCCATGGGAGACCAGGAGAAGCACCTGGCTCCTGCCTTTGGATCAGTGCGGTGCACCGGCCTCAGCGCGCTGGCCATGGCGGCCATTGGAGGGTGAACCAACGACAAAGGAAGATTTTCTCTCTGTTTCTCTCTCTCTCACTGTCTACTCTGTCTGAAAAAAAAAAAAAAAAAAGGTAATATGAGGATACGAGGAAAATGGCAAAGTTAAGGCAGTGATCAGATGAGCATGGAAACCCACATCCATAAAGTCATTTATCTTTTATCAATGAAGGATAGATATTTGCTGGAAGAAGCCTAAGAAAGCGATAGAACCCACGTTAGAAAACCAGGTCAGGTGCCCAGCACAGATCTTTCAGTGAGACTTGTGATCTTTCGTGTGAGACTTGAGAGAAGTTGTTCTTGTGAATTATCAAAACTTCAGTGATGGGGGTGCAGAATATCATGCTTTTTAAAATAGATTTTGACTACTGAAATCACATGTAAAACATATAACTACTAATGTGGAATGCTTTCTTCTAATACTGATCTCATATACGTTAAAGAAAACAAACTCTGAGTCAACTCTTCCTCTGTAGAATATTATTCTTATATTATTTCATATTATTAATATTATTCTTATTTAATTATTACTAAATTAATATCATATTATATATCATATATAAAATTGTATATTATATATCATTAAGTATAATATATAATATTATTAATATTAATATAAAATTAATGAATTAATATTCTTATATTATGTTTTAGGTTCTTATATTATAATAAATATATCCTTATCTTATATTCTTATAAAGCTGCATGTCTTTGCATAGACATATTTCTAATTCATGTAAGAGATATTTCTGTAGATTTGACTGAGAATCACATTTTCATAAAACAGATCCTATATATCCTATATTTCAAAACCAAGTTGTTTTTAATTGTAGTCTCTCATTTGTGTTGTTAGGTATATGCAAATTCTTTATTTTAATGAAGTCCAGAGATATGAAGAATGAGAAATAGACAAGAAATTCAGCTTGAAGAAAAAAGGTAAAATCATCATCTCATCAAAAATAATATTCAAAGAGTTTGTAGATCAGTCAACATGTACTCAGCATCGTTTGTTTTCAGGGAATTCATATTAAAACAACCACCAGATACAACTAAACACCCAACATAATGATAAAAATTAGCTGAAAAGCACACATGAATTTATTAAAAGAAGCATGTACAAGAATATTAATACTAGAATTTAGCAAACTAGTTACAAACCAGAAACAATCCAAACATCCATCAACAATGGAAAGAATAAATGCACTGGTGTATTTATTCAATGAAATTTGAATACGGAAACTTTTGACAAAGAATGGTATATAAAACCACCTGGATAGTTCTAATAAATGTAATATTAAGCAAAAGGTGTCAACCATAAAAAATACAAACTATTTTATTAAGTTCAAAAACAAATATCCCTAATCTATGGTATAGAAGAAGAATCATGGTTTCCTCTAGGTAGTAACTGAGAAGTAAAGACTAAAAAGAGAGGCAAAGGAGTTTTCCAGGCTGAGGTTATGTTTCTTTTTGGCAATGCTCTTTTTTTTTTTTTTTTTTTTTTTTTTTTTTTTTGAATAGGCAGAATGGACAGTGAGAGAGAGAGACAGAGAGAAAGGTCTTCCTTTGCCTTTGGTTTACCCTCCAATGGCCGCCACGGCCGGCACGCTGAGGCCAGTGCACCGCACTGATCCAAAAGCAGGAGCCAGGTGCTTCTCTTGGTCTCCCATGGGGTGCAGGGCCCAAGTACTTGGGCCATCCTCCACTGCACTCCCTGGCCACAGCAGAGAGCTGGCCTGGAAGAGGGGCAACTGGGAGAGAATCCGGCACCCCAACCGGGACTAGAACCCGGTGTGCAGGCGTTGCAGTTGGAGGATTAGCCTATTGAGCCGTGGCGCTGGCTGGCAATGCTCTTTTAAGTCATTAAATTTTACATGTACTCTTTCTTCATTTTTCTATGAGTCAGTTAAAACTTTTACAAAGATTTACTTTATTTATCTGAAAGGAAGAGTCAGAGAGAAAGAGAAAGCGAAAGAGACAGAATCTTCCATCTGCTGGTTTACTCTCCAAATGGATGCAACTGCCATGGCTGGGCCAGGCTGAAGCCAGAAGTCTGGAGCCTCTCTTGAACTCCCTTATGGGTACAGGGGCCCTTTTACCTGGGCCATCCTCTGTTGCTTTCCCAAGCACATTAGCAGGGAGATGGATCAGGAGCAGAGCAGCCAGGCCAGAATCAAAGCCCATATATGATGCCGGCATTGGAGACAACAGGCTTAACCCGCTAATCCACAGTATTAGACCCTCAGTAAAGAGTCTTGAACTATAACCAACTTATCTTTGATAAAGGAGCTAAAATCATCCCTGTAGCAAGGACAGATTGTTCAACAAATGGAGCTGGGAAAATTGGATCTCCTAGTGCAGAAATATGAAACAAGACCCTTACCTTACACCTTACAAAACAATCTACTTACAAAGGATCAAGGATCTAAATCTACAACCCAATGCCATCAATTTAGTAGAGAACATTGGGGAAACTCTTCAAGACATCGGCATAGGCAAAGACTTCTTGGAAAAGATCACAGAAGCACAGGGAATCAAAGCCAAAATTGACAAATGGTATTACATCAAGCTGAGAAGCTTCTGCACTGCAAAAGAAACACTCAGTAGATTGAAGAGGCAACTGACAGAATGGGAGAAAATATTTCCTCCTTTCTCTCCTATTCTCACTCTTAATTTTTATAAAGATGTACTTTCAGTTTACTTTATTCTCATAACATTAACCTTACATGGAGATTAAGAAAGTTTTGAACTCTAAAGCTAACCATATTATCTCTTAGAAATTGGTAAATGGTTTGAAGAATAGAAATTAGCTGTTGGCTTGTTTTGTTGAAAATGAGAAAATATATATCTCCTGAGCATCCAACACCAAGCCAACAAACTCCATCCTTTTTCCTAATAATATAGTTGTTATTTTACTGAATTACTTATCTGAGGTTTGCAAATTAGAGATACATATGCAAATTTGTTTTTAATTTATACTTTATTTTCTGCTTTGGAATTTAAACAAGTTACATCATAATGGCTCAATATTCAAAAATAACTATAGAATAAAATCTAATTTATTAGAATGTGAATTCCAGAAAGCAAAGAATTGTCTTTATTTTAAAAGAGTGGTTTATTTATTTTAAAGTCAGAGTTAGAGAGAGAGGGAGAGACAGAGAGAGCAGAAGCTTCCACTTAATGTTGACATGTCAGGGGTCTGCCCATCTCTGAGAGGCATGATATGTCTCTGTAAGGCATAATGGTGACAGTGGATCTTATAACAAAAAGAATATGGGAAGGCTTTAGGGACATAATAATGTGTCCACATAAACAATTTACAAGATATCAGTGGGGGGCGGTTCTGATGATTTTCTTTTCTTAAGAACTGGTTATTTTTTATAACTATACAAATGTCAATTTTAAATTTTCTTTGCTGGGCCCACAGTGACCAACTTTTTTTACCTTCCTAGAATCAAAGAAAAAAGTGGCCAGTAAAAAAAAGGCTGTTTTGAAGTTTTTATTTGAAAAGCAAATTTCCTCTCTTATTTCTGCCTGTGCTCCAGAATGCCTAATTTGAAGTCAAATGATTTGCTGAGGCATTGCAACAGACTGAGCTGTGCATAGCAGCTGCATGTTTATGTCTAATCCACAGACAGGAGGATGAGTCCATAAAATATGAGAATGTGATTATCAAAGCTTTACAATAAGTAATACTAGGTAAGCAGGTACAAGGCTGGCTGTGTTGAACTGGTCATTGGCCATAGATACCAAACATGATGTAAGGCACCAATTAATTTCAATTTTAATTTCCAAAGATTTTTGGAAACAAATGGACTTAAAATTATAAGCAATCACATTTACTACACTTCTGTTCATTCTGTCATCATTCACTTTGAACCCATTGTTCTCAGAATATGAAAGTGCTAGAGTTAGATATGTGAAACCTGTGTTAACAAGGATAAATAAAGCGTAGTTCCTTCATGGCCATAAATGGCATTTCCCCTCTCTTGTCATCAGTTCATTTGTTGTTGTTGTGTAACTGAAGGAAAAAATACACATCTTAACAGATGGGGATAATGTGATTAAATCAAATGAAGCGCACTTTGAACTACTGGAGCCAATACACATTGCTATACCAATCTCATTCCTGAGGTAAGTGGCAAGGGTTTTATTACAAATACTAGTCAACTTAGTTAAGATGCATTTTACTTTTTAAAATGAATTATTTACTTAGATAACTATCTTTTTATGATGTTTTCTCATTATACTTTTTAAACTGTGAGAAACTAAAGTTACAGTTAAGTCACTAGTTAAGGGGATAGACTAGAGAGCAGTGTAATACTGCATTGAATGTGAACTTCACCCTTCATATATCTGACAATGATAAAAGCTCTGAAACAACTAAAACAAAAGTATTTAAGCTTATATTAGTGTCTTTTTTATATCTGAATAAATTTTTAAACTCTATTTTGGGTATCCCTCATAAACTCTCAAAGGGTTGTTGACTAACTAAAAGCAACTTGAACATCCAATGTTTGTGGAAATTGCTCTTCTAGAATGATCAGGTTGTGTGGAAATCGCACATAAGTTCTTGAAACTCAAAACTCATGCTGAGTAAATCTCTTCTTAAAAGTCCTCAGGAAGTGTGAAGACTTTCCTCATTGTTTCTTGAGAAAAAAAAAAAAAGAGATTAGACTGATGAGGATGTAACAAAGGCTGAAAGGTCTCTTCCAGGCGAGAGATGTGTGGCGTGTGAGGCACAAGTGATACAGATTTGACACTGGAATTCTCTTCTCAGCTTTGCTTTGCATATTTTGATTACTACAAAGATGTATGGCACAAATAGTTTGTCCCAAGTTACTTATCTTTCTATTGTAGTGAATTCATGGATATGACGGATATGACAGATAAATGTTATAACACAAAGCGTGCATATTTAACTTCTGTTATTGCTATTATCATTTTTGCTATATTCCAGCACAAGTAGCAATTTATATTAGATCAAGTTTAGTTGTTGAATTTCCTAGTTTTCATGATTTGTGAGGCCAACACAAGGGAATACTTTCTATCAAGGCTGGACTGAAAATTTCAGAATTGGGTATGCCTTGTTTGATAAAAAGATTTACTTATTTATTTGAAGGACAGAGTTACAGAAAGAAAGTAAGAGATAAAAAGAGAGAGGGAGAGAGGGAGACAGGAGAGAGGGAGACAAGGAGAGAGGGAGAAAGTGAGAGAGGGAGGGGGGGGGGAGAGAGAGAGAGAGAGATCTTCCATCCTCTGGTTCCCTCCCCAGATGGCTACAACAGCTGGAGCTGGGCCCGACCAAAGCCAGAAACCAGGAACTCCATCCTGGTCTCCCATATGATTGACAGGGATCCAAGTATTTGGGCCATCTTCTTCTACTTTCCCAGATGCATTATCAAGAAACCAAATCAGAATTTAAGCAGCCAGGACTCCAACATACACCTATATGAAATGCCAGCATTGCAGGCAGCGGCTTAACCAACTGTGCCGCAAAGCCAGCCCCAAGGATCTGATATGTTTAAGAAAAATAGTAAACAGCCAGGATTGCTCAGGAGACAACAATCCAGTAGGTACGTATGATTGGGTTAAAGTCAACTCAATTTTGACAATCCAATATATGGTAATCATATAATTTTATAGTATGTTGTGTTTTACAATTGTGTTTATTTGAAAGAGAGGGAGGGAAGGAGATGAAAGGGGGTGAGAAAGAGAGGTGTCCCCCATTTGCAGGTCACTACCCAAAGCCTGGAGCTAGGAACTCACTCTTGAGTCTAATGTCCTGGGAATGTGTTTTCCTATTCAGTAGAAAGATGATCTTTATATAATCTTAGACATAAACATGAATGTCTGTATATATATTAGGTAATAAAAGTGAACAACTCTTTACCAAATATTTTACACACAGAAAACTAGAGGACATTCATCATTGTACCCTCACCATAATCTTAATGTGATATGAACTTTTCTTATCAGAAGAATATGGAAAAGATTTAATCATGTGTCTGAGAGCAAAGCATTTTTCAGTACTGGTAGGAGTATCTGATTTTGGCAAATTGACTCCAAAGCCTGTGCGGTATTAGAGATATCATTTTTGGGGGTATAATAATCTGATTCAAAATTTAAAAATATAGCACAGAGTACCACTCCATATATCATACTTCATATTTCACAAATACAATACATACCTGGGAAAGCAGTGGAAGATGGCCCAAGCACTTGCCCCAAGCCACTCACCCACTTGGGAGACTCAATAGGTACTGGTTTCAGTTCACTGAAGACATGGAAGAGTGAACAAAGAGCTAGAAGATATGTCTCTCTCTCCCACTCTCTCTGTAACTCTGACTTTCAAACAAACAAGCTTAAAAAGGGAGTTGGGGGGTGGGTCAAAGACTGGTGCATAATTGGCTATTATGCAAAATACTAATGTGAACATTCATATACAAGTTACTGCATGTATGCATTTTTTCATTTCCCAATATACCTAAGAGTAGAGCTGTTGAATGTAATTGTTCCCATCACTGCTATATTCACACAAATTAGGATGCTTAAATCAATCAAATTCATTGCTCCAATTCAGTCATGCATTGGAAATGGGTGTCTCTGGGATAAATTCACAGTGTCAGCAGGGCTGGGCGCCTCCTCTAGGCTCTTGGGAGAATCCAGATTTATCCAAGCTGTGAAGGCACAATTGCATTCAACTACTCTACTCCTAGGTATATTGGGAAATGAAACAATGCATACATGCCATCATAGCCAAAAAGTATAAACAATGGACAAATAGATAAATAACATGTGGAGTGCACTTATCATGGAAATTTATTTGAATGTAAAAAAGAATAAAGTGCTGAGCTGATATATGGTATAAAGAGTAACACTTGAAAACCTTATGCTAGTAGGTTAGCCAGTCTTGTAAGACCATATGTAACCTGATTATTCTTATGGAAAATGACAACTCTTATCTTCTGCTTGCTTTTTAATTGGGTTATGTGTCTTTTCATTGAAATTCACTATTCAGTTATGGAGTGAGCATTTGGCATAGCAGTTAAGCACCACTTGGGGTGCCCACATACCATACTGGAGTGCTGAATTCCAGTCCTGGCTCCACTCCCCATTATATGAGCCATCACTGTTGTCTCTGAGGTATGTGTTAATAGGAAGATAGAATCAGGAACTGGAGTAAGAAATCAAACCCAGATACTACAAAACTGGATGTGGGTGTATTAACCACACAGCTAAACAACTTACCTTATATTTTTAGTTACTTGAAACTATCTATAACAACTGCTTTTAAACTTTAATCTTTTAAATACATACAACATTTTGTCATTTGGAATCAATAACACTGACTTTTTTTGTAATTCACAGATTTCTTTGCTTATTGTGCATGCATTAACTTTGATAGTAAAAATTATAGAAACTCTTGATTCTTTTATTCTGTTATTGTTCATTTTTTCCCTTAAATGTTATTTGGATGATTGATGTACAATTAATTGTGCTTGATATTTGTTTTTTTTTTTTAAGGAGCTCTGAAAAACACAAAGAGTTTTCAAGATCCATTAGTTTTGGAGCTTATCATTTGATTTTAGGCTTTGTCAAGATAGGTCCAGAATGGACTTTATTCTGCAGTTTAGTTTTTATTCCCTAAATTGGCTCTTCTGAGTTCTCAGATGAATGCTTGATGCACTGATAGGGACTTTTTGTGTTTCTTGAGTTTCACTGGGCTGAACATTCAATGCCACCATCATTGTATGACGGCTCATGTCTCTTCCACTTTCAACCCTGTATCAGCTGCCTTCTGGAAATATCTGGACCTGCATATGCATGTGGCAGCCCACCCATAAGTCAGGAAATTACAAGGACCCCTCACACAGCCTTCTGGCTCCTCTCTTTGATACACTGTCCAGTTCCTCTAGCTGCTTCAAATCCTTGAGTTCCTCAGAGCATCAGAAATGCAAAGCTCTCCTTATATTTCAACCTTTTGTACTTTAGTTGGAAAATTGTCCTCAAGCAGAAATAAAGAGCAATTATAAAGCTCACTCAAAGTTTCCTTCCTCTGAGGAATAATAATATTCTATTGCTTCTTGTCCAATGTCAGAAAATCTTTTTGTCTCATATATTTTATCCAGAATTATGGTCATTAACAAGTAGAAAGCTAATCTATTGGTTACTTCATCATAGCTGGAAGTCAGACAGAAATTTTTATGAATATTTTAAATAATAGTAATCACTTCTCAATGTTGGAAATACTATAACATGTTTTGAAAATATATGGTGATTTCTATTAATTTAAATTTCATTGGCTGATATATTTGAGATGAACAGTTTCATGCAAATGCTCATAGTTAAAATAGTGAAATATTTTAATATTTTTAAATGATAAATAAGAGTTCAAATCTATGTTAAAATATAACTACATATTGGCCGGCGCCGCGGCTCACTAGGCTAATCCTCCACCTAGTGGCGCCGGCACACCGGGTTCTAGTTCCAGTCAGGGCGCTGGATTCTCTCCCGGTTGCCCCTCTTCCAGGCCAGCTCTCTGCTGTGGCCTGGGAAGGCAGTGGAGGATGACCCAAGCACTTGGGCCCTGCACCCCATGGGAGACCAGGAGAAGCACCTGGCTCCTGCCTTTGGATCAACGCGGTGCGCTGGACGCAGCGCGCCAGCCGTGGCGGCCATTGGAGGGTGAACCAATGGCAAAAAGGAAGACCTTTCTCTCTGTCTCTCTCTTACTATCCACTTTGCCTGTCAAAAAAAAAAAAAAGAAAGAAAGAAAGAAAAAGAATAAAAAATATGACCACATATGCTATAGTGATGTGAATAAAATATATGGCTAAAATTGTATGTGTAGAAGTAACAGCAAATCATTCACAGTTCTTCTGCTTGACCAGGGAAAATATCAGTGGAAATGAATTTTAAATATATCTTAATCTTATTTGGGTAAAGGGGAATGTGGAATAAATATTGTGTTGAAAGCAGACTGATGTAACAGACTTTAATTTTTTCAGTACGGGATCATTTTACTAACATTTTAGTTTGATTTCTTCCTCACTTAATAGGTGCTAGGCACATTTATATGACAGCATATTTAGATTTATATTATTTTGAAAAACTTCATAATATTCTATTGCATCAATACATTATAAAAGTTCTACCTATGAGCAGGTGTTAGGTGTTAAGAGTTAAGACTGAAACACAGGATTCCCGCATCGCATACCAGTCTACCTGGATTTGAGTGCTGGCCCTGCTCCTGATTCCAGTTTTCTGCTAATGTGTACTGTGGGAGGCAAAAAGTGATAGCTCAAGTACTTGGTTCCCTTCCACCTACACGATATTCTCAGATTGAGTTCATGGCTTCATTCTGACTCAGTTGTGGCTGTTGGATGTCTGGGGAGGGTAACCCAGCACATAAGAGATATCTTCTTCTTCTTCTTCTTTTTTTTTTTTTTTTAAGATTTATATATCTACTTGAAAGTCAAAATTACACAGAAAAGGAGAGGCAGAGAGAGGTCTTCCATCTGCTGGTTCACTCCCCAGCCGGTCGCAATGGCTGGAGCTGCGCTGATCCAAAGCCAGGAGCCTCCTCCAGGTCTCCCACATGGGTACAGGGGCCCAAGGACCTGGCCATCTTCTACTGCTTTCCCAGGCCACAGCAGAGAGCCAGATCAGAGGTGGAGCACCCGGGACACGAACTGGTGCCCATATGGGATGCCAGCACTACAGGCAGCGACTTTACTCACTACACCACAGTGCCAGCCCCAAGAGATATCTTTTTGATTCTCTCTCTCTCTCTCTCTCTCTCTGCTTTTCAAATAAACAGGGTATTTTTAATTTAAAAAATTATTTAAATACCTTTTTTGATGGACCTTTAGACTACTTCTAGCTTCTATATTTCAGAAATAAACATTTGAGGAAATGAAATTGTTACATAAATTAGTTAGACATATTTTAAAATATTATGTATGTTGACAAGTTGCCCTTTAGAAGTTTACAGTGGTTTACAATCCCTCAATGTTTATCTAGCAATAAACGTTTAAATATTGCTAAATAAAATATATCTAACCATAAATTGGAGTGACTGTTTCCAAAGGCTATAAGCCAATTTGCAGTTTGTATGATTTCCATGTTTCTGATCTACTTGAGAAAAAAAACAACTGTGTCATAATATTACATTGTTTTATTTCTAATTTTGAGAAGGCTATTATAAACTTAATATCCATATAATGTTTACTTCAAAGTGTTCGTGATAAATAGAATTAAAAAACAAATTTTGCAAAAATTTTGACTCATGAATACTTTTCCACAACATGTAATTTCCACAAACTTTTTGAAATCACTCATGTTATTCCTGTGTACTTGTCTGTGTCTTATAAAACATATTTCTACCAAGTTACTGTATTTCCTCCATGTAGGCATATTTTGACTTCTTTATTTACTTCACAACTTTGCAAACGATTTTAACTACTCAGAATTTCAATGTCTTCATATATATAATACTATAAGCGACAATTCTTAATCATTTTAATAATATAAAATACTTGTTAATGATTAACTATTTCTAAACTTTTTCAAAGCCATTGGTATAGTGAGGATGTTAACTCCTGGTACACTCGTGCCGTACAATGACATTTGGTCAATGTATGACAATAAAAATGTTACTATTCAGGTGCATAGTAGACTCTAGCATCTAGATTTATATAAGTATACTCCATGTTACCGGTACACTGAGGAAGTCACATTTGGACATACTTCTTTAAGATATCCCTATCACTAAATTACACAACTATGTTAAAAATATAGTCAACTTTGACAAGAACTTAGGAGACCAAGTCCTGAGGCTGAATGTGGATATTTACCACACATAGATATTTTGTTTGGTTGTTTGCTGTTTATTTCAACCTATTTTTATACATCATCAATGGAGTTAATTATGTACTTCTCCCCCACTCCTATCTGCGTTGGCAAGCTTCAGGCATACTTAGGTGGAGTGCCAGATGTACCACGGGCAATAGAAGGAATCAAGAAGGCAAGTTTACCACATCTGGGGTGAAAAAAAGGTCGGGGACCTGACTTAATCTGCTTATCAACAGGACCTCTATATATAGTGGAAATCATTTAGTGAAACTGACACTAAGTAGCATCACTGATTGTGAAAATCTTATTTAACAGTGGGGCCATATGTGTTAGCTCATTTCCTTTTCCCTCTGTGCCAGAATTTATAGACTTCTCAGAGGTATCTGATTCTCTGCAAAGGATGAGAACTTCTTTTCTGCCAGGAACAAATGAAAAATCATCTAAGGTAAATTTTAAATAGCAAAATAATGTTGTTCTTTTCTTAAATGGCAATAGAATTTTTATTTTTTTCTCATATCACAAGACACCTCTTACTTTCTTCTTTATATATATATATATATATATATATATATATATATATATTTTTTTTTTTTATGGGAGAAGCTCCTGTCTCCTGATTTCAGCCTGGCACAACCCTGGCCATTGCGACCACTTGAAAAATGAACCAGTGGATGGAAGATACCCTCTCTCTCTCTCTCTCTCTCCCTATCTCTCACTGTTTCCCTCTCTCTCTCTAACAACAACTGTCAAATAAATAAATAAATCTTTAAAAAAAGACTATGTAAGATAGTTGTCTGGTAATTTGTTCAGTTGTGTATTTAAAAGAAAATATTTATTGAGTGCTTCTTTTGTGCCAGAAATCGCACCAATGATTCATTTACAATATCCTTATGCAGAAAGCTTCATATTTTAATAGTAGACTGATTGAGAGTTGCAGGATTCACTGAGTCAAAATTTTCCTAATTGCCCAAAATTCTTTTGATGCCAATAAACAAAGCAGCTAAGCCAAAAGCAAGCTAACAGAATATTTCATCAATCATCCACTCATTTAGTAACCAAACATATGTTGAGTACTTATAAGTGGCAGTATTGGGATTATGTATTTTAGAGATTAAAAAGAGATTTGTCCTGTCTCCATAAGCTTATATTCTAGGAAGACATGATGAAACATAGCCTACAATTAATTGTATAACTAAAAGTTAAAAGGAAGCAAATATGGGCTTCTGGTTGATTTGGGTGACACTGAAAGAAACACACCATTCAAGGTGCAACTATTTTATTATAGTCATGTTAATTTCATTAAAGGGAAGAAAGTAACAGTTACCAGCCTTTAGTGAAAACCAGAGAGAAAGATTCAGTCACCAAAGCTAACTATAAATTAAGAAGTCCACCACAAAATATAATGAAAATAAAATACAAGAATATGTGATTTTTGGCTATGTCTGGCTAAATTGCTTTTGTGCTTAGAACATTTTATTTCATACTCTCTTTATACTATAATTCCTTTGAGTAGTTATAATTCTTATGAAATTCAAAGTATTATAGCAAATTCAAGTACTGAACAATAGTGCAACATATCTTTATGGTGTTAAAACATTGGAGAGACATAAAAAATCTCCTTGAATAACCCAAAGGTGTGATAGAGAAAAGGACCTAACCTCTTCCAGTGCTCTGGGTGATACGATACCCTTATAATACTGTTGAAAAGAAAAGTACTACAACATGTAAGTTGCAGGTGCAAAAGTCTATATTATTTGTAATCATCATTTCAACAATTGCAGAAAACCACCTTAAGCTTATGAACATCTTTTATTCAGCAGATGTTTGTCAAGAGCCCTCTAGTGATAATTTTTGCTTCTTAGCTAAAAAGAAATCTATGAGGTTATTTTCCCATTTACTCTATTTTGCTGATTTCCAATAGAGGAAGAAAATCCAAGACCCTTAGATGAGTGTTTCCTAAAGTTGCTCATTTCACAAGTGAATGTCTGGTACATAACTACTTTCCATAAACATTTTGGGAATAACAGACATAAAGTAAATAAAACATAAGAAGAGAAATGGGAAAATAGGAAATAAGTACAATAATACAGAAACCTAAGAGATTATTATTATTATTAAGTCCCAGAGTTGTGCGTTGTTGGCACAGAGGGTGGGAAGAAAGGGAAGCTATCCTTGAAGTTAATTTCCTGAACTCAGTCATCAACATCAGAAATAACGCAAAGTGATACCTGTGCTTAACTGTATGTAGTCAATGTACTATGCTAATGGTTTGGGAAAAGAGGAACATATCCCACAATATGCATACAATTTAAAAAATTGAAAATTAGTAATAAAAAATAGAAGCCGCCCTGTTAAATAACACATGACACTATTCCTAGGATTTTTTTTCATTTCTTTTACTTTCTCACTCCTCTTGTTCTCACCACTGATTCACAGTATCAGAAACACATTGAGAATATATTTATACAAGATAAAGAATGTCTTTATTTTTTCTGCTTTTTCAACAGTACTAAGTATATGTCAGGGATGTGTTAGTGAAGTTTCTGAATGTTTAAACATTTAAGATTTGAGGCCTCCAAGGTATGAGAGTCTAATTCATGCTGGCAGTTGACAGTTTGTTGGCAGTTTACACGTGGTAAGCGCACCTTACTCTGTCATCCTGTTTTCACAAGCTACTTACCTGTCACACTGTGAGTGGCCATTGCTTCACTTCCACAAAGGATGTCTTTTTAATATTTTTTTCCTTATGGAAATTTGAAGTGACTGTGTGGTGAAGGCAACATAATCAGTCTTCATGATGACTTCACATCCACATCCTATATATCAAAATACCATAAATGTAATATAAAGAAACAAACTGGTTTGGAAACTTTAAATTATGATCTAATATTGACTATAATTTGAAAGTCAGGTACTTAGTTAAAATGTTAATTTTCTGTTTTAAGAATCTATTCTTCTACAGTAGAAGTACTGAACAGATGAAAAGATCCATGGCAAAGCAGTAACTCATAATCCAACAGTTAGATATATTGTTTATCCTCCCAAGCACTCTGTGACAGGGCGTTTGTCTGGTCCTGAGGACTATCATATGCTAATCACAAGTGCACACAGAGACAGTCACCATATCCCTGTGATGATACTGCCAGCAAACGTGCACATATGCTCATTGACTCTGAATGCAGATGAACCCAGGAAGGATAAAATTATACCATGCAAGAAATGGTTTAGAAAGAAAGGCAGAGTAGAAAACCCTAAAATCACCACAGATAAGAAATTTGATTTCCTTAGAAGATAATCTGAACACACTAAAATATTGTCATGTTGTAGGTGCAACTTGACTAACTGGGGAATAGAAAGTGAGTGTGGGCATCAGAGAGAATGATGCGTTTTTCACCCATCAAAAGTTGAGATGTACAAGAGTAAAGAAATTAGGGTTCACCTCAAAATTCAACTCTAACGGAGCCTTCATAAATCTATTTAGTCTTCTTTGCATTTTTAAAGTGTCTAGCCTAGAATATAATTGGAGGAATAGGAATGGAAATGTGTTCCTCATATCACCAACATGTAAAATCCTCATGTGTGCTTTTTCAAAACAAATGTTTCAAAAAGAGTTAAGGCTGTTATTTGAAAACTCATAAGGGCACTTATTTCCAGTATCCTTGACAAATTCATTAAAATGGGAATTAAAACAAAGAGGAGAATTCTGACTCAGAATAGATATTTAACCAGCTATTGTTTAAAAATAAACATGCAATGCTCTCCATCAAAGGTTAATATCAAAATTAGAGAAGTATTATACCATTCATAAGACCAAGTACTATTTTCGTGGTAATATCAGTTGATGACCATATGTCAAATAAATGCCAGGTCTGGTAAGATGAGTTGATTCAATGACAAACACATTCCATATAAATCACATCAGAAATTATTAGGATTAGAAATATTTTACTTTGGTAAGAGAACTGAAACATAGAAATTATAGTACTTTAAGAACTGAATTGTTAGTTCATGGTTAAGCATTAAAAGAAAACTGACAATGACTCTATCAATAAATAATTCATTACTGAACAAGAGAAATGCTATTAAAATTGAAATTGAGGATTTCCAAATGAACAATGCTAAAGACTAGGTATCATGAAGTGTATTTTGTAAAGATTAAAAGCCTTGCAAAGAGAAGAGTTGATTTAGTTTGTTTCAACACACAAGAAAGAAAATAGAAACAAAAAGCCACTCTTGGTTGAAAAATAATTGTCTGAAAATTGTTTTAAGCAGGAAATAAAAATTGTACAAACTGACAGCCAAATTTTATTAAAATTATGATAGAAGATAAAAGGAGAAGTTCAAAAATTCAAGCACAAATCATACATCAATTATTTAAATAAAAGGGATAGCAAGGAAATTGAAGTCTTTCTAGACCTTTCTCATTAACAAAACATTTGATATATTCATTTGAGAAGCATATATCAGAGAGGATGTTTAGCATTCACTTTGTGGAATTTTATAGATTGCTTTGCAGTATCAGAAAACAAATTCAGAAGTTTTGACCTTATTTTGTTCTTTTAAATATTCATTTTTTTCCAGAACTCCTTAATGCACACAGAGTGTAAAATCTTACTTTCACATACTGAATATATAAACTGCATTGTAGTTAACAGTTACTCACTTCAAATGTGAAGGGTAGAAAATGGGAAAAGGAGTGAAGGAACACAAAAAAGAAAAGAACAAAGCAACCATATGATTAATTTAAATGAGAAAGAAAATGATAAACCCTCTGCAGCCAGAACATTTGCAGAGATTTTAATAAACTATATACCTTCACAATGGCAGGGACTATACCGATGCTTGGTAAATATTTACTTAAGGAAGACCACAAAATACCTTTTATTGAATATTTAAAGGGGCTGGGTCACAGTTGGAAGATCTCTTGGTCTCTAAATGACCTTTGGCTTCATTTTTAGCTCTCAATCAAGCAGCAAACATTCCCATGATCTTTATAAGTGATTTTTAAATGATTTTATTTATTTATTTATTTATTTGAGAGGTAGAGTTACAGACAGTGAGAGGGAGAGACAGAGAGAAAGGTCTTCCTTCCGTTGGTTCACTCCCCAAATGGCCGCAACGGCCGGAGCTGCGCCAATCTGAAGCCAGGAGCCAGGAGCTTCCTCCTGGTCTCCCATGCGGGTGCAGGGGCGCAAGTAGTTGGGCCATCTTCCACTGCCCTTCCGGACCACGGCAGAGAGCTGGATCGGAAGAGGAGCAGCCAGGATAAGAACCGGCACCCATACAGGATGGGATGCCGGCACCGCAGGCAGAGGATTAACCAAATGAGTCACAGCGCCGGCCCATGTAAGTAATTTTTTTAGTTTCTAAATAAACTCATTACCTAATCAGTTATATACAATAAGATTCAAGAATTTTACCTGCTGATAACTTTAGCAAGTTGAGTCTTATTTTGATTTTAAAAAACTTAATTCAACTTTTCACAATTGGTTTTATTTAGAGCTATAAAATGCAATTACTTTCACAACATCCTTTCACACAGGTGAACATATATTTTCCCTTTTTATATTGAACATTTTTGTTATTTTCTGCTACAGTTTTATCAGTAAATTGTTTGAAAATCAGCTCAGATAACCTATTGCTTTGCTGTATTCAAAGGACATCATGTTTTGAATTACAAACATCATTTTTGTAAGCTGAAGATAAACTACATCAAAAATCTGGAAGTGCTGTTATACTCCCCCTTTTAGCTAATGCATGTATGCCTTAGGAGCAGTTCAACTTATAATTCCTCTATCAGGTTATAACCTCACTGTAACCAAGGAATTCTATATTCCTCTAACTAGGGTGTAGGCTGAGGTTCTCCCTATACAATCCCCTATCTTTCCTCCTCTCTTTCACAGGTATGTATCTTAAGTGATCTTCCCACCTTCTCCAAGAAGCATTCCCTCACAAGCATTCTAACAAATGAAGTTGGATGGCCCAAACTAAACACCACATTTCTCTTCTATTTGTAAGTTGTGGTTAAGATACTAAGTAGAGGTAAAAAGAATTTAACAAAAATGCATAAACAAATTGAATTAAGCTGATTAGATATTAATGAGAGGAGAAGGAATTGTTTTGAATGCACTCCAAGCTCTTAGTGGGAATCTTAACTCTACATACTAGGTTAAAAGGAGATCAGAATTCACAAAGCCTGGAAATACATCTTTAATCAAAGCAATTCCAGATTTTTGAGAAAATAGATTATCTATTCCTAATCTAAATTCTTGTCAAAATTAAAAGTAAATGCTATCTTAAGCAGTAAAACATGTCAGACACAGATTGTATTATAGTTTTTCACATATAATGCTCAATCCACAATCAGTAAATGCACAAGTATAAAAGAAAATTTTACTAAGAAAAAAGAAATAGGAGAACTAACTCACACGTAGGTCAAATAATGATTTGATCAAAAGCAAATTTTAAAATAATTATGATTGGGGGCCGGCACTGTGGTGCAGTGAGTTAAAGCCCTGTTCTGAAGCGCCGGCATCCCATGTGGGTGCCAATTCGAGACCCGGCTGCTTCCAATCCAGATCTCTGCTATGGTCTGAGAAAGCAGTAGAAGATGGCCCAAACCTGTGGGCCCCTGCACCCGCATGGGAGACCCGGAAGAAGCTCCTGGCTCCTGGCTTCGGATTGGCACAGCTCCAGCTGTTGCCGCAATTTGGGGAGTGAACCAGAAGATGGAAGATCTCTCTCTCGCTCTGGCTCTCGCTCTCGCTCTCTCTCTCTCTCTCTGCCTCTCCCCTCACTCTGTAACTATGACTTTCAAATAAAAAAAAATCTTCATAAAAATAATTATGATTGATATGTTTAACAATTAATTGTCAAGACAAAAATTTAGTTGAGAACTAGAAATTATAAGAGTATATCAAATGGATAATACAGAAAGAAAGATTAAAATTGAGAATTGCTGGATTAGCTTAATAGTAGATTAGCTAGAGCTAAAGAGAAAATTATTTAACTGACATATCAGTAAATAATATCCAAATAGAAGTTATAAGAAGAAAAAATAGAGAAATGAGTGTGTTTCTACACATAGATGAAATGAAAGCAATATTGAAAGAACATAGATTAGGCAAAATTACTCAAAACATATAGGTAATCTGAGTAGTACTGTCTTGTTAAGAAGCTGGAATTCTACCATAAATTTTCCACTTACTCAAAAGAATACAAATTCACACAAATAAAAAAAAGTGACAAAATCAATCAGCACTTTAACAAGAACATAATAACCAATATAAACTAATTATTTTTAAATTAAAAAATGAGGAAACACTTATCAAGTCCTCAAATGTATGTATATTTCTGTTTTGCAAAGTCAGATAAAGACAATAACAATAAGGTGTAGGCCAATAATATTCTTACATATGCATATAATTTCTATCTAAATTGGAAAAAAACAGCCCAGCAATATTCAAAAATTATAGATTATGACCAAGCAAAATTTATGTCTTTCAATGCTTATGTTAATACCCTCAGATCAATTTGTAAAACTGAACCTCAAAGCTTATCCCATACTATGTTATAAAATTAACTTGAAATTTTTCATAAACCTAAATATATGAGCAAAAGCTCCTAAAATGCAAGGAAAACATATTAAATGTTAGTCAACTTGAGTTAGAAAAATATCTTTTCTTAAATGTTAATTTCATATTTTTTAATTGACAGGTAAAATATGTCTACATGGAAGGATGTGTAATGACTTTTTTATATATGTACACATTCTGGAAAAGCTAAATAAAGGTTTCAATATAGGCAACACCTTATATATTTATTAGAAAAATATACTTAAATTTGATGCCGAAAACCTATTATATAAGTAAAATACACCTTAATTAAATTTCATCAAATCTAGACAACTGCAAAGTACAAAAAGTATTTGCAAATGACATATGTGACAAAGAGTTTGCACTGCTAGTTAGGACTGATTGTCCTGTCTGATAAAACTACTTTGGAACTTTAATCTCAATAAAAAAATTATAATTGTACTGTATTTGTCTTTTGTAATTGGTTTATTTATAGTCACTCTTTCTTTCTGCTGGTTACTATTTTCATGGTTACTTTCATTTTCAACTTACATGTGTCTGTAAACCTAATGCAAATTTCTTACAAACAGTATATCCTTGGATCTTGCTTTTGTTTTATTTTATTTGTTCTCTCTCTCTTGATTAGAGAGAATAGTATTTAAAGTAATAGCTGATAAGGAAGGACTGGTGTAATTTTATTATTTACTTTCTACATGTCTTGTAGCATTCTTGTTCCCATTTGTCTGATTTTTTAAAATGAAATATTTATTTATTCAATTGAAAAGCAAAGTGACAGAGAGAGAGGAAAAAACAGAGATCTTCAATCTTCTGGTTCACTCCCCAAATGCCTGCAACAAGTCAGGGCTAGGCCAGGCCAAAGACAGTGGCAAAGACAGTGGCTGCTTGGATCTCTGCCACCAACATGGGAGACCCGGAATAATTTCCTGTTGGCTGACTACTGCCTGGCCCAGTCCCAGCTGTCTGGGGAGTGTACCAGTTGATGGAGGATTTGTCATTTGAAGACATGTGTTTATCTCTGCCCCCTGATCCTCTGTTACTTTGCCTTTAAAATAAGTAAATATCTTTTAAAACTCAGAATGTTAGCTTTCTCCTACCTCAGGCGCTTCTAAAATAATTCCATTAGTTCAATTCTTAACTGTTCTCAAGTATTATCTGAAAATATCTTAAACTGTCTTGAATTTTTAGTAGCACATATTTTATAGCAGGTAAATAAGCATACCCTAGAATTCACCATCTTAACCATCTTTAAATGCAAATTCAGTGTTATCAAGTACATTCATACTGCTGTGCAAACATCATTATCATCATCCTCTCTAGGTTCTTAATCTCGCCAAACAAAACTATATGCCCTTTAAAGAACAAGTCCTTAATACCGCCCACAAACATCCCTCGCAACCACCATTCTGATTTCTGTCTCTTGAACTGGACTACTCTAGGTATCACAGAAAGACAAACACCACATGTTCTCCCTCACGTGTAGGAAGAGATGGAATTGGATTTAAAAAACAGACAGCATTTTAGGCCACAGCCCCCTTCACCACTTTGCACAGTGCTCTTCGGTCCTGAGCACCATGGCCCAACCACAGGTGAAGCTCACCCCCACCCTAATGGGATTCGCTGCTCTTACTTCCCTGCTCCCGGCAGAGGTACAATAGGACCTGCTCTGGACATGTGCTCTCTCTCCTGATCTCTCTCTCTCTCAACTACAGCTCTTTCTTCCTTCTTCACCCCTTCCCTTCCGCCTGTAGGATTTCCCATCAATAAACCCTTTCCCTTTACAAAAAAATAAAAATAAAAATAAAAATAAAAAAATGGGGGGTGAGAATAATGAGTATGGCCCATTAATTGGGACAAATATCTTATGCAAATATGAGATGTTAACTAGGGGAAAGTAGATGCAGGGCATATGAAAACTGTTTGCACTACTTTACATTTTTTTATCTTGTAAATTTAAAGCTGTTCCAAAATTAAAGGTTTCTTTTTTTGTTTGTTTGTTTGTTTGTTTGTTTGTTTTCTGGGGCCAACACCGCAGCTCAATAGGCTAATCCTCCACCTGTGGCGCCAGCACACCGGGTTTTAATCCTGGTCCTGGCGCGGGATTCTGTCCCGGTTGCCCCTCTTCCAGGCCAGCTCTCTGCTGTGGCCAGGGAGTGTAGTGGAGGAGGGCCCAAGTACTTGGGTCTGCACCCCATGGGAGACCAGGAGAAGCACCTGACTCCTGCCTTCAGATCAGTGCGGTGCGCTGGCTGCGGCAGCCATTGGAGGGTGAACCAATGGCAAAAGAAGACCTTTCTCTCTGTCTCTCTCTCTCATTGTCCACTCTACCTGTCAAAAAAAAAAAAAAAAAGAACCAGACATTTGCATCCCATATCAAAGTACCTGTGTTCATGTCCCAGCTCTGCTTCCAGTTTTAACTTTCTAACAATGTGCACCTTAGGAAGCAGCAGATTATAACTCAAGTACATGGGTGCCAGCCACTGATGACAGAACCTCATTGCGTACTGGATTCCTGGATTCAGTCTGGCCCAGCCCTGGCTATTGCCATCATTTGGGGAATGAACCAGTGACTTGAAAACCTCGTTCTATTTCACTGCCCGACACCTGCCATTTAAAAATTTTAAATAATAAACATTTATAAAAACTGAGTCAATAGAGGGTAATGGAAAATGTAAACGAAAGGAAAAAAGAAGCAAAGAAAAATATAAAACAAGTGGGAAGAAGCAAATCTGATAGCAATGATACATTTAAATTTAAATTGAGATATATCACTAACTTTTTTAATTAGACAAGAGTGATATATTTTTTTTTTTTTGATAGACAGAGTGGATAGTGAGAGACAGAGAGACAGAGAGAAAGGTCTTCCTTTTGCCGTTGGTTCACCCTCTAATGGCCGCCACGGCTGGCGCGCTGCGGCCGGCACACTGCGCTAATCAGAAGCCAGGAGCCAGGTGCTTCTCCTGGTCTCCCATGGGGTGCAGGGCCCAAGTACTTGGGCCATCCTCCACTGCACTCCCGGGCCACAGCAGAGAGCTGGCCTGGAAGAGGGGCAACCGGGACAGAATCCGGCGCCCCGACCGGGACTAGAACCCGGTGTGCCGGCGCCGCAAGGTGGAGGATTAGCCTAGTGAGCCGCGGCGCCGGCCCAAGAGTGATATTAATACACACACTTCATCTATACATTGCTTCAAAAACAGTATATAACTAATAATATATTAATAGATTTGTATTTAATTTTTCTCATTTCAAGCTTTCAGTACAACCAATATTTGTTGAAGGATAACTTGGTCAGTCTACAGGTTCATAACAAAAAGATAAAAAGGGCAAAGTTAACTCAGTTCTTCCTACAAATCTATTTAGAAACCAATTTTGATACTTTTAATCATATAAGCAAATTGAAGGAAATTAATTTCTTCTCTTAAATTATATTTTCATTTGAACCCTTATAGGAACTGATATATATAAATGCTCAAAACATATTGCTGCGATTCCATTTTTGAATTGCAAATAGCACGTTTATGCAGAATTTACATGGCTGAACCCATTACACCATATGTTCAGTGCATGGGGCTTTCCTCTCGGGTGACAATGTCAACATGGCATATCAACTTTTTGGAAAAATAAGTGAACTTTCATTGTTTCCAGACAAAAATAAATGTCACAGGCAGTGCCATGACAGACTGATTAATGGACTCAAAAAAGGGAGAGAAAATAGATCACTATTACAATTTGAACAGCCTTGCACATTCTTTCATAATTTTTTGGTTGTGCTAAAACAATGTTTTTACACTGAGTAACTAACACAGTTATTCAGCATGATAACTGTGTGCTAAGGAATGTGATATTTGGTGTTTACCTCTGAGGTGTAAATCATGGAAGAGTCCATTTTCAAAGTAAAATTTGGTGTGCAGTTATATTATTTATAACATTTCACCTGAATTTATATATATGTGTATGTGAATATTCATATGCTCACGTTTATATATGAATATAATTTTATATACACACTGTGTATATATATACATAATGAATTGCAGATAACATATAACTATGCAAATATATGTAAACATATTGTATATATATAGTATGTGAATAGTGCCTATATATACACACACACACACACACAATTCTTATTTGGCCAGGATTGCACAGCAGTACGAAAGTCTCTGAAATGTCAACAGAAATTTCCATTACCATTTATAATCTCTTGCTCTCTGATTAGGTGAATAAAAATGAAAGAGTCTTAGCTCTCCTTAAGTGAATATAGCCCTTACTGATTTATTTTATTAATTTTTGTCTTATTAATTTGTTTCATTAATTAATTTATTTTTCACAAAAGTTAAAATGAGATTTATTCAACTCTAATTTTTTTAGAATATGCTGCTAAAGGCACCTTGCACAATCTTCCATTCTTGGTTCCGGTATGAAGTATTTTCATGACTAATACAAAAATTTATTTTCCTACAGAACATATCTTTAAAAAATCACCTTTGAAAAATTTTCACTAATATACAGAGAACAGATTTCATGCATTTCATAGGTATAATTAAAGAGATAATCATTCTTCCCTCTTTCCTGTTTCCCTTCCCCAATCCCCCTCCTTCCTTCCTTTTATTTTTAATTTTTGGAAAAACTTAATTTCAATCCACTGTATAATCACAGGACTTAATAGAACCTATATGCTAACATCTTTTTTTTTAAAGATTTATTTATTTATTTGAAAGGCAGAGTTACAGAGAGGCAGAGAAAGAGAGCAAGTCTTCCATCAGCTGGTTCACTTCCCAAATGGTCACAATGGTTGGAGCTTGGCTGATCCAAAGCCAGGAACCAGGATCCTCCTACAGGTCTCCCAAGGACTTGGGTTATTTTTCCAGGTCATAGCAGAGAGCTAGATCAGAAGTGGAATAGCCAGACTCCAGCTCTCACCTATATGGAAGGCCGGCACTGCAGGTGGAAACTTTTTTATCGGCTGTGCCACAGCACCGGCCCCCATGTAACATCTTAAAATCTGGGAATTAACAAATTAAATTGGCTTTCAGAAATTCTAAAACAATATAATCAGTAATTGAAATTTGAGTTTGTTGGACAGAAATATTGCAATGAGCTTAACATTTTGAGAAGACTAACATGAGGTAAAGGGATTTTCAATATTGCCAACAAAAACGGTTTTGTTTAAAAAGATAAATTATTTTCTGCCTCAAAATATTTTCACCTTGATTTTTAATTGAAGCGCCTTTTTATGTAATCCTGTTTGATTTCACTAGTAGTCACATCTTATTTCAAATGTTGTGAACATTTAACTGTTGAGGGCATGAAATAAATAAACTGTTTCAATGATTGCAACCTAATTGAATTCTTGACAATTATAGCTTTTAAGTTATGACTTGGACTGTAACCTTCTGGGACATCTTCAAGTGTCTTCTTGAAACAAAATGTCTTAAATTTGTCAAGAAAAGCAAATAGCACACTAAAATAAAATAATAGTAAATGAATCATAAGTCTATGGTTTAAACAGAAGCAATGATTATGCTTTTAACAGCAAGGATAATTGGGAAGAAACATGAAATGTTTTTCTTCATTTCTCAGACTAGTTAGAAACAAGCTTTAGATGAATCACTATCAGTATATCACTCTATTGTCATCATTCCCACTTCTTCCACATAATAACATCATATGAAGAGCTAATCCAGCCCTTCTGTTGCCCTTGTTGCCACCCGCCTTTAGGGGGCCTGGCCCTTGGGCCACCCGCTCTCTGCCTTCCTGCCTGCTTGCTTGTTCCACATGGCTTACTCCTGGCCTGCTTCTTGCTTGGTTGGGACCCAACTTAGCTTCTAAACTTTTCTTTCTCTCTAAATAAAGCCCTCACACTCCTGCGCATTTCTCTCACTGAATAAAAAGCTTAAAAATTAAAAAAAAAAAAAGCTAATAGAGCTTTACATGGGTTTGTATCCATGTGCTTATTGTTAGAATAAAAAAGAAAGATATAGATGCTATTAAAATGAAGAAGAGTGACAGAGAGGGGATATATTAAAAACATTATATGTTAAGAGTAAATAATCAGGAAGAAGAAATGGACTTTTTCTTACTTTCTCCTCATTCCTTTTTTCCGTTTCTTGTTTTAATTCCTTCATTTGGTCTTAGAATTTTCACGGTGAGGTTTTGGATAATGTGGAATATACAGTCTGCAGTTCTTTTCAATGGTTCACTCTTATGTTTACAAGACAAACTGTTTGCTTCCCTCCTCCTGTCAATAGAAAGTAAGACAGTGTTCATAGTTACTGGTCCTAAGATGGAATTACTATTTAATCAGCTAACAGAAAAAGTGATAGGTTTATCACTATAATTAGCAATAGTAATCCTCTTTAACCTTTTCCCCTAAAATAATATGTGGATATATATTACTCCCTTCTGATCTCAGAAATAGCATCAGTTCAAAAGTTACCTAAGTAAAACAGAAAACCACGAATCAGAGTTGGGCCTCAAAAAAGTTCTGAGAATCTCATCAAAGCCAGAATTCGATGGAACAGAGAAAACGGACATGAAGAAGAATAGAGGGTGATGAGAAAATCTTCTTGCCAGCATAAGGCAGGACATAAAACACAGATTTGATTATGATTTTGAAACTCAAATCTGTCTTCCTTGGAATACAACCACAGAAAAATTAAGCAAGCAGCACTTTTTGTTTAGCACAAGTTCAAAGCACGCTGTCAAAGAGCCAGATGTCTGGCAGAATGGGACACCAAAGATTGAAATGAATGACTGAATTTTTCTCTTTTCACATGTGCTGAGGGATACCACTCAGCCTTTATTAATATGAGGCAACATAGTCACCTGCAACATGGTTTAATTCCCAAGGTTGCTATCCTCCTTTCTATTTTGATTATAAAATTCAAAGATGTCCAATACCCGCTACAGCATGGCTTGATGTGTGAGTGTGTATATGTGTGTGTCCAGGGATTTGTTACATGATTAAAATTATACATCTTATATTGTCAAAGTGTGAAAAAGTGTCAAATAATGATGTAATCTTACCAAAAGTTCACCCATTGAAATATTTTCCAACTGACCAAATCTGAAACAACTTGAGTATGCAGTAAGGATCATAAAGCTTTATAACTTTTCTTAGAAGTATTAGAGGAATGTAGATCTATGATTTCATTTTGCTATGGATGAGCAACACAAGTGAAAAATACTAAAAAATTTTTCCATAAAGTGTTATATCCTCTAATTGATGTAAAAGTATTGATGTAAAAATATTGACAGAATTAGAATGTAACCCTTAAAAACCATAATAATATCTTTAGCCCATTTTGTTTGTTTGTTTTATTTGACAGGTAGAGTTATAGACAGTGAGAGAGAGAGACGGAGAGAAAGGTCTTCCTTCCGTTGGTTCGCCCCCAAAATGGCCGCTATGGCCAGCACTGTGCCAATCCGAAGCTGGGAGCCAGGTGCTTCTTCCTGGTCTCCCATGTGGGTGCAGGGACCCAAGCACCTAGGCCATCCTCCACTGCCTTCCCTGGGCCACAGTAGAGAGCTGGACTGGAAGAGGAGCAACCGGGACTTAACTCGGCGCCCATATGGGATGCCAGCACTGCAGGCGGAGTATTAACCAAGTGAGCCACGGTATCTGCCCCATTTAGCCCATTTTTTAGCAGGATTTTTCAAAGGATGAAATACAAATGGCCAATAGACACATGAAAAGATTCTCAAGATCACTAGCCATCAAACAAATGCAAATGAAAACCACAATGAGGTTTCATCTCAGCCCAATTAGAATAACTATCACCAAAAAAAAAAAAAAAAATCTGGTGAGGATGTGGAGAAAAGATACCCTAATGCATTGTTGGTAGGACTGTAAACTAGTACAATCATTATGGAAGACAGCAAGGAGATTCCTCAGGAATCTTAAATAGATCTACATATGGTCAAGCCATCCCCTCCTAGGAGCTTACCCCAAGGAAATAAGCCACATATGAAAGTGTAATCTGTCACCTTTTGTTTATAGCAGTTCAAGTCACAATAGCAAAGTTATAGAATCAACCCAGATGTGCATCAACTGATGATTGGATAAAGAAAATGTGGTATATATGGAATAGTGCTTAACCATAAAAACACACGCAATTGGAGACCTTTGGGCTTAGTGAAATAAGCCAGTCCCCAAAAGACAAATATCATATTTGTGGTTACTATACGTGGTAATCACATATTTGTGATAGCTAAAGAGAACAAAAAATGCAATATATATGTGTGAAATTGACTTTTTGAGGTTTGATTATTGTTTATAGCTCTTGTCTATACTTCTGAGGAACAGTGCTTTTTCTACTTACTGCTTGTTGAATTCTTTCTTTATTTAATAATAAACAAGATTAAGCTTATTATTATAAAGTAAATTGAAAATATATCATTACAAAAATTAAAAGAAATGTGACCAGCACTGTGGCATAGCAGGTAAAGCTGCCACCTGCAGTGCCAGCATCCCATGTGGGCATAGGTCCAAGTCCTGGCTGCTCCACTTCTGATCCAGCTCTCTGCATTGGCCTGGGAAAGCAATAGAAGATGACCCAAGTATTTGAGCCCCTGCAACTGCATGAAAGACCCAGAGGAAGCGCCAAGCTCCTCGCTTCAGATTAGTGCGACTCCAGCCATTGAGGCCAACTGGGGAGTGAACCAGTGGATGGAAGACATCTCCTTCTCTCTCTCTCTCTCTCTGCTTCTCCTTCTCTCTCTAGGAAACTCTTCAAATAAATAAATAAATCTTTAAAAAATTAAAAGAAAAACAAGAAATGACGGAGGAGGCAGGGTGTTAGCAAGAGAATGACATGAGGGCAGAATGGGTAGTATCGTTATATTCCTAAAACTACATATATGAAATACATTAAATTTGAAATTTGTTTCATTTATATAATTTTTTTAAATTAAAGTCTTGGGGCGGGCATGTGGCACAGCAGTTAAGTGGCCCTCATTCTATATCTGCTCCAATTCACAAAGAAAAAGAAAAGGCATAATCCTCCACCTTGCGGCGCCGGCACACCGGGTTCTAGTCCCGGTTGGGGCGCCGGATTCTGTCCCGGTTGCCCCTCTTCCAGGCCAGCTCTCTGCTATGGCCAGGGAGTGCAGTGGAGGATGGCCCAGGTGCTTGGGCCCTGCACCCCATGGGAGACCAGGAAAAGCACCTGGCTCCTGGCTCCTGCCAGGATCAGCGCGGTGCGCCCGCTGCAGCGGCGGCCATTGGAGGGTGAACCAACGGCAAAGGAAGACCTTTCTCTCTCTGTCTCTCTCTCTCACTGTCCACTCTGCCTGTCAAAAAAAAAAAAAAAAAAAAAAAAAAAAAAAAAAAAGAAAAAGAAAAGGCATAATGATGACATGTGATTTAGGAAAATTAATTAATGGATACTAAGATTATTGATAAGTAAGATATTTAAAATTGACAAAGGGAGAATAGTAACTTTTTGAACAAAAAACCTGTCAAGTAGCACTTGATTAAGTGACCAAAGTAATATGATCAGTAATGGGACCAACTGATATTCCAATCTCCTGGCATAAAGTGAACACAATACAAGTTATAATACAAAATAGAAAATATTATCTAAACTAAAATCAATATAATTACACATAAAATTTGTTCTACACTCTTTTTTATTAAAGATCTATGTATGTATACAGAGAGAGGAGAGGCAGAGAGAGAGAGAGAAAGAGAGAAAAAGGTCTTCCATTTGCTGGTTCACTCCTAATTGGCCGCAAAGGCCAGATCTGCACCGATCTGAAACCAGGAGCTTCTTCCAGGTCTCCCAAATAGGTGCAGGGGCCCAAGGACTTGGGCCATCCTCCACTGCTTTCCCAGGCCATAGCAGAGAGTTGGATCAGAAGTGGAGCAGCCAAGACTCGAACCAGCGCCCATATGGGATGCCTGCACTGCAGGTGGTAGGTTTACCCCCTAGGCCACAGTGCCAGCCCCATTCTGCACTGTTAAAACAGAGCAAAGTTGTGAAAGAAGGATGAGAAAAGAATTGTTCCAAATTAAAATGCAGAAAGTATACATGACAGCAAAGTGTCACGCATAATCCTGATCCAGGAGACTGCTTCTGCTTAAAAAATTATTAAATTTTTGTATATATATAGACATCTGAAGGTAAAATAATAGTACCACATCAAATTTAATGTCCTTTTTTTTAAAGATTTATTTATTTGAAAAGCAGAGTTACAGAGAAAGAGAGGGAGAGAGAGAGAAAATCTTCCTTCCATTGGTTCACTCCCCAAACAGCCACAATGGCTGGAGCTGGGAGATTGCTCTAAGAGTCTCAGGTGGGCAGAGGCACACAAGCTCTTGGGCCATCTTCTGCTTTCCCAGATGCACTGGCAGGCAGCTGGGTCAGAAGCTGAGCAGCCAGGACTTGACTGGTGCCCATATAGGATGCTGGTACTGCAGGTGAAGGCTTTACCCGCTATGCCACAGTGCCGGCCCCTCTTGCTTTTATTATACAATTACATATATTATACAATTGGGCTTTGATAAGACAATGTCTCTTATTAGCCAATAGTTTGAAGTATTTATGGTAAACATCTATAGGTTTCTCTCAGATAGTTTGAAATAGTATGGAAATACTAATTACACACACACATCCACAATCACACGTATGAATATACACATATTAAGATGGGGAGAGAATGATAAAACAATTATGATAAAAAATTAATAACAAACCTGAATGAAGAACATATTTTTGTACTATTTTTACTTGTTTATTTCTGAAAGTATTCAAAATAAGCTTATTAAAACATATGTCAGTGCAATACCAGTCTTCTTTCATGCTCAAATTTTCAACATAGCCATTCTACTCTTCTTTCTTTTCTTTTTTTTCTTTTTTTTTTTTTTTTTTTTGACAGGCAAGGTTAGACAGTGAGAAAGAGAGACACACAGAGAGAAAAGTCTTCCTTCCATTGGTTCACCCCCCAAATGGCTGCTACAGCCGGCGCTGCGCTGATCCGAAGCCAGGAGCCAGGTGATTCCTCCTGGTCTCCCGTGTGGGTGCAGGGCCCAAGCACTTGGGCCATCCTCCACTGCCTTCCCGGGCCACAGCAGAGAGCTGGCCTGGAAGAGGAGCAACCGGGACAGAACTGGCGCCCCGACCAGGACTAGAACCCGGGATCCCGTCGCTGCAGGCAGAGGATTAGCCAAGTGAGCCACGGCGCCAGCCTACTCCACTTTCTAAATAATGAAATACTTAAGTGATAAATTTATTTTGGTGAAAAACATTTTGGAATCCATGCATATAAGTGTTATTTTTAGGGTTCATGAAAATATGTATTATGATAAAACTATACATGTATTTCAAAATATTTTTGAACCAAAATATACTTAAAAGTCTGTATTTCTCAATTATTGAATACCCTCATGGACTTCAAAATTTACCCATTTAATACCCCTGCCACCTATCACTTTGTTTCAGGTCACCATCATCCTTCCTGGAGTAATCTCAATAACCCCCTAAGCAATATTTGAGCTCTTTCCTCCCTTCAGTCTTTTCTCAACAGAATCATCACAGTCCTTCTCTGGCCAACCTATCTAAAATTGCAATCTTTCCTCTCCCACATTTTATACTGTCCATTTATTACTGTTAATATTTATCAGGATATGGTGTTATATGTATTTAATGATTATTTATTGCCTATAACCCATATTAATATATAAAATGGCTGTTGGTGTGTAATTTTGTTTCTTAGACATGGTCAAATATCCATAACTTCTACCATAATTCCTAGTACTTAATAGGCATTCAATAACTGTCTTGAATTACTTAAGGAATGCACATTATCATTTCAATACTAATTGTTAAATTTATTGATTGTTTAAAAAACCCAAATTCCTGCATTTTATGAAGTTAATCTAATTTTTAACTATAATGCACATATTTTTACATAATAGAAGTAGAGAATTTATTATATTAAAATAATTATTTACAGTAGGGTTTTAATAATAAAATATAAATAGGGAAACCTGGGCAATGTTTAATTATTCTTCAACTTCAGTTTAACTTGAATGGAAATTATGTTATTGCTTCGCATATACATTGCTGTTTAATTGTTAGAACAAATATTAGTTTCTCATGTATTTCAAATCTGTTTTCTTATTCCATTTAGTGCATATTAAATCCTTTATTTGGTTCTTGGTGATTTATTTATTTTGTAAAATATCATTGTCCATTGTGGTTTCTCTTAAATACAACATTTTGTATTATTGTCCCATAAAGAATATGAACAAATATTCTCTTAAGTTTTGGAAATAGAAAAATGTAGAAGAGGTTCTAATTTAAGCTTATTTTCCAAATTGTGGATTTAAAGCCAGCAATCTGGGTTTGAATCCTGGAACCATTGTAGCATCCTGTTTGAGATCTTCATGTAAAATTTTCATTTGTAGAGCTCTCTTCTTGTGGTTTTAATAAAATGAAATCAAATAATGAATTTTAAACATTTTTATTAGGCATTCTTTATTAACTGCACAGTAAGCTGTCATTTAGGTTGCTAATCTATTATTGTTAGGTTTTATTTTTATTGGTCATTATTTTTGTCCAATAATTTCTATATGCATATTGGCTTTAATATTTGCAATGATGGAGTATGCGCCATTTTATATCATGTGCTTTACTTAATAGCATATCATCAATAAGTTTAATGTTGCAACATAATATGCATAATTTTAATTTTAATGGAATGCATATTATTCTATCTAGTGATGGTATCATAACTTAATCAAATATTAGACTAGCATCGGACAATTAATTAAAACACTTATTAACATACAAATCTTGTAGGGTGCAATGAGACAGGCCTGATTATAAATTCATGGTGAGTATACAAATTCATACAGCCTTTTTTTGAAGGCAAGTTTGGAAAGATATCAAAGGCCTTAAATATATTCATTCTCTTTGACCCAGAAATTCCATTTCTGGGAATCTCTCCTAAAGAAATTATCAGAAATGAGGACAAAGATTTATGTACAGAGATTTTATCATGTCATTATTTATGGCAGCAAACAATTGGAAGCGATCCAAATATTCTGCAATGAATGATTGTATCATGGTGCATCCATAAAAATAAAGAATAGGCAGCCTTTATGAAATATACTTATGAAGAATTTTAAAGATATGAAAAATGCTCATAATGTAATGTTAAACAAAAAACAAAACATATATAAAATTATAGCAACTACATAAATATCCATATTAGTTGAAAATATTAGCAGTGATTATTTCTGAGAAGTTATTATACATGATTTTTATTTTCTATGATTTTCCGCATCTTCTATTATGACTATATCACTCTAATAATATGAAGGAAAGCTAATTTTTAAGTGAAAATAAAAGTAGGGTTCAATTAATAATGGGATATGTATGTTTCGGTAGGAAACTCTGAGTGATTGGCATGCTATATGTTACAGCTCTACTGAAGGAATGCCACTTTGTCGATGAACACGATACCAGCATCCCAAAGGCAATGCAAAGGCCATATTCAACTATTTTCAGCTGCTCTCAGCTCTATGGAAAGTTTCCAAATGGCACTGTTGTAAAAGGAGAATAGAGTTAAAGTCTTATGAAGTTACAGACTAATGAACAGTAGCAGCAGGTTCATCCACAATCCAATTACTTGGAAAGTAAATGTACCATATCTAGTTAGTGATATTGTTTAATATTTAATCCTGTGAAACCAAAGCTTGAACATTAAAGTTCTATAGCAAACTCTAGAAGCATGAAAATAAAATATAAAAGTAGCAGCTCTTAGTATTTCTACAGAAAAGCAAACCTTACAAAAGTGCCCTTACACAGACTGCACATGTGCTATTAACAACAGCACAAATGAAAGCTGATTCAGTCTTCATTTTTTTCTTCTGTTAAAAATAATTAAAATTATATGAGTGTTGTAGCAGTCTAGACACTGTCTTCTAAGATTCTGTAATGCATGGTAGCCTGTTTGAAAATGAATGTTAGTTAAGGTCACAATAGTTTTGAACTTGAACTTATTAAAAAGAATTTTCAAATAAAAATATAGTAGAAAGATGACTTGTTTGATACATTATTTTAGGGCTTATTAATTCCTGCTTTTCCTGACCCCTCATAGATGAAGAAACTGAGGCCTCTAAATTACTTGCTTATTCACTGAAACCAGACTTGTGACTCAAAGTCAGATTGTACTGAATTTTCATTGGAACTCAACTGATGTCCTTAATCACAATTATTTTTCCTAGAACTCTCACACCATGCCTACTTCTTTTATTTTTTCTTCATTTATGGTCCATTTTACATGTGCTCAGATCTAGTTTGCCATCCAGTATAAAGCAACATAGATCAAACCGTATATGTGAATACTGTGTCTCATTTACTACAGAGACTTCTGTTTTATTGTCTACAAAGAAAACAAAGGAAAGCAAAATAGTTCTCTCCTGAGAACATTTCATGCCTTTAGCTTTAAACTCTTGTCCCATGTTCTCTCATATAGCCTGAGTTTTCTGCTTTTCTCAAGGTGCCTTTTACTATAACTAACATGAGTTCAGTCAAGAATTGAAAAATATCACCTCTAATAGACTGTTTCCTTAAGATGTTTCCTTTTTTGTTCATATTTTCTTCTGTTAAAAAACCTGACTTATCTTATTTGTTCGAAAGGCAAAGAGAGAAAAACAGAAACTCCCATCCTCTAACTCACTTCCCAAATGCCTGTGACAGCTAGGGTTAGGCCAGTCTGATATCAGGAGCCTGTAACTCCATCTGTGGTGGAATGAGAAGGCCATGCCAAGATGGTCGCTGGCAAGCGAGCGTCAGGAATGGCTTCGAAAACCACCTGGCATCAGAGCCTGCCTGGCAACAGGCTGTGATTGGATGGCTTTGGAAACCACATGACCTCAGAGCCTGATTGGCAACAGGCTGTGATTGGTTAGGGCATACATCGCACATCGCCCCTTGACTAGTTTGGCTGCCTTGGCTGCTGTACCAACTGAAATAAACAAGTCTGCAGGCTACTCGCCTCTGGCCTGCTTTCACCTGACTCCCAGGGTCTGTGTGTTGACTCCATGCCTCTTGCCCCGACCATGCTCCTCCTTTCAGAACGAATCCACTTCAACATCCATCTATGTCTCCCATGTGGGTGGCAAGGACCCAAGTACTTGGACCATCACCACTGCCTCTCAGAATGCACATTAGCAAGAAGCTGAAATCAAACAATGGACCTGGGACTCAAACCCAGGAGCTCAGATATGAAATGCTGTTGTCCCAAGCAGCAGATCAACCACTGCACCAGAGGCCCACTTCAAGAGTTTTTCAGATTTGAATTGAAATAGGATGTAAGGACACTCAAATGTGGATAGTATGATAATGTGACACCCAAAGCTAGCAATAGATAACTAGACAGAGGGTATTGTAGTTAATTCTGGTTCTTACTCACCTTCTATTAACAATGAAATTAGAGTTCAATAGTTGGATCTCAGAGAATCAAAAAATTTAAATACCATCCTAAACCATGTCTCTGTGGCAGGGTTAATAATACCCCTCACAAAATGTTTACAGCCTCGCCCTGGAAGCTGTTGCTTTTATGGCAAAAATATCCTATTATCTGGATGGGCCCTGGAAAATCAAATGTATTCTTTGAAAAGGCAGGCATGGAATGATTTGATCACACTGAAGAGAAGATTACGGAGACCATTATTGTGGCAATGTTCCCACAGGCTAAGGAATTTCAGCCACCAAAAATTGGAAGAAACACAGACAGATTCCCCTCCTAGATTCTTTGGAAGCAATGAGGCTGCTGAAACCCTGATTTTGAAAAACTTTTGGTCTCCAAATTATGACAACATACATTTCTGTTCTTTAGGTTGCCCATGAGAATAATACACTCCCACTGAACACTAAGTACAAACTACACACTTTAGGGACCATGGTGCTAATCCTATTGGCATTCTTAATACTTTTCCCTGTAAAGCTATACAGCTCTTATTGTCTACTCAAGTTGTGTTAAGATTTGGCCAGTTGGGAAGTACTTTCCATATGTGTCCTTTTGGTAAGGACATTGTTTAACACTTTTTCACACTTTGACAATGTAAGATATAAAATTTTCATCATGTAACATAACATCTCTGTGTCTTTTTCTCTGCTAATTTCTTTAGCATTTTAAATTTACTCCAAAACAGTTAATGGATGCATGGAGTTATTTTTCTTTGATTTCTGAATTATCCAATCTTTCAAGTGATAGGATTATTCTAATTATTACATATGCAACCGTTTAAAGACTCTTAAAACATTATTATAGGGATTCTAACCTCAAATAAAATGTAAATAAATTGTATTGTCTATACAAGAGTTAATTGTTTTCTCTTCATGATTCATATTACTTACTCTGGAATTTATTTTGCTGGAATATTATAGTAAAGGATCCATAAAAGGTAGAATATTTGGATGTTGCTTAATCATTTATGAGTTGTAGAAGCTTAACGATATATTTAATCTAAGTCTGAGCTCCCTCAAAAGTAAAGAGGCTATAATTTCTTCTGCCTCATATTGTTTCTGTAATAACACCATTAGTTAATGTGTAAAGTACAAACACAGTGTCAAAGAGAAAATTACTACTCTGAAACACTGTGGGACAGTGTTGAATTAGTATCATAAATATCATAAATATCACTTTCTTCTTTACCTTATCCTGCCATTTTAGTCATTTTAAGATAACTTAATATCAGAAGTTACTTGATGAAAAAGCGGAGTAAAAGAATAATAATTGAAGACAGCCCCCAAATCGAAAGCTTAGAAAAACAATACCAATATTATTCAATTCATTTTATAAAATTCAGTGAAATAATAGGGTTTTTAAAATAGTTACAAAAAACAATTTATCCTCAGCTCAAAAGACCTTCTATCACATGTATGAAATATATGAATATTTTGGAGCTAGGAATAAAGTCACAATACAAGTTGTTTGCAAAGTTACTTGTGATTAACTGGAGAAGTTCCAGTTTTTATTACTTAACAATGGAAATGGTATAAAGAGCAAAATATTTTAAAACTCCATTATTTCATATAATGTACAGTACATTGAAATATACTATTATTTGTCTAACTGTATGTACCAAAGTAATATTATATGTACCGAACACAAATTTAACCTGAGGATCACCTCTCTCCTATAATGATACACTAGACAGTTTTTATTTATGATACAGATTCAACATTTTATCTCCCATTACATGAATTACTGTACCTCATTCTCAATATATTCATCAGTAAAATAACCTATATATATATCATTGCTGTTATGAAAATTAAAATGAGATAATAACAGTATAACATGAAAGAAATTAAATAATATCCTTTAAAGCTACAGAGTAAATGTGTTGGGATTGTCTGGGTGAGAGAAGAGCACCTTCATCAAATTATGGCTGATATCCATCCTAATTGAGGTCAAATTCAGGAACATTGTGCATGAACACCTGTGTGCACATAAAACTGTGTAAATCTTAATTCTGCTATTTAATGTTCACACCTTCCCAACAGCTCTTTACAAAACTAAAGGAAGCAAATGTCATGAGGTGGACCTTTGAATTGAATGTCTAGCTTAGGTTAGCAATCCATAGGCCAATTTAATAAGTAAAGTTTTATTGAAATATAGCCATGTTCATATGATAACATAATCTCTATGGCTTCTTCCAAGCCACAATGTCATATTGAATAATTGTAATACAGACAATACTGTACTAAAACATTTACTATGTGCCCATTTATAGGAAATGGATGATGAAATCCATTACAATTGAAGATATTACAAAACTTAGCAAAAAAGCCATGTTACAGTTAATAATGTTTTATAAATTAAGAAAAAATTTCAAAAATAAATGACTTATAATACAATTCAGATGCTCAAAAATATTTCAGTATTTCATACAAAACTTCAGAGAAGGCATATTTCAGCAATTTACAAACATAGAAAATTTCCATGTTGATTAGTTAGGGTTAACTTGATTTATTCAGTTTATAGTATTCCATTATTCAGGCAGCTAAGCTATAGAGTAGTAATATAATAAATTCAACCATGATCAAATGGGTTGAATATTAATATCTTCCCCATATGTTACTATAATCATGTGATTATCATAGATCAGTTAACTAAATAATAATAGTAGTTCCAAGGTAAGAGTTCTGACATTAGTATTATTGATTGATAGATAAACTGATAAACAATAAAATTAATTATAAGAAGGTATTCTTATATAAGAAGATTATTTATCTTTCTGAAAGAGATAAGAGAGAGAAAGGTGGAGGGTAAAAGAAATTCATCTTTATTTTTGACTTCTGATTTCCTATTTTATTAGCTATTTGAAAACTGACATCCAAGGACTAAGCAATTATGATCATGTAATTTAATATCTTACATGTTAAGAACTTTCAACAAATATTTGATGAAGCTTATGGACCAAATTTATTGTAGTTAATTTATATGGATAATTTAGGACAAAGTATCTAACTGCTTCTATGGAATAATTTTTAAAAGAGAATAGATATTGCTAAATTCAGTAAGAAGAGAACAAACAGAAGACGAATAAATCATGATATTCTACTATACCAAGAGATAATTACTGTAACTGTTTCTCTCTAAACAAGTTAATAGTCTCTGTGTCCCTATGCTTCTCTCCATCTCTTCTTTAGCATCCATTATACAAACTGTTTTGTCTCTGCTTTTATTTCCAGTTTCAAATTTCTATCAAAACACTTACATAACAATCTTCTTAATACTCCAATGTAGAAGTTTGTTGTAATTTATTTTAAAAAATCCCCATGGCTATGTACACAAAGTTTATGTTGCTTTAATTATTTTCAAGAATAAATAAAACTGGAATTTCTGCCAAGAATGTATTTGTTATTATTTTCAACTGCTTTGATGGGATGAATTTATTTATCCACTGCCTAGTTTATTTGTAGTTTATGTAACAGCCACCATTCAATTTTTCCTGTTTAAAAATAACCTTTTAATATTGCAAACATATTAAAGAACAATGCTTAATATGCCAATAAAAATGTGTATGCTTATCTTTATAATTCAGACATTTAGAGGTCAGAGTTTACATAAAAAATATGTTTAGAAATGCTTGCTTTATATATATAAAATATGTTTAAAAGTATTTACCTAAACACATAGAACTTTTTTAGGGGCAAAACAAGGAAATGCAGACTATCATTTTACATTGATATCTTTGTGTATACAAGAGAAATAATAGCAATATGCAAATACTTACATTATATCTAAAATAATGGGAGCAGATTGAGTATAGGAATTAGAATCACCAGAGAAATGGATTATCATGCCTTCCTAAAGGTTATTATATGGAAGCAGGAATGAAATAAATCATAAATATTATGTTACAAAGCATGAATATTGTTAGCTTGATTCAACGGAAATGGTTTTATGTTTCCATTAAGGTATTTTTTTCTGAGATTTATAGCGTTTTTTCCAAAACACTGTAAGTGTATACTTAAGGCAAGAATTGTGCTGATTTTGCACAGGAAGCAAATGAAATTTCTTAATTTCATTTTTAAATAAGTGATTGTATTACTTATTTTGTAAAGTAGCGAAGATCCTGATTACTTTATGTAGGAAATAGGAGCTGTGATGCATTCTGTAAATGAGATAATGAAATTGCCTATTGTCTAAGAAAAGCTATTTTTCCTTAATTGGTCTAGCTTACATTATATATTTATAGATATTTACAGAAATACAGATAGATATTCGTTCAAAAATTAAATGAAGGGGAAAACCTTATGCATAATATCTAATTGCTGAAAACACCAGATTATTGATTTAAATATCTTCAATGTAGAAAAGTGACCCCCAAAATTTAAAAATTAAGCATCACTGACCCACACAAAAATCATAACCTGTACTAAAAATTGTCATGAGTTTTTATTTTGGTCATTCATTAAATAGTGATGCTACCTGTTTAATTTTCTCTGTCCTATACCTCACTTGTTGCCATGTTCTTCCCTTGGACCAACAACAATGATAGAAAAACAACAAGCATTCTACAGAATAAGTATCTAGAGGAACCAAGATTTTACAGAGACAAAATAAAAAGCTAAAATGGTCAAGGAATCACCTCTACGACCCCGAGAGTTCTAGACTCAGTAGTCAATAGGCTTGTAATTGTCAGGTACAATATGGAAATGATACAAATGTTTATTTCTCAAGAAATTTATTTTGTTAATGTGTATTTCCTACACAACAAGCCCCAAAAAACTTAAAAACTGCTGTGTTGAATTTTGTTTCATTTTTGTCTAGAGATTTAAGCAGTGGAAAATATATGAATTTTAGAGTGATTTGCGTAAACTCACTTAAGGCTGGGGGTGGAATGGGGTAGGGGTTTGTAGTCTTCCATTGTCCAGACTCAAAATCATTTCCTTGGGGCCAGCGCTATGGCACAGTAGGTTAATCCTCTGCCTGCAGCACCGGCATCCCATATGGGCGCCTCTTCTCATCCTGGCTGTCCCTCTTCCAATCCAGCTCTCTGCTGTGGCCTGGGAAAGCAGTAGAAGATGACCCAAGTGATTGGACCCCTGCACCTGCGTGGGAGACCTGGAAGAAGCACCTGGCTCCTGGCTTCGGATTGGTGCAGCTCCGGCCCTTGTGGCTACTTAGGGAGTGAACCAAGGGAAGGAAGGAAAACCTTTCTGTCTGTCTCTCCCTCTCACTGTCTATAACTTTACCTCTCAAATAAATAAATAAAATCTTTAAGAAAAATCACTTTCTTGAAGCATGTGTACATTGAATATCATCTGGTAAGCAGGAAAAGAGCATATTTTTTAACTCTTCTCAAAAATGATGCTAACTTGTGACAAATTTTCCACTCTGCTTTGGTGAAATAAGAAAGTAAAAGCATAAAAAAGTATAAATGCACAAAGATGCACATACAAAAAAATAAGACAGAAGGAGAGAGGTAAAGGAGAATGTGAAAAGAATGTCAGGTGTTTTTTTTTTTTCTTTTATATAAAGATTATCCAATTTTCTTTTACTTTAATTGACTAATATTGAAATGTCAACTTGTGAATAGCATTTGGCAGTATTAAATCAATTTGAATGTTTGTAAACTAAATAAAAACTCGAAACTTTATATGAGTTTCTCAATATTGTTATGCTTTTGCTATGAAACCCAAGCAAATGGGAATTTCACTGTTCAGAGCCCATGAGAATATTTTAGGCATGGAAAGCCAAGACACTCTTGCCAAAATAAATAAATAAATAAATAAATAAAACCTAAATGAAAGATCTCTGCAAGTGAGATCCCAGTGGAAAGAACTGGGTCATCAAAGAAGGAGGTACCTTTCTCTGAAGGGAGGAGAGAACTTCCACATTGACTTTGACCTTGTCTAAAAAAGGTTGGAGTCGGCAAACTCAAAAGGCTTCCATAGCCTTGGCAGCTCCTGACAAGAGCCTAGGGTGATTATTGAGGCCATAAACAAGAGTGTCAATTTGTTAAGTCAACAACAGGAGTCACTGTGCACTTACTCCTCATGTAGGATCTCTGTCCTTAATGTGCTGTACAATGTGAAGTAATGCTCTAACTAGTACTCAAACAGTATTTTACACTTTGTGTTTCTGTGTGGGTAAAAACTGTTGAAATCTTTACTTGATATATACTAAATTGATCTTCTGAATATAAAGATAATTGAAAATGAATCTTGATGAGAATGGAAGGGGAGAGAGAGTGGGAGATGGGAGGGTTGCAGGTGGGAGGGAAATTATGGGGGGGAAAGCCATTGTTATTCATAAGCTGTACTTTGGAAATTTATATTTATTAATTATAAGTTAAAAAAAAAACTTGACCTATCATTAATTAATATCTCCACAGTGAGAAAAAATGGATCATTGACTGAATCATTGTTTCTAACATTCAATAAATATATTTCTTGGGGTTTTCAACTCCTTGAGAGAATTTTTTGTCTGGTTTGTATGTTGTTTTTATACTGACAACTCATTTGTTTATCTTTGAAATATTTATTTATTTAAGAATTATATAGACAGAGTGAGAGACAGAGAGAGGCAGATGTTGTGTTGGCTAGTTTCTTCCCCAAATAACCTGAATGACCAGGACTCGGCCAGGATGCAGCATGCAGCGAGGTGTCTGTAAATCCAGTTGCATCAGGATCCCCCACAGGTAACAGGGCCCCAGGCACTCAGGCCATTCTTCTGCTGCGTTAGCATGCCACTGGGTGAGAAGGCGATCCACAGGGCTGGCATTGTGGTTCAGGGAGAAAAGCTGCCACTGGAGATGCCAGGATCCCACATGGTACAGGTATGAGTCTTGGCTGCTCCTCTTCTGAACCAGCTCCCTGCTAATGGGCCTGGGAAGGCAGCAGAGGATGGTTGAACTGCCTGGGCCTCTGCATCCACGTGGAAGACCTGGAAGAAGTCCTTGGCTCCTGGCTTTGGCCTGGCCAAACCCTCGTCATCAAGGACATTTGAGGAGTGAGCCTGCAGATGGAAGGTTCTCTCTCTCTCTCTCTCTCTCTCTCTCTCTCTCTTTCCTCCTCCTCCTTCTCTTCTTCTTCATCTCTTCCTCCTCTCTCTGTAATTTTACCTTTCAAATAAATAAATAAATAAATATTTCTTAAAAAAAAAAAAAAAAACAAAAGATGGAAAACCAGGACATGAACTGGTGCTTATACAGGATGCCAGCGTTACTGGCTGCAACTTAACCAGCTACATCACAACGCAGGACCCTATGTTAGCAATTTAAAAAGTAATATAGCCACCAAAGAGATTAATCATCAGTGGTAAGAAATTTCAGAGATATCAAGAAGCTTGCATTCAGAAAAGTGATGAGGATGTGAGCCTGCACTCAAATAGAATCCTAATGAACTCTGCTATGAGAAAACCCAACAGTCTAAGGCACTAAATTCCCAAGCTTTTATCGTGGGAATTGACTTAACTTCTAGAGAACCACGTAACTTTTTAATTGATTAAGACTAATTCTGATTTAAATTTTCATTGGTTTATACTTTGATTATATTTAATTTATAAATGAAATATTAGACTTTGGTTTATATTTAATTTATAAATGGAATATTAGGTTTAATATTATATACAAATAAGGTTTGTTTATATTTAAATGACATTAAATAAAACCAAATTTGTTTTCATGATTCCACAAAGTACACTAACTTCTTTCAAAGAATATCCTTTAATATAATTAATTTATCAATTATAAGTTCAGTTATAAGATAAATTTCCATCAGAAACCTAAAATTTTAGTTTGCTGCTAGGATGTCCTTCACTGAAATTAATTTATGCATTATAACTTCTATAAGACATTTTCTTCAGAAAATTTAAAACCTAAAAGGTTTGCTGCTGGTCATTAGTACCTTCATAAAATTGCTTCATTACATTATAGTTTCAATAGAGATTTCTGGAAATAAAAGAGATTTGATGAGGAGATTCAAGTATATTTTATATTTCTCTGTTAACAGTCTTGAGAGAAACCCTTGAACAAATGGCTCTGATAAAAAAGGGGCAATCTAAATTAGCAAATCCCTTTCTGTAGGGCAAGGAACACCTGACAGAGAAGAAAGGAGAGGTTTATCATGACTGTAAACACCTGACAGAGAAGAAAGGAGAGGTTTATCATGACTGTAAGCAAAAAAATAGAACATTTTTAAAAAAGATTTATTTATTTACTTGAAAGGCAGAGTTAGAGAGAGGAAGAGACAGGAAGAGAAGTCTTCCATCTGCTGGTTCTCAACCCAGATGACCACAACAGCCAGGGCTGGGCCTGGCAGAAGCCAGGAGACAGGAGGGTTTGTGGAGACCCAAATACTTGTGCCATCTTCTGCTGCATTCCCAGGCATATTAGCAAGGAGCTGAATGGAAAGTGGAGCAGCCAGCACTCAAAGTGGCACCATATGGGATGCCCAAGTCATAGGCAACAGCTTAAACCACTAAGTCACAACTTTCGCCCCAAAATAGGACACTTTTAAAACATGTTGCTGTATCTTTTCATTAAAAAACTCACTAACAGGAATAGGTATTAAGTCCAGCATTTATTACTCCTCTGTGGCATATTAGTGTGCTTGAGTTCAGTTCCTAGCTCTAGCTCTTTTTTTTAAAGATTTATTTATTTATTTATTTGAAAGCCAGAATTACAAAGAGAGGAGAGGCAGAGAGAGAGAGAGGTCTTCCATTTGCTGGTTCACTCCCCAGATGGCCACAACGGCTGGAGTTGCGCCAATCTGAAGCCAGGAGCCAGGAGCTTCTTCCGGGTCTCCCACACGGGTGCAGGGGCCCAAGCACTTGGGCCATCTACTAGTGCTTTCCCAGACCATAGCAGCGAGCTAGACAGGAAGTGGAGCAGCCGGGACTAGAACAGACGCCAACACAGGATGCCGACACCCCAAGCCAGGGCGTTAACCTGCTGTGCCACAGCTCCAGCCCCAGCTCTAGCTCTTTTTAAAAATGTTTATTTATTAGCCGGCGCCGCGGCTCACTAGGCTAATCCTCCGCCTGCAGCGCCGACACACCGGGTTCTAGTCGCGGTTGGGGTGCTAGATTCTGTCCCAGTTGCTCCTCTTCCAGGCCAGCTCTCTGCTGTGGCCTGGGAAGGCAGTGGAGGATGTCCCAAGTGTTTGGGTCCTGCACCCGCATGGGAGACCAGGAGGAAGCACCTGGCTCCTGGCTTCCAATCAGCGCAGCGCCCTGTCCATAGCGGCCATTTGGAGGGTGAACCAATCAAAGAAATATCTTTCTCTCTGTCTCTCTCTCTCTCTCTCACTGTCTAACTTTGCCTGTTAAAAAAATGTTTATTTATTTATTATCATATACTTGAAATCAGAAAGAGAGAGAGAGCCAGGACTGGACCAGGCCAAAGCCAGGATCCCACAACTTAATCTGGTTCTCTCACATGGATGGCAGGGGCTCAAGCACTTGAGCCATCATCATCATCTCTTGTCTCAAAGGATGCATTACTGAAGGCACGATGGGCAACAAAAAAGCCACAGAGTTGAACTGGTTCTCTGATGTGGAGTGTAGGGATCCTCTCAGTGGCTTAGCCTGTTGTGCCACACTCCCTGCCCCTGAATCAGGTTGTGACTTACGTTTCTCTCTAATGGAAATCCATTGAGGCAAAATTGATGGCTCAACAAATTGGATTTCTGTGACCCATGTAGGAGACCTAGATTGCATTCCTAGCTCCTGGCTCTAACCCCAGAGCAACTTGACCACTCTGGTCATTTGGGGAGTGAACCAGTGGATAGCTGAACTTTTTCTCTATCTGACTTAAAAACAAAAAAGTATGATATATATAGAGAGAGAACCCAATAAAATGGCCATAGAATGAAGACTTCAAAAGATAAATAAATCAAGGTATGAGACTGGAAGTGAGGTCTTTTGTGACATTAGGTGTAACTGGCTGAGTAGTCCAAGTCTGAGTTTTCCACATTTTGATAGTGTGTCAAAAGTCATTCTATCCATTTTACAAGGATCTATTTCATATGGCATCAAATGGCATGCTGGGGCCAGTACTGTGGCACAGCAGGTTAAAGCCATGGCCTGCAGAGCCTGCATCCCTGCTAATGCACCTGGGAAAGCAGTTCCTGAAGCCACATGGGAAACCTGGAAGAAGCTCCAAATGGGTTTGGCCTGGCCCAGCTCCTGTCACTGTGGGCAGTTATGGAGCGAACCAGGAAATGGGAGAGCTCTCTTTGTCTCTCCTTCTGTAACTCTACCTTCCAAATAAAGAAATCTTAAAAAAATAAATAAATAAAGTTGCAGCAAGGCCTGAACTTGAGGGCCAGTTGGTCAGTTAATAAAGAAGGAATGGCTATGATGACATTTAATTGGCTCAGAATATAATATGCAATAACAAAAACTACATTGAAAATATAATTTCCAGGGGCTGCCACTGTGGCGCAGCAGGTTAAAGCCCTGGCCTGAAGTGTCAGCATCCCATATGAGTGCTGGTTCTAGTTCTGGGTGCTCCTCTTCTGATCGAGCTCTCTGCTATGGCCTGGGAAAGCAGTAGAAGATGGCCCAAGTCCTTGGGACCCTGCAACCATGTGGGAGACCCAGAGGAAGCTCCTGACTCCTGGTTTCGGATCAGTGCAGCTCCAGTCATTGTGGCCATCTGGGGAGTGAACCAGCAGATGGAAGACCTCTCTCTCTGTCTCTACCTCTCTCTGTAACTCTCTTTTTCAAATACATAAAATAAATTTAAAAATATAATTTCCAAATAAACCACAAAAAGTTGTTATTCTTCAAGAATATTATAAATATATTGCTACATAAACGAAGATTTAGAAATTTGATGTACTGAGGATCAAAATTTTCTACACAAAGCTCTTGAAGGAGAAATAATAATGACTATTTAGAGATTCAGAGTTTAAAAAGTATATTTCAATTATGAGAATCTTTGGGCAATCAAAAGGAAGCTTGGCTCTGGATATAACAAAGGAATTAACCCAGAGGGGCAGTCAAACATCTATAGACACATGAATAGGAACTCACTCCCACTGGCTGTCAGAGGAAGCACAATTATAGCAAATCCAAACAAAAACAAAAACAAAACAAAACAAAACAAAAAAAAAATCTATCTTGCTTTACATTCATCTCCTTGAAGGGATACCAAACGCCACAGTCTTTATTTTCAAATTCTCAGCAACACCCATACAGTTAGCCTCATTTGAGGAACCCAAAAGTGAGTCCATCCACTTGTCAAATTATCTTAAATCAGAGCTCAAATTCAAAAGCCTTCAAAACTTCCTTTTATCTTATAAAATTAAGACTGTTAATTCTTAAAAGACTATCCTCCCATGTAAAATTTTTTAAAATATATATGTGTATATATATATGTGTGTGTGTGTGTGTGTGTGTGTGTGTATTTAAAAGGCACAGTTACAGAGAGGGAGAGGGAGAGGGAGAGGGAGAGGGAGAGGGAGAGGGAGAGGGAGAGGGAGAGGGAGAGGGAGAGGGAGAGGGAGAGGGAGAGGGAGAGGGAGAGGGAGAGGGAGAGGGAGAGGGAGAGAGATCTTCCATCCACTGGTTCACACCTCAAATGGCCGCAACAGCCAGGACTGGGCCAGACTAAAGCCAGGAGTCAGGAGCCAGGACTTCATTCTGGTCTCCCATGTGATTGCAAGGGCCCAAGCACTTGGGCCATGCTCTTTTAGTTTCTGAAGCACATCAATAGGGATCTGGATTGAAAGCTCAGGAGCAGGGATTTAACTGGCACCAATTTGGGATGCAAGTGCTGCAGGCAATGATTTTACACACTATGTCACAGTGCCAGCCCCATTCCCATGTAAAATTTTAAAAGTCTTCCTATGACTTGTCTCAGGTTTGGTTATGTGTACACACTACCTGTGATTTACGTTTTGGTGTAAAAGATGTTATTTTTACCACTTACCTATATACTACCCATATTTACCTCTGTTCCTGAATATTCATCAATTTAATGCTCATATGTGATATCATTGTTTTGCCTGGATGTGTCATAATTTTGAAAAATGTCCATATTTTAAATGTTGATTATATTTCCATTTTCTGTCAGCATGAATTATTTGTCAATGAACCTCCCATGGATAGATTTTCTAGAATAAAATATTAGCAGTGACATTTTCTGGTAGATTTTAATATTCTTCATGTAAATTTCTAAATTATCTTTCCGCCAAGTTGTATCAATTAAGACTTCTTGGAAGGAGGTACCTTTCTCTGAAGGGAGGAGAGAACCTCCACTTTGACTATGACCTTGTCTAAATAAGATAAGAGTCAGAGAACTCAAAAGGCTTCCATAGCCTTGGAAACTCATAACTGGAGCATAGGGTGATTATTGAGGCCATAAACAAGAGTGTCAATTTGTTAAGTCAACAACAGGAGTCACTGTGCACTTACTCCTCATGTAGGATCTCTGTCCTTAATGTGCTGTACAATGTGAATTAATGCTATAACTAGTACTCAAACAGTATTTTTCACTTTGTGTTTCTATGTGGGTGCAAACTGTTGAAATCTTTACTTAATGTATACTAAACTGATCTTCTGTATATATAGAAAATTGAAAATGAATCTTGATATGAATGGAAGGGGAGAGAGAACGGGAAAGTGGAGGGTTGTGGGTGGGAGGGAAGTCATGGTGAGGGGGAGCCAATGTAGTCCATAAGCTGTACTTTGGAAATCTATATTCATTAAATAAAATTTTAAAAATACAAAAAAAAAGACTTCTTGGTTATGTAAATACCAAATTTTATCATCTTCCCTAAAGCTTGATGTCCTAAACTGAGTTATGTCCCTCAAAAAGAAACACACACACACACACACACACACACCCCTACAACCAATTATGTTGAAGCTCTAATGTCCCAGTACCTCAGAAGTTGTGTTTGTAGATTTCTAAGCTAAAGTCAGGTCAGTATGAAAGACCCAAATCCAGTATGTGTGATATCCTTGAAAGAATAAGAAATTTGTGTACATATGTGAACAGAGGGACCATGTTATAAAGATACAAGACAGTAATCAGCAAAGATGCCAGTAAAAGATACATACCATGTTAATAGATAACAGAAACAATTACAATGAGACCTCACAATTATTGAGTTTTCTTTTTACTGTTTCAGTTTCTTCAGTAGGTTACATTTGATCTTCTTGGTAACAATTTGATCAATTTGAAGAGCAATTTGATCTTCTTAGTAACTCTATAAAACAAGCATCACTTTCATCTACATTTCCTAAGAAGAAGACTCAGTCACAGAGTATAATGTACCAAAACCAGGATAGACATCTGCTCAGTCTGGCTCCTATTTACCAAATACACCCCTAAGATAACTGTAATAACAACAACAACTAACATTGACCAAACTCTCACTATGCCCAGGCTACTTTGAAATATGCTATATGCATTGACTCCTTTAATTCTCAAAGCATCTCTTTGAGATAGGTTCTAATATTTCTGCATTTTACAGGAAAAAAAAATCCCAAACACAGATACATCAAACATTACACTGAGCACCACACCCATAAAATAACAAAGCTGGAGAAAAACTGGGAGTCCTTTCATTGTGATTCCTGAGCATGCAAGTTTAATTATTGTTTCGTTGAATTAGGGCAGGGCCTTCCCGTATTAACATTTGTATTCCTATGTATGAATCTGAAAATCACTTTGAATGCAACTGAAGCATTGAAACTTAATGATGATTCATTACACTTTAGAATCTACAGATTCATTTTTTATTCAGTTGGTATTAAGGTTTTACAATCGGAAACAAAACATCAGTTACTAAGTTATTCACTATGCATTTTATATTAAAAGCAGTAACAGTAAAAATATACATATGTTCTTATTTCTGGAAATAATTAGCAGAAGCATCATCTCAGTGCTGGCAGAGAAGATGATTAGAGTTGCCTTGTGTCTCAGTTTAAATTGTATTACGTTGCCATTTGACCATGTGTAGTGAACAAGGATGGCATTTCCTATGTTTCAACCTAATGCCATGAATATGGATTATGCAGCTATAGAAGACATCCATAGCATCAGATGCTCTACTTGAAATCCTAACAAAATCTGGGATTAATGGTGCATTATTATATCTCACCAAATTTCTTCAACAATTGTTTAAACTTCAGAATGCATAGCTATAATGCTTTCAGCCAATAAATGCTTTGACATTTACTGAACCTGTGTTTCTGGAAATAGAAAACAGAACCATCAGCATTTTACAATTTATAAAAGGCAACACAAACTGCATTCATAAGAACTCACTAACCACAAAGAATCAAGTTTAATACAGTGTTAGGATTTATATGAGAATTTGCACAAAGCCCAATGATGGATCCCAAAGACCTCTTAAAAGTATGTTATGTCTCTTTACCCACAAGAAAAAAATATATATTAAACTAAAAATTCAGTGGCTATTAAGAAGAGCGATAGGCAGTGGTGGTTGTATTTCACTAGCTTCTATAACCATCCAACACATAACATATATTTCTTTTAATTAAACTTGGTAGAATGAAGGAATTTGATAATCTGTCTCGTAATGCTCGTAAGCTTAGTAGCAATAAACTTTGCTAAATACTAAGTTTGAGAAAATGCTGTGCAGGCAGATGGTGACTATGAGCCTCAAGTCTCTCCCAGAGCTGCAAACAATACCATCTGCTGCTTTGCTGATTTCCTTTTTGTTCATTGGTATCAAATTTAATGGGGGATCACACTTTACATTCTAATTTCACACCCTGGCCACATTGGTGGGACCTGGCTTCTCCCTCAATGTACACTTGTTCAAGTTGATAAGAGTTATGTTCTTCCTTAAAGAGAGAAAGAGAGAAACTTCCCCCCTCTTCCATCCATGATAGGATAGTACTAGCCAAATTTACCCGCTTGTCTGAAACAAAAACACCACACCCAATATATGGACAACACTTTTGCAAACACTGCTTACGAGGCTACAAAGGACAGATCTTTCAAGGAAAATAAAGCATGTGATCTGCAATCGCCTCCCACTTCTCTGTTTTGACAGAGTTTTCAGGCGAAGGTGTGTGCTATACAGAGCATAGCAGACTTTCTAAGTTAGAGACCTGGAGGCCTGGGAAGCCTAGACAGTACAGTGGAGTCCTAGAAAGGAGAGAGAAGTGTTCAGAAATAACTCTGGGTATCTGTTGAGGGACTACTTCAAGTATTCAGTAGAGCACTAAAGGACAAATTTCTGTGAGGCAACCCTCTGAGGACTGGAAAAGAGCCATCCCAAACAAGGAGGTAACAGTGCCTGGCACTTATTTTGGGAAATGACAGTGACTATTTCATTCTCTTCAAACTGTGAAATAACTTGATTCATGTAGTTTGGATGAATTACACAGAAAAGAATGTAAGGACTGCAAATAGTTCATGGAAAATTTGAATGAAAAGTTAATTCTGTTGCAAATATACTTCAACACCACAGTCAAATTCAAATATTTAAAGTAGCAAAAATAAAATAAATTAATTAAGGTAGTATGCCAAAAATTACCTTTAAGAAAATAATTTTATTAGACATTAGAAAGAAGCATTTCATAACGATACAAGGGTCAATATATCAGTAATGTTAAATAATTACAGATTCATATGCACCCAAAATAAGAGCCCCAAAATACAACTCATGTAAGTGAAAGAGAGAAAACAATTCAATTACTATAGCAGGAAGAAAATTACCAGACATATTGAGTATTAAAAACAAGTTATTTACCAATCCTATATGTAAGTGACATATAGAATGCCCCACCCAACAACAAAATAAATCTTTGCAAGTTTATTAAATATATGTTAAGTCATAAAACAAGGTTAAATAAAATTAAAGGACAAATCATGCAAAGTATGTTGTCATCGTACAATGGAATTAGAAAAAGAAAATTAAAAATAATTTTGAAAATTTTCAAATATTTAGGAATGAAATAGCAGACTTTTAAATAACCTATGAGTGAAATAAAAAAATAGAGAAATTAGAAAATATCTTTTATCTACTGGATATAAAAAAAACTGCACACTAAAATTTATGAGTTCAGCTAAAGCAGTAATTAGAACAAAAATGTACAAGATTGGATGTCCTTATCAGAAAAGGAAAAAAAAAAACAGATAAATAATTTAACTATGCAAGTCAATAAATTAGAAAAATAAAATAAATCAAATCTAAAGAGAAGAAAGGAAAAACTAAAAATTATAGCAGATAACACCAAAATATAATACAGAAAAATTAACAAAAATAAATGGAAACAAAAGCTAATTCTTCCAAAAATCCATAAAATAGCAAGTATTTAGCTAATTTAATGAAAAATTAAGCAGAAAAGATGCAAATTATCAAAATCAATAGCAAACTGCAATAGATCCTACAATTTAAAAAGGTATCATAGGACTATATATAACAAAGATTGGACATCTCAGATGAAATAGGAAAATCCCTAAAATGATGCTAATTGCCAAAACTTATTGTGGCTAAAAATGATCAGAGAAGCAAAGAAAAAAAATAAAGATATGGAATTACTAATTGAAAATATCCATGTAAACATGAGTCTAGCACACAGAACTCAGTAATTAATTCCATCAAATATTTATTTAAAGAAGAAGTAATGCCAATTCTTAGATGGATATTTTAGATTATAGAGGGCAGTATTATACATATCAATACAAGAGCCCAAATCTCAAAAGAAAGAAAATTACAGACCAATACTCTCCTATGAACAAAAATACAAAGAAACTCAACTAAATAATAGTAACCCAAATGTAGCAATATGTAAAATTGTTATATGCTACTACTGTTATCTGTGCCGGAAGTTGAGGTAATAATAATATTAGAAAAATCAATGCCATACATGTCATGAGTAGAATAAAGGACAAAAACCACACGTTCAGTTTAACGGATGCAGCAAATACATTTTATAAAACTCAGCACAGTAAACACTCAATGCAAGTTATAATGACTTTTTTTCTTTTTTTTTTTTCTTTTTTTATTTATTTTTATTTTTATTTTTATTTTTTTTGACAGGCAGGGTGGACAGTGAGAGAGAGAGACAGAGAGAAAGGTCTTCCTTTGCCGTTGGTTCACTCTCCAATGGCCACCGTGGCCGGCGCGCTGCGGCCAGCGCACTGCGCTGATCCGATGGCAGGAGCCAGGAGCCAGGTGCTTTTCCTGGTCTCCCATGGGGTGCAGGGCCCAAGCACCTGGGCCATCCTCCACTGCACTCCCTGGCCACAGCAGAGAGCTGGCCTGCAAGAGGGGCAACCGGGACAGAATCCGGCGCCCCAACCGAGACTAGAACCCGGTGTGCCGGCGCCGCTAGGCGGAGGATTAGTCTAGTGAGCCGCGGCGCCGGCCTATAATGACATTTTGTATTCTTCATGAAAAGGAGTCTTACAACAACTCACATCTAACATCATACTCAAAGGTGAATTACTGAACTCCTTCTCCCTATACTAAGAAACAAGACAAGGTTATTTACTTTACTGTTTCCACTTCACACTGTCTTGAAAATTCTGGATATTTCAATAAAGAAAATTTTAAAAAGAAATTAAAGATATCCTTAATTTGAAAAAGATTAGAAAGGGAGAAATAAAATTGCCTTTATTTGGAGATGCATGGTCTCATATACAGAAAATCCTAAACACCTACACTCATACAAAATATTTTAAGTAATATACAACTTTAGGAAGTCCTTAAGACATAAGATTAATGTATTAAAATCAATTGAATCTATTTGTTAACTATAAATATCTGAAAAATAAAACTATTCACAAAAATGTTAAAAATAATAAATAAAAACACATGTAAGAGTTACATATTGATAAATGAAAAGATTCTAAGATAAATTAAAGAAAACATAAATAAATGAATAGAATTTCTGTGTTCATGAGTGGAAAGAAGCAACTTTGTTAGAAAGACAATTCATGCCAAATTGATTTATAAATGCAAAGCAATGTCTATCAAAATCCCATTAGGATTTTTATAGAATTTGACATGTTGAGGTTAAAACGTGTATGCAACAGAGCAAAGATAGTCAAAACAATTTTGGAAAGGAAGAATAAAGTTAGACAATTTACACTATCTGATTTCAAATTTTATAATAAATCTACAGTAATCAGCATAATATGACATAAGTGCAAATATAAGCATTTAAGACAATGGAAAAGAATTGAGAGTATAGAATAAAGATTTCCATTTATAATAAATTGATATTCAATAAAGATACCAAGACAATTCAGTGGGAAAAATGACAACTGGTTATTCACATGCATCAACTAAGATATAAATATTTACAAAAAATTTTTGTTCTTTAAACCAGCATGAAGAAAATGGACAAATCATACCATGGAATAAAATTATTACAAACCATTTGTTTGACAACAAATTTGTCCACAGAGAATTCAAAGAATTCTTACAACATAATAAAGCCAACAACATTTCTTTATAACTGAGGAAATGATTAAACAGATTGTACCAAAGATATATAAATAATTAATATACACATAAATAGCACTCAATATTAATAATTATGAGGGAAATACAAATTAAACTCCCAATGAAAACACTAAATATGTACCAGAACGAATATAATCAAAACGGGCAACACTAAATTTGCAGAAAATGTGAAGAAATCCGAACCTTTATGCAATGCAAGTAGAAATGTAAAATGGTGCAACTACTTTGGAAAAAAAAGTTTGGTGTTTTCTTAAAACTTACATTTAATCAAATGACATACTGAGTGAGCCATTCCACCCTTAGGTATCTACCAAGGAAAACGATAAGCCTGGGTAAGGCTGCTGCCTGTGCTGCCCACAATCCACATCAGAGAGCCATTTTGAGTCCCAGCTACTCCACTTCTGATTCGGCTTTCTGCTAATGAACCTTGGGAGGCAGAGGGAGACGGCCCAAGTATTTGGGTCCCTTCCACCCCTGAAGAAGACCAGTGTGGAATACTTGGCGTCAGCATGGCCAGTACCTGGCTGGTGAAAGAACTGGTGAGTTTTGGGGAATAAACCAGTAGATTAGTGGATGGAAGAACTCTCTCTCTCTCACTCTCTCTCTCTCACACACACACACTCTCTCTCAGTCTTTCTCTCTGTCACTCTTTCAAATAAAGAAATAAAATTAATCTTTAAAACAAAGAATAAGCCTATGTTCACACAAAATGTACAGCTTTATACTTGTAAATGTGTAAACCATGTAAACTTGCACAGAGCAGCTTTTTATTTTTTATTTTTTAAGATTTATTTATTTATTTGAAAGTCAGAGTTACACAGAGAGAGGAGAGGCAGAGAGAGAGAGAGAGAGAGAGAGAGAGAAAGAGGTCTTCCATCCGATGGTTCATTCCCCAGATGGCCGCAACCCTTGGAGCTATGCGGATCTGAAGACAGGAGCCAGGAGATTTCTCTGGGTCTCCCACGTGAGTGCAGGGACCCAAGGACCTGGGTCATCTTCTACTGCTTTCCCAGGCCATAGCAGAGAGCTGGATCAGAAGAGGAGCAGCCAAGACTAGAACCAGCACCCATATGGGATGCCAGTGCTTCAGGCCAGGGTGTTAACCTGCTGTGCCTCAGCGCTGGCCCCTAGAGCAGCTTTTTTATTAACAGCCCAGAACTGTAAGCAAGCAGACTTTATATCAATATGTGACTACATAGATAATTTTATAGTACATTCATACAATACAATACTACTGGTTATAACCTGAAGTGCATAATTATCCATATAATACATTTAAATTAATCAATCCCAGTGATAACAACCAGTGAATGAAGAGAACATACTATATTACTCAAATTTGTGTGAAATTCCAGAAAATACAAATAGATCATAGTGACAGAAAACATTGCTGGTTGCCTCAGGACCAGAGGGGAATATGGGGCATGGATCAGGCAAGAGAAAACTGCCACAAGGAAACCTTTGGAGTTGATAGATATGCTTCTTATCTCAGGTATGGTAGTTTTATGGGTGTTTGCATGTGTCAAAACTTATCAGTATACCTAAAATATTTTCAAAGTATCCTATGTGAATTAAACTTCAACAAAGTGTTACGACATCCAGCTACATCTTCACATTATTTACTGAAGTACTTCAAAAAGTAAACTATGCAGTCAGTGTTGTGGCATAGTGGGTAAAGCTGCCACTTGCAAATCCAGCATCCCATATGGTTGACAGTTTGAGTCCCAGTTGTTCCAGTTCCAATCCAACTCCCTACTAGTGGCCTGGGAAAAACAGTGGATGATAGACTAAGTGTTTGGGCCCCTGCTACCCACATGGGAGACCCAGAAGTAGCTCCTGGCTCCTGGTTTTGGCCTTTCCTAGCCCCCACCATTGTGACAATCTGGGGAACACAAGCAGGTGGAGAATCTATCTCTCTCTGTGTGTCTCTCCTTCTCTCTTCATAACTCTTTCAAATAAACTTATAAATTTCTTTTTAAGGAAACTATACTCTGGATTTTAGTAATGCCACATTATAGCTGTTCAATACTTGTGCTCAAGGAATTTCTTTCATTCAGACATAGACATGTGAATTAAGAGTAACTTCCTCAGATGAAATCAAGAAATATCCTATTTCAAAGCCTGGCTGTTGTGGGCACTGAGGGAGTGAACTAGCAAAAGAGTTCTCTTTCTGTCAAATACTAAATAAATAATTAAATAAGTAGTTTGATGAGAAGACAACTTAGAAATGGATTTATTTAAACTGAGAAATTTTAAACAGGCCATGTTCATGCAGTTAAACCTATTACGGTGTGAAAGAAAGTTAGAACGTGTGATGAAGAACACTATCCCAAGTAGTTAGAAATTAGTGGTCTTCTAGCAACTCTGCTGGCAATCACCTATCCTTGGGCATGGAACACTTCTTTTAATTGTTGCTTTAAACATAAAATGAGGAGTTTAAAAAGAGAATGAATAGATATGTGGCTTACCTCTAAAATACTATGTTTCTAAAAGGCATACAACATGTATCCTTTGCTAATAAACCTCTTATAAATTGGCAGATATTTTCCTCAATTTTATGAAATTATTTTAATAGGATTTGTATAAGCAATGCAATACACATTTTTAGATTAATTTTTTGGATAAATGAAGCATTGGGATGTATAATAAGTTGTCAACAAATCCCTTTCTAAAAGCAAAACAGAAAATTCATTTAGGAATATAAGATGGTATTCTAAATGATTTTTAACACATTAATCACAAAAATAAAAAGGTACACATCAATATCACCACCTACACAAAATTACTTTGCTTTTAAATTTTAAAAATGATTCTCAGAATGGTTACTTATGGTATTTCATTATCTTAATTTGTGATTGTGTAGACCATAGTGATTTGATTTTGATATATTTTCATGAATATTTTAGGCAAATAGTTTTAGGGAATTTATATTATTTATATTTATTGAAATCAATTTTATACTAATACTTGTAAAATATTGCACCAATATATCTGTGTTGGCAATTGAATCACCTTTCTTTCCAATAGCATAGTAAAGTTATTAAAATAGAAAATTCTCTCATTTTCTGTGGAATTACACATTAGGCACAACCCCAATTGGAAGCCAATAAACTTAATTGGGTTTACAGAATGATAAAAACCCGTCTATCTTTCTCATTTGAGTTTTGTGATAGTAAACTATAACAGCTTAACAGATGGGGTGGTTGAAATTCAAATAATTTTCCCATGAATTTATACAGTGTGGCCTGACTCCAACAGTGTTTGAGCTCTCTAGAATATTGATACTTAAAGTTATGATACAGCACTACAATCCTCGATTTTGTGGAGGAAAATAAATTTTCTATATCATAATGCTTAATGGCCAGTTCCCAAGATTTCATTTCCCAGCTCTTGTATTTCTTGGATGTATTTTTAAACACTATTGGCAATATGTTCCTGAGATATTACCATTTTGAACTTTCACAGTATGTTGTTATTCTAACACAGTGTAAAATCTATTCAGTACAACAAGAGTAAACATGTTTAATTGATGCAAAATATCTAGTAACACTCAGTCATATTTCTCCTAAAATTTTTCCATAGTAGATATTTTATATGTACTATTTTAAAAATTAAAGATAACACAGTTAGATATAAACAAACAGCTACCTCACTACTTTCCAGGATCAAAATAAAGTAAGATCATGGTATTTTAAGAGAATCACAATATTTAGGTAGCTCCCTTTATTTAATGTGTATTGAGCATGGAGAAAACTTTTTAAATGTATTTAAGCAAACATTTCATTATACACTTGATGTTTTTATTATTTACCTGTTTTATTATAAAAATTCACTATTTCTTTATGATATTGAGGCCAATGTGCAAGTGAACTCTCATATCTGGCCTGCATGAAATGTTGTCTTATTAAACATTCCAAACATTTATGTGAGCACATTTCAATTTCATTTATCATTAATAATTGACCCTATAGTTGGGGATATTTATTCTGTTAAAAAATTGAATTTAACAACTTATAAATGATAATTTGGAGGCTGTTTTATCTTATCTAGTTGTGATAAACAACTTGCTAGTTTTTGTCAACTCCAGAAAATTCTATTTGAATTTCATAATTGGTATTCATCCTCAAAATCTGGATTTCTCTACCAAGTTTTAAAATTTGTTCTGATACCATTGACTACAGAAGTTTGGAAGAAGAAAGGATAACCAAGCCAGCTGAGCCAATCCTACAAACTAATAGAAATTTCAATTAGGTAAGAAATGTTAGATATAAGATATACAAGATCATGTGAACATCAGAGTTGACAGTCAGTTGTGTGAAGACAGAAACTAAGATAATATGTTTGCAAAAAATGAATCAGTTTTGAGAGAGACCTTGTGGATACCATAACAAGGCATGCCTTAGTTACAAACCTTTTTTTTTTTTTTCAGCTCCATTCCTTGTGTATTTGACTCAACTTCTTCTAACTGATTTCGTGAGCTAAACCTGCATTTTTATGATGTAAAGTAGTATAATGTTTTAAGTTGGTTTGAATAAAAACTAAAAATATAACCAAGGTGCACTGCTTACTTTTACCAGAATTTGTTCTAAGAACTTTATACATGAGAGCTCTCTGTAAAAGTATTATTATTAATACTATTTTCATCCCCATTTTATAGATGAGAAGACTGAGACATAGTAATTTAATGCAATTTACCCACAACTTATACCTCATTCATACATGTCATTAAAACAATATAATTATCTAGAATATATTATTTTGTTTAAGCACATCAAAAACCTGTCTCCATATCCAATTAAACACATATGTCTTAGACTTACAACTATAAAGTCTGAAATAAGTTTTGTATACCAAAAATAAAATCAAGGAAAATTAGACAAAACAAGACAACAAAACTGAAACAACTTTTCCTAACAAACCCAATGAACATTGTCATTTGAAGATAATAGCACAAGTCTACAGGAAGGCCAGAAACAAAGACACATACTTTGCAAGTTCTCATTTTAAACCTGGCTTTCTCAAAAGGGCTGCATGAAAGTGCTCCCGCTGGAAGGCAATTGACTTGTGAGAGTTCAAAGAATCCTACTCTTTCACACTCTATGTGTATACATATAGTACGAAAATACATGGACACTGTACATACAGTACAAAATTTCAAAAACAAAATTGGAAACAAAATCTTAAAAATGTATTTAGGGGGACAATAATGAAAAGAAAAAAAAAAAAGAACTAGCAAGCTCCTTTAAATGAACCTAGGATTTTTTCCACATTTACTGTCCTTCAGCCTTTCCCACATTACATAACTATTTTTTTTTTCATTAAAAGTGTCTGTAGGAGCTAAGATCAGCTTTCTCTCTATAACTCTCAAGTTCCAAAAAAAAGCAAGTTGATTTATGCATTAAGAAGTATTTATGTTTCCTGTCATTAAAAGTCATTTTAAAAAACACTTTTTTCTGTGCTCTCATTTGACCAGAAATAACTTTTCTTTAAAGGGATGAAACTTGTCACTGGCTCATTCTTCCATGGAAACAGCTGCTCATTGCATGTCTGAACATATTTGCTTAAGAAATACAATATTAACATTCTAATCCTCTAACCTTTTAAAGAGAGCCATCTGTGATTATTCACAGATAGACCATTGTCTTTGATTTCAACTTTGTAGAAACAGCTTCCCTTGATTTTTCAAAGATCATTATCTAGACAATATGATTGTGGGGGTAGATGCTATACCATGAGCAAAGCAACCTCAATATTGGCCCCAAGAACTAAAAAACATACACAAAATGTTTTACAAGGGCTTTGATAATAGTTGAAATTTCAACTGCATTTATTTTATTTTATTTTTAATTTTTATTTAGTAAATATAAACTTTCAAAATACAGTTAATGGATTACAATGGCTCCCCCCCATAATTTCCCTCCCACTCACACCCCTCCCATCTCCTGCTCCCTCTCCCATTCCATTCACATCAAGATTCATTTTCAATTATCTTTATATACAGAAGATCAATTCAGTATATATTAAGTAAAGATTTCATTAGTTTGCACCCACACAGAAACACAAAGTGTAAAATACTGTTTGAGTACTAGTTATAGCATTACTTCACATTGGACAACACATTAAGGACAGAGATCCTACATGAGGATTAAGTACACAGTGACTCCTGTTGTTGACTTAACAATTTGACACTCTTGTTTATGGCGTCAGTAATCTCCCTAGGCTCTAGTCATGAGTTGCCAAGGTTATGGAAGCCTTTTGAGTTCTCCAACTTCGATCTTATTCCGACAGGGTCATAGTCAAAGTGGAAGTTCTCTCCTCCCTTCAGAGAAAGGTACCTCCTTCTTTGATGGCCCCATTCTTTCCACTGGGATCTCACTTGCAGAGATCTTCCATTTAGGTGTTTTTTTTTTTTTTTTTTTTTTTTTTCCCAGGGTGTCTTGGCTTTCCATGCCTAAAATACTCTCATGGGCTCTTTAGCCATATCCGAATGCCTTAAGGGCCGATTCTGAGGCCAGAGTGCTATTTAAGACATCTGCCATTCTATGAGTCTGCTGTGTATCCTGCTTCTCATGATGGATTGTTCTCTCCCTTTTTGATTCTATCAGCTAGTATTAGCAGACACTAGACTTGTTTGTGTGATCGCTTTGACTCTTAGACCTATCAGTGTGATCAGTTGTGAACTGAAGTTGATTACTTGGACTAGTGAGATGGCATTGGTACATGCCACCTTGATGGGATTGTATTGGGATCCCTTGGCATGATTCTAACTCCACCATTTGGGGCAAGTCCAATTGAACATGTCCCAAACTGTACATCTCCTTCCTCTCTTATTCCCACTCTTATATTTAACAGGGATCATTTTTCAGTTAAAATTTAAACTCCTAAGAATAATTGTGTGTTAATCACAGAGTTCAACCAATAGTACTAGAACAAAACAAAGAGAAAATATTAAAATGGATAAAGTATTACATTGGACATCAACAGTCAGGACTGGTTAAGCCACTATGGAAGTCAGTCTGGAGATTCCTCAGAAACCTGAATATAACCCTACCATTCAACCCAGCCATACCACTCCTTGGAATTCACCCAAAGGAAATGAAATTGGCAAACAAAAAAGCTGTCTGCACATTAATGTTTATTGCAGCTCAATTCACAATAGCTAAGACCTGGAACCAACCCAAATGCCCATCAAGAGCAGACTGGATAAAGAAATTATGGAACATGTACTCTATAGAATACTATACAGCAGTCAAAAACAACGAAACCCAGTCATTTGCAACAAGATGGAGGAATCTGGAACACATTATGCTGAGTGAATTAAGCCAGTCCCAATGGGACAAATATCATATGTTCTCCCTGATCGGTGACAACTAACTGAGCACCAAAGGGGAAACCTGTTGAACTGAAATGGACACTATGAGAAACAGTGACTTGATCAACTGCATTTATTTTATTAAAAGATAACATTATAAGACTTACTATGTTCTGTAGCACTCAACACTGTTTTAAGTAGTTAAAATATTAATTGGTTTATTACTCATGAAGTGAGTACAATTAGTATCCTTGCCAATTTTACAGTTTACATAATTTTTTTTGACAGGCAGAGTGGTGGACAGTGAGAGAGAGACAGAGAGAAAGGTCTTCCTTTTGCCGTTGGTTCACCCTCCAATGGCCACCAAGGCTGGTGCACTGCGGCCGGCGCACTGCGCTGATCTGAAGGCAGGAGCCAGGTACTTCTCCTGGTCTCCCATGGGGTGCAGGGCCCAAGCACTTGGGCCATCCTCCACTGCACTCCCTGGCCACAGCAGAGAGCTGGCCTGGAAGAGGGGCAACCGGGACAGAATCCGGTGCCCCGACCGGGACTAGAACCCGGTGTGCCAGCGCTGCAAGGCGGAGGATTAGCCTAGTGAGCCGCGGCGCTGGCCAGTTTACATAATTGAACCAAAGAGATGTTAAAGCAAACTGGCCAACGGCCCCACATTTGGTGAGTGTCAATGTCCAGACTGAAATAGAAGCTGCCTGGCTCTCAACCCTGTGCTTGCTGTCATTGAATTCCAACATTCAGAACACTGAACTAATTATTATATTTATTCTTTCTTATTTATCCTCACAGCAACTCCAAAATGTATCATGGTTTTCATGCCCTCTTTAATGGATGGAAACCATAAAGAAGAATGAATCCAAGCACCTGATCCAAGATCCCAATATTGTAATAAATGTGCCTCGGATTAGAAACCAGATTCTTTCTTCCTTTGAATACCTTATGGCTCCACACCAATTGTTCCCTTATCTTGTAAGGAAATATGTATCATTCAAGGAGAAACATCATCTGGTTTATTCCAGTCTCTCCATAGTTTGAATGAATCCATACTGTAGCCACTTACTGAAGTTTTCTTTCTTAGCTAAAATGCCATATTTTGCCCAAAGGAATTGCTGCTCTAGCAAACTCATTGAGATTCTAGCCACAGTTTTTTTATAGAAACTGAAGATAGCACAGAGATAGTCTGTTTCAAGCTTTGTACCTGGTTTCCTGAACTAGCCTTATAATTTGGACTGACGCTGTATACTGTTACCCAGATGATGACCACCCACGTGTAGCATACTTAGCATGTTCTCAGTTCAGTAATAACGAAGGTCATTACCTATAAGTATATATGCTAGCAGGTTGTCAGGAAAGTGACCTGTCCCATTCAAAGTGGTAAACATTCACAAATAATCACTTTTCAAGGTCCATATTTTGTTGAGTATCTTACTTAAAACTCTTCACATTCCTGTTATAAGGCAACATATTAATATTTTATAACCATTTTATTGATGAAAGCAATGATTCCTTGAAACTCCAATGATAATTAATCAAGGTAATATTTCGAGTTTGGAACTGTTATAAATTATGTGATTGGTAATAAATAACTGTTGAAAGGTTGAAGGAAGAGATGCTGGCTCGCACTGAGAAGATGAGAAAGCTACTGCTTTTCTGTCATGTGCATATACATATATAATCTATTCTACAATACAACAACTTTCAAAACCATTTAAAAAGTGAAAATGGGTGTCTATGTAGTTGTACAACAGATTGATAGTTTCCAAACACTTCGTGCCCACAACTTGTATCCTTCACACCCCATTTCTGACCTACACTTGCCAGGGCTCACTGCCTAGGAATGTGCTCACTGTAGTAGCTATTTTTTAAAAAAATATTTATTTATTTACTTTGAAAGTCAGAGTTACATAGAGAGGGAGGTAGAAAAAGACAGAGGAAGAGGGAGAGCGAGAGCGAAAGAGAGAGCTTTCATCTACTGGTTCACTGCCCAGATGGCCATAATGGCCAGCAGTGGACCAGGTTGAAGCCGGGAATTAAACCAGGCACTCATCCAGGTTTCCCACATGGATGGCAGGGGCCCAATATTTGGGCTATTATCTGCTGCTTTCCTAAGCACATTAGCAGGGAGCTGCATCAGAAGTACAGCAGCCAGGACACATACCAGTGCCCACATAGGATTTACCTGCTATGCCACAATGCCATCCCAACTGGAGTAGCTTTATAATTAAACATACACTTGTGAAGACTTAGAGCAATTCTCCATCAAGTTTCAGTTGTCACCTACTATTATTCAACTGAACTATCACAGATACACTGTGTTATCTAGATAACTATTCACCTTCTAACACGGAGGAAATCAAAGGGACAGAAAGAACGTAGTTATCATAGAGAAATAAAACTAAATGTTCTGGAGAATCAGGAGTATTGGACTTTTTATTATAGCAATGGATGAATTATAAAGTTTTATCACTAATTCATTCCTGTTCCTTTTGTCCTCAGAATACTAATTGGAGTATCTGAACATTAAACACAATGAGTGGCTTTTCTAGAAGGTTACTGAGACTTATCTGGAACCCTTTGCAGAACCTAGGAAGCCTGGTTCAATCTCAGCTTTAAGACGAGGACACTAAACTATTGCAATTTGTATTGCTACTTACTTTGATTTAGTCTGACTTTTGGAGTATTCTGTCACCACATCCTAGCTCATTTAAAAACAACAGGATTGGATTAAAGAATCTTAAATTGTTTATAGTTGTGTATAACCATCATTCTAAAAAGTATGAGTTGTACATTAAAAGATGGAATTTCATATAGACCCATGAAGATTCCACATGTCCCAGGTTACCTCACTTGAGTCAGAATACAGATAAGAACAGAAGCTGCATATGTTTAAGTGGTACATCATTTTTTTTCTAGTTATGAATTTCTGATGTTAATATCCTTAAGGAGTGCCTAGGATGTCTAGAAAATGCTTAGCCATATTCATATCCAAATCCAATTTCTTAGCCATATCCATAGAATTTATGACTTATTAGCGGGGAACTGTTGTGATCCAATGACGAAATGAATAAAACTTTATTTTTTTTTTATTTTGTCTTGACTTATTTTTTTTAATTTGTGAGAGAGGAAGAGGGAGAGGAAGAGAGAACTCCTACCTGCTAGATCACACCAAGGACACTCTCAATGAGTGTGGCAGAGTTGAAGGAGGGAGTCAGGGAGTCAGGAGTTCAAACCCACATGGGTGGTAAGAGCCAATTCCATTGCCTCTCAGTGTCTCCATCGGTAGGAATCTGGAGCCTGGAGCCAGAGCCAGGAATTGAACCTTGAGCACTTCAGTATGGGATGTGGGCTTAACTACTAGGCTAAATGCCCACTCCCAATAAAAATCCTAGAGTATCTCCAGGGAACCTAAGAAAATTGGTGAGCAGTTGAATTGAGTTGAATTGATTCATGTAAATAATGCCAAATGCATTACTTTCTATAAACGAATAATTATTTCAGAGAAGCTGTGGAGAATTAAATTCAAATATTTATATATTCATGTAATATAGGATTATAAGATATATTATAAAATAAAAAGTATAGTGTATTTAACCAAAATGATGTACATTGCTGTATTTCATTTTGTTTAATTAAAGGTTGAATAAACAAATATTAATGCAATATTCAACCAATGAATGAGAATATTACCTTTAAATAGGGCCTACTCATATACTCATATTCTCATCTCTTGTGCTCTTTTGTTTTTAATTGAAAGGCAGAGTTACGGAGAGGAAGAGGCAGAAAGAGAGAGAAACAGAGACAGAGACAGAGAGAGACAAAAGGAGGTCTTCTATCTGCTGGTTCACTCCCCAGAGGGTGAAATAAACAGAGCTGGGCCGATCTGAAGCCAGGAGCCCGGAGCTTCTTCTGGAACTCACACACAGGTGCAGGGATCCAAAGACTTGGGCCATCTTCTACTGCCCTCCTAGGCTATAGCAGAGAGCTGGATCAGAAGTGGAGTAGCTGGGACTCGAACTGGCACTCAAACGGGATGCTGGCACTGCAGGTGTCAGCTTTACCTGCTATGCTACAGTGCCAGCCCCTCTCTTTTTTTTCCCTCTTGTCTAGAGGAAACAAGTATATTGGGTTTTATATTTATGCTTCTTTTTATGTTCTTATTTTTGCTTTCGTTTTAGTACTCATTTATGTAAGGATAAATAGTAAATTGCAGAATTATTCTAGTTTGGAAGCTTTATAAAAATGGCATCAATTTTTATACAGTTTCCTAGCTCTTGTATTTTCTCTCAACATTTTTCAGAGGTGTATTTGTCTTTTGCATAGTTATGGGTCTGTCATTTTCACTCTTGTGTAATAGTCCATTGTGACACATAACAAATATTATAATATGTTTATAATTTTGTGTGCATGTACAGTTGCTGGATAAATAGATTCATGAGTTTTTACTATCATACAGTATTATTAAGGTCTCCCAGGGATATCAAATGATTCACTGCAATCTGTAAAAATCTCATTCATGTGTATTCTTTCTTATATTGATATTGTCAGGCTTCCAAATTAGAAGTCAATATAATAGATATAAAATAGTATCCTGTTTGTTTCACAAACATACTTCAAAAATAGTTGTAGGAGATACACAGCTTCAAATTGTTTGCACAATATTGTAGAAATATTTCTCCATTTTCTTCAGGTACCATTTATTGATAGTTAACATATTCCATCTTTTCAATTGTTGCTTATTTACAATTGTTCAAATTTTCTCTATGTCCATTTTTGAGGCTCTTGGATTTGGGTTCTGAAACTACATGATATTGATTTGGGGCCCAAATTCTTTTAATTTTTCTACTTATAATACAAATTCACAAGCTTTTGTTAGCATTATCATTGCTGTCAGTAGGGTAAAAATTGTAGTCATTTTTGCTCAGTCGATCTTTCTTTTATTCTTTTACCCTACAATACTAATTAAATTATTATACAACTTTCACTTTGTCCTCCATTATTATCAATGACTTCTAATTTTTCATCTCCTTAAGGGCTATTTAAATATAGATAATAGTCTCAAATATATCTTCTAATTTTCTAATCATTTTTCAGTTGTTTATTACCTGCAAGTTAAGACATCCACTGAGATTTTTTTCTAAAGATTACATTTTTCACCTAGAGTATATTTATTTATTTATTCAATGTTTTTTGCTTTTTAAATATTCCTATTTAATTATTTTTTTATAGGTATATATTTTATTTTATTTTTTTTTATCTTTTATTTAATGAATATAAATTTCCAAAGTACGACTCATGGGTTACAATGGCTTCCCCCCCCATACCGTCCCTCCCACCCACAACCCTCCCCTTTCCCACTCCCTCTCCCCTTCCATTCACATCAAGATTCATTTTCGATTATCTTAATATACAGAAGATCAGCTTAGTATACCTTAAGTATTTCAACAGTTTGCTCCCACACAGAAACATAAAGTGAAAAATAATAGATGATTTTTTTTTTAAATGATGATGAAATCAGATCAGACCTATTGTCATGTTTAATCCCAGTGAGAGTCAAGTTGGGAATTGATAATTTCTTTCTTTCTTTTTTTTTTTTTTTTTTAACAGAAGATCAGTTTAGTGTACATTAAGTAAAGATTTCAGTCGTTTGCACCCCCATAGAAACACAAAGTGAAATATACTGTTTGAGTACTCGTTATAGCATTAAGCCTCAGTGTACAGCACGTTAAGGACAGAGATCCTACATGAGGAGTAAGTGCACAGTGACTCCTGTTGTTGACTTTACCAATTGACACTCCTGTTTATGGCATCAGTAATCTCCCTATGCACCAGTTATGAGTTTCCAAGGCTATGGAAGCCCCTTGAGTTCTCCGACTCTTATCTTGTTTAGACACGGTCATAGTCAAAGTGGAGGTTCACTCCTCCCTTCAGAGAAAGGCACCTCCCTCTTTGAAGACCTGTTCTTTCCACTGGGATCTCACTCACAGAGATCTTTTTGCCAGAGTGTCTTGGCTTTCCATGCCTGAAATACTCTCATGGGCTTTTCAGCCAGATCCGAGTGCCTCTAGGGCTGATTCTGAGGCCAGAGTGCTATCCAGGACATCCGCCATTCTATGAGTCTGCTGAGTATCTCACTTCCCATGTTGGATCACTCTCCCCTTTATTTATTCTATCGGTTGGTGTTAGCAGATACTAGACTTGCTTATGTGCTCCCTTTGACTCTTAGTCCTTTCATTATGATCAATTGTGAACTGAAATTGATCACTTGGAATAGTGAGATGGCATTGGCACATGCCACCTTGATGGGATTGAATTGGAATCCCCTGGTATGTTTCCAACTCTACCAATTGGGGCAAGTCAGCCCGAGCATGTCCCAAATTATACATCTTTTCCCTCTCCCATTCCCACTCTTATGTTCAACAGGGATCACATTTCAGTTAATTTTCAACACTTAAGAATAACTGTGTGATAATTACAGAATTAAACCAGTCATATTAAGTAGAACAGACAAAAAAAAAATACTATGAGGGATAATGTATTGCAACAAAATGGAGGAATCTGGAACACATCATGCTGAGTGAAGTAAGCCAGTCCCAAAGGGACAAATACCATATGTTCTCCCTGATCGGTGACAACTGACTCAACACCAAAAAGGAAACCTCCTGAAGTGAAATGGACACTATGAGAAATGGTGACTTGATCAGCATAGCCCTGACTGCTAATGGACAACTTAATATTCCTATTTAATTATAGTATTTTTGTTGCAATATCTCTAATTGTGTTTCCCATAAATATTTCTATTATACTTATTCTACATTATATATTTTATAATCAAAATATCTATAGTTCTTCAGTGTCAGAACAAGTAATTTGCTCATATAGTGTGTTTACTTTCTGATCATTGGTTGTGAACTCACTGCTTTACCTTAGATTTGTCAGTATGCTGGAATTAAATAAAGGAATATTTGCTCCAGAGAACATTTGATTTTATGAGCATTTGACACATAGGTTAAGGTGGTTCTTGGGAAGCCTGAAAATCATAATTGAATGCAAGGGTCCATGCATGGCTCTTCTTCCAGTTCCCACTATTGAACACCCTAGGAGGCAGTATCTTTTGTCTCCAGTACTTAGATCCTTGACACAAATGGGGAAACCTGGATTGAGGTCTGGGATTCTGGTTTCAGACTAGCCCAGTGCCATCCACAGGTAGGCATTAGGGGAATGAACCAACAAATGGAAGATCTCTTTCTCTCTCTATCTTTCACATATTATTAGAACAAATAAATAGCACATATTTTAAAAAAATTCTACAAGTTTCAGTGGTATGATTTTTTAACTTCATAGAGAATTTCAATATTAAAACTGTTAATAAAACTAAAATATTCTCATGATTGGGATTGCATTTCTTTAAAATTCATTAGCAGACACCTGAAAATTATACATATTTATAGGGTGTCATATGATTTATATATATTATTTATGGATATATATGATTCTTTATATATGGTAGAATGTTCCCAAGCTCAGATTTTTCTAATTCCACAGTGGATATGCTGTACAGAATGAATAGGGAAGGTTCTAAAAATAGATAATCTGTCTCTATAAGTTTCTTTCTGGGGCTGGGGTCAGTCTACACTAGAGTCCTTTAGCCACCAAGGTCATGAAACCTAATGACATTTGTAGCCCACAGTACAGCAAGTCTAGTACAGCACAGTGATAGGCATTGAGCACACTCTGCTACAGTTTGCCACTGAGGTGGACTCAGAACCCAAGGCCACTCCTTCCATTCATGTGTGGCACTGACTGGGATGTAAGATTGATACTTGTGGCCATAAAACTCCACTTTGCACCACAGCAGGTCCAGAGGCACATTGCAGACACTGGTCTGGTCACTGGGACTCCTTAAGAGTTGTTCAATGTTGAGTTTACCCACCTGGTGCTGAGACTCTGTACAATTCTGTGGTTTCTGGCTGTGGGGCAGCTCCTCAGGTGCCCTGGCAAGCAATAAGTGGATCACACCTCAGACTCCGTCACCAAACCCTGTGCAATTAGGGAGGTGTTTGCCACAGAGCACACGAGGCTGGGAGTGACACATACTTAAACACGTCCATCCTACCAGGGCACAGATATCTGCCAGATACTGGCCAGGTCGAAAGGCTCCGTCCATACTACTGAATGAGTGTTGGGGGCCACAAAGATCTGCTCGGTGTTATGCTTTTACCCACTTAGCACTGAGTCACAAGAAAAGTCCTATAGCTCAGACTTGTACTAAGCTAAGTCCCATCTGTCTCTCAGAGTCCTTAAACCTTTCAATATTTCCAGGGCATTTGCCAGCCTATTTGTGTCTGACAGTGATACATGCTGATGCCAGGCCAAGACTAGAGGCTCTGTCTTGTGAGCCCTGGCCTTTATCACATGCTGAGTTTCACAGTAGCAAGGATGGCTCTGTGCTCCAAGGCAGGATCTTGAGTTTTCTCGCAGGCCTTCTCACCAGAGGCCGGTATCTTGTTCTGCTTTCTGTTGGAGATTGGAAGAGGAGATACAGAGGCAATTCCTTGGCTGCTTGGTAATGGAGAGTCCAAATACCTAGTCCTCAGGGATGAGTCTGGGAATAGGGGATTTAGGGCCCTGTCCAATCCTGAATTTTATAGCTGTGCCTGGCACTGGGATTAAACTTTAGGGATGGCACTTAATTACCTCTCTTCCAAGGAGAGGCAAGGTGTCTCTCTCCATGCTGTTCTACGTGGACTTGGGGAAGGGGGGGATGCAAGCAACTCTCTTCTTCCTGCTTTCTTCAATGTGACTTTTGCTATTAGTATCATAAAACCAAGTATTGTGGTGTCTCATCGGGCTTCTATAGCTCTTGGGAAAGTGACTTGGTGGTTGAACAGTTGTTCCAGTTGGTGTCACTGTGGGGAGGTGGTTACTACAGTATCTGACTCAGTTGCCATCTTGTGCCACCATACTCTAGTGCTTAAAAATTTCAATCCAGGTGAAGAATTTGTATCACTAAGCCACCGTAAATAAGGGAAGAATTCTTTCCAAGTTAAGTTTGTGTTTTATAGAAATAAAGATTTATGCTGCAGTCTTTTAAAAAGAAACTAATTATTTAATTTTTCTCCCCTCTCCCTTCCATGGGATATTTGTAGAGGGAATTCATTAAAAGATGATAAATATTTGAGAATTAAGGTGAATAGACACAGGTGGATCAAATGGGATGTCACAAGGCTAATGAGATTAAAACTGTGCAAATAAAACCTTAGTTGAATTTTCATAACAATTTCTTAATGCTGATGCACATACCATGTACATCTAATATTTAAAGGAAGCCATAAAATTATCTATCAATTACATTAGACTTGATAAGAAACCCAGAGAATAATGTGGCAGTGTGAGATTAAACTGAATTGTCCTAATCAACAAATAGTCTTTGTTAATCATCTTGACATAGTTATTTATTTTCAGTATTTCTTATGCTGTATTTCTCCTCATTTTCTTCCAAAAGCCTGGAAGAAGAAACAGATTTTTTTTTTCTTTTTCGTATCAGTGTTCATTCAGGGAAGTGGAACCATTATGTATTATCACATAAGAGACTTCTGATAGGAATTGAGCTTTACAAGCAAAGCCTGCAAAGGGCAGCAGGGTAATCAAAGAAGCCATCGATCAGCACATCTGAGAGGTCAAGAGGGCTTGTGAGGGAGAATGTGGTGGGGACGTCTAAGGGGGAAATCTGTGAGTATGCAGACAAGTATCTAGCAGTGGCTCTGAGCCTTCCATTGTTTAGCAGGACCAGGGATCTCAAGGAGGATTTAGAAACAGGGAGACAAATGTAAATACAAAAAAATCTGCCATCGCATTCACGTCTGTGGGTACAACCCCTAGCCACCCTTTCCTCCAGAGAGCAATGATTGGTGCTTTACTCCTGCATCACAAATCTCATGAGTGCCCTTTGTTTATCTGACTCTAACCTGGGAAAATTCAGAGGGAGGGTTTCCAGGAAACACAAGTCTGGCATAGAAAAATCGATAATAAAATTATATCACAGTCACCTTGACTTGAAATTAGAAATTCTTTGGGGCCAGTGTTGTGGTGCAGCAGTTAAGCTGCCAGCTGCAATGCTCATGATGGCGTCTCTTGTCAGACCCCTGGTTGTAGTCCCTGATTCTCCACTTGCAGTCCAGCTCCCTGCCAATGTGCCTGGGAAGGCAGAGGAAGAGAGCCCAAGTATTTGGACTCCTGCCACCCAAGTGGGAGACTGGATAGAGCTCCAGGCTTGTGGCTTCAGCCTGGCTCACACCTGACCATTGGAGCCAGTTAGGGAATGAACCAGTGGATGGAAGATTTCCTTCTCCCTGTCTCTTCCTCTATTTAGGTCACTCTGACTTTCAAATAAATAAAATAGATCTTAAAAATCAAAAATTCTAGACATTTCTCACTTTTTGAGGAAAAGTAGTAAAATTACAAAACATAAAAGTTCATTGAAAAATATATTTTCATTAAAAAATAGATGATAGATTAGATGGATACACAGATGATGGATTCCTGCTATACCCCAATCTATGTTTCTATATTTATATTTATACATACATCGTTGTCTATATTATATCTATAACATTGTGTAATGGAACAAGTATGCCTTTTCAAAATGTTGTGGACTTAAGTGTTAAATAGACTGGATTATTCAATATTATGTGAATTATTTGAACTAACCACACAAAATTCCTTGTGTAGAAAACAACACCAGAACTTTCCTGATAGATCTATGAGATATTATTATTACAAAATATCTATTCCTTCTCATATGATAAGTAATATGTTCCATTAAGTGTACAGTTTTAGAAATTTGATAGACAGTTTCAATTTAATGTTCTATCAAGCATCACAAAGGAATTTCCCAGCTGAAATATGTAATGTAAACATATGATCAGTCATGTTTCTGCAAGCTTTGTCCTTATTCCAATATGTGAAATTATCTGACTTCGAACATCTCTGTCCCCTTGGAACTCTGTGCAGATTCAGTAGCAATATTATCTGATGGTGCCTAAAATACACTGTACTAAATGATTATTTAGGTAAACCAAAAGAGACAAATTTGTATGTAAAGATAAATTTGTACTTAGATGAAATCTATTTTTCTACACTTTGACGTGTGCTTTGACATTTCAAAGCACATTTGGAAATACTTAAAAACAGTGAATAATCAACAAACATTAAGTCCCCTCATGTTACTCCCTCAATATGTTTTTTTTAAGATTTATTTATTCATTTGAAAGTCAGAGTTACACAGAAAGAGAAGAGGCAGAGAAATAGAGAGAGAGAGAGAGAGAGAGAGGTCTTCTATCCGCTGGTTCATTCCCCAGATAGCCCCAATGGCCAGAGCTGTGCCTGTCCGAAGCCAGGAGCCAGGAGCTTCTTCCGGGTCTCCCACATGGGTCAAGGGGCCCAAGGACTTGGGCCATCTTCTACTGCTTTCCCAGGCCATAGCAGAGAGCTGGATAGGAAGTGGAGCAGCCAGGTTTTGAACCGGCGCCCATATGGGATGCCAGTGCTTCAGGCCAGGGCATTAACCCACTGTGCCACATCGCCAGCCCCCTGAATGTGTGTTTTGATAGCTCTGTATCTGCTTTGGAATAACACACAAGCTTTTGAATACCATCTTCATATGTTTGTAATCTGGCAAATTTATATTTTCAGGCCCTCTTTATACTTCCTCACAAGCATACTGTTCCCAGTATCTGATATATTTGTGGTTCCCCAAATGAGTCATGTGCCCCCCTGTCTGCTAGGACTTCTTCCACTCCTCCTTGAATAATCACCTCTCATTTTCTCTGGGACTTCTGGGAATTGTAAAAGTAGTCTAGTGGTGTATTTCAGGGAATTTAGTTCCTTTTCGAGACAAGACTCTAGTCCTTTTCTGAAACCTGGAGTAGGTTTTTAGTCCTCAATCTTATTCCTTTTCCTTCTCTTATAAATTACAGATACAAGTAGTAACTACTATGAAACAATAATTTGAGTTAGTTGATAGATAGCTTCACATAAAATGCTTTATAGACTCTGGCATTTCTCAAAAAAATGGATTTTTCCTACCACTTTATCATTATTTGTATTATCATTATTCTACAGCTATTGATTCTCCTCTCATAAACAGTTTTCCATTGCTTACTAGCGTTCTCATGGTCTTTTTTTCATTTAGTCTAGTAGTTGAGACATCCAACAAATACAAATATACATTTCTTTGAATTTTTCCATTTCTTGGGGTTTTGTTTTATTTTTACAAACCTATAACTATAACTAAGAATATGCAGTTGATACAGAGCAGGGAAGATTTTATTACTCCTTCCCTTATTGCTTTTTACAATGCCAAGGCCACAGTAAACACTATATAAATAGTTGTTGACTAAATGCTTCCATGCATAAACCATAATATCAGAATAGAAGTTCCTCAGCATTGTAATATCTGATAAGTGCCTTATCTCAATTTTATATTTGGTGATATTTCAAATATATATATATATATATATATATATATGTAATACACTTAGTTTCTGAATTTACAAGTTCAGGATGATGAAAGGGTTAACAGTTGTAAAATGGGCCAGGGTTGTGGCACAACAGGTTAAACCACTATGGACAATAACATTAAAGTAGGAGTCCTGCTCTCTTTCTTACCTAGCTCCCTACTAATGCACCTGGATGAGCAGTGGGAGATAGCCCAAGTGCTTGAGTCCCACACCACCAATGTTGGAAAACAGGATGGAATTCCAGGCTCCTAATTTTCACTTGGCCCAGTCCCAATTTTTCTGTCATTTGAAGAGTGAACCATCAGGTAGAAGACTTCTCTCTCTCTCTCTCTCTCTCACTCACTCTGTGTGTGTGTGTCTCCTTCCATCTTATCACTTCAGCTGTCAAATAAACAAATAGATAAATAAATCTTGTTAAAAATGTTACTCACTTCAGTGTGAATTTTTAAGCCAAAAAAATCAATTCTTGCTGAGTATGTCAACATATTAATAGTTATGAATATGTTTATGGAAACACATAATTCCAGAAAAAAATACTTCTCTGAAATAAAAATCATTGCTTTTTACAGAATTAATACATGTGGGAAAAGCTCAGAATTGAAATATACAAAGACAGATCAGTACATAATAGACATCAGTTCTCACATGGATTATCTTTTATTCTATGCAAGTATGATGTTTCTCTCACTTTCTAGTTTTGAAAATACAGTTCACCATTTAGTACTCTAATCTTTACTTTGTTAGAGAGGATCACAAAATAAATGTGCTTATATTAAAGGATTATTTATTATCCTGTACAAGAAGATAGCAGGGTTAGTGAAGATTCTTTGCATGCAAACAAGTGGTTGTACAATAAGAAATTATGATGCTACAATGAATGTCTGAACATTTACAGTTTGCTCACGAAAGGATGAGCTGCCATTTATTTACCTCTTTTGACAACACTCCATTTGCATTTTGCATCAGTAATTTTTTCTATTCTATTTATTTAAGAGAATCTATAGAAGTCAATTCTTCACCACTTGCAATGGAAGTCTGAATCTTTTAAGGTGGGGTTTGATAAATATCTTTAGCTCATTGGAAAGACTAAGTGTGCTGATGTCTTGCCCTTTCCTTCTGCATTGCTTCCCACTGTGCCTGGGTCCCAGCAAGAAGACCTGTCTGAAATAGGAGCTCCTGTGCCTTCCAGCTCCACTGAGTTCTGCCAGTGGGAAACAACAAGTGCTCTAAGTGAGGATGGAGGTTAATCATTAGGGTATTGTTTTTCTCTAAGCCAAGGGTAGCCTCATTGGTGTGTGGAGTTTGTAGTCACACAGGCCCCATGTTCAGGATTCCAGCCTTTGTTTAATTCTCTGCTGTTAATTCTTCATAGATTTTGAGAAACGCGTGCCTCACTATCATTTTACACTGGGTCCTACAAATCGGGTGCCCAGTCCTGCTCCTGGTTCCCACCGGGCAGGATTGTCTTAGGTGGACTGGGTCCCTTGCCGGACAATCTGTTCCTGTCCTGTGACCTTCTACACCCATACTTCTCTGTCAGCAGGTTCAGATAGTCATCGCCCTATTTCCCTCTCCATTAACAATGGTAACAGAGCCCCCATTATTATTAATTCTTGGGAACTATACCACCACTACTGTTTTTGCTATTCCCTCTCACATCTTTTAACTTCACTAATTTCTTTTTATTCCATATTATACTTTATTCAATTTACACTATTTTACTCATGAAGCCTATTTGTAGCTAGGACCCTAGATATTGCATAATAAATATAACTTCGGGCCGGCGTTGTGGTGTAACGAGTTAAGCTGCTACCTGCAATGACAAAAGCTCATATAGGGACTGGTTCAAGCCCCAGCTGCTCTGCTTCTGACCCAGTTCACTGCTTATAAGCAACAGAGGATGGTGCAAATGCTGGAGCCCTTGCACCCATATGGGAGACCCTGATGAAGGCCCTGACTCCTGGCTTCAGCCTGGCCCAGCCCCAACTGCTGCAGCCATTTGAGGAGTGAAGCAATGAATAAAAGATCTCACTTTCTCTCTGTCTTTCACTCTCTCTTTTACTCTACCTTTCAAATAAAGAAAATAAAACTTAAAAAACTAAATTATCTAATTAGTACATATAACTTCATAAAAGACAAACAAGAATAAAACAGAAGGGCATTAAACTAAACCTCTCCTTAGATTTCCTGAAGTAGATACACTAAGGTAGAGATCTTCCCAAGGGTTGACCAATAAATCCTAAAATAAGAAAACATTCTACCTTTCTGCCTGTGGCCTCTATCATGGAGGCAGCTCCCAAAGAAACTTAGGGAACGTTCTCTTTCTTCTATTCCTAATGCTAGTAGATCATTGGATTATTTTCCTTTTAATAAAGAAAATCACCCTTATCAGAAATAATTAACTCTGTCCACTTCGTCAAGAATCAGCCCAGCTCCTGCCCTTTGCACACTCAAAACACAGAGAAAATGATGACATGTCACCCAATCTCTGCTTCAAATTAACTGGCTCTTAGTTTTCAAAACAACTTAGATGGCCCTTTCCCTTTCTTTCAGTGGTTTCTTTTTTCTTCTCCAACTGTTCCGTTAGGAGTTCCATTCAAAATTATGCCATTAGTCACTCATACACCTAACCATTCATTAATTCATCTTATTCATTCACTGAAACTTCATGTCTCTGTTAATTGAATGAGAGTACAAAGGATTGGACATCGATTCAAGGGCTAGTTGGAACAGAAAAAAAAGGTATGAACTTTTAGGGAAATGGACAGATGTGAAAATCATGAAAGTCAAAAGATGAAAATCCTCAAAACAAAAAAAAATATGGAGTTTCAATGTGGTTTGAAAGATCATCAAGTCATAGACTCCCTACTTCCTGTAGTACTCTAACCAGTAATTTGGATTTAGAGTACTATATGCATAGAGCTAAGAATGTGAAAATTATAGGTCTAGAGAAAGCTAGCTCTATGGTGATGACTTTCAATTTTTATTCTTAAGAATCCACCTCAGAAAAGAATAATTTATGAAATGTGAGAAGAGGGCTCTATTGTAGCAACACATTATGTATGCATAAACTTACAACAATTCCAATATGTGAGCTTTACCTTCTCATTTAGATTTAACAAAAATACTGTGTAAAATTGTATGCTTAACACTAACACTGTATTATGTGCTTTAAATTAATATATTAAGGATGTACTATATCCCAAGAATTGCTCTGTGTGTTCTATACACAGTGACACATTGATCTTCACAGGAGTCTGAAGAAATAGGTACTATTATCCTAATTTTACATATGGAAAACTGAAGGAGTGGGGTACTTAGTTATATTTTTCAAGGTCATATGATATTAGTGTATTCTTTTTATCTTATAAATCATTTGAAGAGCTGGTATTGGACCTACTGGTTAAGCTGTTCATTGGACAACTGTGACCCACATTTAAATATGTAGGTTTTATTCCCAGTTCTGGCTCCTGAATCTAGCTTCCTGTTATTCCAGATCACAGGGAAGCAACAGTGATGGTTAAAAGTAGTTGGGTTTTCACCTCCCATGTGAATTGAGTTCTTGGCTCCCAGCTTTGATCTCAGCATAGCCATGACTGGCAATATATACCATTTGGGTAGTGATCCAATGATCCAATGGATGGGAGTGTTGTCTCTTGTTCTCTCTCTTGGTCTCTCTTGCTCTCTCTTTCTTTCTCTCTCTCTCCCCTCCATCTCTCCGCTTCTCACTTACATAATTAAAAAAAAAACTAATGTGAACATGAAAGAAACATCCAGAGAAAATAAAGTAAAATACAGAACTGAACCTTGAGAAAATGCCTGAAATTTATGCAGAGATTTTGGTAGATAAGAAACATCAATGAGATACAGATGGTTCTAGAATGAAAAATGAAGTCTCAGAGGAAAGAATAAGACGTAGAAGTTATACTTTCAGTTAACAAACTCATGTTTATAGTATTTTATAGCTGGATTGAAGTAGACAATCTGGAGAAAATATGTCAAGTCTTTTAGAAAATACTATTATTCAAAAATGATGCCACGAAAAATCTTTAGTGTGATGTGGGAATATAATATGTGGAAAGTATGTGTGTTGTTCAAAAAGAAAAAAAAATTAAAAACTAAAGAATATGAATCCCTATTTTAAGGAATGAAATCAGCAAATAATGTGACTGTGACAGGTTGAATTAAGATAATTCTGAATATTTCAAGTAGAATCCAGTTATGTAATGTTAGATATGGAAAATTATTTTTTTTCTTCATGTAGAGGGTTTTCCTTCTGAAACTCTTGAAACTTAATTTCCTTCCCACTACTCTGTGAAAAGTATTATAGGCTATGATTAATTACCTTTTTATTGGAAAAACCATAAGAATCTTTAAGTCATTATATTATTTACCATGATAAATCAGTGACATGTCACCCAATCTCTGCTTCAAATTAACTGGCTCTTAGTTTTCAAAACAATTTAGATGGCCCTTTCCTTCAATGGTTTCTTTTTTCTTCTCCAACTGTTCCATTAGGAGTTCCATTCAAAATTATACCATTAGTCACTCATACACCTAACCATTCATTCATTCATCTTATTCATTCACTGAAACTTCATGTCTCTGTTAATTGAATGAGAGTACAAAGGATTGGACATCGATTCAAGGGCTAGTTGGAACAGAAAAAAAGGTACGTACAAGTGTTTCATGCAAAGTAAGCAGTTCAATTTGTCTGAAAGGGTTCTTCTCACTAAATGTGTTTTGGCAGAATGAAGTATCTGTATGCATTAACCAAAAAAAAAAAAAAAAGTTGTCACATCTCACTGGGATGGACTTTGCCTGTAGAGGTTTGAATGCTCCATATAGGATCTTGTTGCTAATTGTGACAAAATAACTTGTGTCATAACAACATAAGTTTTTATAGAGTTAAGACACCATTATACTACATTAGAAACTGAACTGCAATCCATCTATAAAATACTATAAACTGCTTCTTCTAGTGTTTTTTAAATTTATTTTAAACTTTTGAATGTGCCACCGAGAGACCTTAATTTTGAAAATGTGGCACTATCTAAAGAAGTGAAAAATCTGTGATCTACAGTTTATTTAATTTTGACTGAAGGCAACAGGAATTTATTTCTCAATGACTGCAATACTCTGTGTGTGTGTGTATGTGTGTGTAATTTTGTCCTTGGCCCCTGGTTTATAACTATATCCCCACAGCAGGGACAGGAATGAACTCAGAGTAGGTATTAAGACTTGCTCACTGTAGAGTGATCTGTCCCATTCCCACAAGCCTGGAATGCAAAAGAATAGAGACAGAGCTTGCAAGGTTTCTATCTATACCAGTCATGCCTGTGCAATGAAGTCTCCGTAAAACACAAATGACAGGATCTGCAAGCTTCCGACTGGCTGACCATAAGCAGGTGCCTGGAGAGTGTGGCTGCTTCAGAGGACATGAAGCTCCACACCCACTCTTCATTGCCTTCCCCATGTATATCCTCAGCTGCATCCTTTGTAATATCCTTTATAATAAACTAGAATAAAAATGTGTTTCCCTGAGTTCCATGAGCTGCTCAAGCAAATTAATCAACAGAAGGAAAGGGTTGTGGTTCTAATTTAGAGCCAGTGGCTCAGAAAGCAAAGATAAAATAAACTGGTACTTGATACTGGTATCTGAAGTTGGGAGCAGTCTTGGGGACTGAGCCCCAAATCGGTAGGCTCTGACACTATTTAACTGCAAATAGCATCAGAATAGAGTTGGGCTAGAGGGCACCAAGCTCGTGTCTAAAGAACTGATTATTTACCTGTAGGGAAATACTCATACTTTTAAGGCCACAAAATATATCTGCTTAATGGTCGAATATGAGAAGAAACAGAGTTTGAGTTGGCTTTTACTTTTGTATTGTTAGAATAATGGAATATAGTCAAGACTTAAAAAGCCATGTTGGTTATACAAGGATAAGCTCCCTGTCAGCACAAAGTGGACAGAGACTTTTTATTCAGGAATATTTTTAAGCAAAGGAGAGAACAGAATCAATTGGTATTGTGGAAAAGGAATTATAATAAATATTACATGAAGAATAAAATAGTAATTTATATTTTAGAATTTTATATATGCAAACAGTTTCCAGGCAATGATGTTTACCAGATTTCAAGATTCTGATTTTTCTGGAAGAGTTTCCTCTGCAGTTTTTTCCCCGAACCTTTCCCTGAAACTATAGTATCTCCACTTTAATTGAACTATCTTTTCCCGGACTATCAGTGCAGACCCTATTTATATTTATTAAATAAAAGTGAAAAAAACAGATTCTGATTTTTGAAAAATTAGTAAATAATAAATTAAAGTAATAATGCAAGTACTGACTGATATGAATATATTTTTTAAAAGTTTTTTTAAAAGGTAATTTGAAAAGCAGAGCAACAGAGAGAGGAGGAGAAGAGAATGAGAGAGAGAGAGAAAGAGAAAGAAAGAGATCTCTCTGCTGGTTTACTCCCAAAGCCAGCTGCCAGTAACTCCAACTTGGTCACCGACTTGGGTTTAAGAGGTCCAAGCACTTAGGCCTTCCTCTGCTTCCCACCAAAGCACATTAGCAGGAAGCCAGGTTTGGAGCAGAGTAATCAGAACTCAGACAAGCACTCTGATACAGGGTTATGGCATTGTAACCAGTGGCTCAATCTGCTGTGTCAAAAAGCCAGCCCCTGCATACACAGTTCTATAAAGATAAACCTACTTTCATTTTACTTGGTGGGTATTATGTCAAAGATAGATAGGAGTGAGAAGTTCTGGGGTTCTATTGCACAGTGAGCAACTATTTATATTTTATATTTTAGTATTAAAAATCCTATAAAGTAGTACTTTGATGTTGCCCTATAAAGATACATTAGAAAGGATACATTGTTACATGTACAGTGTATACATGTAACAAAACATCACACAGTACCTCATAAACAAGCACAATTCTTATACATCTCTGTTTGTTTTTATTAGAAAATAAGGGGTCAGTGTTGTGCATAGCAGGTTAAGCTGCACCTGGGCACCCTTCTAAGTCCCATCTGCTTCACTTCCAATCGATTAGACTGGGAAAGCAGCAGAAGACAGCTCAAGTACTTGGGTCCCTGTACCCATTTGGGAGAACTTGATGAGGCTCCTGGCTCCTAGCTTCAGTCTAGCCCATCTCTGGCTGTTGTAGCATTTGGGGAATGAACCAGCAGATAGAAGATCACCCTCTCTGTCTCTCCTTCTCTCTCTGTAACGTTGCCTTTCACATTTATTTTTTAAAAAAATAGAAAATAAGAGGAGTTTGGCAAATAGTATTTTTTCAAAAAGAGGACATTTTCAAAATGTATACCTTTGATTTCTTTCAATACATAGTATTACTACAGTTTCACATTTTCCCCACAACATATGCATAGAAGTTGCTATAGGACCAAGAATGTCAATCAACCTTTCTTTACCCTTCCTCCTCCATTTCTCTCCTCAATTATGATAGCTATCATTATTTTTTTTTATTTGACAGGTAGAGTTAAAGTAAGAAAGAGAAGCAGAGAGAAAGGTCTTCCTTCCATTGGTTCCTCGCCAAATGGCCGCTATGGCTGGAACTGCACTGGTCCGAAGCCAGGAGCCAGGTGCTTCCTCCTGGTCTCCCATGCAGGTGCAGGGACCCAAACACCTGGGCCATCCTCCACTGCCCTCCCAGGCCACAGCAGAGAGCTGGACCGGAAGAGGAACAACCGGGACTAGAACCCCGGCGCCCATATGGGATGCCGGCGCCACAGGTGGGGGATTAACCAAGTGAGCCATGGCGCTGGCAGCTATCATTATATTTTTAACTTCAATGACATTACCTATGTTTTAGTATTTGCATGAGTGATATCATGTGATATTTTTCTTTCTGTGTTTAGCATATTTCACTTAACATAATGACCTCCAATCCCACTGGCATTGTTACAAATGACAAGATTCCATTCCTTTTTTCTGAATGAGTAATATTCCATTGTGTACTTTTGCCACATTTCATGCATTTATCAGTGAATGGACACATAGGTTGTTTATATTCCTTGGTTATAGTTATTAGTGCAGGGAGTGCAGAAGTCTCTTCCACAGAAGAAAATCATTTCCCTTGGATGTATTCCCAAGAATGGGAATGCTAAATCATATGGTATCTCTATTTTCTGTTTTTAGCTTTTTGAGGTTCTTCCATATGGTTTACTTCAATGGTTGTGCTAATTTACATTCTAGACAATGTGCAATGGTTCTCTTTTCTCCACATCTTCACCAATATTTATGATCTTTTGTCTTTTTTATAATAGACAATCTGACTGGAGAGAGGTGATATTTCACTGTGGCTTTGATTTGTATTTCCCTGATGATTAGTGGCAAGCATTTTTGTATGACCTCCTGTGAGAAATATATGGTTAGATCTACTGCCCATTTGAGTGGATTATTGGGATTTTTTGTTACTATTGAGTTGCTTAAGTTCCATATATTTACTGGATATTAACCTCTTGTCAGATATATACCTTCCAAATATTTTCTCCAATTTTGTTAAGTGTTTCTTTTGTTGTGCAATAGCTCTTTACTTTGATGATATTGTATTTGCATATTGTTACTTTTATTTAGTGTGCTTTTAGGGACTGATCCAGAAAAATGTATGGTTATTTCACTGTCTTAAAAGGTATTTCCCTTTGAAGCTATCCTCTGATAGCTTCAAAGATTCAGGTCTCACATTTAGATGTTCAATCCCCTTGGAGCTCCTTTTTGTGCATTGTCGAGATGTGGGGCTAGTTTCATCTTTCTACATATCCTTATTCAAATTTCACAACGCTGTTTATTCAGAAAAGATGCTTTTTCCCAATGCACATTGTTCGCAAGTTTACCAATTGTCAGTCGGCTGTAGATGTGTGGTTTCAGTTTTAGGATCTCTAGTCTGTTCTGCTGGTCTATACATCTGTGTTTATGTGAGTGACATGCTGTTGTATTAACTGTAGCTTTTTCTCATATTTTAAAATCAGGTATGTAATTTTTTCTGTTCTGTTCTTTTTGCTCAAGATTGTTCAATTTTTTCCCTTGGTTTCAACAGAGTCTAGAAGTGTTTCCTCTAGTTCTGTGGAAATGTTATTGGGATTTTGATAGAGATTGCACTCTTTCTGTAAATTGCTTTAAGTAATATGCACATTTTAGTGATATTGAGTCTTCCAATTCATGAAGACAAGATGTTTTTCAAATACTTTGTGTCATCTCCAACTTCTTTCATCAATAATTTATATTTTTCATTATAAAAATCTTTCACCTCTTTGATTAATTTTATTGCCAGGTATTTTTATTTTCTTTTATTTTTGGAAGTGACTTTTGGAAATGGGATTGAATTCTTGCTTTCTCTTTGAGATGGTTCACTATTGGTGTATAACAATGCTACTGATTTTAGTGTACTGACTTTATATCCCATAATTTTGCTCAATATGTTTATTAGTTCCAACAGATTTTAGAGGAATCTTTGGGATTTGCCTATCTAAGAGCGTGTCATCGGCAAACAGTGACAATTTGATTTCTTTCTTTCTTTCTAATTTGGATAACCTTTATTTCTTTCTCTTGCCTAATTCCACTGCCTAGGACTAATAGTTCCGTGTTGAAAAGTAGATGGGCTCTAAAGACCTAAATAAAAGATCTCTGCGAGTGAGATCCCAGCGGAAAGAACGGGGCCATCAAAGAAGGAGGTACCTGTCTCTGAAGGGAGGAGAGAACTTCCACTTTGACTATGACCCTGTCGGAATAAGATCGAAGTTGGCGAACTCAAAAGGCTTCCATAACCTTGGCAACTCATGACTAGAGCCTAGGGAGATTACTGGCGCCATAAACAAAAGTGTCAAATTCTTAAGTCAACAACAGGAGTCACTGTGTACTTAATCCTCATGTAGGATCTCTGTCCTTAATGTGTTGTCCAATGTGAAGCAATGCTATAACTAGTACTGAAACAGTATTTTATACTCTGTGTTTCTGTGTGGGTGCAAACTAATGAAATCTTTACTTAATATATACTGAATTGATCTTCTGTATATAAAGATAATTGAAAATGAATCTTTATGTGAAAGGAATGGGAGAGGGAGTGGGAGATGGGAGGGGTGCAAGTGGGAGGGAGCCATTGTAATCCATAAACTGTACTTTGAAAATTTGTATTTACTAAATAAAAGTTAAAAAAAAAAAGTAGATGGGCTCACTTGGCTAATCCTCCACCTGCGGCACCGGCACCCTGGGTTCTAGTCCTGGTTGAGGCGCTGGATTCTGTCCTGGTTGCTCCTCTTCCAGTCCAGCTCTCTGCTGTGGCCCCAGGAAGGCAGTGGAGGATGGCCCAAGTGCTTGGGCCCTGCACCCGCATGGGAGACCAGGAGGAAGCACCTGGCTCCTGGCTTTGGATCTGTGCAGCGACCATTTGGCGAGGAACAAAAGGAAGGAAGACCTTTCTCTCTGTCTCTCTCTCTCACTGTCTAACTCTGCCTGTCAAAAAAAAAAGTAGATGAAGTGGGTTTCTTTGTCGTATTGAAGGTTTTAGAGTGAAAGCCTTGAGTTTGTTTTTGTTTTTGTTTTTGTTTTTTTCCCCCATTCGCTATGAGGTTAGATGCTGGCTTATTGTGTATAGCTTTTATTATGTTAAGGTGTATCCCTTCTAAAACTAATTTGGCTAGATTTTATCATGAAGGTATATTGCATTTTTTTTTTTTCAACAGGCAGAGTGGATAGTGAGAGAGAGAGACAGAGAGAAAGGTCTTCCTTTTTGCCGTTGGTTCACCCTCCAATAGCCACCAAGGCCAGTGCGCTGTGGCCGGTGCACCGCGCTGATCTGAAGCCAGGAGCCAGGTGCTTCTCCTGGTCTCCCATGTGGGTGCAGGGCCCAAGGACTTGGGCCATCCTCCACTGCACACCCGGGCCACAGCAGAGAGCTGGCCTGGAAGAGGGGAAACCGGGAAAGAATCCGGCGCCCCGACTGGGACTAGAACCCAGTGTGCTGGCACCGCTAGGTGGAGGATTAGCCTATTGAGCTGTAGCGCCAGCCGGTATATTGCATTTTAACAAAATACCTTATCTATAACTTCCGATGTGACCATACGAATTTTATCGTTTGTTCTGTTGATGTAGTGTGTCACATTTATTGATTTGCATATGTTGAACCATGGTTGCATCTTTGAAATGAATTCCACGTGATCATAATGAATGATATTTTTAATGTGCTGTTGGGTACAATTTGCTAGTATTTTGTTGAGGATATTTACAATCATGTTCATCAAGGATGTTGGCCTGCAGTTTCCTTCTGGGTGTGTGTGTGTCCTTGCCTGGTTTTGAAATCAAAGTAATGCTGGCCTCAATGAATGAATTAATGAATTAAAGGAGTTTCCTCACCTTTTTTTAATATAATTTAAGAAGAGTTGGTATTAATTCTTCTTTAAATGTTTGGTAGTGGTGAAGCCATCAGGTCTTGGGCTTTTCTTTGATGGGAGACTTCAAGATCCAATCTTAGTACTCATTATCAGATGACTTAAGTATTTTATTTCTTAATTATTCAATTTTGTTAAGGTATATGTGTACAAGAACTTGTCCATATATTCTAGGCTATTTTATGTGCTTCCATATAGTTGTTCATGTAAATGTAATAATCCTTTATATTTTTGTGGTGACAGTCATGAGGTTTCCAGTTCTATTTTTAATTCTATGTCTTTGAATCTTCTTTTTATTCCTTGCTAGCCTTGCTAAGTGCTTATCAATTATCTGTTCAAGGGACCAGCTCTTTGTTTCACTGATTTTCATATATCTTTGTGTCTCTATGTCATTTATTTGTGCTCTGAATTTTATTATTTCTTTCCTTCTAGCAATTTTTGCTTTTATTTGTTCTTGTTTCTCTGTTGCTTTAGGTGCAGCAGTAAGTAGCTTATTGGAAATCTTTCTCTTTTTTATATAGGCATGGATTGCTATCAACTTCTGTCACTCTTTGTTTTGCTGTATTCCATAGGTTTTGTTATGTTTCTATTTTCATTCATTTCTAGATTTTAAAATTTCTTCCTTGATTTTTGAATTGATCTGTTTGTTGTTCAGGAGTGAGTTGTTGAATTTCCATCTATTTTTTCAATTTCTAAACTTTTTCTAGTTACTGATATCTAATTATATTCTATTGTGGTCAGAGAAGATGCTCAATATGATTTCTATTCTTTAAATTTGTTGAGACTTGTTTTGTGACATATTATACTATATATCCTGAAAAATGTTTCATGTATGTTTGAGAAGAGCATTTATTCTACAACTGTTAGATGGAAAGTCGTGTAAATGTATGTTATGCCCAGTTGGTCTAAGATGCAATTTAACTCTGTTGTATCTTTGTTGATTTTCTGTCTAGATGATCTGTCCTTTTCTGAAAATGTGCTGTTAAAGTCTCCTAGCATGATTGGGCAGGGGTATATCTCTCCTTTTATGTGCAGTAATATTTGCTTTATATATCTGAGTGCTCTAACATTGAGTGCATATATATTTATGTGTTATTTACCCTTGCTAGATTGAATCCTTTATCATTATATAATGACCTTCCTGGTCCCCTTATATTACTTTTTATTTAAAATCTATTTTATATGATGAAAGTATGGCTAACTCCTACCTTCTTTTGGGTTCCACTTGCATAGAATTTCAGTCAAGTGTGTCTTTAGAAATGAAGAGAGTTTCTTATAAGCACCTTAGAGTTGGGTCCTGTTTGTTAACCCACACTCTCAATCTAAGTCTTGTAATGGTAGAGTTTAGTTCATTGACATTTAATGGAATTGTTCATGCTGATACTTTTTTTTAATTTTATGTTAGCTGTTTTCTTTCTACTTATCTTAAAATCTTTATTTGTATTTAAATGATTTTTTCTAAAGGTGTACTTTGAATTTTTGGTTAAAAATTTTGGTAAATCTATGTTTTGACTTGTGGTTACCTAGAGTCTTATTTTTTAAAAAGTTTCTTTTGGCTACAAGAAGCTATCTTGGAATGAAAACATTGATTATAAAGATATGGAAAGAGACAAAACAAAAACAGTGAAAGAAATCCTAGTAAAGCATTCTATATTTGTTCACATCCTTCCCTTCATTTTGAGTTTTTGATTTCACCTTTGACATCTTTTTATACTGCCTATCTCTTAACATTTTAAGAGTAATCATAATTTTTATTCTTCACAGTAAAGATATAAACTGTTTACACATCATATTGACAACACTAGACCTTTCTGAATTTGTTTGGATATATACCCTTACCAGTAAGTTTGACACATTCAGATATTTTCTTCCTAATTGGTAACATCTCTTTCTATCAGTTTGAATAACTTCCTTTAATTTTTTTTTATTTTAACAGATCTGGTGGTGATAAATTCTCTTAGCTTTTAATTGCCTGGGAATGTCTTTTCTTCCTCATATCTGAGGGATAGTTCTGCTGGCTATAGAATGTTTGGGTGCAAATATTTTTTATCAGTACTATAAAAGTATCAGCATTCTTGCCTGGAGCCTATAATGTTTGAGAATTATTCAGTCAGGTGAATTGAGACCCTTTATTTGTCACTTGCTTCCTTTCTTTTGCAGTGTTGTGAATCCATTCTTCATCTTTTTTTTTTTTTACTTGTATGTGTCTCATAAATACAACATTAGGAACATCGTAATTCTTCCCACCATATCCTCCCTCCCACACACTCCCCTACTACCTCCTCCATCAGCTATTTAGTCTGAGAAAGAAAAAGAAATAGAAATAAAGAAAGAAAAAGAAAGAATGGAATAAAATAACTAAGAGAACTGTTGCTCAACAGTCTAGACAAGGGCTGTTCTATGTTATTGCTTCTAGCAGGTGATTTCTTTGTTGTTGTTTTTTTTCCCTTCCTCTTTTCCCTTCCTTCCTCCTCCTTCTTACCTTTTAGAAACTTTGTGACATTTAAAGAAGAACTCAAGGATTGTATATCTCTTGTGAGCTCTTAGACATTACTTTAACTTATGAGAAATAGTATTATCCTCCATTTAGTACACTAAATGAAAGTGATTCTTGACAACAAATTTTACTATTAAGTTTCACAATACAACTCTTTGGGGATAGAGGTCCTGCTCCTGCATGGGAAGTTAGTCCATAGCGACTCTTGTTTATTTAACAAATAACACTCTTATGTATGACATCAGTAATCACCCTAGGCTCTTAACATTAGCTGCCTCAGCTATGGAAGCCTTTTGGATCCCCTGGCTTGAAAAGGCATTAAGCAAAGTGAAAGTTCTCTCCTCCCTTCAGAGAAAAGTACATTCTTTTTTGGTGGCCATTTCTTTCCACTGGGGTCTTATACACAGGAGTTGTTTATGTAGCACCTGATTTTCCAGAGTGACTTGGCTTTCCATGCCTGAAATGATCCTCCTGGGCTTTCCAGACAGATTTGAATGCCTTTAGGGCTGATTCTAAAGTCAGAGTCCTACTTAAAGATATTGTCATTCTATGAGTCTGCTTTATGGACTGCTTCCCACGTTGGAGACTTCATTCTTTTTTAATTTTATTATTGTTTCCAAACACTTCGTCCTATTTATATGATCATGTTAACACTTGATCCAATACTTTACCACTTACTACTATACATTTATGGTCACTTTACCACTTATTACTATCCATTTATGGTCAATTTATCACTTATTACTATCCATTTGATCTTTGTAACACTTACCTGCTATTTTTATCATCCAGATTAAGGAATTTTGGGGTCCTATGGCTAGTTGTGAAGCTGTATCCTTAGAAGTAAGTACGAAGGAACATAGTAGGACTATACTGCTTTGCAGTTGCAAACTTCATATATTTCACAATTACAACTTTAGGATCTTGGTAATTCCTACTGTGCCTGCCCCACCACCCACACTCCTACCCTCCTTCCTCTTCCCTTTCTTATCTCACTCTTATTCTTTACTAAAATATGTTTACATTTACCTTTACACATTATGGTTAACTCTATGTTAAGTATAGTGTTCAATGAATCATATGAAAGAGAAAAAGATAAGGAAAATGTTATAAAGAAAAAGATAAACAAAATTGTAGAATAAAAAGCAGTTCCTCAATAGTCGAGAGAAGGGCTGTTCCAAATCATTGCTTCTCAAAGAGTCAATTTTGTTTCTACAGCTTGCCTTTAAGGTGCTCTATTAGTTATCACAGGTCAGGGATAGTATATAGAATTTGGCCACTTGGGACTGGCTTGTTTCACTAATATGATGTTTTTCAGTTTCATCCATTTTTTTTTTTTTTTGCAAATGACCAGACTTCTTTTTTTAACTGCTGTGTAATATTCCATGGTGTACATTCCATAATTTGTTTATCCAGTCTTCAGTTGACAGACATTTGGGTTGATGCCATGTCTTTGGGATTGTGAATTGAGCTGCAATATACATGGAGGCATAGATAGCTACCAAAACAATCAAATACCTTGGTAAATTTAACCACAAATGTCAAAGATCTCTACAATGATAATTACAAAACATTAAAGAAAGAAATAGAAGAAGATACAAAAATAGAAAAATCTTCCATGTTCATGAATTGGAAGAATCAATACCATCAAAACATCCATACTATAGAAAGCAATTTATAGATCAATGGGATTCCAACCAAATACCAAAGACATTCTTCTCAGATATAGAAAAAATGATGTTGAAATTCATATGGAGACACAATAGACCCTGAGTAGCTAAATCAATCTTCTACAACAAAAACAAGGCCAGTGGCATTACAATACCAGATTTCAAGACATACTACAGAGCAGTTATAATCAAAACAGCCTGGTACTGGTAGAAAAACAGATGGATAGAACAATGGAACAGAACAGAAACACACAAAATCAATCTAAGCATCTACAAATAACTTATCTTTGACAAAGGAGCCAAAATCAAACCCTGGAGCAAGGACAGTCTCTTCAACAAATGGTTCTGGGAAAACTGGGTCAACACATGCAGAGCATGAAGCAAGACCTTAAACTGACACTTTTCACCAAAATCCACTCAAGATGAACTAAAGACATAAGTCTATAACCCAACACCATCAAATTATTAGAGAATATTGGGGAAACCCTACAAGACATCAGAGTAGACAAAAAGTTCTTGGAACTTTGCCAAAGGGCACAGGCAGTCAAAGCCAAAATGGAACTACATCAAATTGAGAAACTTCTGCACTGTGAAAGAAACAACTAGCCAGGTGAAGAGACAACCAACAGAAGGGGAGAAAATATTTGCAAACTATACAACTCTATTGATAAAGGATCAATAAGCAGAATATATAAAGAAATCAAGAAACTCAACAACAACAAAACAAATAATCCAGTTAAAAAAATGGGCAAAAGACTTAAACAGACATTTTTCAAAAGAGGAAATCCAAATGGCCAACAGATACATGAATTAACACTCAGGATCTCCAGCCATCGGAGAAATGCAAATTAAAACCCACAAGGAGTTTCACCTCACCCCCGTTAGAATAGCTTTCATACAGAAATCACAAACAACAATTGCTGGCAAGAATGTGGGGGAAAAGGTACCCTAATCCACAGTTGGTGGGAATGTAAACTGGTAAAGCCACTGTGGAAGACAGTGTGGCGATTCCTCAGAGGTCTGACTATAGACCTACCATATGACCCAGCCATCCCACTCCTGGGACTCTACCCAAGGGAAATTAAATCAGCATATGAAAGAACAGTCTTCATCTTTAACCTAAGAGGGCTTGATTATCCTGTCTTCAGGCAGACTTAATTGTGTTGAATCTGACTGATGACTTTTGACCTTTCTATACCTAAACAATTGTTATCTTTCTGTAGGTTTGGGAAGGTTTTTGCCATCATCTCCTTAAATATTCTTTCTACCCCTTTAGTAGTATTCCTCACTGCCTCTTAATCCAATAATGTGGATATTTTCTCTTTTCATGCTATCCCACATTTCCTGTAATCACTCTAATTTTTCTTGATTTTTTTCTTCCCTCCTCCATCAAGGCTCTTTCAAATAGTCTGTTTGATCTATTCTACTATTGATGTGGTGGTGATCCTGTGAGGCTATCTTCCTAGTCCATGCAGTTAGCCTGACTGCTGGATGGTGGCAGGACCTCCAGGCACATTTCTCCTACCCCCTCCTTCTGCCAATCAGGTAAATAGCTCCCGGGTATAGCCCAGGCCCACCTGGAAAGCTATCCTAGCTACATGACCTTCAAGTTGATTGGAGAAGCACATTGGCACCAGTGTCGTTCTGTCCTATAGAGTTAGTGTTCCCTTGAGTTAGTTACGCCCCTTCTGCCTGTCCTTTAAACGTGTACATGGCTGTGAATAAAGACAGACGTGTTCACCAAAGCCTGTCCCTGGTGCTTCTTGTGAAAGAACACCATCACTCCGCTCTCCTTGACAGTGCGGCCTCACAGGAAGAGTCTGCATTGATGCATTTTATAGGATGTCTACTTGATTTTGTTTAATTATTTCCATGTCTCTTAAGTCTGTTTCTCTATGGTCCTTAAATTTTGCTGAGCTTTCTTAAAACAACTATTTTGAGATTTTCATCCAAGCATTTGGAAATTTCAACTCTACAACAGTTGAACAACAGAGGTCTATAGTCAGACCTCTGAGGAATCTCCACACTGTCTTCCACAGTGGCTTTACCAGTTTACATTCCCACCAACTGTAGATGCTTTGTTACTGGAAACTTATTTCTCTTTAGATAGGAGAATGGTTCCTTAGAAGTTCTTAATGTTTGTTGGTGTATGGCATCATCTGCACATTGACGGATTTGTTCTAGTACAACTTTATTTGTGTCTGCCATTCTAGAAATTACGTTTATTTTTTCTGAGTCTATAGATACTTCTGCTATTTGGCACTATATTGAGGTGTGTTCCAGGTTTGCTATTGATATATTTTACTGATCAAGTCCTACAATACAGTTCAAACTAAGATTGTCCCAAAACTGCAGTCGATGTGTTGTTCACTATTAACTAAGGAAGTTTCTAAAAAGGAGCAGTTTGTCTTACCAAGTCTCTTCTGAAGCTGTGGTAGGCTTCCACTCTTTTTCCTGTGTCCACAAATGCCACAATGCTAGATCTCCTCTAGAGACACAGCCCCCAAACCAACGCAGCCTGGAGGTAACACTAAAGCTTACATTGTTATGGTCTGTCAGCTGCTAAAGCGGGCTCACTGTTCAATACCTGCACATATAAAAAAAACTGGTGATGCTACTTTGGATATAAGACCATTCAATCAGCACCATAGAAGTCTGGCTGGACACTGAAGCAGTTCCAGGGACACTGTCTACACACACTGACCCAAGGACAAGTACGGTTAGAATCTGCTCAGTGCTGGGTTTTATCAGCCTGGCACTGAGTTACAAAACTCTTCTGTGATTCCTTACTTTCAACTCAAATTTGTCCTAGAATGGGTATAAAGAAAGGCAACTCCTCAGCTACTCAGGCAAGTCCTGGGTGGATCATCCCTGGGTCTCATAGTCACTATGCCCTGGACAATCTTGGGTGTACACACGAAAATTGCAAGAGGCAAACGTGCAAACATGTTTGTCTCACCACTGCACAGGCCTTTTACTGATACTGGGGCAAATCTAGATACTCTGTCCACAGGCTTTTGCGTAGAGATGGAATCCATGAAGATCTGCCCAGCATTGGAGTTTACCAGCCTGGCACTGAGTCCCAAGACACAATACAGCAGCTCTTATTGTCTGCCCAACATTTGATGAGGATGATAAAGTCAGGTGGGTAGCCGGCTGCCTAGACCAGTCACAGGCTGGTCACAGCTGGGTCCCTTAGTCTAAGTCTCTGAGAAGCACAAGGTATGTACACAACATCTATCCAAAGCCAGCAATGACTTAGAACAAAGTGAGTCTGAAATGCAGGTCTCTGCATGACGCTGGACAACTCTATTGGATTCAGTCTGTGAATACCAGCCAGGGATCAGCCTTTGGGCTTTATCTGGTGCTGGATCTGTGCTGTAGGCCTGGCTCCATGGTCCAAGGATTTTCTTAATCAGCCTCTCCTGGCGTCCTCACTCGGCTAGAGCTTCACTTTCTGGTGGTAGTTGGGAGAGAGGTTGCAGAGGAATAGTGGATGTGGAGTTTCCAAACACTCAGTCCACAATTACAGACCAGGAGGTCTCAATTCAACTGAATTCTTTTACAGTGCTCCTGGCACTGTAATTCAGTTTGCTCTCCCTCTCCAAAGCAGGAAGTATCTTTCCATGTTGCATTCCTTGGAGTTGGGAGAGGAATGATACAGGCCATTCTTTCCTTCTTGCTTTCGTCAATGTGACTTTTCTGATGATTATAACGAGACAAGTCTCACACCTGGTTTCTGCAGCACTTGTCACACTGACTTGGTGTGTGTATAGCTGTTCACCTTGGTATGTCTTTGCATGAGTGATTGCCAGAGCCTCTAACTTAGCTGGCATCTTGGTTCTTTTAACTATTTTCTATTTTTAAAGCAATCCTTGCTTTTCTGCATTGGGTCTACGCATATGATGTAGAATCTAGATATTTTGTTGAAAATGTCAGTGATTCCGTGTGGTTTCTTTTTCTTGAATGCTACCACTATAAAATGCAATGACAAAGATGAGAAGGCTTTAATGTGTACATTTTTTGCTATGTATCATTTTTAGGGCCTAATTTTCAAAGATGGGGGCCTGTGTCATAGCACAGTGGGTTAGCCACTGTCCACAATGAGTGTCAGTTCAAAACTAGCTGCTCTGCTTCTGATCCAGCTGCCTGCTGCTATATCTGGAAAGCAACAGGTGATGGCTCTTGCCACCTAAATGGGAGACAAAGACCACCTGGGAGACACAGATGGAGTATATAGCTCCTGCCTTCAGCCTGCCCCACTCCTGGCCATTGCAGCAATCTGGGGAGTGAAGCAGCAGGTAGAAGACGCCCCCCCCCCCATCTCTATCACTCTGTTTGTCCCTCTCTTTCTCTCTCTTTGTAACTCTGCTTTTCAAATAAATTAAATGTTTTTTTTTTTAAAAAAAAGAAACAAAAAATGGAAAAGAAAAGCCTTTTCATCAAATGATTCAAGAAATCTAAATCTTACACCTTTCACAAAATTGGCTGAAAGTAGATCATAGATATAGTTGTAAAATACAAAATTATAAATCCTCCAGAAGAAAATGGAAAATTATTAGTGACCAAGAGTTTGGAAATGAGTTCTTATATAAAACATGAAAAGCGCAATCTCTGAAAGAATCTAATGATAATTTGAACTTTATTTAAATTACATAATTCTTACTTATGAAAGATACTATTAATAAGACAAAGACAGCCAGCGCCACGGCTCACTTGACTAATCCTCTGCCTTGCAGTGCCGGCACCCCGGGTTCTAGTCCCATTTGGGGCGCTGGATTCTGTCCTGGTTGCTCCTCTTCCAGTCAGCTATCGGCTGTGGCCCGGGAAGGCAGTGGAGGATGGCCCAAGTGCTTGGGCCCTGCACCCGCATGGGAGACCAGGAGGAAGCACCTGGCTACTGGCTTTGGATCGTCACAGCGTGCCAGCCGCAGCACACCGGCAGTAGTGGCCATTTTGGGGGGTGAAACAACGGAAGAGGAAGACCTTTCTCTCTGTCACTCTCTCTCTCACTGTCTAACTCTGCCTGTCAAAAAAAATAAGACAAAGACAAATGACATACTAGGAGAAAATGTTTGAAAAATATATTTCAAAAAATAACTCATATCCAAAATATGCAAATAATCCTTAAAAATTAGCAGTAAGTAAACTACCTAATTCAAAATGGTTAAAATATAAACAGATATCTCAACAGAGAAGATACCCACTTGAAAAATAAACACATGCACAATATTCAACTTCATTTTGGGGGGAAACTTGCCTATTAAAATAGTAAGATATACTTCACACCTATTATAACTTCAAAAAAAATCTACCAATATCAATTTCTGGCATGGATGCAGAGCAACAAGAATACTCATTCATTGCTAATGAGAATGCAAAATGATGCAAGCCCATTTGGAGTCTCAGAATTCATTACAAAGCTAACCATAGTATTACAATACAACCCAGCAACAGCAATTCTAGATATCTTCCCAGCTGATTTGAAAATTTAAGACTATACAAAACCCTACACATAAATATGTATAGCAGCTTAGTCATAATCACCTGAAATGCGAAGCCACTAAGTTACCCTTCAATAGGCAGAAGCAGGTAGTAGATAAGCAAACTGGTGCATCCACATCCTGGAATATTCTGTGATTTGAGAAAACAATGAACTATTTAGTAACAAAAGCATATAGATAGACCATAAATGTATATCGGCAAGAAAATAAGTCAGTCAGAAAAGGTAATCTATGCTGTGAAATCACTTATATGACATCGTGAAAAAGTCAACCTACACACATGGTAAACAGATTAGTGAGTGCCAGGGGTCAGTGTGGGTATGCATGGGAGTGTGTGGCTGTGAATGGGTAACATAAATTCACAATAATGGTGCCATGTCAAGGGGACACAAAAGGCAGCTGAACGTACTCCCAATGTCCAAAACAGAATAATTTCAGTAACAAAATAAAATAGTATGGAATATAACCCAAAATATAAAATGTGTATCTCTGGGTCCATAAAAATATAAATTATTGAATAAAAATATGTCTGAGAGACAGTGTACATCTCCTGCATAGAATTCCAAATAACTTAACATAGATGCTTTGTCCTAAAAGTTGTAAATTATAACTTCCCACGCCTGGACTGCACTGACAACTTCATGCCAAAAGCATATAGTATGAGAAAAGGGAAAACACAAGGGTACTACAAAACAGTTCATGAGAAAATGTAATTAACATATAAGCTTATTTGTTGCAAAAATCCTTGAAATACATGAATGACTTTTTATAATATACACTCTCCATAAATTTTTCAAAGCTCCCTTATAGTGCAGTAGAAACTGTCAAACAGGAAATCAGGCAGGTGACTAAGGTCAAGATAAATAATATATGTTAATAGTATATATCCTATATATATATATATCCATATAATATGATTAAAATGGCACTTTGCCTCTATGATATTCTTAAATTGTTATTTGGTCATCCATTTTCAGGTAATTCCATTTTGTGAACAAATTCCATAATTTGTACACCTGTTTCCATATTGATGCCACACAATCGTTTGTTGCTTATTTCAGGTTTACAACCGTTAGGTGATCACCTGCTTTCATTTCTTTTGAGTAAATACCTAGAAATGCAAAGACTGGATCTCATGAGATGTGTTTGTTCCTTTTTAAAAGCTTCCATATTTTTTTTCAAAGTAGTTACTTCATTTAAAATACAAACATAAGAGAGTTTGACTTGCTCCACATCCTTGTCAATCATGTTGGGTTAGCTTTTCATTTTTAACTTTATTTCTTCTGCTCAGTGTTTAATAATGGATTATTATAGTTTTGAATTGTATTTAATCCTAAATCTTAGGATATTTAGCACATTTTCTTGAACTTACTTTGTCAAGTTTTTGTTCTATTTTTTTCTATTCTTTTACCTGTTTTTTTCACTGCTTTCACTGTTAATTTTGATGTCACACCAATTGTAGATTGTCTTTAAAATGCTGATGGTAATCCTTTTCTCTCATGATCTGATTTCATTTTTATTTTGATTTGATGATGTTTTGTCATACTGCACCTATTTATGCATTTATTAAGATTGTCATTTTAATTTTTGTTTTGAACATAAAGTGAAATATATTGATTGATCTCCAAATGTAGAACTAAACTGGCATTCCTCATAAAACACAACTGGTAATGATGATATATTACATTTTTATAAATTACTAGAATTTGCTTGTTAAACTTTATTATAATCTATATTTGTCTATAGATATAATTACAATCTCTATGATTTTTACTATCAGAATAATGCTAGCTTAAAAAAGTTAATTCATTGGTATATATACTTAAACCAAAGCTCATCAAGATGTACACATTAAACAAGTATATATGTCTTTTATATGTCAATCATACTCGAATAAAATAGTTAATTTTAATAAGTGAATTTATAATGGGGCCAGCACTGTGGAGCAGTAGGTTAATCCTCCGCCTGCAGTGCCAGCATCCCAAATGGGTGCCAGTTCAAGTCACGGCTGCTCCTCTTCCAGTCCAGCTCTCTCTTGTGGCCTGGGAAAGCAGCAGAAGATGGCCCAAGTCTTTGGGCCCCTGCACCTACATGGGAGAGTGGGAAGAAGCACCTGGCTCCTGGCTTCAGATCAGTGCAGCTCCAGCCGTTGCGGCTATTTGGGGAGTGAACCAACAGATATGGAAGACCTTTCTCTCTGTCTCTCCCTCTCACTGTCTGTAACTCTGCCTCTCAAATAAATAAAAAAAATCTTTTAAAAAAGTTAATTTACAGCAGGATTTGTGGTGTAGCTTGTTAAGCCACATTTTTGGATACCTGCATCTCATAGAGGAATGCTTATTTGGGTCCCAGCTTCTCCATTTCCAAACCAAATTCCTGCTAATGTATCCTGGGAGGCAGCAGAAGACAGTTTAAGCAGTTGGGGTCCCTGCCACCCATGCCAGATGATATGATGAAGTTTCAGGCTCCCAGCTCCAGCCTGGCCCAGCCTTTGTTGTTGCAGGCATTCGGACAATGACCCAGTGGATGAATGATTCTCTCTCTCTCTTTAACTCCTTTTCTTTCAAGAAGATGAAAAAAAGAAACAATTTTAGTGAACTTGAATTTGGATGTAGCCTCTCCATCCTCTCATCATTTTTTAAAAGAAATATTTATTTAAAAGAGTTATTTATTCCTTAAATACTTTTCGAATGTATCAGTGAGAGAAAAGTCGTCATAGGTTTTTCTCTTTGGAAAAGGAGAATGAACAATATACTCCTGAATAAACAATGGATCATAGAAGAAATCAAAAGGGAAATCACAAAATTCCTTGAAACAAACAAAGATGACAACACAACGTATCACAACTTATGAGATACAGCAAACGCTGTATTAAAAGGAAAGTTTATAGCCATTAGTTCCTACATCAAGAAATTAGAAAGACATCAGATATATTTTCTAACAATGCTTCTCAAGGACCTAGAAAAACAAGAACAAATGAAACTAAAATTAGTAAGAGGAAAGGAGTAATAAACATTAGAGAATAAATACATGAAATTTAAACAAGGAAAAATACAAAAGATCAGTGAAATGAAGAACTAGTGTTTTGAAAGAATAAACAAAATTGATCAACCACTGGCTCAACTACCAAAAAAAAAAAAAAAAAAAAAGGAATAAGACCTAAATAAATAAAATCTGAGATGTTAAAGGAGATGTTACAATAGCTACCACAGAAATGGAAAGATTCATCAGGAATCAATACAAACAGCTATATGCCAACAAATTGGAAAACATATAAGAAATGGATAGATTTCTAGGCACATAAAATTTACCAAAATTGAATCATGAAGATATAGAAAACTCAAATACACCGATATGAAGATTAAATCAGTAATAAGGACCCTCTCAACAAAGAAAAGCCCAGGACAGATTGCTTCACTACTTAATTCAACCAAATTTTTAAAGGACTAATTCCAAAATTCCAATTCTTCTCAAGCTATCTAATCAATCAAAAGGAAGAGAATTTTCCAAAACTCCTTCTATGAGGCTAGAATCACCTTAATTACAAAACTAGGAAAAGATACAACAAAGAAAGAGAACTATAGACCAATATCACTGATGAACACAGATGCAAAAATGCTCAATAAGATATTACCTACATATACCCAACAATGCATCAAAAAGATCATCCACCTGAACCAAATGGGATTTATCCCAGGGATGTAGGGATGGTTCAACATATACAAATCAATAAACATGATACCTCACATTGACAAATTGATTAATAAAAACAACATGGTTATCATAATAGATTCAGAGAAAGCATTTGATAAAATACAACACCCTTTTATGATTAAAAACCTTAAGTAAATGGGAAACAAAAGGAATATATCTCAACACAGTTAAGGCAATATATGACAAACCCACAGCCAGTACCCTATTGAATGAGGAAAAGCTGGAAGAGTTTCTATTAATATCCAGAACCAAATAAGGATATCCACTTTTATAATTGCTATTCAATAAATTTCTGAAAGTTTTAGCCAGAGCCATTAGGCAAGAAAACACAAATAAAAAGGATAAAAATTGGAAGGGAGGAAGTCAAATTATCCCTATTCTCAGATGACATGATGATATATACAGGGGAATGAAAGAGAATATTGAAACTTATATAGAATTTGGAAATGTTGCAGGTATAAAATCAACACACAAAAATCAATAGCATTTGTATATACAAATAATTCTATGGCTGAGAAAAACTTATAAAATAAGTACCATTCAAAATAGTTCCAACAATTTTAAATAATTAGCAATAAATTTAACTAAGACCGTGAAAGATCTCTACTATAAAGATTTCAAAATAATTAAAGAGATAGAAGATGAAAAAGGAAAAATCCGCCATGTTTTTGGAATGGAAGAATTAGTATTACCAAAATATCCAAAGCAATTTATTGTTTCAAGGTAATCCCAATCAGAATACCAATGTCATTCCTCTCAAATCTAGGGGAAAAAATCCAAAAAATTCATTTGAAAACACAAATCGCTCCTAATGGCTAAGGCAATTTTAAGCAACAAATAAAAAGCCAAGAGCATAACAATGCCAGATTTCAAGTCACACTTGAAACACAGTTATAATCAAAACAGCCTGGTCCTGGCACAAAAATAGACATGGACAGCAATGAGGCAGAATAGAAACCCCAGAAATTAATTCACACATCTACAACAAATTCATCTTTATCAACTGAGAAAGGACAATCTCTTCAACTAATGGTGCTGGGAAAATTGGATCTCCATGCACATAAGTGTGAAATAAGACACTTACCAAACACCTTATTAAAAAAAAATCAACTCAGAAAGATCTAAATCTCTGGCCTGTCATCATCAAATTACTAGAGGAGAACACAGGAAAGTACTACAAGACATTAGCATAGGCAAAGGTTTTTTTGGATAAAACCCCAGAAGCATAGGTAATAAAAGCAAAAGTAGACAAATAGGATTACATCAAGGTAAGAAACTTAAGTTTAGCAAAGAAAACACTCAACATAGTGAAGAGACAACTGACAGAAGAAAATAGTTGCAAACTATTTAACTGAAAAAGGATTAATATCCATGATACATAAAGTGTTCAATATACTAAACAACAAAACAAGTAATCCAGTTGAAAATTGGCAAAGGACATGAACATGCATTTTCATAGTATGAAATGTAAATGGTCAATAGAAACATGCAATGATGTTCAGAAACTCTAGTCAACAGGGAAATATAAATCAAAGCACAATGAGCTTTCACCTTACCCCAGTTAGAATGGCTATCACCCAAAAATCAAGAAACAATAAATGCTGGCAAAGATGCAGGAAAAGAAGGTATCCTAATCCCCTTTGATGAGAATGTGAACAAGTACAAACATTATGGAAGACAGGATGGAGATTCCTCAGAAATCTGAAAATAGATCTACTATAGGAAGAGTTAGGTGGACACCCCCATGTTTATAGCAGCCTAATTCACAATAGCTAGGATTTGGAATCAATCCAGATGTCCATCACCTAAAAACTGGATAAAGAAAATATAGTATGTACACACACACACACACACACCCTAGAATACTACTCAGTCCTAAAAAAGAATGAAATTCTGTCTTTTGCAACAAAGTGGATGTAACTAGAGATCATTATGCTTAGTGAAATAAGACAGTCCCAAAAAGACAAATATCATATGCTTCCTTTTATATGTGGTGGTTAATATAGAATGCAAAAAATGTATATGAATGAAACTAACAACTTATCTTTGATTATTGTTTTAGCCCTTGTCTATACTATGGAACAGGGATCTTTTTAACTTTTTACTTGTTAAACATTGTGGTTAGTGGTACATTAAGCCTATGATTATAAGTAAATTGAAATTGTATTATTGCAAAAATTAAAGAAAAAAGAAAGGAAGGAAGGAGGGGGAATACAGGGAGGGTGGGCAGGAGGTATGGTTATCTTCTTAGAATTGTATCTATGAAATACATAAAAACTGCTCTCTATATATTACAAATTTTAAAAAGCTAAAAGAAAGAAAAAATAAAAATCTTTTTCATGGATAAAATAATTTTCAAATTATCAGTTTCTTCTTGAATGAGTTTTGATAGTTTTTGTCTTTAAGGAATTTTTTTACAGATATTTTCACTTACATTGACAAATTCATTTAGAGAGCAGTTACTTTCATTTCATAAACTATAGAATCCATAGTGATACCCTGTGTATCAGTAAATTTATTGAGTCTCCTTTTAGAACCATCAGTCTGAATATAGATTTATGCATTCAATGGGATTTTTTTTAAATGCTGGAAAAATTACTTTATGAAGCTGTTAGAAGTAATGAGTACAATTAAACTGTAATCCAGGGTTACATAAAACTAAACAACAGTTCAACTCCAAAATAAAAGTTATTGTAGGAGAAACCATAAAATTTTGTTAACACTTGATTTTAAGTGCATTGCACAAATTTCTAAAATGTCTCAGAAACATATCTACAGTAGAGTATTTTTGAAAAAAGTCCCAAACATATTTGTATGTATATATCTATATCTGTATCTACATCTACATCTATATCTATCTATCAATCTATCTACCTACCTACCTACCTACCTTCCAAGATTACTTGAATTAGGAAACAGAGGTTGTGTATCCCAATAGCAATACTAGAAGCAGAGTTTGAGACATGCATTTATCAATTCTTTTCAGAGCATGACATTTAGAAAAGGGGCAGACATCTTGTTTGAAAAACCTGAAGTTTTTCTCAGGACTGAAGTCCAAATTGCAACTGCCACAGAGGAAGAAAGGGTGGCTTTTCCTGCTATAACTGCTCATCTGCATCGGCAAGTCCAGAATCCTGAACAGGAAGCACTGCAAGAAGAAGGGAATGGATAGACCTCCCGCAGAAATATAGTTGCCTGATGGCACCCACTGATCATTACACCTGCTCATCAGGTGTAAACTTTGTATTTACCAACCTACTGTTTGGCAGCATCAAGATGTTTCAGTTCATCATAAACACAATATTCTCCATCTTCATGAAATAACCTTCTCCCATTGAATTCCCTTTCTCAGGCTTCTTTTTTTTTCATATTTTCCTCAAGACTGTGCTTGCTTCAGCTGCTGCCATCAACATCTCTGATTTTTAAATTGAAAGTGACACTCCTACTCGTTTTGATCTTACAATTTCCTGACTTTCTTCTTTATGGGCAACTTCTTTGTATCTATGAAGGGTGTATTTTCTCCTGTTGGATATGTTCCATACATTACACCATTACATTACCCTATAATTGAACAGAAAGACCTCTTGTAACTTGAGAAAAAGAAATCTCGGCAGTGATTCTGTGTTTCTTTTCTCCATAGAAAGGTTTAGCACGGAAGACAATATTTTAACTATAGCCTATTTTGTAATAATTAATCTTTCACTTTCCTAATTCCACCAAGGGCACCATGAGGATACACCTCTCATAATCACAGGAAACATGAGTATCACAGTTTATTTTTTTAAGATTTATTTTATTTATTTGAAACAGAGTTACAGAGAGAGGTAGAGACAGAGAGAGGTCTTCCATCCACTGGTTCACTCCCCAATTGGCCGCACGGCTAGAGCTGTGCCAATTCAAAGCCAGGAGCCTGGAGCTTCCTCCGGGTCTCCCACATGGGTGCAGGGGCCCAAGAACTTGGGCCATCTTCTACTGCTTTCCCAGGCAACTGCAAAGAGCTGGATTGGAAGAAGAGCAGCCGGGACTTGAATTGGCGCCTGTATGGGATGCTGGCGCTTCAGAGCAGGGCTTTGACCCACTGTGCCACAGCACTGGCCCCACTATCACTGTTTAGACGTGAGATACAGCCCTGCCCTATCTTGTGCATGCCAGTTGACATCCCAAAGAGTATGGATTTGATCCAGGTATGAGAATTTAATTGCACCTTGTTGAAACACTCAGCATAAAAGGCTGAAATGATGGATGATGGGAAATCTGTACAGCCATGAATATTGCATTGTTTTTGGAAAGCCAGGGTACCAGTCCTTCCGAAACTAGCTCTGTGTTCTCTTCAGTATCATTTGGTAGTGTCCGGTAACACTAAAAGATCTCGCCTAAAATGGAGTTATATGATGTGACAACCGATCCTGTCCTTCCTGCATGAAAGTCTGAGAAGTACAATTTCACAACATAAATCATTCAATCCCTGGGATCTTTCTGGTCACTAATGCTCACAAACAGGTTCAGATGTGCAAAATGTCTGCATACATTTTGCATTCAGTAATAAATGTTGGAAGGGCTACCTTAGCTGGATCCTTTCCAAGCCCAGCCTGTGATCAGATGTACATGATAATACTCTGCTGCTTTTTCGCTGAACCTGCCTCTCTGGCTCATCTCTTTCATCCTGTGAATCAAAAGGAATCAATTATTCCATTAGACACCGAAGAATTAAGTGATACTGTATTTTCTAGATGCTTCAGACTACTTTCTATGCTGCTTTGTGTTAAAATGGAGGCAGATCCAGAGGAATCTAAGTGTTTGGGGGATGAGCCACTTTGGTGAAATTCTTCAGCATCATAGAATTCATCTTCACTGTAGTTGGAGACAAGTTCACATAGCTTGGAGAAGTTAGAATGCTACTAGGTAGTGAAATTCTCCAGCCTGTACTATTTGGAGTTGGAGTCTGATGATGCCCCAAGGTGACTAAAACAGGTCCAGCAGTAGGGCAGCTGGACGTGGCTCTGACTTACAAAACTGAGCAGGTTCTGGAGGTAAGAGAGTCAGACACTTCAAACTGGATATTCACTACTTATTCTGCACAGTAATTTACTGAATTTTTCCATCTAGTTTTTATTATCTACTTTATTCTGCACTTTAGCTTTCATTTGATTTTCTATTTCTTGTTTCTTAAATTTGCATAGAAGGTCACTGATTAAAAACATTTTCTTTTCTATATAATCTGCAAACACTGCTTTTCTCTTGAAAATATTGTCTAATTTCACCTGAAGTTTTATTTTGAATTTAGGATTATTTAATAATGCTTTATTTGTTTTCCAAATATTTTGGATTTTACGGATATCTTTCACGGATATCTAGATCACTAGGAGAGTATCACTAGATCCTTTTAATGATTAGTGTTTTCCAAGCCTTTCAGAAAATTCTGCTTCTATTTTTTCTGCCTGTTTTGAGCTGAGTATGTTTAATGCTATTTCAATTCCTTCATTGGTTTAATATTTATATCTCTGTTTTGAATATTTGCTTCATGACTTATAGCATACATAATTTATTTCATTAAACTTTCAAGTAATATTATAATATTTTATATAGGGAATAAGCATGTTAAAACTGTATATCTTCATATCTCCCCTCCAAGATAGTGTGTTTTCACTGTCTTATATAGATCTTCAAGAAAAAAATGTTACTATCTTAGCCCTTAAGCTGTCAATTATCTTTAAAATAAAATTTTATTAAGGATTATTAATATTCCCTATGTATTAACATTTCTGGCAGCCTTTCTTTTTGTGGGAAAAAAATCCTTGTTTCCGTCAGATATCAGTTCCTTCTTTAGTGTTTCTTGGAATGTGCCTGCACTGTTCATGATGACACTTTTCAAACTATTTTATTTCTCAGATTATCTTTATTTTACCTTTGTTTTTGGATATTTTTTTTTACTGAAAATAAAACTCTAAGGTGACAGATTTTTAAATTATTTCAGTGCATTAACAATGTTTCTGCTCTGCCTTCCGGCTTTCATTGAGTCAAATAAGAAATCAGCTGTCATTTTCACCTCTGTCCTATGCAGAAGGCTTCTTTTACTGTGAACTGTTTTAAGATTTTCTCTTTATCTCTGCTGTTAAGCAATTTCATTTTGATACTCTTTCTTCTTGGTCCTTCTGTTGGGTTGGTTAAGCTTCTTGTCTATATGTATACATTTATGATTTCAAAGAAATTTGAAAAAATTTAGGTCACCGTTCTAGTATTTTTTTCCAATCCCCATCTTTCTCTAGGAACTACAATAACAACTCTATTAGGGTGCTAAAAGTTATCCTATAATCGGCCGGCACTGTGGCTCAACAGGCTAATCGTCCACTTGTGGCGCCGGTACACTGGGTTCTAGTCCCGACTGGGGCACCGGGTTCTGTCCTGGTTGCTCCTCTTCCAGTCCAGCTCTCCGCTTTGGCTCGCTAGTGCAGTGAAGATGGCCCAAGTGCTTGGGCCCTGCACCCTCATGGGAGACGAGGAGAAGCACCTGGCTCCTGGCTTCGGATCAGTGCAGTGTGCCTGCCACAGCAGCCACTGGGGGCTGAACCAACAGTAAAGGAAGACCTTTCTCCCTATCTCTCTCTTTCACTGTCCACTCTGCCTGTCAAAAAATAAATAAATAAATAAAAGTTATCCTATAATTTCCTGATGTTCTGATATTTTTTCAATCTTTTCTCCTACATATATAAGAGTACTTCCAGAAGTTTACGGGAAAATGGAATTAACAGATATGTTTAGGAAGAGATCATAAACCGAGTGGTTAAGACACCCTTATTCCATATCAAAATGCTGAAGTTCAAGTTCAGCTCTGGCTGCTGACTCCAGCTTCCCACGCATGCAGACCCTGAATGTTGATGGCTCACATTAGTGGGCTCCTGCCTGAAGATACAGATTTTGTTCTGGCACCTGGTTCTGATCCTTGCTCCGCTTTTTCTCTGTGGCCATTTGGGGAGTGAACCAGTAGACAGATGTTCTATCTGCATATCTATTTCTCTCTTCTTCTTTCAATGACTTTCTGTGTCTCTCTGCCATTCAAATAAGTACAATAGTTTTTAGAAGATAAGCTTATTATTTGCAAAAAAAAAAAAAAAATGAATTCCATGCACGTGAAGAATCTTCAAAAATTTCATGGGAAATGTATGACATGACAAAACTACACTATTTAAATTTTTGCACCAAAATATACCTCTTTTACTTCAACTCTCCATAAACTTTTTGAAATACCTTTGCATTACTGTACCTCTATTTACTAATTTTTCTGTACTGTTTCTTCTAATAGTTATGATATACATTAAAATACTTACCTGTGGCATAATTTTCATCTCTAGAATTTTTATTTATTACTTTTAATATCTACCATGCCATGTTCAGCAGGCTCATGGTTTCCTCTATCTTAGCAAAATATGGAATGCTGCTTTCATATTCTCATCTGTTGATTTTTTTCATCTATGTTAGTTCTTCCTTAGCCTTATTTTATTGGTATTTTTCTTCTTCAGTTGTGTCTTTCTGCTTCTAGAATGTCTACTCTTTGAATGATTGATATTATGAATTTTTATTTTGGGTCTGTGAATGTGTTTTATATTAATATAATTTGTTATTAACCTTTGCCTAGACAACAGGTATTTTAAACAAGCATATTTTGCAAACTTAATTTAATTTTTTTTTTGTATGGTGCCAAAGCAACATTTAGTCAAGATCCTCCTTTGCTCCACCATTGAGGTTGTGCAGTTCTGAGTATACTTTGTAGTAGCCTATTTTTAAGAGCCCATTATTATATCTTTAATGTAGTAGTTAGAAAAATAAACTGTATCCTGTCCCATGTCATTTACAAAAATTGTTCATGTTGCTCCACTTCTGTCATTTCATTCCTAGATTTAAATACTTGTTTTAAGTGTGTATACTTATCTGTATGTATCTGTTACCAGAGGGAAGAGCTCTGGATATTTCAGGGGCTACCTCTGTAAGGTGCATGCTCTTGTCTGTTATGCTGCCCTGTGAATTCTAGTCACTTTGTTCTTTCCAAATTCTCAGCTCTGTGTTTTAATGTAGGCAGCCCCCCAAGCTCTAGGATTTCCTTCACTCTACTGCTATGTGGAAACTGCAGAATGACTACGTTTGGGCTCCTCAGCTTATTTTCCTACTCCCACTGGTTACTATCCTTTGCTGTTTAATGTCCAATATTTGAGCAATAAGTGTTTCACATATTTTTATTTTTTATTTAAGATGGTCAACCAAATATTTTCCTTTGTATTCCAGCTTCGTCTAAATGAGGAAGCTCACACGTTTAATGAAAGAAATTTACCTTTTTAGTGTTAAGCTAGCAAAATTCTGAAGTATGTTTATTATATTATCTAATATTAACTTATACATAATATCTAATTTGTTTGTTATGATGTTTTCAGCATATATCTTAGCATATATAAGCTATCCGTAATTCTTAATGGTATGAATGAATGCTTTAAGTAATTAGTAGGATTTTAAAACATTTGTTAAGACTGTTTGCTAGAATATTTGTTCTTTATCATATCCTGTCTTTAATGAAAGTCACCTCACATCTTTTTAGGGGGAAAAGTTATAACTCTGATTTATATCCAAACAGTCTTAATTTCCTATATTCAGAACTCTGCTCCCTTGGTAACAAATGCTATTGAATCAAGATTATTTCACAACATTATAGAGCAAAATGCAAGAGAGAATCCAAATTAACTGCTTGAACGACAGAATAATAATGAAGATATTTTAAAGGAATCAAATTTATAAAATAATTATTTATAATAGATTAATATGGCTGTAATATATATGAGGTAATGACCAGGAGAAATAATATCTAAATGCCAGTTATCATCATTCCTAGATGGAAATTTTTGAATAAAATTTTTGTGTGTCAAGATATATTTGTTAAATTTTGAAAATTAATATATTTCCTTTTAAAATTTTTCAAAAAGCAATTTGCCAAATTGTACATATTTATGGAATACTATGTGATGTTTCATTACATGTATACATGTGTAATGTCCAATCAAGTAAATATATTTATCATGACAAGCATTTAACATTTCTTTATACTGAAAACATCCAAAATTTTATCTTCTATTTTTTAGAGAAATAAAAAGTATGTTAACATCATCTATAGTCATGCTACTCTGAAATAGAATCCCAGATCTCCTAACTCCTATATAAAAATAACCTACTACTCATCTATTCCTTATAATAAAATAAATTACGTTAAAACAGGCACATGTGCAAATATATGGACTGGATCTTTGCTAATTACATGTGTTTACTAAGATTTGTGGGATTTATAGAGAAAAAAATTGAGATCACTGTATCTACTACACACATATTACCCCCAAAATACACTAAAAAAAAAATCCATGCCTGTGCCAGCATAGTGGCACAGTGAGTTAAATACCACTTATGATGCTGGCATCCTTATGAGGGTCAATTAAAGTCCTGGATGCTCCAATTCCAATCCAGCTCCCTGCTAATGTACCTGGGTAAGCTGAGGAAGATAGCCCAAGTGCTTGGACCCCTGTCATCCTCGCCACCTACTTGGGAGACACAGATGGAGTTCTAGTCTTCTGACTGGCCTGGCCCAACCTTTGCTGATACATCCATTTGGAGAGTGATCCAGCAAATAAAAGATGTGTGTGTGTGTGTGTGTGTGTGTGTCTGTCTGTCTGTCTCTAACTCTGCTTTTCAAAAACATGGCACTGGGGTCAGTGCCGTGGCACAGCAGGTTAAAGCTCCAGCCTGCAGCGCTGGGATCCCATATGGACGCTTGAAGTCTTGCTTGTTCCACTCCTGACCCAGCTCAGTACTAATGTTCCTGGGAAAGCAGTGGAGGATGGCCTAAGTTCTTGGACTCCTACACTCACTTGGGAGTCCCAGAAGAAGCTCTGGACTCCTGACTTTGGATCAGCTGAGGTATGGAAGTTGAGGTCATTCTGGGGAGTAAACCAGTAGATAGAAAACTGTCTCTCTCTGTCTCTATCTCTCTCTGTAACTCTTTCAAATAAATAAAATAAATCATTTTAAAAAACAACAGACCATTGAGCACTTATGAGTTCACAGGGCATGAGAAGCAGTTTCATGTCCAGGACTGTTGATTCTGAAAAGTAAAGGGAAATGAATAGAAGATCAAAGAAACAGAGTTGGCAGAACAACAAATGGTCAGAAAGAAACAGACACAAAGGACCAGCTTCTTCCTCAGAATTCTACCCAAGATTTTAAAGCATGGTAACTGGATTATATTCCAAGATGCATGCTAAAAATAGGGCCTGCCTGAGAATTGCCACTGCTGGTGCATTATTAGAGAAATTGGCATTGGCACTGCTAGGGAAAGATGGGACTCCATGTTTCCTTAGGGCCTGTGTAGCAGGATTGCTTTTCTCACTGGTCTGTTGAGCAGCCAACATGACTCCAATGAATTCTGGAATTAGTCCCTGAAAGGGTGCCAAGTATGTTAAATAAGCTTCACATTGGGAGCATCTAAGATCGAGTGATCATAACATCATTAGATTTAAAGTGCTCATGAGGCCAAGTTCTAAAGGAAGCAACACAAAATCATCAGACTATAAAAAATGCCAACTGTGAGAGGACAAATGGTTTAGACAATGCTTATCAGAAATGTAATCTATGCCAAATCCATCAAAAGAGAAAACAAAGCAAAGGACATGAAAAAAAATATCAGTTAAGGATTGTCATTAATATTTTTGTGTATTAAAAATGATTCAATAAAATTTTAGGGCACAAAGGAAAAATAGAGTTCTTGAAATCCACAAAAAATAACGTCAAGTAAGCAGCTGTCCTATTGAAGTTAAACAGATTAGCTAATATCTGCCAGTTAAGAACTTAAAAGTGTGGCTTAAACTCTCTCTCTATTGCTTCTTTTCTGATTGGGTTTTAGGGAAATCTGTTTTTGTGGATAAAGTCTGATCAGAGTCAGCACAGGTGGTAGCCCTCATGATATAAGTTAAGAATTATTGGATTAACCACATTTCCTACAACTACAACAAGGACAAATCTTGTGGGACTCAGCTATAAGCTTCTTTTAAAAAATGCTAACATAACTCAGAGTTAACTTATTAATTCCACTTCTTTCATTTATAATTAAAATGAACAGTTTTATAGTCCATATCTCCCTGTCACCAAAGAAAATAAGTTTTCTGAAGGTAAAGTAAAGGCTGTTTTAGTGAAGTTAGGGTATGAACAATCATTTGTTGTTAAATATACAGAAGTGACCAGAGAGATTAAGTCTTTCCAGGAAAGAAGCATTAGAGATTGTGTACAAAATACACAAACATGGCAGAAAAATATAGCAGCCCAGGCATATTGACACGTAGCTGATCATATCCTCACCTTTTACAGCATTAAGTGATCAATTGCTGTTTTATTATATACTTTTTGAATTTTTGAAAATCATGTTACAACCTAATGGTTAGAGAATTCAGAATAATTAACTTCACAAAAAATTCCTTTGAAAATTCCATTGAAATATACCCATCTCTGTGATTACCTGAAATTTTTATCAAAGGATAAGTATATGTCAGTGATTGTTTAACATCAATATTTTAGTGATCTACATAAGAAATGGAAGCTACAATGAGATTTAGAATTATAAATTTTGCAAATGGTTAGTTTTCTGCTTCTACCTCAAATACGATTGAAGAATAATAAAAGAAATTATAGGATGAGAGTTTAGCCTAGCAGTTCAGATATTTATTAAGATGCTCCCAGACTGGAGTACGTGGGTTCAATTCCTGGCTCAAACTCCTGACTCCTGTTTTCTGCTAATGCAGACCCTGACAGGAAGACGAGATGACTTAACATAATAGAGTCCCCACCACCCATGCAGATGACCTAGATAGAGTGCCTGGCTCCTAAATTTTCTAAATGTGAGCCAAGCTTAACCCCAGTCATTACAAGCTTTTGAGGAGGGAACCAGAGGATAGAAGTTCTTGCTCTCCGTCTGTTTATCAGTTCTCTCCCCCACCCTCTCTCTATATATATATATGTATGAAATAAATAAAGCTTTTTAACAAAAGAAGAGGGGCAGTTGTTGTGGCACAGCAAGTAAAGCCACCACCTGAAACAGCAGCATCCCAGATGAGTGCTAGTTCATATCCTGGCTGTTCCACTTCCAATCCAGGTCCCTGCTAATGTGCATGGGAAAGCAGTGGAAGATGGCACAAGTGCTTGGGTCCTTGTACTTGTGTGTGAAACCCAGATGAAGCTCCTGGATTTGCCCAGGCTCAGCCCTGACCCTTGTAGCCATCTGAGGAGTGAATCAGCAGATAGAAGATTCTCTCTCTCTCTCTCTCTCTCCCTCCCTCTTTCTCTCTCTGTCTCATTCCCTAAATAAATAAATAGATAAATAACATAAAAGATAATGGTATAATTATTATCATTAAACAGAGTTATCAAGTATAAAATATTTAAGCTAAGTGATAGACTTCAAGTCAATCAGATTGATAACATTACATGACATTACACTAAATATTTCATTCAAAAAGCAGAAGCTTGACACAACTAGAAAGCAAGATACATGTATATTCCCTATAAAAGAACAAATTTTAAATATAAAGGCACACACACAAAGAAAGTAAACAAGCTCAGAAAGATTTCTCACAAGATTACTAAATGTAAGAAAATGTGTGCCTATAATAACAGTAGAAAAATATAGACTTAAATAAAAAATAAAAAAGGAAATTCTAAAACTCAATCAGTGAAGAAAATATAAAAGTTCTACATGTTCATAAATCTAATAGCAAACTTTTGAAATACTTGGAATAAAAAATATGTCTCAAAAGAGATTAAATAATCTATAGTCACAGTTTAAGTTAGAAAAAACATACTCCTGTAAATACAGATGGTATCTAAAAGGGAAATAATATAGAAAATTTAAAGAAAATTAAAATAACTTGATGACTGTAGAATATGACAATCAACAATTGCAGAAAAAACATTCTTGTCAATGAAACCTATGAAATATTCACCAACATAGATCATAAAATGCATGAAAAAATAAATCTGAATTTCATATGGTTAAAATCATAAAGAGCAAGTTCACAGCATGAAACAACATTAAGTAAGTTAACACATAAGATTATGTAGAACTCTAAATATTTGGATTGAGAAAAATCCTTTTTAAAATTTTTATTAACATAAAGAGAATAGATATCATGCATTCAATATATGTATTTCCAAGAAAACAACCACACTTCCCTCACTCCTCCTCTCCTGACTCCTCTTCACTCCCTCATTTCTCGTCATCAGTTTTTGGAAAAAAATATAATTTTAATACATTCCATACTCACAGGTTTAATTTGCTATAAAACCATCCTACTCAACAAGTAAAAAGTAGGAAGACCACAATTCCATAGGAGTACAAAGGGCTAAAAAATGACAATCATATCACAGAACAACCATCTCATCCCTATACATTTTCTTGTGATATATATTAACTGCCATATATCAGAGAAAACATATGAAACATCCTTTTATATAATGTGTGTCAAAGAATTAGCCATAGGAGATATTTAAAATGATTTAAGATAATGAATGAAATTTAAAAGAGTATGTGAAAATATGATTGGCAACTAAAGCAGTGTTTCAGTGTAAATTATATTTTTTTCTTTTCAACTTTTATTTAATAAATATAAATTTCCAAAGTACAACTTTTGAATTATAGCAACTTTTCCCCCATAATATCCCTCCTACCCACAACCATTCCATCTTCCACTCCCTCTTCCATCCCATTCTGCATCATGATTCATTTTCAATTATCTTTATATACAGAAGATCAACTTAGTATATACTAAGTAAAGATTTCTACAGATTGCACCCACAAAGACACACAAAGTATAGAGTAGTAGTTTGAGTAGTAGTTTTACCATTAATTCTCATAGTACAACACATTAAGGGCAGAGGTCCTACATGGCGAGCAACAGCACAGTGACTTCCATTGTTGATTTAACAATTGACACTCTAAGACATTTCTCTCTGCCTCTCTCTCTCTCACTGTCCACTCTGTCTGTCAAAAAAAAAATTGACACTCTTATTTATGATGTCAGTAATCACCTGAGGCTCTTGTCATGAGCTGCCAAGGTAATAGAAGCCTCTTGAGTTCACCAACTCTGATCTTATTTACACAAGGCCATATTCAAAGCGGAAGTTCTCTCCTGCCTTCAGAGAAAGATATTGCTGGGATCTCACTCACAGAGATTTTTCATTTAGGTCATTTTTTTTTTTCAGAGTGTCTTGGCTTTCCATGCCTAAAATACTCTCATGGGCTTTTTAGCCAGATCTGAATGCCTTAAGGGCTGATTCTGAGGCCAGAGTGCTGTTTAGGGCTTTTGCCATTCTATGAGTCTGCTGTGTATCCTGATTCCAATGTAGGATTGTTCTGTCCTTTTTAATTCCATCAATTATTTGCAGACTCAGGTCTTATTTATGTAATCCCTTTGACAATTAATCCATCTTTTTGATCAATTATAAACTTAAACTGATCACTTTAACAAGTAAGATGGCACTGGTACATGCTACCTTGATGGGATTGAATTGGAATCCCCAGAGGAAGACTCTAAGTTGGTGGAATAGGGAGGGAAAAGATAGTTTAATAAAAGTGCAGATACTGTAGTCTCAGGGAAAATGTAGGGAAAAAACTGCAAGGGAAATTCTTCCAGAATTAGTGGGACACAGTGGACCTATGTGGAGGGCACAGGTGCCCACAGCTTGGGACCCCAGCTGCCAAGTCTACGCACCAGCACTGGAAAGGGAGATGAGGCAAAACCACAGTAGCCCAAGACACTGGCAAAGAAGCTGCAGGAAGAGCCTATGGCGAACAAAGCTTGAAGCCCCATGGGGGAAATTACACCAGCCTAACTAGAGGAGAGAAAAAAAAAGTAAAAGGGACCAGTTTGGACACATTTCTCTCTCTCCACTCACCTTACTAAGGCAGGGAAGACAATAGAGCAGGTGCCATTTTGGACATACGTAACAGCTGTGCCAGCTCACAGCTGTGCCTGCCCTCAGCCAAGCAGAAAAACCTGACTCTGGTGGGGAGAAATAACAGGAGAATAAGACCTAGTGAATATGTGGAGCTTATGAACCAGGACTGTGGAAAAAAAACAACTAAGGGTGTGTGGGAGAACTCACAGTGTGGCTAGGATGTGAGTAGTCTTTGGGAGACAACACAAGCTCAGGTGGCCCTGGCTACCTGGTAAGAAACACTGCAGGGGATTCTGAGCTTACACTGAGGACTACACAGATCCTTTGTGTGGTCCTTGGGACACAGCAGACAAATATTATATCCACTGGAGCTAGTGCTCAGGCACTAATTGCCATCAATGAGGAGAAGAGCTCAGATGAGCGGAATTACTTCCCTTCTGATACATGAAAAGAGAGAGAGAGAGAGAAGATTTACCATGCCAAACCTGGGTGTGTCACCTTTGGCACACCCTTAACCCTGAAGAACTGAACAGAGCTCTCTAGCCACACCCACCACTAGCCTCTAGAGATTCACAAAAAGCAAACAGTCAACTTAATCTAGAGTCATAATATAGCAAGAAAAGCCACCACAGTGAGAAAAAAAAAAAGAAACCAAAGAATATCTCCACAATGCCAAACAACAAATGCAAAAACTGGGGAAACAAGAACAAGGAAGACATTATGATGCTCCCAAATGAACATGACACGCCAATACCAGATTATGAAGATGATGAAATAGAAGAAATGCAAGATACGGATTTCAAAAAATTTATGATAGAACATTTTGAAGTTATCAAAAACAAATTCTTGAACTATAGAAATACTTACTTGACAAGATAGAAAATCTCTCTTGTGAAAATGAAATCTTAAGGAGGAATCAAAATGAAATGAGGAATTTAGTAGAACATGCAATTGAGATATTGAAGAGAAATCAAAATAAAATAAAGAATTCAATAGAGCAAATGAAAAACACATTTGAGAGCCTTAAAAACAGAATGAGTGAAGCAGAAGAGAGAATATCAGACTTAGAAGACAGAGCACAAGAACATATATAGTCAAACCAAAGAAAAGAAGAGGAAATTAGAAATCCAAAAAATATTGTTGGGAATCTACAGGATACTATTAAAAAACCCAACATTCAGGTTCTAGGAGTTCCTGAAGGCATGGAGAGAGAGAGAAAGGATTAGAAGGCATTTTTAGTGAGATACTAGCAGAAGATTTCCTGGGTTTGGAGAAGAACAGAGACATCCAAGTACAGAAGCACATAGAACCCCTAATAAACATGAAAAAAGAGATACTCAATACTATACATTGTAATCAAACTCACCACAGTGAAACATAAGAAAAGATCCTAAAATGTGCAAGAGAGAAACCCCAGATTACTCTCAGAGGATCTCCAATTAGACTCACAGCTGACTTCTCATCAGAAATCCTACAGGCTAGGAGGGGATGGTGAGATATAGCTCGAGTACTAAGAGAAAAAAACTGCCAACACAGAATATTATATCCTGAAAAGCTCTCATTTGTGAATGAAGGTGAAATAAAGACCTTTCATAGCAAACAGAAACTGAAAGAATTTGTCAGCACTTGTCCAGCCCTACAAAAGATGCTTAACACACAGAAACACAGAAACACAGCCATCGATACAAAAGAAGGTAAAGGAAGAAAACCTCCCAGTAAAAGATCACAGGAAGTTCAAAGCATATATTAGAAATATCTTTGGGAGAAGGAGGTACCTTTCTCTGAAGGGAGGAGAGAACTTCCACTTTGACTATGACCTTGTCGAAATCAGATTGAAGTCGGTGAACTCAAGAGGCTTCCATAGCTCTGGAAACTCATGACTAGAGCCTAGGGAGATTACTGACACCATAAACAAGAGTGTCAAATTGTTAAGTCAACAACAGGAGTCACTGTGTACTTAATCCTCATGTAGGATCTCTGTCCTTAATGTGTTGTTCAATGTGAATTAATGCTATAACTAGTACTCAAACAGTATTTCACACTTTAAGTTCTATGTGGGTGCAAAATGATGAAATCTTTACTTAATATATACTAAATTGACCTTCTGTATATAAAGATAATTGAAAATGAATCTTGATGTGCATGGAATGGGAGAGGGAGCGGGAGTTGTGATGGTTGCGGGTGGGAGGGAAGTTATGGTGGGGGGAAAGCCATTGTTATCCATAAACTGTACTTTGGAAATTTATATTTACTAAATAAAAGTTTAAAAAAAAGAAAAAAAGAAATATCTTTGGGAAAATGGCAGGGCAAAGTTACTACTTATCAATTGTCACATTGAATGTTAATGGCCTCAACTCACCTATTAAAAGGCACAGGATGGCTGAATGGATTAAAGAACAAAGCCCATCTATTTGCTGCTTTCAAGAAACATATCTTGCCAGCAAGTATGCATGCAGACTGAAAGTGAAAGGTTGGGAAATGATATTCCATGCCAACAGAAAGCAAAAAAGAGCTGGCATAGCCATCTTAATATCAGACAAAATAAACTTTAGCACAAAAACTGTTAAGAGAGGCAAACAGGGGCACTATGTAATGATTAAGGGATCAATTAAACAGGAAGATGCAACTATTATAAATGGATATTCATCTAGTGACAGGGCACCAGGTTATTTAAAAGATATATTAAGGGACTCAAATGGAGACTTAGACTCCTATAATATAGTATTGGGGGACTTCAATACTCCACTTTCATAAATAGACAGATCATTCAGACAGAAGATCAACAAGGAAACAGCAGATTTAATCGACACTATAGCCCAAATGGATCTAACAGATATCTACGGAACTTTTCATCCTACACTTAAAGAATACACATTCTTCTCAGCAGTACAAGGAATCTACTCTAGGATTGACAACATATTTAGCCATAAAGCAAGTCTCAGCAATTCAAAAGAATTGAAATCATACCATGCATCTTCGTAGACCACAGTGGAATGAAGCTGGAAATTAGCAACTTAGGAATCCCTAGAGCATATGCAAACACATGGAGATTGAACAACATGCTCCTGTATGAACACTCGATCATAGTAGAAATCAAGAGAGAAATCAAAAACTTTCTGGAAGTAAATGAGGATAACAACACAATGCATTTAGGGGATCCAAAGAACTCTACTAAGAGACTATTGGAACTCTTAGAAGAATTTGGCTAAGTAGCAGGATATAAAATCAATGCACAAAAATCAACAGCATTTGTATACACAGGCAATGCCATGACTGAGAAAGAACTTCTAAATCAGTTTCTGTACCAGTGCCATGTTCTTTTGATTATAACTGCCCTGTAGTATGTCCTGAAATCTGGTATTGTGATGCCTCCAGCTTTGTTTTTGCTGTACAAGATTGTTTTAGCTATTTGAGGTCTCCTGTGCCTCCATATGAATTTCAGCATCATTTTTTCCAGATCTGAGAAGAATGTCTTTGGTATTTTGATTGGTATCACATTGAATCTATAAATTGCTTTTGGGAGAATGCACATTTTGATGATATTGATTCTTCCAATCCATGAGCATAAAAGATTTTTCCATTTTTTGGTATCCTCTTCTATTTCTTTCTTTAAGATTTTGTAATTCTCATCGTAGAGATCTTTTACACCCTTGGATAAGTTTATTCCAAGGTATTTGTTCGTTTTTGTAGCTATTGTGAATGGAATTGATCTTAGCAGCTAGGTTATATTTGCTATGAAATCTTGGTTAGTCTTTGTTAGCCATGAAACCATGAGTAAATTACTTAAAAATTTTAGAAGGTAACAATTGTCTGCATTTAAATATCCTCATTCTAAGAACTTTATTCATCAAAGAAGATAATCTACTTTAACTGAGTTTGAAATATCAAGAAAGTTGAAATAGAGAGACTAATGGGGAGACTTGACTTAAATGTATTGAAACCATCCAATGATCAATATTGCAACAAGATATTACTAAATTTCTAGGGCTGCTAATTTTCCTTTTCATTTGGAAAGTGGAGGTTGACAATTTTACCCTAGAGAATTATTATAGACTCTAAATGAACTAAATATGAAAATATCTTTTATATATTCATTAAGTCTAAACAGTGTTAGTTTTCCCTCATTCTCTGCAAAGCATATTGTTTCATATGCATGTTCTGTAAAATGTATTATAATTTAGCTTTTGAGCTAGAATTCAAATAAAACATAATTTGAAATGAAAGTTTCCTGACATGCCCCCATGGATGACAGGTATTTGTTTACTTGGGCATCTGTTTTTGCTTCATTCCTAAATATCTATATTACTCCATATCATAAACGAACACTGTGAGCCAAAACCTTCTTGGCACAATTTGAAAAGTAAATGAACTAATTAGTAAATTTTAAATCGAGTTCAAAGAATAGCATGCTTTTACCTTCCATAGGTGTTGCTGTGAAACACCCATGGAATGCCTACACTCTTTCCTCCTATGCTAGTTGTGCAGAATTTTTGGCCATCAATGAGCATAAGACCAAATAGAACAGGCAGAGAGACTTGTTTCACGCAAAGATACTGAACATATGGAATAAATTGCAAGCTAAGACCATTGGAGCAGATAATATAATTTAGTTTAGCAGCAAAAGAAAAAAAATTCTAAAGGAAGTTGAAGATATCACAAAGGAACTGGAGAGAATTGATGCCAGTGACTCAGAGAGTGTTAGAGAAACCCGGGCAAAGATTTTTTTTTAGTGCTTACATGGCCTCTTCCCCCACCTTTGTCTTAGTATTCTTTATGTCCTTAAGATCTTTTAATTTTTGAGAAATGAATATAACTGTGACTAGCTTAGCAAAAATTGCTGCTGTATACCATAATGCATGCTATAAACCATGCAGGGATCTTAAAGTGCATAATCGGGCTGCAGATGGCACTGTTAATTTCTATTACAGACTGTAAAACCACGAGGGAGACAGTGTTTGCCTCACTGCCTCACTGTTCTACAAGAATGATTTTTGATAGTTTCCCTTACTGCACAGCTTTTCTGCAAAGTGTTTGTCTTTCAGAAAGGCCAAAAGGAACTTAACTAGCTTTTTAAAAATCTGTGCAAAACTGCCAAGCTGCTCTGGGCCCTTGCCCCTGCGGTCCCCAGTTTGTGAGCCTTATTTAGGGAAGGCATAGGTATCTGTTCACCTGGAATAAATGAGCCTTCTTCTGAGCTTTGGGAATTTATGAAAACACCAACTATCTGCATTTGGTTTCATACCAAATGTAGAGCATAATAGGAAATTCTCTCCTTTGAGATTCCTTTGTGGATGGGTAAGTTAAATAAGAATCAGATATTAGGAGAAAATACATACACATATAAAAGCAACAGATTTTGCTTTGTTTTGCAACACAATTCCCTATTCTTCAATGGAATCTTGGATCTAGTTTTACCCAATTGTCTGTTATTGTTTTAGTTCTATAGGTTTCAAACCTCTAAGCCTGATCAAACTTTAACAACTCTAGCCGACTTCTCAAGTTATTGGCAAGGCATTGGCTTTGGAATCAGAAGTCCTGTCTTTGTTCTAAGAGGGATGATTTAATAAGTCTGTGATATTATAATACCCTTACCTTTTCTATGTCTTTGCTATATTTTATCTAAAGTATATGATTTATTGTGGTTTTCTGGGATTAACAAAATAATGCATATGAGAAGGGCCTTTGCTGCAGAGTTTAAGATATCATTTTGCATGCCTGCATACGTGAACACCTGGTTTCACTCCCAGTTCCGCTGATTCAGCTTCCTATTAATGGACTCTCTTGGAAGGCAGCCCATGATGGCACAAGTACTTGGATCCATGCCATGCATGTGGGAGACAGAGATTGAGTTTCTAGCCCCTGGCTTTAGCCTGGCCAAGCCTGACTGTTGGGCAAATTTGGGGAGTTAAAACACCAGATGGAAGATCTCTGTCTCTGTCTTTCAAATAAGAAACGGAAATAAATAAAATTTTTAAATTATGTGTGTAAAGTGCTTGGCTTAATTCAAGGAACATGGTATAACCAAAATTACTTTGACTATTAATCTTCTTTTGTATATTTTGCTTGCTTAAATTACCCTAAGCAAATATGATACACATATTCTAGTGCTTCATTTTCCCTGTAAACATAATCTTATTTAATCTTGATTTATTCCTAGTTTCTTTTTTTTCCCATATACCAAATAAAGAGTCTCATTTAGGGATGCATCATTTTACGCCTTTGCTTCATGTGATGCAAACAAAATCCTTTGTGATTTGCAAAGTATTTACTAAATGGAATTAAAGAATAGAAAGAAGTGTAAAGTGTTGTTAAGACTAAAACATACTAATAGACCAATGGGAAGTATTATGAGAATTATCTATCTTTGCATTTCTTTTTATTGTACTAATGTTCATTCAGACAATTAATGTTATGATGAAGTTTCTGACATGATTCTAAGACACAAATGAGGCAAGTGAATATTATTTCCTGTCAGAAATGTTGTCATTTCCAAGTTGGCTTAGGCAATCTACAAACATCAGTTTTCCTCAAATCAGTCAATGTTCCAGGATTGAACATCTTCACATCATAGGCTCAACAAAGCCAAACTCTTTTGAATAAAGCTCCATTAAAGACCAATACAAAACAATCTCCATAGCTTTGTGCCTCATTTATGGTGACTCAATCTTTTATTTGTCACTAGATAATACTAGTTAATGTTATGAGTACAGATTTTTAAATAATTCAGATTTCTCAAAAAGTAATATTCATATCTTAGACAAGTTTATTTGAAAAAATAATGTTGCAGCCATTCAAAATCTAAAATAACATTGCATGCATTCCAAATCTGCCATTTGTTCTATTATCCATGACTGCATTTTTTAAAAAAATTCAGTCATATTGAGAAGCCACTGCAGTTTTTCCTTTATTGATACCCAAATTCATAATTAACACCTTTAATTGAGTGATTTACTTAATGTACAACAGATACTGTAAAAACAATATGTTTAAAATTTATTCAGTCCCTGCTGAGAAGGCCTCCTCACTTTCTATTTGCTAGTGGCATTTTTTTCTTAATTGACAGGCAGAGTGATAAAGAGAGAAAGACAGAGCAAGCTCCCATCCACTGGTTAACTCCTCTAATACCTGCCAACCACAGGATTTGAGCTGCACCAAAGTCCAGATCCAGAAGCTGAAGCCAGTCTCTCATATGGATGGGAGTGATCCAGTTACTTAAGTCATTGCTTGCTACCTCCTAGAATCTGCATGAGGAAGCTAGAACCAAGACTCAAACTCAGGTACTCTAACATGGGATGAAGGCATCCTAACGAGTATCTTAATAACTAACCAAATTCCCATCCCTTTTGTTGTTTTTCATGGAATACATTCAATCAGATTCATGAAACATGGCACATACTATACACCTGAACTGTGCTGGATGGGGATGGTGGAGATAAAAAATTAACACGATCAAAATAATCTGTGCCTCAAAGACTACATTCTCAAGAGAAGGAAAGAAAAGTTTTTTAAATCATAATTCATGATGGTAAATCATCCATCCAAGGCAGCTTTTTTAAGTTAGAATTTATATCCCATAAAGTTTCCCAGTATAAAATATATAATTCAATAGTATTCAGTATATTCACATAGTTGGGCAAATATAACCATAATATAATTTTAGGACATTTTTACCACTTCCTTTTGATCCCTCCTCCTTATTCTGAGCAATTACTAGTCTTATTTCTCTCTTTATAGATTCCTGTAAGATTCACATTCTTATAAGTGAAATTTTACAATGTATAGAGTTTTGTAAATGGCTATCACCAATCAATATAATATTTTCAGGTTCTTCCATGTTGTGGAATTTATCAATAATTCATCCCTTTAATTATCATTTGCTTCCATTTTATGGATTTGCCAAGTGTTGATACAATAATTTTGAATTTCATAAACCAACCTTATATCAAGAGGTTATATATACATATTGGTATTATCTCTATTTGTTGACTAAGATAGATAATATATTGCCTTAAGTCAGCAAAGTCATGTTAAAGGCAGGTAGAGAGGTATCTTTGTGTTGAGCTAGTTACTAGCTAAGTTATTATCCATAAATGGGAGGTTAGTGGATATATGTTTTTTTATGGAGGGATGTGGTAAAATGGGCTCTGATAGCATTAGCTCATGAGCTTAGATTATAGTAGACATGCAGAAGTAAAAGTAGGGCTTTGGAGCTAGAGGTGAAAATAATGTAATTTAGGCACTGCCACCCAGTTCTCCCCTTGACCATCACCACACACACACACACACACACATGAAAATGCTTAAGAGAACACAAATCTTTATTAGAAAAACTTAAGAGGAAGAAAAATAAAGAACTTACTTGTGTTTGAGTTTCTGCTATAGCAGTACCTTAAACGCTAGGAAGCAAGTAACAAGAATAATTGCATCCTTACACATTCTCTAGACAGAGTCTTGACCCAGATGGTGGGGGACAAATATGCTTACAGATACTTTACGTAATTACAGTGAGCTTGTGCCTAATCCATTCTTCTGGAAAGAATAAACACACAGCATAAGTATATGCAAAGCTGAGCCCTCTCCAAGTAGGCCCAGGAAGCAAAAATCAGCCCTGCCTCTCTGTTATCCAGCTCAGAAGAACCTGAGCTATTCAAGGACTGTTAGATTTGAGAAGCAAACTTCTCCACTCAAAGGGCCATCAGGGCCATTTGGCCATTGAATTAAGTCCTAAAGTTTCAGGAAAGCACAAATACCATCTCTAGCAGGAAGATGATTTTGTAACTCACCCTTAATTTAAGTCTGGCAGTCTTCAGTTCAGAAGGGGGAGACTGCAGGAAGCTGAAGAGAGACTTAGAGAAATGGGCTTCCAGAAACTTACACAGGTGTCTCTGCTCTTAGGGAACTAGGGAGCAAATCTTTGTTTCTAAGCACAAGTTAGGGTTTGCAAGACTGTTATAAAATTTCAACAGGATTTGATTCTGCAAGCCCATAAAGAAATTTTTTTTGACAGGCAGAGAGAAAGGTCTTCCTTTTTCCCGTTGGTTCACCCTCCAATGGCCACCACGGCTGGTGCGCTGCGGCCGGCGCACCGCCCTGATCTGAATCCAGGAGCCAGGTACTTATCCTGGTCTCCCATGCGAGTGCAGGGCCCAAGGACCTGGGCCATCCTCCACTGCACTCCCAGGCCACAACAGAAAGCTGGCCTGGAAGAGGGGCCACCAGGACAGAATCCGGTGCCCCTGCCGGGACTAGAACCCCGTGTGCCGGCACTGAAGGCGGAGGATTAGCCTATTGAGCTGCAGTGCTGGCCTCCCATAAAGAAATTTTAAACCTCAAGGTTTAACACTTCACAGATAAATGTTAATGATTGGTGGATCTAAGGTGGAGAACTGATCTAATTGTAGTTTATGGCAGGTGGATGGGGTAAAGACATAGGAGGAGGTCCTTAGGTTGTTGTAAACTTGCCTGCAGAAGAAAGGTAGTTTTTGAGAGGGCTGTTTTTATAAGAGCATGCTCCCCATGTCTCTCTGTGTCCTGGTTTGTCATGTGATCATCTCTCTGTCATCCTCCAGTCTTTCAGATGCTTAAATCAGTAGGCTCACCCAATCTTGTGTTCTGAATTTCCAAAAGTATAAGCTGAAATAAAACTTCTTGTCTCCTAAATTGTTCCTCTTAAGAATTTTAGTGAAAGTATTGAAAAGCTGACCAAGACAAAAGAAAAAGGAGCAAAATAATGTCAGTTTTAAGGTTTTAAAATGAAAATAGTGTTAGAAGAGTTATAATTTAAGCATTTACTATGTTTCAGGCAAAATTTGAGTTCCTTCATATGTGTTAATGCATATAATCCTTATAACCAATGTATAAGGAAGGTATAATTTTCATTTTATAAATGAAAGTGCTGAATGTGATGAGACAAGGTGATTTGCTCAAGGTTGCATAAACAATTAGCAGCAGGAACAAGACTTAAAGTATAAATCTTCAGTCAACCTCACTGAAAAACAAGGTAAGAAAGAGACAACTGACACTAGGTTAATGTTTTAAAATAAATAGCATTGTTTAATTGCATGTGTTCAACTTACCTGTTGCAAGCAAATCTGTCCTTGAGTTATCATGGTTTTTCTTGACTGTGTAAATTTGTTTAAAAATATTTACAGTAAATTTGATGTTCTTGTATTTCAGAGATTAATATTTAAGTGTGCACACAATATTTCCACTTGAAAAATGATAAGTAGATCCTTTTCTTGAAGCTTATTTCTTAAACTTACTGTAGTGTTTGGAGGCTATACATTTACCAAAGTTCAGAATAGTGTTCTTAGTCTTCAACTTAAATTGTTCTCATGACCCTTCTCTACTCTTTCTAGATTGGGTGTAGAACAAAGTATCATTTACCAATATGTGCCTTTAAAAAAAAGGTTATTTATTTGAAAATCAGATTGACATAGAGGGAGAGACAGAGATAGAAAGAGACAGACCTTCCATCTCCTGGTTCACTCCCCAAATGGACACCACAGCCAGGGCTGGGCCAGACCAAAGCCAGGAGCCAGGTACTCCATCCAGCTCTCTCACTTGGGTGGCAGGGACCCAAGTAGTTGGGCCATCATCCATTACCTTCTCATTCACATTTGTAGGGAGCTGGATTGGAAGCAGAGCAGCCGGGACTTGAACTGGCACTCAGGTATGGGATCAAGTGTTTCAGTTGGCGAAAACCAGGTTCATCAGCAAGTTGCTAGATTGGAAATGGAGGTGCTGGGACCCAAACCTGTGCTCTGATATGGGATGCCAGCACTGCAAGCTGCAGCAGCTGAACCCGCTGAGCCACAATGCCATCCCCCAATATGAGCCTTTAAGTCATTACAGTATACACTCAGCCCAAGAATATGCCCAGGTACCTTTTATCCAAACAATTCTTATAAAGTGTACCTTCCTATATACTCCTCCACCTGTGAGCATCCCATGATTTCAGACACATGGTTTCACTTCTAGGCTATCATGGTCAACATGCACTTAGGATGAGTTAACTAGTTATAGCCTTTGTAAACCTTAAGCATAGAGATACCGTGTCTGCAGTCCTTTCATTTGCAGATCTTTCCATTATAATATCTGCATTATACTCACAGCACATGAAATTCTCAGGGTTCTCAGAATCTTCATTTTCTTCCTGTATCCTCGAGGCTTAACCTCCTTCCTTCCTTCCTCCCTCCCTCCCTCCCTCCTTCCTTTCCTCCTTCCTTCCTTATTTCCTGTTTTGTCTTTCTTGCTGCCCTTCTTTCATCCTCACTTGTTCCCTTCTCTTCTTTCTTTCCTTCATATAACATACAATATTCTGTATTCCAGTCATGGGTTCTCAAATGAATTTCTTACCCTATCTGCCTCTTGGCTTAGAAAAATTTCATACATCTTTTGTATCTCAGCTCTTCTCTGAAGCAATTTAAGTATCTTCAATTTTTATTTAATTTCTAAACAACAATAATATTTTACATTTTTGTATGTACTTTTCTGACTATGCACATTTCTCTTGTTTTTAACCCATGGAAATCAATGTTCTAATTCTTACATATTTTATATTCATCATATTGACTAGAAAAATGTGCTATACGCATTTTCAGTGTACATTCTTTATTAAATAAATGAATGTCATTGAACAGAAATTATGTTTATCAGCATCATCAAAAATACTAGCCCAGATACAGTATATTTTTATAACCAAATGATATGAATGTACATTCTCAATAATATTAGCTTAGCTATTCACATTATATAACAGCAGAAAAGGACTCATTTGCAATCCAAGAAATTAGGCAGAGTATATTTATGAATTCTAAAGAATATGTGAAAATGAGAATGTGGGCTGAAAAATAAAAAGTGAATGATCCTCACCAAGTAACCAGGCAAGGGATTATGAATTAGAATTCTGAACAGCAATGTATTTCCCACATGAATGACAAAGCATTATATTCAATTTTGATCCCCAAATGAGACATAAAATTTACTATTTAGAGTTACAATGTTTCATTTCACAATTGTATGTGCAGCAATTATGTTATGGAAGTTATATATTCCATTTATACACATAGCTCTTGAAGAATAATTGATATTTTTCAGAGTGTTCCTCAAATGCTTCTTAAATAAAATGGTCTTTCTGAGAAAGATAAGCAAAAACTAACGACCCTCCTATTCAGAATATTAACAAAAACAAGTACAAAAAATCCTTTTAAGAGCACCTTGAAGTCCATGCGTTACTGGAATATTTGCTTTTGACAGCAAAGGAGCATATTCAATCATTGCATTCAATAATTTATTAGGACCATATGAACTCCACCATCATGCATGTGGGAAAAGCAAAGGGCACTGTTGCTTTTTAAGCAAAGGGCACTGACAAGATGGAGAACCAACCTATGCAGCTGGCTCCCTTCTTGCAAACAGAATCTAAAGAAGCTATCAATGCAGAGTTGAAGGGTGGATGTGAGAAAAAAACATAAAAAATAAAAGCCACTGAAATGCATAGAGGCTCTTAGGTGCTGGTGTTGGTGGCACTCTGGGTTGGAAGATACACAGGGGGATATGTTAGTCAGCTTGGGCGGCCATAACAAAATCACATACATTTGATGGCTCAAGCAACAGAAATTTATTTTTCATGGTTCTGGAAACATGGGGGTCTGAGATCAAGGTGCTGGCTGATTCAGCTCCTGGCTAAGGCTTTGACCAGGCTTCCACGTTGCCCCCTCTTCACTGTGTGATCACAAGAACGCTTCTTCCTGTGTGTAGAGAGTTAGATGGAGAGCGTGCACGAGCCCCTCCTTATGATATTTTCTTGGGGCAGACTAACTACTTGATCAGAACCCTAGCCTATGACCAAATTTAAGTTAGTTACTTTCTTAAAGCACCTATTTCAAATACAATCACACAGGAATTAGGACTTCAGCATGGAAATTTTGGTGTTTCACAAATACTAAGTCAATAATAGAGAAAGCTTTTGATTTCTGTTCTTACCTCTCTCCCCATTGCATTAGAAACACTGAAGCCTACCCCCTGCAGGAGAAACAGGGATCAGGTCAGCCTGAAGTGTCTGCCAGGTACAATATTCAAATATGTGAACATTTGGCTGAAAACAGAAGCTGATAAAAAAATAACTGAAGATTTTCCAGATGCCCTGAGAAATTTGCTTACTCCTCTAGCTTCTTGCCCTGCAAACTCTGAGCCCTAACTACATTTACAAGAATTTGCCTGTGACCACTCTACAGTTTCACAGATGTTTGAAAAAAAAAAAAAAAACTGCTGCGAGAGCAAGGATGTAACACTGAAGCCACGGAAGGGGTCAATGCCCGAGGAGGATGGACAGTGCTTCGGTGTTGCCCAACGCTCCTGCTCCTCCCAGTCATCTCCTTAAATGGACATGCATGAGGGTAAACTAGAGCTTAACCTTCAACTCTTCCTTAATGTACATCATGAAATGGAAGCTGAATCCACATGCAGAAATACAATTATAAAGATCCGAGGAGGACAAGCCCTGTTAAATAAACAAAAAATAGCAAGCAAAATACGAACAAGAGATACCGCATGTTTCAGAATGATTGATACAGACAGCACAATTTTAAAATAGATTTATTAAGGGACTAGCATTGTAGAGAAGCAATCCAAGCTGCTAAGTTGCTGCCTAAGGTGCTGGCATTTCAAATCAGAGTGACTGTTCAAGTCACAGTTGCTCTGCATCTGATCCAGCTCCCAGATAATGTGCCTGGGAAAGCAGCAGCAGATGGCCCAAGTACTGGGGATCTGCTACCAATGGGGGAGACTCAGATGGAGCTCCTGACTCCTGGCCTCAGGCCTGGTCCAACATTGAGCTTCATGGCCATTTGGGGAGTGAAACAGAGGATGGAAGATATTCTCTCTCTCTCTCTCTCTCTCTCTCTCTGTCTCTCTCTCTCTCTCTCCTCTCTCTGTCTCTCTCTCAAAGAAATAAATAACTCTTACAAATAAATACATAAAATACATAAATATCCTCAAACTGAACAATTTTTTTAAAAATCAGAAATACTCTAAGTACAGTGAGATTTAGAATAAATGGTATCATAATCAATGCAGAGAATGAAATAGTGAAGTGGAAGATTGTATTGAAAGACTTTTTCAGTTGTAAACAATACTTATTTGAAGGTTGAATGATATGGAGGTAGGAAGTAAATTCAAAAAGAATGGAAATTCAGAAGGAGAGGAGCAGTGAAACAATGAAAGAGATTTTTTTTTTTTTTTTTTTTGACAGGCAGAGTGGACAGTGAGAGAGAGAGACAGAGAGAAAGGTCTTCCTTTGCCGTTGGTTCACCCTCCAATGGCTGTGGCGGCCGGCGCGCTGCGGCCAGCGCACGGCGCTGATCCGACGGCAGGAGCCAGGAGCTCATCCTGGTCTCCCATGGGGTGCAGGGCCCAAGCACCTGGGCCATCCTCCACTGCACTCCCTGGCCACAGCAGAGAGCTGGCCTGGAAGAGGGGCAACCGGGACAGAATCCGGCGCCCTGACCGGGACTAGCACCCGGTGTGCCGGCGCCGCTAGGTGGAGGATTAGCCTAGTGAGCCGCGGCGCCGGCACACCGGGTGCTAGTCCCGGTCAGGGCGCCGGATTCTGTCCCGGTTGCCCCTCTTCCAGGCCAGCTCTCTGCTGTGGCCAGGGAGTGCAGTGGAGGATGGCCCAGGTGCTTGGGTCCTGCATCCCATGGGAGACCAGGATGAGCTCCTGGCTCCTGCCGTCGGATCAGCGCCGTGCGCTGGCCGCAGCGCGCCGGCCGCCACAGCCATTGGAGGGTGAACCAACGGCAAAGGAAGACCTTTCTCTCTGTCTCTCTCTCTCACTGTCCACTCTGCCTGTCAAAAAAAAAAAAAAAAAAAAAAAAAAAGCATTATGTTTCACCTATGATGCATTTAAACCAAGAAGGGGAAAAAATAATAAAAAAAACATGATGAAATATAAACATGCCTGCAGTAAGGAAGGGATGTTCATAGCACCAAAGTTACTCCAATACGTTGATACATATTAAACACACTGACATGGAAAACTGAAGCCAGGACTTTGCATCCACCAGCGTGCTTGTCAGGAAGCCTTTCTTAATTAAAAAAAAAAAAAAAAAAAATACCTGGACCACTACAAGAATCCAAATTCAACCAAGTTACACTCAAAAGATATTTTGACCAAATAAATCACTGTATGATATTCATTTGTAATGCACAAACCATAGGCAAATAAGTGGTTTCTCAGTGGTTACATGCTCCAACATTTCTGTGATGAGTATTAATTGAAACCACACAATGACCCATGTAGTGAAAGCCCATCAACATCATATGAGAGACATACTTTGTGATTAGCAGTAGCTAAAATGCAGAAAAGATGCATCTTGTCAATTTTAAATTACAGTAACTCAGAATGTTTTCTCCAGCATTCATATAAGAAATAGAAATAGACAATCATTAACTGGAGGCATAGGTGTAGCATTTTATTTGAAATTATTTCAATAATGGGTCACACGTAATGTAATGACTAATACAGAGTTAGACTAAACATTAATTACTCTAGATATACTTTTATTAAAATGTGAATTACATGCTTAGAGGTAATATCTTGTTACTTATTTCCTCATTTGATTAGATCCCAAGTTATATAGGTAGGGGGGTAGATAGATAGATAGAGAGGTAGATCTCAGTTTAAAATGATATACAAATGCTGAGGCACCAAAGAAGAGTCTCTTAGAGAGTCGAAAGTTCATCTTCTTGGTTCACCAATGCTTTGAACAATACTTCAGCTCCTGGTAAGTGTCAATAAACATTCCTTCAATGAATACTTGCAAATATATGAATTAATGGTGGGTAAATAATAAATGTGGTGAAGCCATCAGTTTTATGCTCATGCTTCTAAAGAATTTTAATAATTCTAAGAAATTTAAAATCTAATCAGCATATATTTACTGAGTACTGACTATGTGCTGAATATTTACACAAGCCAAGTTTGCTATTTGTTTTTATTGTCTGTTTACATAGTAGTCAGGAAAATAGAATAACCAGAGATGATGCAATTTCAAATATTTCTGTGTTATAAATGATATGTTGATAAATACACAGTTGCCAAATAATCTACAGATGATCGCAAAGTATTCCACATGAATTTCTTCTAATAGCCATATGAACAGGTTGTATAAAGGAAAGATTTAAACAGAATAGAGCTGTGCCTACTTTGTATGATGATGTCCAAGGCCATTGGAATGCATTTTTGAAAGTAAAATACGTAAGGAGAAATTTTACAAGGGACTTCTGATCCCGGTTTGAATATTAAAAAAAGTATCTATTAAGGAAAAAAAATTACAAAATGCAGAAATTGAAGTAGATCAACCACCATTAAAAATCAAATGCTAATTACTTTTTTTTTTAAGTCTACTACCTAAATAGGGGCTGAAAAACTAAACTAATTGGTTAAAAATCCCTCAAAAGCCAGTATGGTTTCATTGATACCAAGTTCCAAAAGAAATAAAACTGATTTAACATTCATATATCCCAATGTTCATTCATTATTCAACAAATAAGGATTCCTAAATGTTCCCTATCAGGGCAGATTATTGCTAGTAATTTCTCACACCAAAGCTCTGCCTAACCAGCCTCACACCACCAAACTACTCACTCTCTCTCTCCCTCTCTGCCTTTCAAATAAAATTTCAAAGCTTTTGTATTTGAATATTCAAATGCAACTTGATATGAGAAAACTGAAAATATTTACAGTGGGACAGTGTTAGATAGATTCCTTAATTCCAGTTAAAGTAAAACTTTTAATCTTAATCTAATAAAATCTTAAGAATGAATATATAGTAAAATTTATTTAAAGACTTTAATATACATTTATACATTTTTCTTTTCTTTTAACTTTTATTTAATAAATATAAATTTCCAAAATACAGCTTCTGGATTACCGTGGCTTCTTCCCCCCCCATAACTTCCCTCCCACCCGCAACCCTCTCATCTCCCACTCCCTCTCCCATTCCATTCACATCAAGATTAATTTTCAATTATCTTTATATACAGAAGATCAATTTAGTATATATTAAGTAAAGATTTCTTTCTCTGAAAAGAGGAGAAAACTTCCACTTTGACTATGGCCTTGTTTAAATAAGATCAGAGATGGCGAACTCAAAAGGCTTCCATAACCTTAGCAGCTCATGACAAGAGCCTAGGGTGATTACTGACACCATAAACAAGAGTGTCAATTTGTTAAGTCAACAACAGGAGTCACTGTGTAATTACTCCCCATGTAGGATCTCTGTCTTTAACGTGTTGTACAATGTGAATTAATGCTATAACTAGTACTCAAACAGTACTTTACACTGTGTTTCTGTGTGGGTGCAGATTATTGAAATCTTTACATTTATACATTTTTAAAAATGAATTTCTCTAAATGTCTTTGACAGAGTCCACAGTGCTCACCATTATACCATGGAACCCAATTCTAAATGTCTTTGTATTTGTTTGATTCAAATATTAAATCTAAAAATTCTTTAAAGAACTTTAAAGGATAATTAAAGGCCAGTGCTGCGGCTCACTTGGCTAATCCTCTGCCTGCAGTGCTGGCACCCCGGGTTCTAGTACTTGTTGGGGGACCAGATTCTGTCCTGGTCACTCCTCTTCCAGTCCAGCTCTCTGCTGTGGCCCGGAAGTGCAGTGGAGGATGGCCCTTAGTGCTTGGGCCCTGCACCTGCATGGGAGACCAGGAGGAAGCACCTGGCTCCTGGCTTCGGATCGGTGCCGCCCACCGGCTGCAGCGGCCATTGGGGGGTGAATCAACAGAAAGGAGGACCTTTCTCTCTCTCACTGTCCACTCTGCCTGTCAAAAAAAAAGATAATTAAAAAAGCATTTAAGTATATCGCCAATTGTTATGCAAGTTTGATTAATGAAATTGTTGGACATCAATTTCAACTGCAGAAAAAGCACACACATAAGAAAAGAAAACATTTTAAAGTATAGGAACAACATCTATATACAATGTGTATGTCACCAATGGTATGAATATACTGTTTCTTTATAGATGCCTAGCTCTTTAAAGAAAACATAACTAGTTTGGATAATGCATTCTCATGCATCAGAGAATAATATGAAATGCAAATATGCTAAAGGAAAGTCAAACACAAAGAACAGTCATTTTGGATAAAACCCAAATATAATAGTGCACATCAAACACAACCTGAATCTGCAGTTTGGCTTGACTTTTGGGACAGCCTAATATCAAACCCTACATTAAAAAGCTTTATATTAAAGAGCTAATTGCTATGATCTAACTCTAAATAACAAAGACAAATATCTGCTGAAATATGCATTGAGTTTCTTGAAATTTGGGTATTAAAAATAAAAACATGCTGAGATGAATATTTAACAAGATGGGCATGTTCAAGGGAGAAAAATGTAATAGAGAAAATGAAAAGTGATCTAGCTAAGTACAATTAATTTAAGAGAGAATACTTAAGATGGCATTTCTCAAAAGTAGGTCCATTTCACGTATGTATCACAAATACCTTGGGATCTCTTAAAATGCTTATTCTTGGTTTAAACACATGACATACTGAATCATAATTTATATTCTAAGAAAATATTTAGCTTAAAAGAATCTAGTACTTTCCACAATAAAATTAAAAATAAGAATGTGAACTTAAATACTGAATACTAAATGTTATATTTTAAAAAATGAAATAAGACTTAATGGCTGGATTAATTTCAAGTCCAACTTTTCAAGGCTGCTGTGTAGATGATACTCTGTACTTTGTATTCTATTGTATCAGCAGGCATAAAAAACTGATTTTTCTGATATTTGTGATTGATAAGTAGCTTAGACATAACCAACTCATTATAACTTATCTGCCAACAATTAGGTAGTTGTACTAATACCTATTAAAGATTACTGTATACATGCATTACTTCTTCAGCAATAAAACCATTAAAAAGTTTTAACAAATAAATAAATAGATCTGGGAGGTGTCCACACCTGAAATTTGTCAGTAACAGGTTACAAATGCAGCAATCAGGTAAGGTTTGCATTCTGCTTCAACCTTACCCCTTTCCGCAAGAGCATTCCTCTACAGTCATCATCAATCAGTGGGCAGCATACTGAACAGGCCAAGAGGATTGGAACAATAAAATAACTGGTTTATTTCACTAAGCATAATAGTCTCTAATGGCATCCATTTTGTAGTGAAAGACAGTATTTCATTCATTTTATGGCTGAGTAGTATTTCATAGGGTGTATATACACTACAGTTTCTTTACCTAGTCATCAATTGATGGCCATCTGGGTTGATTCTATATCTTAGTTATTGTAGATTGAGTTGTCATAAACTTGGGGTAAAGACAACTATTTCTTATGATAATTTCATTTCCTTTGGGTAAATTCCCAAGAGTGGGAGGCTAGATCATATGGTAGAACTATTTTCAGATTTCTAAGTAATCTCCAGACCATTTTCCATAATGGTTGTGTTAGTTTATTTTCCCACCAACAGCATATTAGGGGACTTTTTAGTCTATATTCTCACTTTTTAAGACCTAAAAATGAAATAAGTCCTTGATTTAAATTGATTAGAAGAGCTGCTTGAATTGTTAGGAATGGAAGAGCAGAAATTAAAAGAATGCTGATTTGTTTGCCGGCACTGCAGGCGGAGGATTAGCCTATTGAGCTGCAGTGCAGGCCTTCATTATAATTTTTTAAAGCATTTATTTTATTTATTTGAAAGGCAGAGTGACAGAGAGAGGGACAAACAATTACAAAGGGCTCTTCCATGCATTGATTCATTCCCAAAATGACCTCTACAGTCTGGAATGGGCCAGGCTGAAACTCGAGACCAGGAACTCATCTGCATACTCCGCATGGGTGCTGGGACCCACGTGCTGGAACCATCTTCCGCTGCTTCCCCAGGCCATTAGCAAGGAGCAGGGTAGGAAGCAAAAATTTACATTCAAAACAAAGTAAACAAATAAACAAAATGAAATGTGATTTGATATCCATGCTTAAGTGATATACAAGCTACTTTGCCTTCTAAAAGAAATAACTGAAGTTAAAACAACATAAGTCAATTTTAAAAACTAATTTTAGGAGTTCAGAAAAAGAATTTGAATGTTGAGTGACTTGATATCCACTCTTCAGATGTGCGTTTAAACTGAAGTGATCCACTGGTATGTCAAAACAAAGATGATATTGTCATTAACTATCTTGATTCTTCCTTACATAAAGTGAGTTACTTCTGAACATGAGAATATGGATTTTTTTATTTCTTTATTAGACACAACGATTTTATATGAGGATATATTACATTTGAAACCAGAAAAGTATAAAGTTATTTACATGTTCATTGATTCTTTAAGATTTATTTTATTTATTTATTTGAAAGAGTTACAGAGAGAGGCAGAGACAGAATGATGGGGTGGAGGGGTCTTTCACTCCCCAAAGGGCTGCAATGGCGGGAGCTGAGTTGATCCAAAGGCAGGAGCTTCTTCCAGGTCTCCCAACTGGGTGCAGGGGCCCAAGGACTCGGGCCATCCTCTGCTGACTTCCCAGGCACATCAGCAGGGAGCTGGATCAGAAAGTGGTGCAGCCAGAACTCGAACTGGCACTCTTACGGTATGCCAGCGCTGCAGGCATGGGCTTTATCCCACTGTGCCATAGCACTGGCAAATTTACATCTTTTAAAAATGCATTCCCAAACTGTCACAGGATTCCAACTTTCATTTTATAACCAGTATCTTACTCTTTAATGCTTAAGTTGCTTCTACATTTTTACTACTGTACCCAAACTCTAATACCCTATGTCTTTATATAGATTTGGGAGATAGATTGTTTAGATAAATTCCTATTAAAAACTATAAATGTGTATTGTTAAGTTGGTTCTCAGAAAGTTTCCTCTAATTTAAACACCAGCTCTAATGTACATGAGAGAAATTTGTGTAACTTGGCAGGTGATTTTGCTTTTTATGGTCTTTGATCACTTCGTTGATGAAAATAAAAAGTTATACAAAGATGGTTTTAATTTGCATTTATTTCAACACTTATTAAACTGTGTATTATCTCTATTTTACATGTATTACTTTGCACTTTAAAGGAAACTTTTATTGTTTATTTATCAAAAAAATTCTAGAAGGCATCCCGAATCAAGTACAATATATTTTGAAATTGAAATTAAATTATATGAACATATTTTATTTCTTTCCACTTTAATTTTCTGGTTGCAACATCCTTGTTATATGTGCATTCTCAGAGAGATAATGTTAAAAGTGTGACCCTGTAGAATCAAAAAGCAAGATAATTAACGGCAGGTTAGTACAGTAGTCTGAATTGTGTCCTTTAAAAAGAAGTGTACAAGTTCTATCTCATCCTGTCCTTATGAATGAAAGCTTATTTGGAACTAAAATTGGTCTTGGAAAATGTAATCAATTTAAAGTGAAATTGCACTGGATGAGTTTGAGCTCTAGATACAGTAGGCATTCAGACTCAGAGACATAGAAAAGATACATGGAAGAACTATGTCTTCTGCAGATACTAGAAAAAAAAAAGTATGGAAAAGATTCTCTTTGGGTGTCAAGAATGAACCAACACTGATGAAATCTTGATTTAGGACGATAAACAAATAAATACTTTGTTTGTTTTAAGCAATCAAGTTTGTGCTACTCTGCTATGGGAGCTCTAGCAAACTAAAACAATTGTATAGTAAATAATCAACAGAGACAACTTTTGAATAGATATGGAACGGGATAAAGTACATAAGCTACTGTTTCTTGGGTGTCTGTCATATCCTTCATACAAATGAGTCTTAAATGTATCTCATTAGGACTTATCAAATTTAGGGAAATATGATCCCACATTTAAAATATCAAAATCAGGGCTTATAAAACTTGAGTAACATACTGTGTGTGGGAACACAGATAGGATTTCTTAGATAATTCCCAAATTGCAATAAAATAGCAACAGTTATCACCTTTTTTGCTGAATATTTTTCAGTCTCAATACTTTTTCGAGGACTGTTCTAGACACTGTAAATTCAGAAGTTTCCAAAGCAGATAAAAGTACACTGAGGAACTTCAGTATAATGGAAGCAAACTATCATAAATAAATGAAATTTATATTCATTATAACAGCAATGGAAAAATTTAACACAAGGACAGAAATTTTTAGAAGTAATACTCAGTTTTTAAGAAAAACCTTACTGAGTAAGTGGCATTTGAACAAAACCATGAATGACAAAGGGGAAAGTCTAGTCATGCAAATACCTGGAGGAAAGAGTTTCAGAAAAAATGGCAAATGGCAGGTTACAGGGCAAGGGTGAGGAGTGGCTTGGGTGACATTGTAGCTGGAAAAGGTGAGTAAGGAGGGAGATAGGTAAGTGATAGATAGTAGATAGGTGATTAGGTAGATAGATAGATAGATAGATATAGATAATAGGAAGCAAAAAGCATACATGTTTCTTTGCATCAGGTAAGCATTTGGATTGGAAGGAAATAACATCTTTTGGCACATCCAGGAGTGGTTGTTCTCGTTACTGTTTGTTTGATGTGATCACTCAATAACTATTTCTTCTTCCCTTTTCCCACCAAGGTATACTAGGTATTGTGGAAGTGATAACTTGTTTCATTTAGACATTGAAGCACCATATCAAAACCCCTTACAGAGGGGTATATATTCCATGAAGACACAAGATATAGAGCCTGATACAGTAGAAGAATTATATTTAGTATTATCTTTGGAAAAGATGTGATTGTTCTATCTCCACCTGCATGTGGGTTGTCTCATGAGGATTTGATAAATGTATAGATTTTTAAAAAGGTATGTGAGAATATTGGATGAATAAAGTTGAAGTCTTTTTATAAAAAACTACATTTAGTTCTTATTTACTCTTGCATTACTTTCTTTTGTGTAATCACGATCTTTCTCCACTCTCAGTCCACGCACCTCTGAAGAGTGGCTATGAACTCTGAATGGAGGAATGAATGGACATGTGACTCAGGCTGAGTGAATCCAATGTAGATTTTTTTCTATGAGAGTTTGAGGATACACACATAACTAATACCCATTCAGAATCATTAAAAGTTAAAGAGATCTTTTCCTGGATTTATTAGGAGATGTTCCAGGCACTTGTTAAATATGGAAGAATGAAAAGCTAGAATTGTTGAGAAGCACTATGTTTGGAAGGTAAATCGCAAAGACAAAACTGAGAGATAAGTAAACTCTTAGCTAAGTTCCATAGTGTTTTAATCAGCACTTAGGAAACTGAGTTGTATCCATACCTGTCTTAATTGCATAACAATTAAATTCATTTTCTATCATTGTTGTGTAGGCTGCTTTGAGCAGGATGTTAATCATATACAGTTAAGATTAAAAAAACAGGCCGGCGCTACAGCTCAGTAGGCTACTCCTCCACCTTGCGGCGCTGGCACACCGGGTTCTAGTCCCCGTCGGGGCGCCGGATTCTGTCCCGGTTGCCCCTCTTCCAGGCCAGCTCTCTGCTGTGGCCCAGGAGTGCAGTGGAGGATGGCCCAGGTGCTTGGGCCCTGCACCCCATGGGAGACCAGGAGAAGCACCTGGCTCCTGCCATCGGATCAGCACGGTGCGCCGGCTGCAGCGTGCCGGCCATTGGAGGGTGAACCAATGGCAAAGGAAGACCTTTCTCTCTGTCTCTCTCTCTCACTGCCCACTCTGCCTGTCCAAAAAAAAAAAAAAGATTGAAAAAACAAAACAAAAAAAAAAGCTTAAGTCATTGAATAAGTTCAGAAGACCCTGTTGTAAATCCAAATGATGTGATTATCTTGAATCTTCTCTATTGAAGCATTCTCTCTTCTGTTCTTACGCAATGAACAGCTAAACATCCTAAAGAGGTGTTACGGGTTTTACAGATGATTTGTAGTAAATCTTATCCCCTGAATGCTAGATGCAAAAAAAAATAGGACTTTATATCCCTCACTTGTCTTTATATTTTCTCTTTAGCAGTATTCATAGTTTGATTCTAAATTAGTTAAATGATTTCTTGTAAATAAATACACAGGGAATGAACAAGAAAAAGTACATGATAATGTCTTTCTGGCAGGTATATTTCCTATTGAAATTATTTATCATTGTCTAATCTTTTCATTGTTAGAGTCCAAGACCCACCTTAAGTCCATCTCCTCTGAGCCAGTTCTGCTGTTTAAATTCCTTCTGCTCTCTCCATTTTTCTTTCATAGTATGGTATTTTTTCCTGTCATGTTGCTATTTGTTGTTAATAAATTCCAAGGCATAACCAGTGCATGCAAATCACAATGTTTTTATGAGAAGAGGGGTTTAGTGCCAGTACAGAGATTTATGACACCATATATTTTTAACTCACTATTAGTCACACAGGCATTTTAATGTAGAGATTAATTTTTAATAATGCTTCTATTTGCATCTCTGGACTTATTGATTTGAAACAGGGTGGTGGTAGTGATCAGGATATCTTTTTATAGTTAAAAGAATGTTAAGAAAGTCTTTCACAGAAAGCCACACATTTCTTGCAGTCATATTCACAGAGCAAAAAAAATAATTTTTTGTTTGAAAATGATGATAGTGGACATATTATGTGCCTGATCGAAGCTCAGAGGAGACTGCATAACATATTCATTTGACAATAGCAAGAAAGAACTCATTTTGTCTCTTTTCTATATGAAAAATACACAAAATAAATGCTGAGAGCCATAACCTTTTTGAGAGTATGAACATTTCATGGTATAACTTTCTTAATTACACTCACTCACTCAACCAGAAACTAACTTCTGTTGCTTTTTGAAATTTGTAATTGTAATACATGGGTCAATAAAACACTATCAAAGCTGTGCTAGCAGTGTATTATTAAGTTTAGCTTTCATTAGAGTTCAAGAAGCAAATGTCCTCTTCAAACAGAAATATTAAATGATCAGAAACTAGTATACACACAATTATAATGAATACACCAAAATAATAAATATCTGAATTACCAACAGCCTATATAGAATGACAAGTTATTGGTATTACTTTAAAAGATAACCTCATTTTGGTGCAAAAAAATTTGAAATCTATGAATAATTTTCTCCTAATACACATTTGAAGTTCCCTCATATGTGCATGTAGAAAATGTTATCATGATAAATTGTAGTATGCCAATAATTGTTATTACTTGGTGGTATGACTGTAAGTGTTTTTATTTTCACTTTCACTTATTCATATTTTTAAGATAAAATATATTTTATGCATTTTGGATAAACTATACATTAAAATATACTCTGACAGGTACAGTGAAGGACACGTAACTAAAGCATAATCAATTCCTGCACTCAGGAAGGGTGAAAAGAATAATCCATGTGAAACTGTACAGGAGTTGCACAGATTTCATTAAATGGAGACTTTCTTTTGTAGCAACAATGGATTGGGTTAATTGAGCTGTCATATTCCTTAAAGCATGACAACCAGGAAAGCTGTGCAAAATATATATGTATCCTCCTAAAAGCATAAAATAGTTAGCAGGTGTTATGAACTTAATTGTTTCTACCCAATTTCATAAATTTCTAGCCCCAATGTGGTGGTATTTAGGGGTGGACACTTTGGAAAGTAATTAAGTTTAGATGAAATCATGAGGCTGGAGCCCTCATGATGTTATATATGTATATATCCCTCAGAAAGAGAGAGAGAGAGAGAGAGAGGGAGAGAGAGGAGGGAGGAAGGATCCCTCTCTCATATCGTGATTCAGCAAGAAAACAGCTGTCTACAACCCAGCATGAGGGTTCCTCACCACAGATCATAACTTCCAGCAATTTGACATTTGACGTAATAGCCCCCAGAACTTTGAGAAATCTCTGTGGTTGCCTTAACCTAACCTATACAAACTATGGTATTGTTTTATTTATTTATTTATTTATTTGGTATTGGGGGCAGAACTTATCCACTATTGGCTCACTCTCCAAAAGGTAAGAAGAAGGACAAAGCTGGAAGTCAAAACTCAGTTGAGGCCGGCGCTCAGCTCACTAGGCTAATCCTCCGCCTTGAGGCGCCGGCACACCGGGTTCTAATCCCGCTCGGGGCGCTGGATTCTGTCCCGGTTGCCCCTCTTCCAGGCCAGCTTTCTGCTGTGGCTTGGGAGTGCAGTGGAGGATGGCCCAAGTGCTTGGGCCCTGCACCCCATGGGATGCAGGAGAAGCACCTGGCTTCCAGCTTTGGATCGGCGCGGTACGCCGGCCACGGCGGCCATTGGAGGGTGAACCAATGGCAAAGGAAAACCTTTTTCTCTGTCTCTCTCACTGTCCACTCTTCCTGTCCAAAAAAACAAACAAACAAAAAAAAAACAACTCAGTTGAGATCTCTCATGTGGATGGCATGAACCCAATAATTTGAACCATGATCACCACTCCCTTGATTTACAATAGCAGACAGGAATCAGGAACCAGAGTCCGATATTGAACCCATGGTCTCTGGTATGGGGTGAGGGTGTCCTATCTAGTGTGTTAACCATTAGGCCAAATACCCACACTATAAGTGCTTACTTTTTAATAGTTTACCTGTTTGTCTTAGATTCTAGAAGCATTTGTATGTATTATGTGATTATCTGAGAGATGAAGGAAAACACTGAGAGACAAGTAAGCATTAAAATTGTTACTGAGAATGAAGATTTTCTGTTGCCCTGGAGAACATCTGGAGGTTGCAAATGATGATGGCTCTAGTAAAACAGCTCCTGCTTAGTGCTGGGAATTAGAAAGGTTGCAGGATTTGAGGGGAACTGAAACCAAAACAACTGTCATATGAACTGTACTGACTTCGAGTCATTTGGGTAGTTTAGAATAATCTCAAACCTTGAAACTTGATGATTCCAGCATTTCAGGGCTCCCAGCTGTGTTTATTCCGAAACAGAAGTGCATATGTAGACTATCTGAGGGAAAATATCATCTCAGGTCTCACTGTTTTTATTTTCATTTCTAAAATTCATTGTCCTACTCCATCAAATATAACCAGACCAATAAAGAGTTAAAACAATCTCAATGAGAATCTGCACAAATGTAAAAGAAACAAACTTTAGATATTACAAATGCTAGAATTAGCATTATACATAGTAAAATATGTGCAATTGATGTGATCAGACAGATACATTTTAATGCAAGCTAAGTGAAAGTTATGAATAATTGCACCTATGAAATCTGTTCTTTTCACATTAATAATTTTTAAAAAATAGGTCCTATTAAATATTTGAAAATAATAAATAAGAAATTCAAAATTAATAAAAACCAAAATTAAGATCATAATGTGGGGTGGGTATTTGAATTAACTGTTAGATCTGCATTTGAGATGCCTACATCTTAACCCAGAGTGCCTCATTTGAGTCCTGCCTACACAGCTTCTAATCCATCTGCCTTCTAATGCACACTGTGGGAGGCAGCAGATCATGGTTCAGGTACTTGAGTCCCTGCCACTCACACAGTGCACCTGGATTGAATTCCAGGTTGCTGGCTTTGTCCTGGCACAGTCCTGGCTGTTGCAGTCATTTGGGGAGTGGACCAGCAATGAGAAGTTCTCTCTATCTGGCCCTCTGCTTTTCAAATATAATGAAATTATCTTTAAAAATAGAGCATAATGGATAGATCTCATATCAGACCAAAGGAAACAATCCTATATGAGACAAGCAGATGAAATGTAGAAGGAATAAGAGAAAATAGAATAAGAAAGACTAAGATTAATTTGGTTATAATGTGAAGGACAAGTCAAAGACAATGGCCAAAGTAATATGTAAAGAGACAAAGGGTAACAATCTCCCCATTTGTTGGATACTATCATTCACAAGTGCAAAAGTTCCAATAAAAGTAAATTTATATCTACAAATACTATAGTGAAAGTTCTGGAAACAAAGATATTGGGGTGTGACAGGTATGGCTGGAAACACTTAAATTAACCAGAAAAAAGTTTTCCTTCCAGGATCATCACATTAGGCACATAGGTGACTTCAATTTAAACATGAAAGCTAAAAAAGTTTTAAAAAAGCAGCCAACCTAAAATTACCTAATTGAAAATATCCTTTGAAGTTTAGAGTAAAATACATGCACATAAATAAAACAAAAAGAAGCTTACATAAAAATAAGTATTAAAAACTGAGTTTAGCTAGAAAGAAAAAAAAACTCAAATGGGAAATGACACTTAGAAAGCTATAAACAGGAATTCAAAAGAAAGTACATGTATAACTTTAAATGGGCATAAATTTTTAAAATAATATGTTTTATAATAACCATAATCATAATATTTCTTTTGAACTATTAGCAATTAAATAAAATTAAAATTTGGTAAGATTCCTAAATTCTTAAATGAAAAAGAAAGCGAAAATTACTAGTTAACATTAGAATTTAGTAAATGAAACATTTGAGTTTTAATCTTCAGAACTGAAGTGTTTATCACAGTAACAGATGAAATAAAAATGAATAAGGGAATGAATAAAGAAACCAAAAAGGAAGAAAAAAGAAAGGAATAGGTAGAACAGAGACAAAAAGCATTTTAACACAGAAGGTCTAAACTACAATAATAACCGTCACTTAAAGGGTAAATGGACTAGGGACCTGCATTGTGGCACAGTAGTCTTAGGTGATGCCTGCAATGCCAACATATAATGCAAGCACTAGTTAGAGGCATGACTGCTCAAGTTCTGATTCAGCTCCCTGTTAATGTTCTGGGGAAAGTAGTGGAACATGGCCCAAATGCCTGTATCCCCTACCACCTACATGGCAGACTCAAATGGAGTTCAAGGCTCCTGGCTTTGGCCTGGCCCAGCCCTGGCTATTGCAGCCATTTGGGGAGTGAACCAGTGGATGCAAAATCTCTCTGTCTGTGTCTCTCTATCGCTGTAACTCTGCCTTTCAAATAAATAAATAATCTTTTAAAATAAAGTGTAAATGGACTAATTGTTATCTTTAAAAAGTGATGTTACTAGATCTTTAAAAGGTGATGTTACTACATCAGATTCAGAAATAAAGTCTAATTTCAACTTTAAAAACACAATGGAGGCCGGCGCCGCGGCTCACTAGGCTAATCCTCTGCCTTGCGGCGCCGGCACACCGGGTTCTAGTCCCGGTCGGGGCGCTGGATTCTGTCCCGGTTGCCCCTCTTCCAGGCCAGCCCTCTGCTGTGGCCAGGGAGTGCAGTGGAGGCAGGGAGTGCAGTGGAGGATGGCCCAGGTGCTTGGGCCCTGCACCCCATGGGAGACCAGGAGAAGCACCTGGCTCCTGGCTCCTGCCATCTGATCAGCGCGGTGTGCCGGCCGCAGTGCGCCAGCCGCGGCGGCCATTGGAGGGTGAACCAACGGCAAAGGAAGACCTTTCTCTCTGTCTCTCTCTCTCACTGTCCACTCTGCCTGTCAAAAAAAAAAAAAAAAATGGAAATTAAAAAATAAAATAAAAATAGCAAAGCTAGAGGATGGTAAAAGGTAATCCAAGTGGACATGAACCAAAGAGAGCTTATATAATTTTATTAGCATCACACAAACAATTGCTAAATTAAGATTATATCTGTATACTAGTCTCAATGGACATTTAAATGCATACATTATTATTATTAAAAGACTTATAAATGTACAAGTGCTTTAAAAAGTCACAAAAATGCAATTAAATCATGATTTTTATTTTGGTGTGAAAAATGTTAAAATGACATATGTAAGGGGTCTTCAAAAAGTTCATGGAAAATTTGTATTATGAGAAAATTGCATATGAATTTTGGTAAGTTTTATACCATAATACATTTATCTTTACATTGCATTTTCAAAAAAAACTTTTCAAATTATCCTCATAAATAAATAAAAGTAACAACATTAAAATAAGAAAAATTAATTCAAAATAATTGAAGGAAATATTTTTAACAAAACTGTTTCATACCATTTTAACAAAAAATAGTGACTCTAAAGAACACTTAAAGGGTCGGTCAGCACTGTAGCATAGCAGGTAAAACTGCTTCCTGCAGTGTAGCATCCCATATGGGCACCAGTTCAAGTCCTGGCTGCTCCACTTCCAATCCAGCTCTCTGCTATGGCCTGGGAAAGCAGTCCTTTGGCCCCTGCACCCATGTGGGAGACCTGGAAGAAGCTCCTGGCTCCTGGCTCCTGGCTTCAGATCAGCGCAGCTCTGGCCATTGTGGTCAATTGGGGAGTGAACCAGAGGATGGGTGATCTCTCTCTCTCTCTACCTCTACCTCTCCTTTTCTCTCTATGTAATTCTTTCAAATAAATAAATAAATCTTAAAAAAAAAGAACACTGAAAGAGCTTGAATATCAAACACTTTAATGGACAAGTAGAATATTATATACAATCACTGCAATACACAATAAAACACATATACACTATTTTTTAAAAATTACTGTATGCTGGACCACAAAATCAGCCTCAGGAAATGTCAAAGCTTTGAAACAAGAATATGGGGCTGGCAATGTAGCATAGTGGGTAAAGCCCCAGCCTGCAGCACCAGCATCCCATATGGGCAAAGGTTCAAATCCCAGCTGCTCCTCTTCTGATCCAGCTCTCTGCTATGGCCTGGGAAAGCAATGGAAGAGCGTCCAAGTCCTTAGGCCCCTGGATCCATATGGGAGACCCAGAAAAAGCTCCTGGCTCCTGGCTTCAGATCAACTCGGCTCTGGCAGTTGTGGTCATTTGGGGTGTGAACCAGTGGATGGGAGACCTCTCTCTGGCTCGACCTCTCTCTGTAACTCTTTCAAAAAAAATATTAAAAAAGAAAAAAAGAAACAAGAATATGCTTCTATTACAATGCAACCTAATCAAAAATTAATAATACGAGCTTGCATATAAAAAATCTCTCCTATGTATTGAAATTTAGAAATATCTCTCAAAACCTTTTATGATAATTGGTATTTAAGAATTCTTTGAGATTAAAAATAACAAAAATAAAGCTTGAAGATTTTTTGGATTGCAGATCATGTAGTATATATATAAAAATTTGTATCTTGGCAGATAATAAACATTTTTCTTTATTTAGAAATATACATAATTATTTCACATCTATCTTATTTACATCTTCATCTCAATGTTTTTCTTTACCTGTCTTTCATGAAACATTCAAAACTTTGTTTTGCTGGATTTTTCTAGTATGCTTCAAAACATGAATGTTAGCATATTTTCCATTGAAAAATAGCCCTTTTTTACCCCAGGAGAAAATAAGTCTGATTTAACTAATGTTTTGACAAGGACTGATTGTGACAATTAGGATAAATAAGCATAATCTTCAGCTGTGAAATTTTAAAGACAATTTTAAGATGAATTAAAACATTTTATTAAAAATATTTTATTGGAAAAACATTAAAATTAATTAATATTCTCAACTCTTTTTGAATACTTCATGATAATTATGTCTATTATAATTAAGACAATAACTGGAAGATAAATCCTTTTTAAAAGAGTTCCTTAAAATGAATATATGGAGTGAACTTAGTGATGAATACAGTTTTGTCCAAACTAGCTGGTCTCTAACTTACTGTTTTCAAAAATTTAAAATAGTCTCCTTGGCTAGTCACTAAATGAAAGATCATTAAGAATTATTTTTATAGCATATGAATTCCATTATGTATTTTGGACAGCTCTCAAACTCTGGACAATTTTATAATTATGAAAATAACTATTTGCATTTAATTCTTTATATTCCAGTCTGTGATTTATGAAAATATATTCATTTTGTACTAATATTTGTTAAAATGAGAAATGAAATAGAATTAGCAAATCATTTTATTCTAGTAATATTCTTAAATTGATAAATAACATGAATATACAAAGTTTAGTATATCATAAAAATTATTTTCCTCTACATTACCTTTTTTATTTAATGATTATATATCAAAATGTATATTCATATTCTTAAGGTTCATTCTTACATTTAGTAAATGAAATGCTAATTTTAACTACAAGAATTTAATTTTTTTTTTACAGGCAGAGTGGACAGTGTGAGAGAGAGACAGAGAGAAAGGTCTAAGAATTTAATTTTAACATTTAGTGTTTTATATCATAGGAAATTTTTAAAAACGAATTAATGTAACATTGTTTTAAAGAATTAGAACTGGAGAGTGGTTGTTGCAGAATCTTATTAGAGCTTATCAGTTGAATATTAGCATTTCCTATATACATATGAGGAAAAACTCTTGAATTTACATTTTAGATTTTTTTACTTGCTTTTGTAAAATTTCCTCAACAGCAATTCATTCAACAATCAGTGACGCCAAAACCCAGCATGTGTCATGGTGTGTGTGTTTGGGGCTAGAGGGATACATAAGCTTGTCAATGCCTAATAGTAAGATGGAGAATATGTTAGGGTTATTTTCTTTTAAAAACTGGGAAAGAAGATGAAACAGTGGTCCCATTCTTGTGCCAATGATCAAAAAAATTAAAATTAGGAGGAAATCATATATTGTCTGGCAATTACTCTGATGTAGTGCCTTGCCTTAAAGGTTTGCTAACACTCTGTGAAAGTTGCTTGTATCCACAATTTATATTGACAGAGATCATTAGAAATTGTACTGCAGACTAATGCTTTTAAAATTATGGATCTTTACTGGGTCATTAGCTTAGCTTTGTCTAAGTTTATTTTCGTTAATTATAACAATGTAGAACAGAAAATATCTGTGTTTCTCATTATTAATAAGAATAAACATTGTTTTGAGAATTTTTTTAAAGATGTATTTATTTATTTGAAAGTCAGAGTTAAACAGAGAGAGGAGAGGCAGAGAAAGAGACAGACAGACAGACAGAGAGGTCTTCCATCCGCTGGTTCACTTCCCAATTGGCCGTAATGGATGGAACTGTGCAGATCCGAAGCCAGGAGCCAGGAGCTTCCTCCAGGCCTCCCACGTGGGTGCAGGAACCCAAGGACTTGGGCCATCCTCTACTGCTTTCCCAGGCCATCGCAGAGAGATGGATCGGAAGAGGAGCAGCTGGGTCTTGAACCGTTACTTCAGGTCAGGGCTTTAACCCGCTGTGCCACAGCACCGGCCCCGTTTTGGAAAATTTGATGTTGGTCATGTTTATATTTGTGTAATAACTTGTATTGAAAATGTATTTCTTACTTTGTACATTATCTGTACTGTTTTATGTACTATGTACATAAAAACAGGCACCTTAGTATCTTAGCAATAGAATATAGGCTGATATTCAGTTTTCATCAAGTTGGCTATGAATTTCTTCTCAAAAGCAGTTTATTTTCTCTTTGTATTTCAAATTCTGAAACACTGAGCTCAACTTGGAGTTAATTTACAGAAGGGATTGTAAGATCTGTTTCTCAAGGATAAGTCAGCATGATTAATACTTTTAAGGACAATCTTGCTGGCACAAAAATGAAATTAGAAAATCAAATGAATTTCCTGAGACAGGTTGAATTTTTCCAAACTGTGCGGTAAGTTGAGTCAAACATTGTGATGCAAGGTCATTTGGTTTTGTGTTGCATGACCTTTGAAAAAATGCTTCATATGTTATGTTTGCAGAACTTTTCTGTAATGATAATAGTGACTAATTATAGTACTCATGTAAACCCAAAAAGATAAAAAAAATATTTGGAACTATTGAAAAACCTGTAGAATCCCAGGAGACATTCCAATTCAATGTCCTGGGGTGAGGAGCAAAGGATAAGAAAGAGAAGTAACTGCTCATTACAGATAAAGTTTGGCTATTACCACCCTGTCTCGTTACTTTTGATAATCCCAATGTAACCATCAATTTGTTCACCCCTACCCACAGAAACATACTCCTTAGTGCACCTTTCCAAACTTCAGTATATTTTTCACCTATTTTTTTTTTTTTTTTGACAGGCAGAGTGGACAGTGAGAGAGAGAGACAGAGAGAGAAAGGTCTTCCTTTTGCCGTTGGTTCACCCTCCAATGGCCGCCGCTGCAGCCGGCGCACCGCGCTGATCCGATGGCAGGAGCCAGGATCCAGGTGCTTTTCCTGGTCTCCCATGGGGTGCAGGGCCCAAGCACCTGGGCCATCCTCCACTGCACTCCCTGGCCACAGCAGAGAGCTGGCCTGGAAGAGGGGCAACCGGGACAGAATCCGGCGCCCCGACCGGGACTAGAACCCGGTGTGCCGGCGCCGCAAGGTGGAGGATTAGCCTATTGAGCCGTGGCGCCGGCTTATTTTTCACCTATTAAGATCATCTGGTAAAGTTAAAAAAGGGAGACATAATGTAGTGTGGGAGCACAAAGGAGAAAAGATATAATAAGTTATAACCATCAATGAGAACATCTCTTTTCTCAGCTTAGAGACTGGGAACCAAAGATTCACAAAGTACATGAGCACTATATGGAGATGTGCAATACATGTTTCATCCTGATTTAGGGCTTTAGTGCACACTTTCACCAATTCCTATAACATTGCTAATTTTTCAAAAAGATTATCTACTTTTTTAAAAGGAAGAGTGACAGAAAGAGACAAAAAGAGAGATAGTCCATTCACTGGTTCACTCCTCAAGTGGTTGCAAAGGCTGGAGCTGGTCCAAGATGAAACCAGAACTCCCTCCTGGTCTCCCATCTTCGGTCACAGGGGCCCAAGTAGTTAGACCACCCTTCAGTGCTTTCCCAGGTGCATTAGTGGGGTGTTGAATGGGAAGCAGCACAGCTAGAATTCAAACCAGTGCTCTGATATGGGATGCTGGTGAAAACTTTGCTCAGTGCACAACAATGCCTGCTAATGGCTTCATACTAGAAATACCTGTATAAGGAGAAGACCACACTCTGGAATAGATATAAATAGTCTCTTAGAGGAGAATGCAATAATTTCCTAAATGTTCTTTTTTTATTTTTATTTTTATTTTTTAAAGACTTATTTATTTGAAAAGCAGAGAGAGAGAGAATCTTTCATTTCTTGGTTCATTCAGCAAATGGTCACAATAGCCAGGACTAGGCCAGGCTATTGCCAGGAGCCAGGATCTCCATCCTGGTCTAGCACACGGGTAACCAGGGCTAAGTACTTGGGCGATCTTCTGCTGCCTTCCCAGGTGCATTTAACAGGGAGCTGGATTGGAGGTAGAACAGCTGGGATGCTGGGATGGCAAACAGCACCTTAAACTGCAGTGCCATAATGCTTGCCCCTACTTTTTTTTTTTAACTTTTATTTAATGAATATAAATTTCCAAAGTACGACTTATGGATTACAATGGCTTCCCCCCATACCGTCCCTCCCACCCACAACCCTCCCCTTTCCCACTCCCTCTCCCCTTCCATTCACATCAAGATTCATTTTCGAGTATCTTAATATACAGAAGATCAGATTAGTATACATTAAGTAAGGATTTCAACAGTTTGCTCCCACACAGAAACATAAAGTGAAAAATAATAGATGATTTTTTTTAAATGATGATGAAATCAGATCAGACCTATTGTCATGTTTAATCTCAGTGAGAGTCAAGTTGGGAATTGATAATTTCTTTTTTTTTTTTTTTTTTTTTTACAGAAGATCAGCTTAGTATGCATTAAGTAAAGATTTCAACAGTTTGCACCCCCATAGAAACACAAAGTGAAATATATTGTTTGAGTACTCGTTATAGCATTAAATCTCAATGTACAGCACATTAAGGACAGAGATCCTACATGAGGAGTAAGTGCACAGTGACTCCTGTTGTTGACTTTACCAATTGACACTCCTGTCTATGGCATCAGTAATCTCCCTATGCTCCAGTCATGAGTTTCCAAGGCTATGGAAGCCCTCTGAGTTCTCCGACTCTTATCTTGTTTAGACAAGGTCATAGTCAAAGTGGAGGTTCTCTCCTCCCTTCAGAGAAAGGTACCTCCTTCTATGATGACCTGTTCTTTCCACTGGGATCTCACTCACAGAGATCTTTTTGCCAGAGTGTCTTGGCTTTCCATGCCTGAAATACTCTCATGGGCTTTTCAGCCAGATCCGAATGCCTTTAGGGCTGATTCTGAGGCCAGAGTGCTGTTTAGGACATCTGACATTCCATGAGTCTGCTGAGTATCTCGCTTCCCATGTTGGATCACTCTCCCCTTTATTTATTCTATCAGTTAGTGTTAGCAGGTACTAGACTTGTTTATGTGCTCCCTTTGACTCTTAGTCCTTTCATTATGATCAATTGTGAACTGAAATTGATCACTTGGAATAGTGAGATGGCATTGGTACATGCCACCTTGATGGGATTGAATTGGAATCCCCTGGTATGTTTCTAACTCTACCATTTGGGGCAAGTCAGCTTGAGCATGTCCCAAATTATACATCTCTTCCCTCTCTTATTCCTACTCTTATGTTTAACAGGGATCAAATTTCAGTTAATTTTCAACACTTAAGAATAACTGTGTATTAATTACAGAATTAAACCAGTCATATTAAGTAGAACAGATAAAAAAACTACTAAGAGGGATAATGTATTAAGTTGTTCATTAACAGTCAGGGCTATGCTGATCAAGTCACCGTTTCCCATAGTGTCCATTTCACTTCAACAGGTTTCCTTTTTGGTGTTCAGTCAGTTGTCACCGATCAGGGAGAACATATGGTATTTGTCCCTTTGGGACTGGCTTACTTCACTCAGCATGATGTGTTCCAGATTCCTCCATTTTGTTGCAAATGACTGGATTTCGTTGTTTCTTACTGCGGTATAGTATTCTAAAGAGTACATATCCCATAATTTCTTTATCCAGTCTACCGTTGATGGGCATTTAGGATGGTTCCAGGTCTTAGCTGTTGTGAATTGAGCTGCAATAAACATTAGGGTGCAGACCGCTTTTTTGTTTGCAAATTTAAACTCCTTTGGGTAAATTCCAAGGAGTGGGATGACTGGGTCGAACAGTAGGGTTATCTTCAGGTTTCTGAGGAATCTCCAGACTGACTTCCATAGTGGCTTCACCAGTTTGCATTCCCACCAACAGTGGGTTAGTGTCCCTTTTCCCCACATCCTCGCCAGCATCTGTTGTTGGTAGATTTCTGCATGTGAGCCATTCTAACCGGGGTGAGGTGAAACCTCATTGTGGTTTTGATTTGCATTTCCCTGATTGCTAGTGACCTTGAACATTTTTTCATGTGCCTGTTGGCCATTTGGATTTCCTCTTTTGAAAAATGTCTATTGAGGTCCTTGGCCCATCTCTTAAGTGGGTTGTTGGTTTTGTTGTTGTGGAGTTTCTTGATCTCTTTGTAGATTCTGGTTATTAACCCTTTATCTGTTGCATAGTTTGCAAATATTTTTTCCCATTCTGTCGGTTGTCTCTTCACTCTCCTGACTGTTTCATTTGCAATACAGAAACTTCTCAATTTGATGCAATCCCAATAGTTGATTTTGGCTTTGACTGCCTGTGCCTCCCGGGTCTTTTCCAGAAATTCTTTGCCTGTGCCAATATCTTGAAGGGTTTCTCCAATGTTCTCTAGTAACTTGATGGTGTCAGGTCGTAGATTTAGGTCTTTAATCCATGTTGAGTGGATTTTTGTGTAAGGTGTAAGGTAGGGGTCTTGCTTCATGATTCTGCACGTGGAAATCCAGTTTTCCCAGCACCATTTATTGAATAGACTGTCCTTGCTCCAGGAATTAGTTTTAGATCCTTGATCAAATATAAGTTGGCTGTATATGTTTGGGTTGATTTCTGGTGTTTCTCTTCTGTTCCATTGGTCTATCCATCTGTTTCTGTACCAGTACCATGCTGTTTTGATTACAACTGCCCTGTAGTATGTCCTGAAATCTGGTATTGAGATGCCTCCGGCTTTGTTTTTGTTGTACAAGATTACTTGAGCTATTCGAGGTCTCTTGTGCCTCCATATGAATTTCAGCACCATTTTTTCCAGATCTGAGAAGAAGGTCTTCGGTATCTTGATTGGTATTGCATTGAATCTATAAATTGCTTTTGGGAGAATGGACATTTTGATGATATTGATTCTTCCAATCCATGAGCATGGAAGATTGTTCCTTTTCTTGGTATCCTCTTCTATTTCTTTCTTTAAGGTTTTGTAATTTTCATCGTAGAGATCCTTAACGTCCTTGGTTAAGTTTATTCCAAGGTATTTGATTGTTTTTGTAGCTATTGTGAATGGGATTGATCTTAGCAGTTCTTCCTCAGCCATGGCATTGTCTGTGTATACAAAGGCTGTTGATTTTTGTGCATTGATTTTATACCCTGCTACTTCGCCAAACTCTTCTATGAGTTCCAATAGTCTCTTAGTAGAGTTATTTGGGTCCCCTAAATAAAGAATCATGTCATCTGCAAAGAGGGATAGTTTGAGTTCTTCCTTCCCAATTTGTATCCCTTTAATTTCTTTTTCTTGCCTAATAGCTCTGGCTAGAACCTCCAGAACTATATTGAATAGCAGTGGTGAGAGTGGACATCCCTGTCTGGTACCAGATCTCAGTGGAAATGCTTCCAACTTTTCCCCATTCAATAGGATGTTGGCTGTGGGTTTTTCATAGATTGCTTTGATTGTATTGAGGAATGTTCCTTCCAAACCCAGTTTGCTTAGAGTTTTCATCATGAACAGGTGTTGTATTTTATCAAATGCTTTCTTGGCATCTATTGAGATAATCATATGGTTTTTCTTCTGCAGTCTGTTAATGTGGTGTATCACATTGATTGTCTTGCGCATATTAAACCATCCCTGCATACCAGGGATAAATCCCACTTGGTCTGGGTGGATGGTCTTTCTGATGTGTTGTTGCATTCTATTGGCGAGAATTTTATTGAGGATTTTTGCATCTATGTTCATCAGGGATATTGGTCTGTAATTCTCTTTCAGTGCTGCATCTTTTTCCGGCTTAGGAATTAAGGTGATGCTGGCTTCATAGAAAGAATTTGAGAGGATTCCCTCTTCTTCGATTGTTCTGAATAGTTTGAGAAGAATTGGAGTTAGTTCTTCTTTAAATGTCTGGTAGAATTCAGCAATGAATCCATCCATTTCTGATAGGTTTCCCTATTTGCTGGCATACAAGTCCTTGTAGTAATTTCTGATGATTCTTTTTATTTCTGTGGTGTCTGTTGTTACGTTTCCTTTTTCATCTCTGATTTTATTGATTTGGGTCTGTTCTCTTCTTTTTTTCGTTAGTTGGGCCAATGGGGTGTCAATTTTGTTTATTTTTTCAAAAAACCAGCTCCTCGTTTGGCTGATTTTTTGTAATGTTTTTCTTGATTCAATCCTGTTGATTTCTTCTCTGATTTTAATTATTTCTCTTCTCCTACTAGATTTGGGTCTGGTTTGCTGTAGGTTTTCTAGATCCTTGAGGTGAATTGAAAGCTCATCTATTTGGTACCTTTCCAATTTCTTGATGTAGGCACCTATTGATATAAACTTTCCTCTTAACACTGCTTTTGCTGTATCCCATAAGTTTTGGTATGTTGTGCTGTTATCCTCATTTACTTCCAGAAAGTTTTTGATTTCTCTTTTGATTTCTTCTATGACCCATTGTTCATTCAGGAGCATGTTGTTCAATCTTCATGTGTTTGCGTATGCTCTAGGGATTCCTGAGTTGCTAATTTCCAACTTCATTCCTTTATGGTCTGAGAAGCTGCATGGTATGATTCTAATTCTTTTGAATTTGCTGAGACTTGCTTTATGGCCTAGTATGTGGTCAATCCTAGAGAAGGTTCCATGTACTGCTGAGAAGAATGTAAAATCTTTAGCTGTAGGATTGAAAGTTCTGTAGATATCTGTTAGATCCATTTGGGCTATAGTGTCGTTTAAATCTACTGTATCTTTGTTGATCTTCTGTCCTATTGATCTGTCTATTTCTGAGAGTGGAGTATTGAAGTCCCCCAGTACTATTGTATTGGGGTCTAAGTCTCCCTTTAAGTCCGTTAATAAATCTTTTAGATAAACTGGTGCCCTGTAGTTAGGTGCATATACATTGATAATTGTTATATCTTCCTGTTGAATTGATCCCTTAATCATGATATAGTGCCCCTCTTTGTCTCTCTTAACAGTTTTTGTGGTAAAGTTTATGTTGTCTGATATTAAGATGGCTACGCCTGCTCTTTTTTCATTTCTGTTGGCATGGTATATCTTTTTCCAGCCTTTCACTTTCAGTCTGTATGGATCTTTGTTGGAAAGATGTGTTTCTTGTAAGCAGCAAATAGATGGGTTTTGTTCCTTAACCCAATCAGCCAATCGGTGTCTTTTAACTGGACAGTTCAGGCCATTCACGTTCAATGTGACTAATGATAAGTGGTAACTTTGCCCTGCCATTTGCCAAAGATAAGTTCTAATATATGCTTTGAATTCCCTGTGATCTTTTGCTGTGAGGTTTCCTTCCTTGGTTTCCTTCCTTTACCTTCTTTCATATTGATGACCGTGTATCTGTGTTTCTGTGTGTAACACATCTTTAAGCATCTTTTGCAGGGCTGGACGAGTGGCAACAAATTCTTTCAATTTCTGTTTGCTATGAAAAGTCTTTATTTCACCTTCATTCACAAATGAGAGCTTTGCAGGATATAATATTCTGGGCTGGCAATTTTTCTCTCTTAGTACTCGAGCTATATCTCACCATCCCCTCCTAGCCTGTGGGTTTCTGATGAGAAGTCAGCTGTGAGTCGAATTGGAGATCCTCTGAGAGTAATCTGACGTTTCTCTCTTGCACATTTTAGGATCTTTTCTTTATGTTTCACTGTGGAGAGTTTAATTACAACGTGTTGTGGTGAGGATCTCTTTTGGTCGTGTTTATTAGGGGTTCTGTGAGCTTCCTGTACTAGGATTTCTCTGTCCTTCTCCAAACCTGGGAAATTTTCTGCTAATATCTCACTAAAAAGGCCTTCTAATCCTTTCTCCCTCTCCATGCCTTCAGGAACTCCTAGAACCCGAATGTTGGGTTTTTTAATAGTATCCTGAAGATTCCCAACAATATATTTTAGATTTCTAATTTCCTTGTCTTTTCTTTGGTCTGACTGTATCCTTTCCTGTTCTCTGTCTTCTAAGTCCGATATTCTCTCTTCTGCTTCACCCATTCTGTTTGTAAGGCTCTCTATTGTGTTTTTCATTTGATCTATTGAATTCTTCAGTCACTATCACAGTTTCCTGTTGTACTAGTTGTTTCGTTTCATTTTGATTCCTCCTTAATATTTCATTTTCACGAGAGAGATTTTCTATCTTGTCCATTAAGGATTTGTGTAGTTCCAGAATTTGTTTTTGAGAACTTCTTAATGTTCTTATCAATTTTTTGAGATCTGCTTCTTGCATTTCTTCTATGTCATCATCTTCATAATCTTGAATTGGGGTGTCTTTTTCATTTGAGGGCGTCATGGTGACTTCCTTGTTTTTATTACCTCGGTTTTTGCGTTTGTTATTTGGCATATTGGAGATATTTGGTTTCTTCACTGTGGTGCTTTTTCTTGTTATACTATGACTCTAGATTAAGTGGACTATCTGTTTTTGATGGAGCCTTAGGGCTTGAGATGGGTGTGGCTTGAGAGCTCTGTTTGGTGTGCCAAAGGTGACACTCCCCGGTTAGGCATGGTAAATCTCTCTCTCTCTCTTTCTTTTTTTTTTTTTTTTTTTTTGATTCAAAAGGGAAGTAATTCCGCACAGCTGAACGAAGTTGGAGGTAGTTAGCAGGCAAATGATATACCCACAGGAGCCAGAGATCGAAAGCTCTTTCCCAAGGACCACACAGGGAATCTGTTCGACCCTCAGAGTGGGCTCAAATTCTCCTTCAGTCTCCCACTGGGTTGCCAAAGTTACGGAATTGTAGCGTCTTTGGAGAGTGCTCATGTGAATTCTGTGAGTTCTCTCCCCCACCGTCTTTTTTCACAGTCTCAGTTCAGTAGCACCACAAATTTACTAGGTCCTAATCTCCTGTTAATTTGCCCCGCCCAGAGTCAGGGTTTTCTGCTAGGCTCAGGGCCGGTGCAGACCTGAGGTCGCTCTGCTTATGAAGTATGTCCAAGATGGTGCCTGCTCTTTGTCTTGCTCACCCTTGAGAGGTGAGCGGAGAGAGAGAAACCCGTGTCCATACCAGTCACCTTTTTTTTTTTTTCTCTCTCTCACTCTCTCTCTCTTCCAGTTAGCCTGGTGAACTTTCCCCCCCCCCCAGGGGTCGTTCCCTCTAGTCTCCTCTCTCCACTTGCCTGCCGGTGTCTCGGGCTATTGAGGTTCGGCTCACCTCGCGTTCCAGCGCTGGTGTGTTGAGTCTGTCGCTGGTGTCCCGAACTGTGGGCTCCCACGCTCTCCATGCAGGTCCGCTGTGAATCACGCATTCCGGAAGAGTTTCTTTTGCTGTTTCCGCCCCTACTCTTCCTTGAACCTGCAGTATCTCCACTTTTATTAAACTATCTCTCCCCGGACTATCAGTGTGCTCCCTTCCTATTCCACCATCTTGCCTCCTCCCCCTAAATGTTCTATCAAAATTGTATTGAAAGCAATTTCTCCTGGCCTATTTGCTGGTTCCTTTTCTTACTCAACTTTATATCCATTGTCAAGTCAAATAAAAGCACAATGACACATAGCATCCATTATAAACTTATCTCTTGTATCTATGGAGTTGCTAGTTGCATGCTTTTTAAAGATAAAAATTTTAAAAGATACATTTTTCATAACAGGATATGGAAATAACTTAGGAATGGGCTTCAAGACTATTTGCCATGAATAGAGATCATAAATGGGTTGATAGAGAATTTCAATTTTGAGGAAGTAGTCTGTTTTCATTAAGAAAAATAGTTGTAAATAAAAATCTTATTCATTTTCATTTTGCATGCACCTTCTAGTCAAGAATTAGATTGCCAAGACAGTTTCAATGAAAGTTTATAAGGGCCTGCAAGATGTGTTGTATGTATTGACATGCCACCCAAAAATACAGAAATAATGCCTTGGATGACATTCTTGCTTTCATAAATGTGTGGCTTCTTCAGTCTTCACTGAAGATAAAATGAACTAATTGCATATATATTTTGCCTTACAGTGTCAAAGAATACCCACATTTTATATAGCTAGATGTATCATTAGTATACATATAAATAGCAATTATTTTTCAGTGCCAGCAATCTTATTATAAATGAAACTATTCTTATTGCATTTTAATATGTTACACAAATTTTATTTTCCAATTTTCTGTGACATTTTTAAAGTTTGTAATTTATCATTTTTCTGTATTTCAGAGGAATTGCATTATTGTGTACTTTATATTATTAAAGCAAAAATAATTTGAATATCTATGAATATCATACATGTTTAGGCATTTTTTCTGGGCATCTTTCCAACATCTAATAGCTTAAATAAAAGTTATTAGTTTTAGAATTTTCTCATATATTTGGACCCTTACACCCTTCCTATGATTTGGAATGGTTGTTTTCCATTAAAATGTTTTACAAAAACAAATTATCTACATCATTATTTCATATATTTAAGTAATATGTGTGTACAAATAGTAAACAAAGTGCAAAAACAGTACTGTGATTTGTTATTGTAAAATACTATTCAGTTTAGCATAAAGGAAGGCAAACAGTTGAGAACAATCAAAAATTAGCTGAACTTTGCAAAACATTTAGCACATCACATATGATCAAGGTAAAGTCTTTTCATTTCACAAGAAAAAAATGAAGTGTTGATTTTAAATTAGTGTTAAACGGAAGAACACAGTCACTTCTGGCCACTGAGACAAAGGTAGAGATCGGAGGTAGGAAATGGATGAAGACACAGAGGAATTTTGCAGAAGTTTATCTCTATGTACATAGGAGCCCCTTAGACAGCTAAATACAGTTGCACTTTGGTAGTGAAAGACTTCATGTGTTAACGCGATAAAATCAAGGGTCCTTTCTTTGCTTCATTCTACATTTTAAGTTTTCAAATACATGAGAATAAGAAGTCCATAGGTACGGAAATATAAGTTGGAGAGAATTTTTATCATTTTCCAAAATAGATATGCAAACCAATATTCAACACCTTCATAAAAAATGCATCCTATTTACAGCTCTAATAACTCCCCATTAAATCACAGTAATCATGTGCTAGAGAACAGGTGTTTTAAATCACTAAATTTGGAAGTGGAGTAAAGTTGAAGGAGCCTGTTGGAAGCTTTTCACTGGCTGAGTGTGGCTGCAGTTGCCATGGCAATTCCTCATGCACCCTCGTTTCCAAATCTTCTCACTTGTTCAAATGCAGTGGCAAATACTATTTAGGGTGAGGACAAAAAAATGGGTCAAATTATCAGTATTTATTGAGCTAGAAATAGTAATAAGAATCAAGGGAACCACGTGTGGACTCTTCTTTACAATTTGCTCACATTTTATGTCCTCCACATTCATTTGTGCATATTTTCTACACCCTCTGCTGTTAACATATTTACAAAAGAAAAATACCCACAGGGCAACAGCTTGTTACAATAATCATCATTTATGGAGAGAAAATGCCAGTCATACAAAACACAAATCTCATTTTTTATGCTTAAAGTAGTACATACTTGGATTCCTTAAAATCAATATCGAGCAACATTAACTCAGTACTCCAAGGCTGTTTGACATTTTCAAGTTGGGTTGTAATATGGCCGCTATTCTGAAAGTTAGCTTTTCCTATCAGTTGGAGCAGAAGAAAGTCATAGACTGAGATTTGTCACAAAATAGCTCACGTAAGAAAAGGAAGGGGCAACTGAGTATGTATATTGACCTTGATTACCTGTGCTGTGTGTTATTTCTGCACTATAAAGTCACTCTCTCCTCCTTCCCGTACTGTAACCTTTGGAAGACAGTCACTATGTACACTTAAGAAGTCTGTCTCTCACTGTTGTTAGGTAGTAAAGTGATTTGTGTCTTCTTCCTAATTTATTAATTTATTCAATCATGTATTTGTATCTCTATATGATGGTGAATATTTATTTTATTCACTGAGTTTTTTTGGAACTCAAATTGTTTCATCTATAGAAAATGGTAGCTCTTTTAGTCCCCTGAGCCCCTTTGATAGGCTCCATCAAATGTTTTCAGACATTTTATTTGTTTGTTTATTCTCATAAAATAATTTTCTTATTCTCATAATTTACTAGAATTTTGATTGAACCTGCAGAGTCTATAGTTCAAGCTGGGAAGAATTGACATGTTAACAATGTTGTGTATTCCAGTCCATTGACATGGAATATGTTTCCATTTATTTAGATTTACTTTCATGTATTTCATCAGAGTTAAATAATTTCTATACATATTGTATATAAAGCACATACTTTATCAGTTTTACACTTTATAATTTCAGTGATGTTATTAGAGGTGACATTATGTTTTAACTTCAAATTTCATCATCAATTACTGCTATATAGAACAGCAACTATCATTTTTAAGTCATACCTTTCTTTTCAATTTCTAAATCTTTTTGCTTATTTATCTTTCTTTTTTGATTTTTTAAATCTTTTAAAAATTTTATTTAAGTTATACAAGATATGTATATTTCACATATATTCATAAGTTTCTGCATTTCATACAGATTTCAGAACATAATGATACTCCCCTCCCTCCTGCCCAAACCCTAACTCCTTTTCCTCCTCCCTCTCCAATTCCCATTCTTAATTTTTACAGATATCTGTTTTAAGTTTACTTAATGATCATAAGGTTAACACTCACTAAGTAAAAGAGTTCAACAAATAGTATGAAGAAACAAAAACTGGGGCCAGCGCCATGGCTCACTTGGTTAATCCTCAACCTGCAGTGCCTGCATCCCATATGGGCGCCAGGTTCTAGTCCCGGTTGCTCCTCTTCCAGTCCAGATCTCTGCTGTGGCCTGGGAAGGCAGTAGAGGATGGCCCAAGTGCTTAGGCCCTGCACCCGCATGGGAGACCAGGGGGAAGCACTTGGCTCCTGGCTTCGGATTGGCACAGCGCACGGGCTGCAGTGGCCATTTGGAGGGTGAACCAATGGAAGGAAGACCTTTCTCTCTGTCTCTCGCTGTCTCTGTCAAATTAAAAAAAAAAATGAAAATACTGTTCCTCAACAGAATAGACAAGGGTTGTAAACAATCATCATATGTCAAAATGTCCATTTCACTCCAATACATTACATTTTAGGTACTCTATTGGCTACCTCTGATCAAGGAAAACATATGATATCTGTCTTTTTGGGACTGGCTTATTTCACTAAGTATAATGGTTTCCACTTGCATCCAATTTTTGGCAAAAGACACTATTTCATTTTGCTTTTTACAAAATCATAGTGGCCTAGAAGATGGTCTATTGTAGAGCATATAAGCTTGAAAGAAAAACACATATGTCAATTAGATCAAGTTGTTTAATTAGCTGTTGGGGTCAGTTATATGCTTTTTTTATATTTTCTGCCTACTGGACCTATCAACTAATGAAATAATAGTATGAAAACCTCCAATGTTAACATTAGATTTGTTTGCTTCTCCTTCTAACACTTTCTATTTCACATTTTTGGCACTGTGTTGTTAGATGTATGCATATTAAGGATTATTATATACTTGAAGAAATTGTTCTTTTATCATTATACAATGCCCATCTTTCCTCTGACAATTTTCTTTGTTCTAAAATCTGTTTTGTTTGAAATTAAACCAGTTCTTCCAGATTTCTTTGATTAGTATTGGTGAGTTACATCTTTTTCCATGTTTCTGCTTTAAACTTTAATATGTATTTTAATTTGTTTTCAGAGAATTGTGGTATGGAAGGTTAAGCTGCCTCCTTCAACAATGGCAACCCATATGGGAGTTGCTTGGAGCCCTGCTGCTCCACTTTCAATCCAGCTTCTTGCTAATGTGCCCATGAAAGCAATAGAAGAATGTCCAAATGTCTGGGCCCCTGCCATCCATGTGGAGACTCCAATGGAGTTCATTCTCCTAGCCCTGGGCCATTGCAACCACTAGTGGAGGAACCAAAGGATGGGAGACATTTCTCTGTGTCTGTCTCTCCCTTTCTCTGTAACCCTGTCTTTCAAATAAATAAATCAATATTTTTTAGAACATTTATTTTAACACTGACAAATTCTGTCTTTTCATTGGCATATTATGATTGTTCACACGTAAAGTGATTATTTTTGTAGGTGAACACATGCTATATTTGTAACTGTGTCCTAATCATTGTTATTTTTTATTTCTATTTAATCTTCCACTCTTTTTCTACCGTCTCTATTTTGTTTGAACATTTTATGTGACTGCATTTTCACTCCTCTCTTAGTGTAACAATTATACTTCTTTCAGGCATGGGTGTTTGCACAGTGTTTAAGGCAGCTGCATCCCATATTGGAGTGCCTGAAATTGTCCTAGCTCCTCTGCTACTGATCCAGCGTGCTGACAATGCTCACTCTGGGAAGCTACATATTATGGCTCCCACCCATATGGGAGACCTCAATTGAGTTCCTGACGCCTGACTTTGTCCTGGCTCAGCTGTGGCTGTTGCAGGCATTGGAGAGTGAACTAGTGGATTGAAGATCTCTGTCTCTGTCATGCTTTCTGCTGCTCTGTCTTTCATAACACTGCAATAGGGGCCGGTGCTGTGGTGCAGTGGGTTAAAGCCCTGGCCTGAAGCGCCGGGATCCCATATGGGCACCAGTTCGAGTCCTGGCTGCTCTTCTTCTGATCTGGCTCTCTGCTATAGCCTGGGATAGCAGTAGATGATGGCCTAAGTCGTTGGGCCCCTGCACCTGTGTGGGAGACCAGGATGAAGCTCCTGGCTCCTGGCTTTGGATTGGCACAGCTCCGACCATTGCGGCCATCTGGGGAGTGAACCAGTGGATGGAAGAACTCTCTCTCTGTCTCTACCTCTCTCTGTAATTCTGTCTTTCAAATAAATAAAATAAATCTTTAAAAAAACCACTGCAATACTTCAATTCACTAGTCTGTATCTATACCAACTCAATACACCACTAATATTATTACTTTAAAATATATATATATATATATCCATATCAATTAAAATTAGATAAAATAAAAGATTTCATTTCCACTTACACTATTCTTTCTATAACATAAATTATTTGTTATTTGTGAAGATATAAGTTTATGACCTATATAATTTTACTTCTTTAGGAACATTTAGTATTTTGGAGGTCAGCTGTGTTTGTGATGAATTCCCTTAGATTTTGTTTATGCAAGGAAGTCTATATCTCCTTCACTTTTAATGGAGAATTTCACCAGATATTGAATTCACACTTCATGGCATTTTTCATTTCCACATTTTAATATTTCACCCCAGTTTCTTCTTGCTTGCATGGATGGGTTTTAATGAGAAATTCAGCATAATAATTACCCTTGTTCCTCTGTTCATCATGTGTTTTATTCCTGTGGCTTCTTTCAACATTTTTTGTTTTTCTTTGGTTTTCTTCTGTCTAAATATGATATTTCTGTATATAGTATTCTAGTATTTACACTGTTTAGGTAAACACTATACTGGGTATTAGGCATTGTGTAATAGGAAGTAAAGTAAATTTTCTTGACTATACTATTTTATGTTATTCCAGCCAAGAGTGGGTATCCAAATATTTACTGTAGCTAATGATGAAAGAGGCTTCCTCTAGTACCTTTGTTTTTGTCTCCCCTGTTGTCTGTGAGTTTTTAAAATAAATCTGTCTTAACTATAATCTGGGCCAAGAAGCACTTGTGAAGAATATGGATCCCCCCAAAAAACAGATTGAATCTCAAGATTGTAGAAGGTTTCCCTTCCCACAATCAAATATCATTAGAACTCCTGTACAGTAACATTAATTACTGATAAAAGAATTGCAAGAAACAGATTATAGTTAAGACAGAGGGAGCTGGAGTTGAGTGACTGCCTTTCCCTCAGAGTGGAGTCATGCATCTGCTTTCATCACCAAATCCCCTCCTGCCAACTCAACACATTGCCTGGAAGTTCCGTCTAACAATTTAAAATGGGAAATATAATCAATTTGTACCCCATGTGTCAAATTAGATCTATTTTTAGTGGCTACTTCTAACCTTGTTGGAAAAGATTTTGATGTTGCAACCTGACTTGAAAGTACGCATCTAACAACAAGGTATTACAATCTGTCAGTCATATCTTTTATGGGTATGAGAAGAGAATGGTAGCACTAAGAACAAGATACCCATCCACTCCAGTAGGGTTCAGAATAGCAGGGAACCTAACTTTATCAACTATAAACCATAGCTTCCATTGCAAAAATACAATTCACTAGTTAATCTGAAGGTCATAGTAGCCAACATTTATTGAGCACTTACTATGTTCCAGGCACTATGGCAAAGAATTACAAAGCATTAACCAATGTAACCATGAACACAAACCATTGAGATACTGTTGCCATCTATATTTTCCTTGTTGAAAATGATTTTCTTTTAAAAATAACAAATCCAGCAGTCATTAGCATTTAAATCATATTTTATGAGAAAGAAATAACCACAAAGGTAAGTAAACATCTTAAGGCTTGGTTGATCTTGGTATATGTTAAGCTACATAGATGGATAGAAAGATTGATAGATAGATAGAGAGATACACTATATAATATATATATATTTGAATAATATCTGGATTTCAGGTATCAATTACAGATTTCAATAATTCTCAAATTTGTTATGTAAGATCTTCACAATATCAGAAACATTCAACCAAATCTGGAGAATTTAGGAAATTTTCATGACTTTAACACATTATTAAGCAATTTTTCAATATTCTTTAAGTAAACTTTTAAAAATTAAGTTAAATATTTTCACTATGATATTGCCTTAAATACCGTTTATTTTGATGAAAAAAATTAACATGCTAAATAGCTAAGTAAAGTCAAAAATATTAGAGAGTCAAAATGATAGCTATGCAACAAAGGTGTCTCAGAAACAGCACTACAACAAGCTTATCCATCGTTAGTTGTTTAAAGGAATTCCCACCATAGCTTTTATTCCATTAAACAGGGTAAGTATTATGACATACAACAGGTGGTGTGTTAACATCTTTGATCATACTATAAACTAAATTTCCATTGCAGAAGAAACTATTGGAAATGTAATGAAAACATAATGAAGTCAACATTCTTGCGTACCAAATGGGACTTTGCTGCACAGTTAATTGGATGTCAGTGTGAAATGTTGATAGAGAACAGAATGGAGGGAGAGACTTAAAGAGAGAATGGTTTTATCTAAGCATTTATATTTTCAGAAGTAGCTTTCACCATCTGGGTCTTTTCAATCATTTAGATAAAACATATAGCGAGATGAGCTTTTTAGTTTTCATCTAGATTCCCTTGTATACTCTACAGCACTTCCACAAGACTGGACACTGGAGGTACTCCTTGAGTGATACAGTATGGTCAGTGCACCAATAACCTCAGACTCTTGCTAAAAGTGAATTTGTGTTGGTGGCCGGCATTGTGCATCCTGCAACACTAGCATCCCATATAAACCCCAGTTCATGATCTGAGTGCTCCATTTCCAATCCAGCTCCTTGCTAATGCACCTGGGACAGCAGCAAAAGATGTCCCAAGTCCTTGGGCTGCTGCACCCACGTAGGAGCCCCAGAAGAAGCTCCTGGCTCCTGGCTTTAGCCTGGCCCAGCCTCAGTGTTGTGGCTAGTTGGGGAATGAACAAGTAGATGGACATTTTCTCCCTCTCTGTCTCTCTCTCTCTCTCACTCAGCCTTTCAAATAAATTTTTAAAAATATAAAAAGAATTTGCGTTGAATACTGCCATATAAAATTTCAGTCAGCTGTCTTCTATTTCATGTTTGAGTCTTTCATCAAACTTCAAAGTTTTATTTAGTTATAATTCATATATCACGTGATTCACACATTTAAGTACATAGTTCAATGTTTTCTTTTGTATTTATAACCATCCCCACCATCTAATTTTCAAACATTTTGGTTGCCTCAAAAGAAATTCCTTGCCAGTAGTAGTCCATCCTGATTTTTCCCATGTGCTGCCCCCACTTCCTCTCAGCAACTGCAAATGTACTTCCTGTCTCTATAAATTTGCTTATTTTCTATAGTTTATATGTATGGAATCATAAAATCTCCAGCCTTTATGAATGCCTTCCTTTGTTTAACATGATGTTTCCATTATCCGTTTTATAGCATGCATCATGTACTTCTATTGCCAAGTAGTAATTCATGGGATAAATAGGCCACATTTTATTTATCTGTTCCTCATTAATATACATTTTGATTGTTTGCACTTTGGACTACTATGACTGTTTCTGTGAGCATTCCTATACAAGCTTTTCCATGGATCTAGGTTTTCATAATCTTGGGTGACTACTGAGAACACAATTGGTGTGTTATATAATAATTTTATTTTTATTCTTTTTCAGGAAGTACTAAATTTCTTGACAAATTAGCTGCAGCATTTTAAAATCCCACCAACAGTATATATGAAGGTTCCAATGTCTTCATAGTATTAGCATGCTCAACCTGGAATACAGCTTTACACCCCAGGTGGAGGCTAGAGAAAGAGAAACCGAGTTCACCCTGTGTGCCAGCTGTGTGTGTCCGAAATACAGGTTATTTAAGGTATGTTTGGTGGAACACGAGGAATGTCAGCAATACACCCTTCTGGGAAGGGAGCTAGGGAGGGAGGGAGCCCTGTTTTGGCGATACATATGGAGGGTAGAGTTTCTATAACATAGAGGGTGAAGAGCTAGAGTGGTCCAAATGTCTATCGCTTTCCTTTTTTAACTAGACTCTGTAGGTTTTCTTTCTGCATTTCCTATGTGTCATTGAGACCGTTTCTGGACATTTGGAATGGTTTTATTTCACGAGGTAAATTAATGTTTTTCTGTGAAGAGCACCAGTGGAGCTCTTTGCTTTGTTGTTCTAGAAGCTTTTCCCTACAACTATTTTAAATCAATCTGTCTTCTCACTACTTCTGACTACTTTTGGACTTGAAGTAGCTTATTTAAATATCTTGCCTGACAATAAATTTTATTAACATAATGTTTATGCAGCACTAACTTCTCATCGGTAATAATAAAGGTCAGTAAAAACTCATTATATAAGTACATATAGAGTGCAAATGTTCTTCAGAAAAAAGAAAATGGAGGAATTGTTGCCAGCATATCTGAACTTCAAGGAAGAATAATGTATTTTAGGAAATTCATTTTTTTAAATGAATGAAGATAATGGAAACTGGAATTATGTAATAAATGGCAAGGATGTATCAAAACTTCTTCAAAATACATATAACTGCTTATGTTAGTTCACTTTTTACTACTATAGCAAAATCCCTGATGCAGGCTGCTTGCTAATGAGCAGACATTTATTTTGGAGCTGCAAGATAAAGGGGTTGCATCTGGCAATGACCTTCTTCTGGCAACGTCCCAAAGCAACAGAGAACATTTCATGGTGATGTGAGCCAGTAGAGAGAGGACCTCTCTATCTGTCTCTGCCTCTCTGTAACTTGGCCTTTCAAATAAATAAATAAATCTTTAAAAAAAGCCTTGGCCAAAGTGTTCATTACATGGTGATGTGGTGACAATTCAAAGGCCAAAAAAAGAAAAGAAAAGAAAAAGAAAGAGCCAGCAGGAGGGGCCAGTGCTGTGGCCTAGTAGGCTAATCCTCTGCAAGCAGTGCAGGCATCCTGTATGGGTGCGAGTTCTTGTCCCAGCTGCCCCTCTTCCAGTCCACCTCACTGCTTATGGCCTGGGAAAGCAGTGGAAATTGGCCCAAGTTCCTGGGTCGCTGCACCCATTGGGAGACCCAGAAGAAGTTCCTGGCTCCTGGCTTCAGATAGAACCCAGATCCAGTTGTAACGGTCATCTGGGGAGAGAACCAGTGGATGGAAGACCATTCTCTCTGTCTCTCCCTTTCTCTGTTTGTAACTCTACCTCTCAAATAAATAAATAAAAATATTTTTTAAAAAGCCAGCAGGATTCAATCATGGCAGTTCTACACTAATAACTTTATCTAGTCTTAATCATGTCTCAAAGGCTGCACTTTAAGAGGTGTTTAGACACCTAGTCAGTTTAAGTTGCCACCTCTGAATGCATCACAATGAGAATTAAATTTCAATATAGCAAGCCTTGGGGGCACAATCAATCTATATCCAAACCCCAGCACTGCTTTAAATAAAACTTAAGCATTAGCTTGAGAGACTTAGAATTTATGTTGATGTGAAATGATATATATGACAAATATAGCATGAAGTATGGAGTGGAGGTAAATGGAGCTACAAAACTGCAAGGTTTTTACATTTTATGTGAAGTTCTGTGATATTAACTTTAAATGGACTGTGAAGAGTTAACAATGCATACTGTATTTCCTGGAGCAAGCACTAAAACATTAATGTAAGAAAATGTAACCAAACAGCAGAAAGATAAGTAAATTAAAATTCTGAACATATTCAAATAATAAAAATGAAAGTAGGAAACAGAAAAGAAAAAATAAACAGAGCAACAAACAAAATGAAAGCATTTATAATTAAATCCAATCATATAGACATTGGTTTCACTATCAGTAGAAGGAACTTTTTGATACAGAGTACAGACTATCAGATTGGATGAAAACACAAGAATGCAGTTCTTCATAAAGATGTATAGAGAAGTAAAATAAATTCATGAGAAATGATTAAGCATAGGTACTGTAAGCATAAGAAGACTAGGAATGCTAATAATAAACTCAACAAAGTAAATTATATATTAGATCCAAGATGGCTGAATAGGTCACACTAACTTCAGCTGCTCTGGGATAGGAAAAGGACAAAGAAAGGACCACCTTTCCAGGGGCTAACTGAGGGAATTTTTTGGCCAAGAACCAAAAAAATCACCAAAGGACAAGAAGAGAGAAGACAGAGACACTGACTACTTCAGCCAGCCACATGGCACAATGAGGTGCCGGCTAGGGGCTGCCATCATACCATGACAAGACAGGAAGAAATAGCTATGCACCCAGCCATTGGCTGTTTCAGCGGAGAAGGAATTCCACAGTGACCCACTGACTTTTACTTCAGCCTGGGGAGCTGCTAGGGTCTGAGCATCTGCCAGGCTTGGAGCAGCACAGCTGCCCTGCTTCCTTCCCCTCCTTCACTCCTGCAGAGTCCATACTCGGCAGTGAGGATTTGGGGAGTGATCCTCTGTTCCACTCCTACCAGCATCAGAATCAGCAGGAGGAGAGGCCAGCTTCTTAAGGAGAAATGAGAGGAGACTGCAGCAGCCCTTGTCAGCGCCGCTACTTCCTGTAGGGAGAAACCTGCAGACCACAGGGACTTTGAGTCCAGCCTGGAGCACTAGCCAGGGGCTAAACCACCTAAACCCGTGAGGCAAGAGCATGTTGCCTGCTTCCCATCTCCACAACAAGGGCTCCTGGCCAAATTGCAGGGAGGAACTACCATCTTAACATCTTAAAAATCAAGTAGAGACTGTTGCAGCTTATGCACATGTGACTAGGGATTTTATGTGAGGGATAAATCCGTGGTCCCCACTGGCTATGAGTCTGGCCTGGAGGGTTGTCAGAGGGCAGGGCTCCCATGTAAGCCTGTGAGGTGCTCCGTTCCCCTCTATATCACTGGCACCAGGACTCAAACTGCCAGGTACAACACCGACAGGCACCTGGCTCTGGGAGTGTCTCAGCTCTCTCCATGTATGGAGCAGCTTCATGAGGCTCAGAGTGGATCCTCTGCTCCCTGTAACTGCAAGAGCCCTGCGAACCATGACAGGAAATTCTGTAAATGCACAATAGGGCACAGAGTGTAGCAAGGTCTCTGGACAATCACTGTGTCTGGCTTCAGAGTCTCAGAATTCCCCAAGTGCCTGGAGTGGGTTATTGCAGAATATTCAATGCTAACATTGAAGACCACACAGATCCTTTGTGTGGTTTTTGCAAATTTGTGGGTGGGATTTGTAGCCCTTGTGGGTTCACCCTGGCCATTGATCACCTTGACAGAGAGGATGTGAGGCAGTAATCATACCAGCCAACATGATTAACACCCTCCCCTATGGTGACAATAGAGCAGATCTGCCACTCCCAATTTGAGTGTCACCCTTGATTCTTGAACCACCACCAAGAACTGACAAGAGCCCCAGCCCTAGCCAGCACATGCTTCTGAATATCCACTGAAGAAACATACACTCCACTAAGCCATTGAATCACATTTCAAATACAAAACAAACAGAGCAGAAAACCAACAGGTGGTTTCACAAATGACGAAAAATAAGTATAGAAAAACAAGAAACATTAACAAGGAAGACAAGTTGACTCTGTCAAAGAAACACTGAAACACTTCAATATTAGAATGTGAAGGTGAATAGATTGATGAAATGCCTGAAAAGGAACTTAAAGAATGATCATAAGTTTACTCAAAAACAATGAGAAGCAAATTCTTGACTTAACGAAATTAATAAATGACATGGATGAAAAATTTTCCTATGTGAGAGAAATTAGAAATCAAAGAACTGAAAAATTGGAAACGAGGAATTCAATATGGCAAATAAAAAATACAGTGGAAAGCCTTAAAAACAGACTTCGTGTGGCAAAAGAAAGAATATTTGATCTAGAAGATAAATCTTTGGAAATATCTCAGTAAGACAATAAAAAAGAAGAAAAAAAATGAGTGAAATTATGAATAGTGTTTAAGATTTATGGGATACTATCAAAAGATGTAACATACATGTCTTAAGAGTTCCTGAAGTTGTGGAAAGAGAGAATGAGTTAGAAGGTCTATTCAGGCCGGCGCCGTGGCTCACTAGGCTAATCTTCCACCTTGTGGCACCAGCACACTGGGTTCAAGTCCCGGTCGGGGCACCGGATTCTGTCCTGGTTGCCCCTCTTCCACGCCAGCTCTCTGCTATGGCCCGGAAGTGCAGTGGAGGATGGCCCAAGTCCTTGGGCTCTGCACCCGCATGGGAGACCAGGAGAAGCACCTGGCTCCTGGCTTCAGATCAGCGCGATGCGCCGGCCACAGCGCGCTGGCCGTGGTGGCCATTGGAGGATGAACCAACGGCATAAAGGAAGACCTTTCTCTCTGTCTCTCTCTCTCACTGTCCACACTGCCTGTCAAAAAAAAAAGGCCTATTCAGTGAAATAATAAAAGAAATCATCCCTAATTTGGAGAAAGAAAAGGACATCTAAATATAGGAAGCACACAGAAGTCCTAATAGACCTGACCAGAAAAGATCGTCACCATAACACATCATAAACTTTCAACAGTAAAGCATAAAGAAAACATTCTAAAATGTGCTTGAGATAAATGTCAGATTACCGTCAGAGGATCTCCAATTAGAATGACTGTTGATTTCTTTTTTTTTTTTTTTTTTTTTTTAACTTTTATTTAATGCATATAAATTTCCAAAGTACGACTTATGGATTACAATGGCTTTCCCCCCATACCGTCCCTCCCACCCACAACCCTCCCCTTTCCCACTCCCTCTCCCCTTCCATTCACATCAATATTCATTTTCGATTATCTTAATATACAGAAGATCAGCTTAGTATACATTAAGTATGGATTTCAACAGTTTGCTCCCACACAGAAACATAAAGTGAAAAATAATAGATGATTTTTTAAAATGATGATGAAATCAGAGCAGACCTATTGTCATGTTTAATCCCAGTGAGAGTCAAGTTGGGAGTTGATAATTTCTTTCTTTCTTTTTTTTTTTTTTTTACAGAGGATCAGTTTAGTATGCATTAAGTAAGGATTTCAACAGTTTGCACCCCCATAGAAACACAAAGTGGAATATATTGTTTGAGTACTCGTTATAGCATTAAATCTCAATGTACAGCACATTAAGGATAGGGATCCTACATGAGGAGTAAGTGCACAGTGACTCCTGTTGTTGACTTTACCAATTGACACTCCTGTCTATGGCATCAGTAATCTCCCTATGCTCCAGTCATGAGTTTCCAAGGCTATGGAAGCCCTCTGAGTTCTCCGATTCTTATCTTGTTTAGACAAGCTCATAGTCAAAGTGGAGGTTCTCTCCTCCCTTCAGAGAAAGGTACCTCCTTCTTTGATGGCCTGTTCTTTCCACTGGGATCTCACTCGCAGAGATCTTTTGCCAGAGTGTCTTGGCTTTCCATGCCTGAAATACTCTCATGAGCTTTTCAGCCAGCTCCGAATGCCTTTAGGGCTGATTCTGAGGCCAGAGTGCTATTTAGGACATCTGCCATTCTATGAGTCTGCTGAGATTCTCACTTCCCATGTTGGATCACTCTCCCCTTTATTTACTCCATCAGTTAGCGTTAGCAGGTACTAGACTTGTCTATGTGCTCCCTTTGACTCCCAGTCCCTTCACCATGACCAACTGTGAACTGAAACTGATCACCTGGAACAGTGAGATGGCATTGGTACATGCCACCTCGATGGGATTGAATTGGAATCCCCTGGTATGCTTCCAACTCCACCACTTGGGGCAAGTCAGCCTGAGCATGTCCCAAATTATACATCTCTTCCCTCTCCCATTCCCACCACCATGTTCAACAGAGATCACATTTCAGTTAATTTTCAACACTTAAGAATAACTGTGCATCAATTTCAGATCTAAACCAGTCATATTAAGTAGAACAGATAAAAAAAAACTACTAAGAGGGATAATGTATTTAGTTGTTCATTAACAGTCAGGGCTATGCTGATCAAGCCACCATTTCCCATAGTGTCCACCTCACTCCAACAGGTTTCCCTCTTGGTGTTCAGTCAGTCGTCACCGATCAGGGAGAACATATGGTATTTGTCCCTTTGGGACTGGCTTATTTCACTCAGCATGATGTGTTCCAGATTCCTCCATTTTGTTGCAAATGACTGGATTTCGTTGTTTCTTACTGTGGTATAGTATTCTAAAGAGTACATATCCCATAATTTCTTTATCCAGTCTATCGTTGATGGGCATTTAGGTTGGTTCCAGGTCTTAGCTATTGTGAATTGAGCTGCAATAAACATTAGGGTGCAGACCTCTTTTTTGTTTACCAATTTAAATTCCTTTGGGTAAATTCCAAGGAGTGGGATGGCTGGGTCGAACGGTAAGGTTATCTTCAGGTTTCTGAGGAATCTCCAGACTGACTTCCATAGTGGCTTGACCAGTTTGCATTCCCACCAACAGTGGGTTAGTGTCCCTTTTTCCCCACATCCTCGCCAGCATCTGTTGTTGGTAGATTTCTGCATGTGAGCCATTCTAACCGGGGTGAGGTGAAACCTCATTGTGGTTTTGATTTGCATTTCCCTGATTGCTAATGACCTTGAACATTTTTTCATGTGCCTGTTGGCCATTTGGATTTCCTCTTTTGAAAAATGTCTGTTGAGGTCCTTGGCCCATCTCTTAAGTGGGTTGTTGGTTTTGTTTTTGTGGAGTTTCTTGATCTCTTTGTAGATTCTGGTTATTAACCCTTTGTCTGTTGCATAGTTTGCAAATATTTTTTCCCATTCTGTCGGTTGTCTTTTCACTCTCCTCACTGTTTCTTTTGCAGTACAGAAACTTCTCAATTTGATGCAATCCCAATAGTTGATTTTGGCTTTGACTGCCTGTGCCTCCCGGGTCTTTTCCAGGAATTCTTTGCCTGTGCCAATATCTTGAAGGGTTTCTCCAATGTTCTCTAGTAACTTGATGGTGTCAGGTCGTAGATTTAGGTCTTTAATCCATGTGGAGTGGATTTTTGTGTAAGGTGTAAGGTAGGGGTCTTGCTTCATGATTCTGCACGTGGAAATCCAATTTTCCCAGCACCATTTATTGAATAGACTGTCCTTGCTCCAGGAATTAGTTTTAGATCCTTGATCAAATATAAGTTGGCTGTAGATGTTTGGGTTGATTTCTGGTGTTTCAATTCTGTTCCATTGGTCTATCCATCTGTTTCTGTACCAGTACCATGCTGTTTTAATTACAACTGCCCTGTAGTATGTCCTGAAATCTGGTATTGTGATGCCTCCGGCTTTGTTTTTGTTGTACAAGATTGCTTTAGCTATTCGAGGTCTCTTGTGCCTCCATATAAATTTCAGCACCATTTTTTCCAGATCTGAGAAGAAGGTCTTCGGTATCTCATCAAAATGTCCATTCTCCCAAAAGCAATTTACAGATTCAATGCAATACCAATCAAGATACCGAAGAATGACTGTTGATTTCTAATCAGAAACATATAAGAAAGGAAAGACTGGAGAGCGAGAGTCCAAGTCTTAAAATAAAAACAAAACAAAACAAAAAAACCTGTCAACCCAGAATACTGACCCAGAAGAGCTCTCATTTATAAGTGAAGATGAAATGAAGACCTTTCAAAACAGAAATTGATAGAATTTGTCACTGCTTGTCCAACCTTACAAATGATGCTTAAGGATCTGCTACACTAAGAAATACAGAAAGATAGTCACCTTTATGAAAGAATGTGAAGGCAGAAAATCTAGTAAAAGTGCAAAGAAAATACAAAGCAAACAATAGGAATGTTTATGGAAATATGGAAGGGCCAGTCATTTCTTATCAATAACCATGAACATAAATGGATTTAATTATCCAATTAAAAGATACAGAGTTGATGAATGGATTAAAAACAAGACCCATCTATTTGTTGCCTGCAAGAGACATACCTCACCAACAAAGAAACAACAGACTGAAAGTGAAAGGATAGAAAAAGATATTCCATGCTAATGGAAAGAAAAAAGCAGCAGGGGTAGCCATCCTGATATCAGACAAAATAGACTTTAACACAAAAATTGTTCAAATAGACAAAGAAAGGCACTATGTAATGATTAAAGGGTCAATTCAACAGGAAGATGTGACTATAATTATATATGCACCCGATGCAGGGGACCTGACTATTTAAAAGAAATCTTAAGGATCTAAAGGAAGATATAGACTCCAATAGAATAGTAATGGGGGACTTCAACACCCCCTTTTCTTCAATGGATAGCTCAGCTAGACAGAAATATCAACAAAGAAACAACAGAGCTAATCTAAACTATGAACCAAGTAGACCTAATTGATATCTACTGAACATTTCATCCCACAGATGCAGAATACACATTCTTTTAATTGATGCATGGAAATTTCTCTAGGATAGAAGATATGCTAGGCCATAAAGCATGGCTCAGCAAATTTAAAAAAATTAAATAGTACCATGATTCTTTTCTGACCACAATGAAATGAACAATTTAAGAAATTCTAGAAAATATGCAAACACATCGAGACCAAACAACATGCTGATGAATGAACAGTGGGTCATAGAAGAAATCCAAAGGGAAATCAAAAAATTCCAAGATATGAGTGAAGACAATATAACCTATGGGATACAGAAAAAGGCAGTTTTAAGAGGGAGGGTTATGCCGGCGCCACAGCTCACTAGGCTAATCCTCCGCCTTGCGGCGCCGGCACACCGGGTTCAAATCCCGGTCGGGGCGCCGGATTCTGTCCCGGTTGCCCCTCTTCCAGGCCAGCTCTCTGCTGTGGCCAGGGAGTGCAGTGGAGGATGGCCCAAGTCCTTGGGCCCTGCACCCCATGGGAGACCATGATAAGTACCTGGCTCCTGCCATCAGATCAGCACAGTGCGCCAGCCACAGCGCACCAGCCACGGCGGCCATTGGAGGGTGAACCAACGGCAAAAGAAGACCTTTCTCTCTGTCTCTCTCTCTCTCACTGTCCACTCTGCCCATCAAAAAAAAAAAAAAAAAAAAAGAGGGAGGGTGGGAGGGTTATATAAGTTAATGCCAACATCAAGAAACTGGAAAGTTATAAAACAAATTATGTAAAATGAGTCTCAAGAGTTGAGAAAAAATAAGAACAAACTGAACCAAGAACTAGTAGGAGTAAAGAAATAACTAAAATTCAAAGAGAAATAAACAAAATTTAAAAAAAAAGATGATTCTTTTTTTGGAAAAAATAAACAAAATTGATACACCATTGGCCTAACTAACCAAATAAAAAAAGAGGGAGAATATTCAAATTAATAAAATCAATGATGCAAAATGAAATGTTGCAACAGACACACAAAAATAAAAAAGAATCATCAGGAATCACGATAAACAGTTATATGTGAACAAATTTGAAAATCTAGAAGAAACAGATTTCTGGACACATATAAGCTACCAAAATTGAGTCATGATGACATAGAAAACCAAAAATAGAACACTAACCATGACAGAGATTGAATCAGTAATAAAGACCCTCCCATTGAAGAAAAGCCCAAGACTTGATGGCTTCACTGTTGAATTCTACTAAACTTTTAAAGAACAACTAAATTCAACTCTTCTTTTCCAAAAAGAATTTGCCTATGCCAATGGCTTGCAGAGTATCCCTGATGCTTCTGTCTAGTAATTTGATGGTATCAGACTATATAATTAGATCCTTGATCCATTTTGAGTTGATTTTTTTATAGAGTGCAAGGCAGGGTTCTTGTTTCATACTTCTGCACTTGAAGATCCAATTTTCCCAGTATCATTTGTTGAAGAGACTGTCCTTCTTCCATTGATTGATTTTAGCTCTTTTGTCAAAAATTGGTTGGTTGTAGATGCTTAGATTAATTTCTGGGGCTTCTGTTCTGTTCCATTGGTCTACATGTCTCTTTTTGTGCCAGTACTAGGCTGTTTTAATTATAACTGCCTTGTAATATGTCTTGAAATCTGGTGTTGTGATTTCTCCAGCTTTAATTTTGTTGCTTAAGATTGCTCTAGCTGTTCATGGATCTCTTGTGTTTCCATATGTATTTGGCATCATTTTTTCTGTATGTGAGAAGAATATCATTGGTATTTTGATTGGAATCTCATTGAATCTGTAAATTGCATCAAGTAGTGGACATTTTGATGATAATCCTTCCAATCCACAAACATGGAAGATTCTTCCAATTTTTTGTGTGCCTTCTATTTATTTCCTTAATGTTTTGTAATTTTCATTGTAGAGACCTTTTACTTCATTGGTTAAAATTATTCCAAGGTATTTAAATTATTTGTAGCTACTGTGAATGGTACCAATCTTTCAAGTTCTTTCTCAGCCATGGCGTTATCTATGTATACAAGGGCTATTGACTTTTGTGTGTCAATTTTATAACCTGCAACTTTACCAAACTGTCTTATGAGTTCCAATAGTCTCCGACTGGAGTCTTTTGGTTTTCCTATATATAGGATCATGTCATCTGCAAACAGGTATAATTTGACTTCCTCCTTTCCAACCTGTATCCTTTTGACTTATTTTTCTTTCCTAATGGCTCTGGCTAAAACTTCCAGAACTATGTCAAATAGCAATGGTGAAAATGAACATCCTTTTCTGGTTCCAGATCTTATGTTTCTAACTTTTCCCTACTCAATATGATGCTTGATGTGGGCTTGTCTTATATTGCCTTGATTTTGTTAAGGAATGTTTCTTCTATAACCAATTTGCTTAAGGTTTTTATCATTAAAGAATGTTGTATTTTATTAAATGTGTTCTCTGCATCTATCAAGATAATCAAATGGATTTATCCTTTAGTTTATAGGATATATCATATATATTGATTTGTGTATATTGAACTATCCCTGCTTACCATGGATAAATCCCATCTGCTCTGAGTGAGTGATCTTACTGGTCAATATAGAGTATTATACTGAACAAATCTACAATATGTATTTTTCTAAAGCACATTTGAAGATTGGCTATCCAAGTGCAGAACTATGAAACAAGACCCCTACCTTACACCTTATACAAAAATCAACTGAAGATGTATCAAAGATTTAATTTAATTTAATTTTATTTTATTATTTTGCTGTATATGCGCCTCTGATGTATTGAGTCATGCTCACCCACATTAGTGAGGGCAAATATTTGCTAAATTTACTGATTCAATTATTTTCCCCAAAACAGACCTCAGAGATATAATGCAGAAATAATGTCTTACCAGTTTTTTATGGATTCCTTAGCTCATTCAAATTTAAACATAAATTAGCAGCCATAATGTCAGTAGATGGCATAAGGATGGGGAACCCAATTAAAGCATAATAGATTTCTTGAGTTCACAAGGTAGAGGGGAGAGTCCAGGTAGACAAAGGGAACTTAAGAGTGCAAGGCAGAGTAGTGGAGATGATATCAATTCTACAGATTGCAGGAAGGGCCTGCTTTGTGTATTCAGCAGAATACTGATGAGGGCAAAAGCATGAGGAAAATATCTGAAACCAGCAAAACACTTTAAAGGATAATAAGGAAGAATTCTCACAGATCACACAAGGGTAAGAATAAGGTGGGTTCCCACTTGTGAGATTGAAAATATCATGAACATCATGATCTATTAGGCATTATATAAAATACTTAAGATTTTTGTTTCAGAAGAGAAAATAATTAGCCCATATACAAATTGTTATTCTCTGCATTCTTATAAATCTTAAATCAAGACCCAACAGGATTGAACTATTTTCAATCCTATTTCAATTGAACTATTTTCATCATAAAACATAGCTCAAAAATATCCATTTAAAAAAAAGAAAAAAATATACAACCCTGCCACAAAAAAAAAAAAAAAAAAAAACCTGCCAACAAATCAAGTTACTAGGCATATAAAGAAACAGGAAAATACAATCTGTAACAAGAACAATCAGCTAAAAGAAACCTACAGAACTGACAAAAAGATGTTAGAATAAACACTCAGAGACATTATAATAGTTGTCATAACTGTACTCAAAATGCTTACTACCTGAAAGATAAAATATGTTAAATAGAGATGCAAAGTTCATCGAAAAAAATTTTAAATTTCTGATGATAAAAAATTGCAATGTCTAAAATGCAGAGTACACCAAATGGGATCAATGGCAAATGAGACACTGCAGAAAAGATACATGAACTGGAAGACTTAGCAATCTAGCGAAATGAAGGGCAGAAGGAACAACGACTTACAAGAGGAAAAGGTAATAGATAAGGAAGAACAGATGGAGTAAAAGGAGGAAGACGAGAGGACATTAAATCATGTGTGAACCGCTATAATGTCTGTGTGTGCTAACTCCATGGAACAAGGTAACAGATAGAGGCTGGAATTTTTAAGAGATATTCTAATGATAGCTCAGAAGAGGAGACCAAAGCCCCCATGGAGAAAGCCTCTGTCTTTTGAAATTACTCATGCAGTCATGATCCCATATCTGGTAGAAACATGAACAGTAAAAACCATTCTTATGAGATGTCAAATGGAAATTAGGAATACAATATTAGACACCAAACATGCAGAATTTTGCTCATGTTCTAATGCTTTGTGAGAGGTAGAACTTAGAAGAAATGAAATAGGATATTTGGCATAAGAACTTTCTAAACAAAATCTTCATGATGTAGCATGGCCTCTTTTGAATGCTTATAGTAAAATGTGAGGAGAGAGGAACCAGTTGAAGATGGAATTTATAATTTAAAAGGAAATACAATTTAAAGAGTTAAAAACTTTTCAGGGGCCAGCGCCGTGGCGCACTAGGTTAATCCTCCACCTGCGGCGCTGGCATCCCATATGGGCTACAGTTCTAGTCCTGGTTGTTCCTCTCACAACCCAGCTCTCTGCTGTGGCCTGGGAAAGCAGTGGAGGATGGCCCAAGTGCCATCCAAGTGCTCCGATGGCAGGAGCCAGGTACTTATCCTGGTCTCCCATGGGGTGCAGGGCCCAAGTACTTGGGCCATCCTCCACTGCACTCCCTGGCCACAGCAGAGAGCTGGCCTGGAAGAGGGGCAACCGGGACAGAATCCGGTGCCCTGACTGGGACTAGAACCCGGTGTGCCGGCGCCGCAAGGCAGAGGATTAGCCTAGTGAGGCGCGGCACTGGCCGAAATTACTGCTCTTGTAACAGATTAAAGTGAGAATCCTCTTCCCTTTTTACCTGTTTCTATTTCTGCCATGTGATGACTCTATGTCCACTCTCTGGACAATTCGGCAAATTGATAGCATCATGAAAGCAGAAAGTAGCCCTCACCAGACACCAAATCTGCTAATACTTTAATCTTGGACTTCCTAGCCCTCAGAAATGATTGCTATTATTTTTGCATTACTCGATCTGTGGCATTTTGTTGTAGAAGCGGGAACAGACTAAGACATGCCTTAAAAATAAGTTGATACTTCAGAGCAGAATGTATGGCAAACATCAAAAACTCTAGTGATGCAATGGCAGGACAGGGTGCTGTACATTCACAGTGTCATGCATGTAGGAGTTCTTAGTGTGCATGTGCTAACTGAAAGATGAAGCATTCTTTATTCTTTTTTTAACAGATGACTTTTTTCTACTTACACCTGTCTTAGAAGCAAATCAACATTTTGTGTAAAGTCCACTTTAAAATACAGCTCTAAGTGTAGCACAGCCTTATATAGGATGAGTCAAAAAAATATTTGGAAATGAAACCTCTGCTTCCAGCATGTATATATGATACACAATATTTCTCTACTTAAATAAGAAGAACACTGAAACTATGTATCATTATCTTTTTATTATATTTTAGTGAGATGTACATTTCTTAGATTAAATTATTGTGAAAATACAGATACTTCCATAAACTTCACTGTAGTTTATTCACATTTACAATTGCAATAAATCTTTCAAACCCAAGCCATAATAATATGATTGAAACAGAAAAGGGCTGCAGAAGAATAGCATTTGCAGAGTTGCCACGTTTTATTGCAACTTGTTCAAGCAAAGTGTAATTATGCAATAAAAATAAACTTTTAAAGAGTTATGAGCTAGATTTATAGATTAAGACATTAATTCTTTCAATATGTGAACAGTGAGTTGTAGTTTTAGTTACCTGTAGCAGTTTCTCAAAATTCTGATAAGGATTGTGTTAAGCCAGTTATTATGGATTTATTAAAACACAAATACCTAGTTTTTCTAAAGGCTGCTCAGTTGATAGGACTGTTGAACTAATTATTTAATATCTAACAGCTAGGGATTTTTACCTCATCCTTAGATCACAGATGAGGCTCTGGGTCAACACTCCAAAAACCATGCTGAAACTTCACAATTTCATCCAGGTCCCGCCCTCTGACTTCACTACAGTCCTGCAGTTAACTATCACAAACTTTATCTTATTTTGCTGTGATTTTCCCACTAAAAGCCTGACTCTTCCACTAACCTGTGTTCCCATCTGCTGTGTGCTTTTCTGTATCACCACCATAGTGTGGGAATGTTATGAAATGTAGAAGTAAAAAGGATGGAGTCATCTGATGCCAGTATAGCAAAGTCCTTTTAAATTTGGTCTCTTAGAGAAATAATTAAGAATCTCTGCGTATTTGAAGTGATTTTAGACAATGGCTTCCTTAGGATGTTCCTTTATAATCGATAAACCATTAATACTGTCTGTACATTTTTTTTATGTCTTAAAAAGAACTTTGTAAGATTACAAAAGGAATAGTATGTATTGATGTTTTTGTAGTCATTTTTTCCCACAAACTGGCTGACATAACACCAACTGATACTTAATGAATGGATAGTAAAAACAAGGAATATAGGATTTGTGTTTTTACATGACTTCCCAGTTTATTAATGCAGGATTCTTAAAATTTTAGTGAACTTATACACCTTTGCACACAACAAACTCATGCTATAGGTGAGAAAACTGAAGCCTAACGATGTAGAATAATCAATTCAAGACTAAGAGTCAGTCAAAATCTATCTGTGAATGAAATGTAGAAGTCCTGAGTTTCTATTTAATAATCTTCATGCTCCAGTGTTGTTAATCTAGGAACAGCATCTACAGACGATATACACAAGATATCCCTTATAAATCAACCTTTAAATGACCTAAGGTGTTTAAAACCAGAAGAGCCTGACTGCTGACCCAGAGCATCTACTTGTAGGCAGCTCTAACTACTGAGCTTGCTCTGACACTAGCCAAACTAGCTCTATTGGATAGATATGTATTCACTCCAAGTAAAAACAACAGTAAAGTCCAAGTACCCTAATTAGTGCAAATAATCTGACTTTAAATTTACATAAATTTCTTTTCCTTTCTAATAACCCCCATCAAATTAGTTCCCACTAATCATGAAAAGTAAATAAATAAAAACAACAGTCTGGTCAAAAGCTTGGATTCAAAAGTATTTATAAGTCAAATTTATTTGTAATATTGAATGAATATTTTGCTTTACAACTACTTTTCCTAGAATGTCAAGAGCCTGTTTTTGCATTCCAATAACATGAAAAAATGTAAATTTTTTGTATCAAATGATGCTGTTGTTATTCTTACCTATTATTCTTATCATAAGTGACTTTACCAAGGGGAATAAAAGGTGTTTAGGAATGTGTGTACCTAACACTTTCTAGAATTACCCTGGATACCACTATTCTACCACTCTTTTTTATTCCACATCTATGTGACTATGGAGTATCATACTATATAATAAATGCACATAAATCAACTAAAATTAGAGCCATTTAAGAATGGAAATATATGTGAGAAAAGCCCAACATTTAAAAGGAAGACGATCCAGATACAGTTCTAGCCCTGCCACTATGCTGATCTGATCAACTTGGATAGTAAGTCTTTACAGCTTAATGAGACTCTGCCTTTCACCATTGTGAAAATCAAAGAATGTTGCCATGAAAACATATAAGAAGTTTAAAGCATAAAACAAATGTAGTTATAGACCCCACTAAATCTTGATGAAAATTAAAATGAGTACATATTCACCTACTCTAAACCCAATAACAAAAAGTTGACTGATTTTTTAAGTTATACTTAAAAAGATAACATGCCAAGAAAAATAAACATATTTAGAGAGTCTGTTTAATAGTAAATCATGATTAATCACTTCAATAAATGAGTTAGTGTTGGCTATGCTGCTGATCATCAAACAAATTTCAATAATTCCATCAATGCAATAGACATATTTCATCCAAATTTTCTGATCCAGTGGTTGGCTTATGTTCAGACCTGAAATTTTCCAGTTATGTCTCATAAACACTATCTCCTATGAGGGTGGATAAAAAAATAAATCTTTGGTTCTCATTATAATAGTAGTGTTCCGATGGATCTTAGCGGCAGAATATTTGTTTAAAGGAAATTTTACTAAGAAGTCTTAAATATAAAACACACAAAAGTGAAATTACTTCACTTAATGTTGGAGGATTCTTCAAGCAACACACATCCATGACCCGACCTGCTTACCTTAATCCAGAACTGCCTGAAAGGTGGCCACAGGGTGATCTTAGTAGCAGTTTGAAAAACATTGGTTTATTAAAAACAAAGCACTTTGAAATAAAGTTGAATCATGATGCAATTTCACAAAATTTCCAAATGTTGCCTGTGACACAAGGGCAGCTTGGACATTTCTATTGATTGAGTAGCTCTATCGATGCATAAAAATTAGCAATACAATGTTCTCTTTTCTCAAGGTTCTCATTTATGTAGCATTGTCTTCTAGAAATTCTGACCTCAATCATAACAGATACTCTTTAGTGATACTGGCTATTTCTCACAATATACTTAGAAACTGACTAGATATTTTGTTGATTATTTGCTTAATCACAACCGCTATTTGCAATCAATTTCCATTTATCCTGATAATTTGCCTAATGAAAATACATTTTTAAATACATATTCTTTGCATTTTATACATGTGAACACTTTTCATTGAATGTATACACACACACTTACATATAAATATATATATGCTGTAAAATAGTATCAAAGTACAAAAAATTACATTGAACATATGCTTCAACAACATTTTGACACTGCAACTATTTAAAACTGGGAAATATTTCTAACTCTCTGATTTGATCCAGCAAAATTTAGAACATAAAACCAGCAGTTAAACCCTACATCAGACTTTCATGTTCAAACAATAATACAAGGGACAGAGAACTTTACTAAGTGAATTAAAATTCTCTATATCCAAATGATCAAGCTGTCCACAAAACATTTGTGTACCAACTGACTTCACATAGAACTTGACCTAGGTAGTGTAGGAAAGGAACCCTGATCACTCAGACAGTAGCACTTTCCCCCTGAACCTGGGCTGTGCAGTAAGTCTCTGTACATACTCATTCCCAGGGATTCAGTGAAATAAGAAAGGGGAGAGAAAATCAGTAAGGGTTGTAGTACAATTTTCCTTATTTTTAGATATCCATTTTGGTTTATTGGAACCTCTTAATTGATGAATGAGGACTTTATCAAGCCTGGCAGGAGTCGTTATGTCTCTGATTTTCCTTGAAATGTATCTGTCATGCAATTCAAAATTGAATAGCCAGTTTGGGGCTTAACCAGAGACATGGCACTGACTTAAGACACTCTGAAGGGAATGAATGATTAATGCAGTTTATAGACAGGATAGCGCTTCTTCTGTCTCATGTGCTTTTTGTATGTAATCTCCAGTGGTTCAAGTTCAGATGGATCTAATGAAAAAGGACTAGATGTTTTCCACCTTCCCTTCAGAGCATGCTGTACGATTTATCCACTGACAAAATGTGCTAATGAAATGTCACCTTGGACAGCTTGCTAAAGGATTGATGGGCTGAAAGTTTTGCACTTTATTTAACTTTTGCAGGAAAAATGAATAAGTCCTCCAAACTCTGTATGATATAGAGATCCATTATGGTTTTCTAACTCAGGAAGTAGCTGTGCCACTGATAGAATAGAGGATAGAGAAAGATGCTGATGGGGCAAAGTTTATAAATAAACAAATTGAGGATGTGTGGTGGTTTTATTATGTCCCGTTCTAAAATATTGTCAAGTTATATAACTTTATGAAGCCATTTTCTTCTATATATGCTCTACCGCTGCTTTCAATCTAGTAATCAATCAAAAATAAATAAAACCATTAGCCTTTGTAGCTATATCTTTTTTATTTGTTCTTTGCCTCTTCGTTACCAGAATTTCCAACTACAAAACCTATTCTGAGAATGATTTCAAGCCTTTTAATTCCTTTCACTGACAAAACCCCATAATCTGTGAATAGGGACTATCGTAGATAATTAAAGAGAACTGAAAATGGTAATCAATATGTCACCAGGTGGAAAGAAATACAAATACATAACCAGAGAATCTGTTGATAGAGGTGAAAGTAGCTAGGATTGATAAAATCAAAGGTTTAAGTGAACATGTGCTAAAAACAACTCAATGTTGAAATATAGATAATAACTATTTGTTATGATTTCTGTATGTATACATTAACCAAAATAAATAAATAAATAATCACACAACATATGCAAGTACACACAGAGAGAAAGTTAAAATGATGTAACAAGTCAGTGTCTAGAAGTCAGGGCCTCTATTTGCCCTGAATGGTGAATTTTAGAGGTTATCAGGATAATATACTTACTGCTTAATCCAGGAAGAAAATTTGACAAAATCTACTAGGGCAAGAAAATTATCTGTTACATAGTTTTCAATGTCGATAGAGCTGTTAAAATGGAAATGATAATATTTCTAGAGTGACATTAAGCTGTTGCAATAAAGTCTCCAAATTTCAGAGATCTGTTTTTTTATACAGTATCAAGTTCCAAATTGTGGGAAGCCATCCTCTGCTATGGCACCTTGACTCTTTCTATATTGAGGCTTTGCTATTTTTAATACATGACATCCAAGGTTGTTTTGATTAAATACATCAAGGTGGCCTAGGGATAGCAACCCAAGTCAGCAGGTGAAGATCTTTTGCACCAGGTGTAGGAGAGATCCACATTCCTTTTGCTCCTACTGGTTATATTACTCTCTTTAACACCATGAGAGGATAGAAAATAGAGCATCTGAATGCCTAGATGAAAAGAGGAAGCAAAATTGGTAATTAGGTAGCAGCTATTCTCAGTTTTGTTGTAAAAATCAAATAATATAATTTCTATAATAAGCCCAACATGGTATTAACATTAGTTTCTTACTATATTCCTTTACTCATTCCTCTAATATTAAGTGTAAGAGTTTGTTATTGCTATTTCAGTCTAATTAGATTTTACCATCTTTGCGAAGAAAAAATCAAAACACAGCCAAAGGACAATTTACTTAGTAAAATTAAAGACAGATACATTTTAACCTTTAGGTTACAACAACAGTAGTAAGAGAGAAGCTACAGTTCCAAACTCTGGACCTTTGCAATCCTATTGGAACTGAAAATATGTTTGTGTTTGACTTGTTATTAGTCTGCCATATTTAATTTTCTCTTAATACATATTCTGTTTGTTGCATCTCAGCAGGATATCTTAATTTTTCATTATGTACATAGTTGGTTGGCAACCATGACATAAAATATGCTCAAAGGTATATTAAATATTTATACTTGCTTCATTTTTAAACTAAAAAGATAATCTGCTTTAAATGTGTTTGTGTTACAGTATAATTGCCAAAATTTTTAAAGCGTATATTAAACTAAAATTTGGAAAAAATTACAAATTGATGAGTACAAATTGAAATGTGGATTATTTTTTATTTAATAGTTGTTCTTTTATGAGCTACATGTTCTCAATTTTTGAAAACCAATTGTGTTTTTTAAAACACTTGTTTATTTATTTAAAAGGCAGAGTGGCAGAGGGGGCAGAGACACACAAAGAGAAAGAGGGAGAGGGAGAAGGAGGGGCAGAGAAAGAGAGAATCATCCATCTATTGGTTCACTCCCCAAATGCTTACAAAGCTGGGTCTGCCCAAACAAGGATCCTGGTACTCCATCCAGGTCTCCCATGTGAGTTTCAAGAACCCAATTACCTGGGCCATTATTCACAGTCTTCTGACACATTAGCAAGAAGTTGGATCTGAAGTTGAGGTGCTGGATCTCAGATTAGGAACTCCGATAAAGGATGCAGAAATCCCAGGAGGTGGCTTAACTTACTGTAACCAGTTGCCTTTATGATCCAAAAAACCAACACTGTGGCCCATGCAATATCACCCTTTTGGGACATCATTTCCTTATAAATGCGGCCAGTGCACAGATACCTACCCAATTGTAGATGTTTATTTATATGTGTTTGAGATTTTCTATGAATAAAGGAAACAGACTTTGGAATTAGCAAGACTTAAGTTTGAATTTTGCATCACCACTTTTTGGTTGTGTACATTTATGTGTTTCTTACATTCCCTGAGACTCACTTAGCTCATCTGAAAACTAGAGCTAATAATACAGACTGTGTCTCATACAAGATGTTCATTCAAGTATTTTATAGAGAGAAAACAATTTAAGAATCCTAGGATGCTTCCCAGAACAGATACTTTTGGAAGGTATAAAGGTTAATTTCCAGTATGCAAAAAACTATGAATATAGTCTGTATAATAATACTGATGCTACGTTGCACATATAATAGTATTGACTAAATTTGAATACATATATTGAAATTACTAGGAAGCAGGTTTATCAATATGGGAATAGAAAAGAAAATGTGTGTGTGTGTTTCCATATTTAATCTCCAGAAGGACCTCGGAGTAAAAATATTCCAGTAATAATGGATAACTTTGTAGTTAGATCTTGATTTCTAGATCTTAAGACAGAGATTCTCAAAAAATAGAGGCAGCAGTAGCAGTAGTGTACTATTCCAATCTCCCTGAATACCCACGTAAAACTGATATGATAAATATAAATAAGAAGATATATATATATATATATCCAATGAGTCTTTAGCTCAACTAAATCTGAAAGTGCTGTTACATTTCTTGCCTTAGTAAACAACAACAAAACACATGAAAATATCTGTGACAAAATCAGGCAATGATACATACCCAAGAACTCCAAAATGTGAGTGAAGAAAATATGCACATAACTCGAAGGCCTTAATAGTTTTAGATAAACAATTGAAACCTGGGAGAGTTTTGCTATCTCCAATATTGTGTAAGTGTCTCCTGAATCACATTTATTTACCTTAAATTCTTATTATGGATTATTTCCAATTTGTTTATTTTTTAAAGATTTATTTACTCATTTGGGAAAGAAGTGTTACAGAGAGAGAGAGACAGAATGAGGGAAAGAAAGAGAGAGAGAGAGAAAGAGAGAGAGAGAGAGAAATATCTTCCAGCCCATTGTTCACTCCCCAGATGGCTGCAACTGACAATGCTGGGGCAGGCTAAAGTTGGGAACAAGGAGCTTCATTCAGGTCTCCCATGTGGGTGCAGGAGCCAAAACACTTGGACCATCTTCTGCTGCTTTTTCCAGGCCATTAGCAGGGATCTGGACCAGATGTGGAGCAACCAGGAAACGAACTGTGGCCCGTGGCCTGTATGGAATGCTGGTGTTACAGGTAGCAGCCACAACACCGGTCCGCCCATTTGTTAAAGGTTTGCCTCTGACATTTTATAATTATAGACCCAATTATTTTTTAAAGATTTATTTATTTATTTATTTATTTGAAACTTAGTGTTACTCAGAGAGAGAAGGAGGAGAGGCAGAGAGAGAGAGAGAGAGAGAGAGGGGTCTGCTGGGGCCCAAGGACTTGGGCCATCTTCTACTGCTTTCCCAGGCCATAGCAGAGAGCTGGATCAGAAGTGGAACAGCCAGTTCTCGAACCAGCACCCATATGAGATGCTGGCACTGCAGGCGGCAGCTTTACCCGCTATGCCACAGTGCCAGCCCCATAGACCCAATTATTTTTAATGCATTCTTAACATTACCTACTCTACTGAACATGTAATGATTCTTATTAAGGTTGACTCTTTTGTTTTAACTTTTTTTTTTAAAAAAGAAAATAGTTTTCACATGTTTCAGAGTAACTCTTCTGGATGCTTTACCTAATTATATGATTTACATTTATAATTATCTTATAAGAAAGATGTGATAACACTTAAGGTAAACAATTCACATATAATGGAGGATTACAAGAAGCTGGAAGGGCCAAGATGGGGCATAAGAAAGGTATCAAGTATAGAATAGCAAACACCAATTTCATTAAAGGTAATTTAAGCAACAGTAAAAAGTTAGAAGAAGCCATATTGGTAACATGCCATATATTGGATAAAAGACAGATTTGCTTTAAATCCTCCTGCACCATGTACCATGAAATAGAGAGTAGTGTAGAATGCTGAAAAAATTATTGTTGAAAGCATCTATGAGTACAAAAGTTTTGGAATGGCAGTTATATAAATGGTACAGATTTTCCTAACTAATCCAAATAAATCTGTTTGGTTTGTGTTGAGAAAGGAAATTAAAATCTATTCTATCCACTTACTAGACCAAATTCCTCAAGAAACAAACTCTGAGGTGGTAACTTGTCTATATGAAACAGTCTAGTGCTCACAGAAACAACTCGTGAAGGAGGGATGGAACCAAGTTTAAACAAAGATATAAATTGAAGAATGAAGCAATTTCAACAAAGAACTCAGAAAATCAGAGTGGGGAAGACCTCAAGATGAGACAGGAGAGAGGGCCTGGGTTCCTCAATGTGATCTGTTCATTGGTCAAAGGGTTCCTCTAGGAAGAGGTTATAACCTTGAGAGAGGCCTGGTACCCTAGATCCTCCATAGAGGGTGGATTCCCTACAGAAGAACAGCAAAGAAATCTTGATTTACTCAAATGAAAATTTCAGACATTTCTCACAAAATAGCTATTCAAAATTTTAAAAAAGAAAAAAATGTTTATATAAAGAACCTAAGAAAAAGTGGGAAGAAATTAATATTAAATATTAAGATTCAGATAAAATACATTCAGATAAAGAAAATAATATAGATTACCTTGTCAGACATTTGTAATACTCTAGGCCAATTTGTAAATTGTTTAATTTAGTACAATGAAAGTTTTCTTAACGTGGATTTGCAATTCCATGCATTTGATGTCTTTATCTTTACTGATGGTTTATATATATATATATATGTGTGTGTGTGTGTATATATATATATATATATAAGCTGCCAACTGTGCCACTGACAATATCTGAGGGCACCAGGCTCCTAAATGTGCACTGGTTCAAGTCCTGGCTGCCCATCTCTGATTCAACTCTCTGCTAATGCACCTGGAAAAACAGTAGAAGATGACCCAAGTGCTTAGGCCTCTGTACCCCTGTGTGAGACCTGAATGAAGTTCCTGGTTCTTGGCTTTGGCCTGGCCCTTGTGATCATTTGGGTAATGAACCAACAGACTGAACACCAATCTCTCTTTCACATAGTCTCTCTCTCTCTCTGTCTTTCATCTTTCTCTCTGTCATTTCCCTTTCTCTCTCTGTCTTTCAAATAAATAAATATCTTTTAAAGTGGGAGAGTTTTCTCACAGAAGCGACTAGTCACTTAATCATAACCAAACTGAGAATTTTACCCCACAGAATATGTTAATGAATATTTCCCAATGATTAATTTATTCTGAAATAAAAATAAAATAAAGATGCTTAAAATATTCCAATTGAGATGAGAGAATGATTTAGCAAAATAGAATAATAATCAATTCCATGTTTTTTTTTAACAAAAATGTTTATTTATTTGAAAGGCAGAGAGACACAGAGAGAGAGAGAGAGAGACAGAGACAGAGAGATCAAGTTTCTACCCATGGCTGATGCCAGAAGCCAGGAATTCCATCTGGGTCTCCCACGTGGGTGGCAGGGACCCAAGTACTTGAGCCATCATCTATGGCCTCCCAGGGTGTGTATTAGCTGGAAGTTGAATCAGAGGCAGAGACAGCACTAGATTCCAGGCACTCTGATAGGAGATGTGGACATCTTAAGTGATGTCTTAACACACTGTGCCACAATACCAGCCCCAAATTCATGTTTTGTTTGCTTGTTTCTGATTTATTTTTTAGCATCATTTTAGTTGTTTTGTGGAGAATGAACTTGAGAGAAGCGTAGGAGAACATAAAGAGAGTAGTTAGTGAGATTTTATAACACACATGTAAGAGTTTATGTTTCCTCCAGGCAAGAGGTGATAAATCAATATTGGGTCAAATATTATTGTCGTGCTTGAGGAAAAGGCAAGGACCAAGGATGACTGCAAGATTTCCACTTGAGTATTGTAAACCTGACTGTGCAATTTACTATAGATAAAAAAAAAAAACAGAGGGCAAAGGAGTAATGTAGAGCTGGTGACAGGAATGTGGAAATTAATAGTACAGATTTGAACAGGCTAAATTTGAGAACCATTTCAAATACCCAATGTACATAGCCTGTTCAGTGCTTACAGTGGAGAGGTATCCAAGGGAGCTAAAGGGGCCTGAATATTGAGAATGATAGAAGCAGCTCAACTATAGAGATAGGGAGAGAGTTAAAAAAAAAAAAAGTAAAATAGTGCTAGAACAATCATTTTTGGAATCCTATTATTTCATATTCCTACTTTCAAAGTTGGCAGAATATCCTAAAGTATTCCCACTTTCGTATCATCCATGGACCAAATAAGACAAGCCCTAACTGCTATGGTCTCTGTTTCATTATCTCCAGAAAATTGAGTCAGATGCTGGATCTGTATTCCTTTCAGTTCTGTCTTATTTTCAGAAACCCTCTGTGTTGGAGAATTTTTTTCCAATGATGAGAACATCACTATAAAAGAAGCTAACAGTTGAAATCTATGTATAGTATATGTCTGGATATCACCGACTCCTGTTGGGAATGGTCAAGTTATATGCAAGGGAAGTTTGTACCATGCTTGGTGGTCATTTGCATATGTCCTCAAGGAAATAGCACAGGGCAGGAGACTTGCAGAGAGACGTGTAGGAATCAATGGAATTAGATATAGGCAGCTACTTTCATGAAATCTAGACTGGATATTTTACCAAAAAAGAAAATATATAATCATTATGACTGTAATTAAGGCTGTTATTTATTCCACTTTCTTGTTTATACCTAATTTGTCATTGGGGTTTTACAGTGTGCCACCAGATTAGCCTCTCTTGAAAACTGCCTTTTCATGTTCTTGGTCCATTTCTTCTTTTTTAAAATTTTTTGTTTTACTATTTCAATTTTTAAAATTTTCTATTAGTTTTTAACAGATTCAATATATTTTGTAGATATATTTCTAAGAATATAATGATATTTCCTTCCTTTCTCCCCTCTTCCACCCACCCTCCTTCCTTTTCCCTTTCTTCATTTAGTTTTGAAGATAGCATATTTTAAATTTGCATTACAATAAAGAGGGTTAATACTTCATCAAATAGGAAGTTTAACAAGTAAAAATAAAAAGATCCTAGTTTAGTGGAAATACAGACAACAACCAAATAATAATTGAATGGAAAAATGATAATTTCACCCATATACAATTGTAAAATAATCGGAGATCATTAAACCTATAATAATATAACTTTCTTTTTTTTTTAATTAGACAGGCAGAGTTAGACAGTGAGAGAGAGAGACAGAGAGAAAGGTCTTCCTTCCATTGGTTCACCCCCCAAATGGCAGCTATGACCAGTGTGCTGTGCCGATCCAAAGCCAAGAGCCAGGTGCTTCTTCCTGGTCTTCCATGTGGGTACAGGGGCCCAAGCATTTGGACCATCCCCCACTGCCTTCCCGGGCCACAGCAGAGAGCCGGACTGGAAGAGGAGCAACCAGGACTAGAACCCGGCGCCCATATGGGATGCTGGTGCCGCAGGTAGAGGATTAACCAAGTGAGCCATGGTACCAGCTCCTAATATAACTTTCTTAATCATTGTTTGACAAAGGTATAAAAAAACATTTAACAAAGCTATACTTGCTGCAGTAATGAAATGCTGGCAAGAAAGTAGAGAAATGGAAACACATATATACTTTTGGTTAGAGTGTAAATTAGTGCAGCCACTGTGGTAAATAGTGTGGAGGTTTCTTTAAATCTGGAAATAGATACACAATATGATCCAGCAATCCCACTATTGGGTATATAGCCCAAAGACACAAACACATTCTATCAAATAGATACGTGCATAATCACGTTTACAGTAGAACTGTTCATAATAACCAAAACTTGGAATCAATCATAGTGGTCATCATCAAATGATTGGTATAATTGGTTGAAGTCTTTACTTAACATAGAATTAATCATATATATATATATAAATATATATATATATATATATATATATATATAAAGTCAATTGAAAATAGATCCCAGTAAAAAATAAGAATGGGAATAAGAGAGGGAGAAGCTGTATAATTCTGCACACATTCCTATGGACTTATTTCTAAGGGTACAGCTAAAAACTTGCCATGTGACTCCAAATCCCATTAAGTTGATGGTAATAATGCCATCTTAAGTGTTAAAGTGATCATATTAACTGTTAAATTGGTCATATAGCTAGGATTAAGTGTTAAAGGGATCATATAAATAAGATCCAGTGTCTGGTAGTAACAACAGATATAATTAAAAAGGAAAGAATGTTCCAACATGGGAAGCAGTCCACACAGCAGACTCACAGAATGACAATTGCTCTAAATCACATTCTGACCTCAGAATCAGCCCTTAAGGCATTCTAGGCTAGCTGAAGAGCCCACAAGAGCATTTCAGGCATAAAAAGCCAAGACGCTTTTAAAAAAATGTCCTACATGAAGGATCTGTGTGAGTGAGACCCCAGTGGAAAGAAGGGGCCATCAAAGGCTGTACTTTTCTCTGAAGGGAAGAGAGATCTTCCACTTTGCTTATTACCTAGTCTAAATACTGATGGAGACTGTGGACACAAAAGGTTTCCATAGCCTTGGCAGCTCATGTCAAGAGCCTTGGGTGATCACTGACATCATACATAAAAGTGTTAATTGTTAAATTAATAACAGAAGTCACTGTGCACCTACTCCCCATGTAGAACCTCTGTCCTTAATGAGTTGTACTGTGAAAATTAACTGTAAAACTTGGTCTGTTATATTGTATGTGTGTGTGTGCAAATTGTTGAAATCTTTACTTAGTAAAGAGTTGGTCTTCTGTATATAAAATTAGTTAAAAATGAATCTTAATGAAGGATGGAGTGGGAGAGGGAGTAAGAGGTGGGACAGGTGTGGGGGTAGGAGGGCGAGTCAGGGGGGAGGAACCATTATATTCCTAAAGCTGTTCCTATGAAAATTGTGTTCATTAAATAAAAGCTTCCTTAAAAAAATAAGTATAATAGACCTCAGGCATGGCAGTCCTAGTATATGTGGTATATCACATTCGACTATTTCTGGGATTCCATCAACATTTATTTCAAATTAATCTCAGCAATTTTTCTCTAGTAATTTTATGATGTTGGGTCAAAGATTTAGATCTTTGATTCATTATACTTAAGTATTACAGCAAAACAGTTCTAAGAGGAAAGAATTTAGCAATTTGTCCCTACATAAAAAAGTGGAAAAGTATCAAATAAATGGCCTAACAATGCATATCAAGAACCTAGAAAAAATGAGAACAAACCAAACCCCAAATTAAGAGGAGGAAAGAAATAATAAAAGATGGAGAAAATAAACAAAAATTGAAATATAACAATCAGTAAAATGGAGATCTGCTTTTTTAAAAAAATAAAATTGATAAACTGTTGACCTAATTAGCCAATTAAAAAAAAGGTAGGGGGTGGTGGAGAAGACTCAAGTTAATAAAACCAGAGCTAAAAAAGGATATGTTATATCTGATGGAACAGAAATAAAAACATTCATCAGGAATTACTTCAAAAAATTATGAAAACTAATTTGTAAATCTAGAAGAAATGGAAAGATTTCCTGCTATGTAAAATTTATAAAATGAGGCATGAAGGCATAGAAAACCTAAGTAGACCAATGACCAGGACAGAGATTGAATCAGTAATAAATATCCTCCCAGCTTTTGCCCAGGACTGGAGGAGGAAGAGTAGGTGGAGGAATTCACTGTTGAATTCTAGCAAACGTTTAATGTAAAGTGCTGTTCATTGTTTTACTAGAGTTAACTCTTTGGAAGTGATAGTACCTTAGTATTTATCATAAAGATATGAAAAGAACCAGGGAAAAAAAAGAGAAAAATACTAATAAAATACTCTATACTTGAACACCATTCTTTTCCAAATTTGAATTCTTGATGTCCCATTTAACAAATTTCTATGTTACCAACACCTATTAGATTAATATAGTTATTATTTTAACTCCTTTGTTTTTAAATCTTCATATGAAGGACATAAACAGGTTTTATACATTGTGTTCATAATATTAGAATGTTCCAAATTTGCCTTCATAGTTGCTATTACCAGTTAAATTTATTTGTTTCTCTGTTTTGTTCTTACTCAATATTTTTCCCTTTAAGATTGAAAATATCCTTTTAGAATTTCTTACAGGACAAGTCTGGTTTGTGGTAAATCTCTCAGCTTTGTTTGCTTGGGAATGTCTTTATCTCTCCAATTTTGAAGTGTGGCTTTGTTGGGTATAGTATTCTTAGTTGTCATTTTGTTCCCTTCAGCACTATAAAAATCTCTTACCACTTCCTTCTGGTCTTTAAGGATTCTGCTGAACAGTGTACTGTCAGGTGAATTAGAATACTGTGTGTTATTTGTTTCTTTTTCTTGCTGATTTGAGAAACTTGTTTTTCTCTTTACCCTTTGAGACACTGAGATACTGAGTGAGGTACATTTGGTTGAGTTGAATCAGAATGTTTACTTTTAACTGTCTGGTGGATACCTGGACACTTGTGTGTTTCTATAGGTTTGGAGAGTTTTCTGTTATTGTCTCTTTGCATAGACTTCCTATTCTTTTGCCCCTTGCACATACTGCTTGAAAATCAATAACCCAAATATTTGTACATTTAATGCTGCTGTAAGTTTCTCATAAAGTTTATTCATTCTTTCTAATTCTTTTCCCATTTTTTTCCTCTTCCAACTATGTATTTTCAAAAAGTCTACCTTTGGTCTCACAGGTTCTTTTTTCTCTTTGATCTATTCAGCTATTGATGCCTTCTTTCACTTTTTTGGTTTCTTTTTCTTTGTTTCTTAGTGTAATTTTCAATTCAAGGATATGTGATTTTGTTTGTAATTATTTCAATGTCTGTTAAGTTTCTCTAGTAGACTTCCAAAATATTAATTTGTGTTTTCTTGAAGTTTGTTGAGTTTTCTTAGCACAGCTATTTTAAGTTTTATGCCTGATAGCTTGTACATGTCAATTACTATGTGGTCAGTTTCTGGACCCTTATTTTATCTGATAGGTGGAATCATGATTCCTGGAATTTCTTGAGGCATGTTGATCTGCAAAGTCAACTATGCAGAAGGATTCTGTGTTTTCTCCAGTCTTTTTAACCTGTCTTTTGCTATCTCTGTTCTTAAAGAAATTCTAAGTAGTCTGTTTATCTTCTTTGAGCCTCTGAACACTTCCTCTATTTCAGCACTGGATGGTACCCCAAGTTTAGGTATACTGTTAACTTGTAGTTTGTATGTAATCACTGTTTTACCTCTGGAAGATTTCCCAAGTTTGCTTTTGCCCAAGTTTGCTTTTGATAGTTGGTGTAGTGTTTGGAATAAACTAGGGGAGACCTAAATAAAGAAGTATATCTCAATAAGACTTTTCCTGGTGTATCCCATTATGGAATCTTGCCCACCTCGGAGCCTTATTATGTAGAGATTGACCCCAGGCTCTTCTTATGCGCTGACTCAAAGTCTACCTTCCTCTTCCATTCCCAACTGGACAGTTTCTCTGTTCAAATTATGACACTTGAGATTTGGAGGATGAATGGGGTAACAGTCCTACAGCCACCAAAACTGCAGTGCCAGCTCATGCCAGGAGCCCATAGCTCACTGATATCAGTGTAGCACAGGAGTAGAACAAAGCCAAAGCTTCCTGCTGCTGTGGTGAGTGATGAGTTCACAACTTGGGACCTCTGAAATCAGCCTCTGATAATGCCAGCAGAAGTAGACATTTGATTGACTAGGGCCACAGCTTTCTTCCTGGTACTGTGGTGGATCTAGAGATCCCATTCACAGGCACAGGCCAAAGGGATAAAGGCAACAACAATTTACAAAGTCTTGGTTTTCACTGGCCCAGCACTGAAACAAATTTATCTGATACTTCTCCTGTTTAACCCCTCAGTGGGTAGAACCTGCACTCATATTCTTGAGGTTGGAGTGGTAAAGTTATTCTCTGGACCACAAAGGTCAACATTTAGTTGAGTAAAACTTCAGTCTCATCGGCCTAAGATATCTGCAGTCTGAAGGGGTGCATACCAAGGCCCATCACTGGCAGTAATGAAATGCGAAACATGAATCTGTCCCATTGGGGTGCATTGTTAAGAGTTGAGGAAAGGTTGATTTGGGAAACTTTCTTTCAGACACTCTTTTATTATTATATAAAAGTCATATATTCTAGTCCGCCTTATCTCCTTAGCTTTTGTAAAAGTAGTTTAGCACATGAACAGCTCTTTAAATCAATATTTCTGAGTTCCAAGTGGCAGAATAGGGAGGGAGCTAACTGCTCTAGTCTAGGAGAAGAAAGTTTTTAAAAAGTAGAGAGAGTAGAATCTCAGGGAAAAGTTAGGGAAAATGGCAAAGAAAACTCTACACAAATTAGAGTGACACAGTGGACCTTTGTGGAGAGTCTGGACACCCAGAACTCGGGATTCCAGCAGCCGAGAGCCTACACACCAGTGTTGGAGAGTGAGATGAGACCAGACTGCAGCAGCCCAAGCCAGTAGCTATAATGTCACAGGAAGAGCCTAGAGGAACCCCAGCTTGGAGCCCAGAGGGATAGTGTATCTGCCAAACTAGAGTAAGCAAAGAAAAAGAGAGGGACATGTTTCTCTCTCCCTGAGAACTTTACAATGGTGTTCTGTAACAAGCCGATAGAGAGGGTGCCATTTTGGGCATATAAAACAGCTATGCCAGCTTGTGTCTGCACCCAGCAACCAGCCTAGTGGGAACTCCTGACTCTGGTGGGGAGAACTAACTGTGGACTGGGTTCTTGTGACTGTGGGAGGCTTCTGTGCCGAGACTGTGAGAAAAAAAAAAAACTGAGATTGTATGGGAGGACTCTTGGTGTGGCTGAGATTCTAGACAGTCACTGTGGGAGACTTCACACACTCATGGCTTCCTGGTTACCTGGTGAGGGACATTTCTGGGGAATCTGAGCTCACACTGAGGACTGCATGGATCCTTTGTGTGGTCTTTGGGGCAGAGCAGATGAATATTATACCCCCTGGGTCTAGTGCTCAGGCACTGGTCTCCTTTGAGAAGAGAGGCTCAGCTGAGCAGAATAAACCTCACATCTGATTTAAAAAAAAAGGATATTGATCACATCAAACCTGAATGTGTCACTTTAGGCACACCCTTAACTATGGATACCTGAACAGAGCTCCCTGGCAACACCCACTACAAGTCTTGATATTCACTGAAAGCAGACACTCCACTTATCTACAGAAACATAGTATAAGGATAAAAAGCTGTCACAGTGAAAAAACAAAGAAACTAATAAGTAACTCCACAAACACTGAATAATAAATGCACCAATGCAAGAAACAAGAATAAGGAAGACAATATGATGCCCCCAAAAGAATACAACACTTCAATACTAGATTGTGAAGATGATGGTGAGATTGAAGAAACACAAGAAATGGAATTCAAAAAATTGGTCATAAGATTACATAGAAGTAATCAGGAGCAAATGTATGAACTACTGAAATCCATACTGAACATGAAAGAAAATTTCTCCCATGAAATTGAGATTTTAAAGAGAAATCAAAATGAAATGAAGAATTCAATAGAACAAATAAAAAATGCAGTGGAAAGTGTTAATAGAATTGCTGAAGCAGAAAAAAGAATTACTTAGAAGACAAAGCACAAGAAATTATACAATCAAACAAAAAACAATAAGAAAACTAAAAAAAAAAAAAAAAAAACTGTTGGGAATCTATAGAATGCCCAGAAGACCTAACATATGGGTTCTAGGAGTTCCTGAAGGCATGGAGAGAGAGAATGGATTAGAAGGCCTTTTCAGTCAAATAATAACAGAAAACTTCTATAATTTGGAAAAGGAAAGAGACATTCAAGTACAGAAAGCACATAGAACACAGGACACATTGTCATCCAACTCACTGCAGTAAAACATAAAGAAAAGATTCTAAAATGTGCACGAGAGAAATGCCAGATTATTTTCAGATGATCACCAATTAGACTCATAGCAAACTTCTTATCAGAAATCCCATAGGCTAGGAGAGAATGCTGAGATATATTGAAATATATTACAAGTATTAAGAGAAAAAAAAAAAAACTGTCAACCCAGAATACTATACCCTGCAAAGCTCTCATTTATGAATGAAGGTGAAATAAAGACCTGCCATAACAAACAGAAATTGAAAGAATTTGTCAGCACTCATCCAGCCTTACAAAAGATGCTTAAGGATAGGCTGCATACACAGAAATATAAAAATATGGTCATCACTATGAAAGAAGGTAAAGACAGAAAATCTCCCAGCAAAAGCTCAAAGGAAATCCAAATTAAAAAAATAGGAATATTTTTGGAAAAATGACATGGCAAAGTTATTACTTACCAAAAGTTACCTTGAATGTAAATGGTCTCAACTCTCCAGTTAAAAGACACAGACTACCTGAATAGATTAAAAAACAAAACACATCTATTTGCTGCCTACAAAAAACATATCTCACCAGACTGAAAATGAAAGGATAGGAAAAGATATTCCATGCAAACAGAAACTAAAAAAAAGAGCTGGTGTAGCAATCCTAGTATGATAAAATAAACTTTAACACGAAAACTGTTAAAAGAGACAAAGAAGGACACTATGTAATGATTAAGGGATCAATTCAACAGGAAGATGTAACTATTATAAATGTATATGCACCTAACTATAGGGCACCTGGCTATTTCAAAAAAATATTAAGGGATCCAAAGAGAGACATAGACGCCAATCAATACAATAGTAATGTGGGACTTCAATACCACACATTCAACAATGGAATGATGAACCAGACAGAAAATCAGCAAGGAAACAGCAGAGTTAATTGACATTATAGACCAAATGGACCTAACATATATCAACAGTACTTTTTATCCTATAGCTGCAGCATAAAGATTCTTCTTCCCAGTACATGGAACTTTCTCTGGGGTTGGCCACATACTAGGACATAAAGCAAGTTTCAGCAAATGCAAAAAAATCAAAATCATACCATGTATATTCCCAGACCACAATAGAATGAAACTGGAAATCAGCAACTCAAGAATCTCTAGAATGTATGTGAACACATGGAGGCTGAACAAGATGCTCCTGAATGAACAGTAGTGGATCATAGAAGAAATTTTAAAAAAAATAAAAAAAATTTCTGGAAACAAATGAAGACAGCAGTACAACATACCACCTCATCCCAGTTAGAATGGCTTTCATATAGATATCAACAAACAACAACTGCTGGCGAGGATGCGGGGAAAAAGGTATCCTAACCCAAAGTTGTTGGGAATGTAAACTGGTAAAGTCACTATTAAAGATAATATGGAGATATTTCAGAAATCTGAATATAGACCTACCATTTGATCCAGGCATCCCATTACTGGGAATTTACCAAAGGGCAATGAAATCAGTAAATAAGAATGTTATCTGTACCCCTATGTTTATTGCAGCTTAATTCCCAATAGCTAAGAAATGGAATCAACCTAAATGCCCATCAACCAGATTGGATAAAGAAATTATGGGATATGTACCCCATGGAATACTACACAGCAGTAAAAAAAAAAATGAAATCCAGTCATTTGCAACAAAATGGATGAACCTGGAAAACACCATACTTTGTGAAATAAGCCAGTCCCAAAGGGACAAATATGTTCTCCCTGATCTATGAGAACTAATAGAGCACCTAAAACAAAATCTTTAGAAGTTAAATTGACATTTCGAGAAGTGATGACTTCAGCTGCCCTTGTCTTTCTTTTTTTTCTTCATACTATTTGTTTAACTCTTTACTTAACGTAGAGTTAATCATATTTGTATAAAATCAATTGAAGATGGATCTCCGTAAAAAATAAGAGTGGAAGGATCTTCATACTGGAGACAGGAGTATGAGTTAACAAATAATATATTAAAATGTCTTTGTAGTAAATACCTGAATATCTTGTTTTTCTGAAAACAAGATTGGAATCTGTAGAGGGAAAACACTCAGGTGTTTCCATAATTTATTAAAGAAAGATATGGGTATCATGTGTTGAAATTCCCAGATCTCAAGTACTATTTTAGACAAAAGAATGCTATAAATCTTTAACATACTCTGCTTGATTTGTGTGTATGTGTGGGTGTGTGTATATCAGTGTAAATATAAAGACTATTTTAGTTTGATATAATTAAAATTTTCTTATTTTCTTTATGATTTGATGAAATCCTTCAACTTTTCTCTAGTTTACCTTTACATCCAGCTTAAAAGATAAAACTGAAGATTCTTCATTATATTTATGTTTTATTTACCTGGGCTTTGAGTCCTTGGTTGTGCAAGAGTACAATGCAATGAGATTCTTGGGTAGAGAACACAATTCCATCTTGAAAATACCTGTAACAATGCAAAAAGTAAACAGGAAGAATATATGCCAAAAACATCACATTACAGCATTGTCCAGAGTGAAGAAAATCTCAAAGTTCTACTGAGCTAACAGTGAGAATGCAGCAGTTAAAGTCAAAGTTAGCCCTAGCAATGGAATTCTAGTTAATATTCACTAAGGGTATTCCAAAAATGTCAGGTCCTGCTCTTTAAACTTTTATTGTGCATCTGTGCATTTTCTGCCCTTTTAAAACCCTTATCCACTAAGTTTTTAAGCCAATCTTGAAAATATTTCTAGTTTCCAATGAGACATATTGAAAATAATTGGCATTTATTTTGGTAATAACTGACTAAAGAACATTCTAGAATAAAGATCAAAAGGAAATCCTGGGGACTTTTTTAAAGAGGCAAACATATGTCTTGCTACAGTGCTAATAACCTGCATAAAATAAACTATGAGAGGGAAAATAACACTAAATTTTACAACATCATCTTTCAAAAATTCTTATTAGAAAAGTTTGTTCAATTGTTTATTCAATCATAAGATAGTTTATGTGTTTATTAAAAAACAACAAAATAACAAAAATTTTTATTATTCATAGTTTGCCACTTTTTTCCTCTTTTTAATCAGTTGTTATTAGAGGGATTACTCTGATGTGCCTGATGTTGTCACAAAGTACACTTAAATGGAAATGAGAAGGCAAGAGTCAAAACAAGATGGATGGCATCCTGAGGAAGACTCTACTGGTCATTGGTAACTTTGAGGATTGTGTGAATAAAGAATCAAGAAATTTGAGTAACTCTTAGAAGCTGGAAAGGCCAAGAAAGAAATGCATCCTCTCCTCAAGTCTCTAGAAAGCAATATAGTCCTGTCAGGACTTTGGTTTTAGCTCAGGGAGACTCATTTTGAATTTCTAAACTCAAGAACCATAAGACAATAAATTGGTTGGTGTTTTAAACAACTACATTTGTGGTTAACTAGTTACAGTAGCAATAGGAAATGTATACATAGTAACTTTATTTTTTTTATTTATTTATTTTTTTTTTGACAGGCAGAGTGGACAGTGAGAGAGAGAGACAGAGAGAAAGGTCTTCCTTTGCCGTTGGTTCACCCTCCAATGGCCGCCGCGGCCGGCGCGCTGCGGCCGGCGCACCGCGCTGATCCGATGGCAGGAGGCAGGAGCCAGGTGCTTTTCCTGGTCTCCCATGGGGTGCAGGGCCCAAGCACCTGGGCCATCCTCCACTGCACTCCTTGGCCACAGCAGAGGGCTGGCCTGGAAGAGGGGCAACCGGGACAGAATCCAGCGCCCCAACCGGGACTAGAACCCGGTGTGCCGGTGCCGCTAGGCGGAGGATTAGCCTAGTGAGCCGCGGCACCGGCCTCATAGTAACTTTATTGACACATAGAATATATGAGGAAAAATTAATAGAAAGGTAAGAAGAAAACAAACTACTATGAGAGTTACTATAATTAACAGAAATCTTTTTGTGGATGAGGAACAGAAAATTGCTTAATATGCTTTTATTTATTTATAATGAAGAAAAAAATCCATTTTTTCTTTTCTTTTTTAAGATTCATTTATTTATTGAAAGTCAGAGTTACAGAGAATGAAGAAGAGACAGAGAAAGAGATTTTCCACCCACTAATTCACTCCCCAGAGGGCCCCAATGGCAGGTATTGGGCCAGGCTGAAGCCAGGAGCCAGGAGATTCCTCCAGGTCTCCCACGTGTGTGTCAGGAGCCCAAACACTTGGGCCATCCTCTGCTGCTTTTTCCAGGCCATAAGCAGGGAGCTGAAGAGGAAGTGGAGCAGCCAGGACAGTAAGTGGCACCCATGTGGGATGTAGGTATTGCAGGCAATAGATTACTCACTATGCCAAAACACTGCCCCATCCCTATTCTTTCTTTCTTTAAGAGATTAAAATGTTTAAAACAAAAAACAATAATTTATGTTCCTTGTATACTTGAATGATGTAACAATTTTGTGACTACTACTATTGACACCAGGGTATTGATTACTTGGTTTTAGGTGAAAGGAGATAACATCTCAAAATCTGAATCTCTGGGAATAGGGAAGAATTTGAAAAAAAAAATAGTTATGCAGGTAAATGTGACATAACTTCCTCTATAGTTGTGAATCAATGATAGAGAGAAACAGATGAGGCTTTTTCACAGTAGATTCACCCTCAAAAAATGAATTCTTTGACGTCCTATTCAATTAATATAACATTAAACTATAATCCAATCAACGTGAGTCATTTAAGGCCTATTTATTATGATCCAGGAAGATGATCCTTTTTGTCCTCTTTTTCAACATTTGTGACCTTTGTCAAGATTATTAATCTTGATGATTTTTGCTGATATCATTTCAGTCAGACATTAAATAAAAGAGAGTCAATGGCTGTATTCTCTGACAATTTGCTGGGTTAACTTTTCCTTTGTCTGTTCCTAAATAGCACAATTTATAGTACAGATTGAAAATTTATACACGTCTGACTTCACGCAGACACCATTTTCTTGAATAGGGGATATTGCCTCCAATTCGCATCTATAATGCTATCACTAGCTTTGACAAATCCCAAGGAAGTGAGTGTATGGACCCAATTTCAGCAAATCATTTAAAAAGAACTGATTCTCACAAACTCAAAGGTTATCTGTCTAATACCAACTGATTAACAACCAGAAGTCCATCTGCAACCTAACTCCCCTTTACTATATAAAAGCATATAACCACATATTCTAGGTGCTGGGACTTAGGTATCGTTAGAGGGCTGGTATTCTGTCCACCACATATGAAATTTAAAACTGAATACCGAATAGAGTTATGTGGTCATGTTTTGTTTACATTTATCTACCATATAGATTCATTCATCAGGCATATATTAACTTCTTTCCAGTGTCTGGTGCTCTTTCAGGCACTTTAGGCAGAGATATGCTTGAGGAAACACATGGGAAGAGAGATTGCTTGGAAAGCAGCAGGAATTGGACATCTATGAAAATCATGTTATAAAACCATTGAGCAAATATTTATTCAGGCTAGTTTGTACTAGACTTGATTCTGATTATTGGATGCAAAATGGCAAAATCAACAAAGTAGTTCCTGTTCTTGTGAAGATCACAGTGTTGTCCAGAAAATGTAAAATGAACAATTAAGCAGTCGATACTAGTAAAGTTACACACTAACAAAGTAAAAGCTTCAAAAATAGCAAAAGGAGTGGGCACTGAAACCAGTCACATATGGCTGGGGACACCCATGTCAGAGGGCAGTTCAAGTCCAGGCTCTTCTACTTCTGTTCCAGATCCCTGTTAATGTTGCTGGGAATAATGGCTCAAGTACTTGATTCTCTGCCACCCACTTGGAGACCCAGATGGAGTTTCTGGCGCCTCACTCTGGCCTGGCCCAGTTCTTGCAGCCATTTGGAGAGTGAACCCCTTGAACTCTTTTTCTCTGACTCCCATCTGCAAATAAAAGAAAAATCAAAACTAAAAGAAAAATCAACTCATCTTGAGTAAGCCTCTTAAACGCAGTTATAACAACAAATAATAAAAAGTAAGGTAGTAAAAGATTTAGAGCAGTTTTCATAATGATTCCTTTGTTTGCTGAGGCCTTTCAATTTGCATTCCTTTTATTTATACATTAAATACTTCTTTCCTGTGATAATAGAGTTATTTTTATTCAATTAAAAATAAAATAATAGGGGGTGGGTATTTAGCCTAGGAGATAAGGTGCCTACAACTCACATTAGAGTTCCTGAGGTTGACTCCTAGCTCTAACTTCTGACTCCACCTACATGCTAATACAGACCCTGGAGGTAGAAGAGACAGCTCAAGTAATCAGGTTTCTGTCACCCACAATGAAGAACAGGATTGTGTTCCCAGTTTGGGCCCCAGCCCAGCCCAAGTGGTTGCATACATTTGGTGGAGTGAACCAGATGATTGGAACTCTCTTTTTCTCTCTCCACCTCTAGTTCTAGCTCTAGCTCTAGCTTTCTGTGTATGTGTCTGCCTTTCAAACAAATAAATTAAAAGTTAAAGAGAGATAAATATTTTATAATAGTGGACATGGGAAGCTACATATATTAGGAATAATAAAAAACTTTCTTGGATACAAGCATGAGCACATATATATTTGCTAAAGACCTATTTTTTAATATAACCAACACTTCTGTCCATCTGAACTCTGTATCTTCGAAATTAATTTTTGAAGAAGAGTGTACATAAGTATTACCCATTTAGTAAATAGAAATCAATATAGTTTTTCTGAGAAAAATTCTCTAGCCATATAATTAAACAAAACAAGACAGAAATCACATTAAACAGAAGTGTCAACACAGGCACAATATTTTACTTTAGAAGTAGACAAACTATAGCTCCCAAAACAATCCTGGCATACTACCAATTTTTATACACTATTGAGCTAAGAAACTTTTACATTTAAATGCCTGAAAATTATACACAATATTGATATTTTGTGAAACATGAAGATTAGACAAAATTTGAATTTCAATGTTCATAAATAAAATCTTCTTGAAGCACAGCCATAACTGATTCATTTATGTGCAGTCTGTGGTTTCTAGGCTACTACAGAAAGAGAGCTCAGAAGTTGTGACAGATTTTATTCCTAAAAAGTCTAAAATACTAGCTATCTGGCCTTCACAGATAAGTCTGCCCATACCTGTTTGAATCCATTTCCAAATTTTACCTGCTTGAAGAATATCAGTGGTTATGTTATTAATATTAATAGATATGTGTTTACATCTATTAGTAAAGTTATAGTAAAATATAAAATACAAAATGTTCAATACATTCACACATATATAATATACTTGACATATAAGATTGCCTCAATGTTTTGACAGAAAACAAAATGGAAAAATGTTTATTTTGGTATAAAATTTTAAAATCCATGAAAATAGATATCTTTCAAAAGTTCATTGAAATGTATGCTATGATAAATCTATGCACAGGTTTCAAAATATTTTACACCAAAATAAATGGGTCTTTAAATTCCATTTTCCATGAACTTTTTGAAGTAACTTTGTGTAGTGAATACCCAAGAGTATGTCACTGTAGCACAAGTATTATTTTGAGTAGAAGGCAATTGAGAAGCAGATACATGCTTTTCTTTGATTTTTCTAGAAATGTAATGTTATTTCCTAAGGGTGCTAAATAAGCTTGAGTTCTAAGTCACTTCTTTAAGTTACAGACATCCCATGTGTTTTACGTATGATATATATGCTGATAAAATTTTGATTATTTTTGTCTTGTTATTTTGTTTTGTTTCAGGGGTCCACTCCAGAATTTAGAATGGGAGAGGGAAAAATTACTTTCTCTCCAACAATGAGCTATATATATATTTATAAATTGCATTTTTTACTAGGTGTGTTATACAATGCATGTATTATTTCATTCACTTCCCTTCTGAAATATAAGAAATATTTGTTATTTCACTTAATCCCTGGATTAATTATGCAAGCAATGTCCTAAAATTAAACCCATTTAACATATACAGATGCTGGAATTTACATAGACTGTATGATTTACAGGGTTACACATCAAACCCCTTTTAGTCTAACTCCAAAGCCTGTGCTGTTTTAAATTATTTCCCCTTTGTACTTTTAGTTTCATACTTATATGCCTAAAGATTTGTGTATAGTTAAACACTAATTAAGACAGCAGGATCTAAAGTGATTTTGTAGCACATTATTTCAATTTTAATTTCAAAGAAATCTTTTGCTGTTTCGGTAAAACCATCTTGAAAGCCAGTAATATGTAGCATGCCTAAAGTTGCCAGAGCACGCTTATGCAGATGAAAGACAGTTCTAAAAGGACTGGTACATTTTCATCTTTTTCTCCTAGAATGTTTTCCTTCTAAGCTGGTGACTAGGCACCTTGAATATCACACATTCTAAAGGCCTTCAGGGAATATTCCTAAAAACACCTGTAAGATAGCAAATGCAAACTGAATGAGGAAAGGAAGAGAGGGAATATTAAGCAGAGGAAAACCAGCCAAAATTCCTCTAGGTGTTCTCCTGTTCTAAATGTATATAACAGAGTATGTACAAATGAGTACATTATACCAAGACGCAGCCTTCTTAATCCAGAGAATCAAAGATCAGTTGTTAGTGAGATTACTCACTGATAGTGTCTTGACAGTAGGAACCACAAAAGTATCTTCTTCAACCACTCTTAAACAGTTTTCTATGAGAAAAAATGTTCCATTCTGTATCTTGGGTGCAACTGACATAGAGTAGAATCAGAATGTCTAAAAATGCAATAAAATGTTGTTGAATTATGTGACCTATGCACTATTTGAGATTAAAAATAATTGTAACAAATTTGACTTGAAATATTATGCTAAAGGGAAAAGGAAGAGACAACTTAAAGAAAATATAATTTTATATGCATAAACAATATGTAAAATCTCTGTGCCTTGAAGAATGACATTTATCTTGGTACAAGAAAACAAACATCTAGGGAATTTCTACATATGATTGTGTATTAAATATTTAATGAATACTATATTATACAATTCTCATAGCAATCCTTCAAAACATAAATTTTTCTCATACATTAAATTTAAAAGCAAGAAAGACAAGGAGCTGTGATAGACTGAGTCATTGCTTGTGCTCAGTATTCTCTTCCTATACCCCTATCCACAGAGGATGGTGTGAACTTGCCTCCCCTTCACTGCAGCCTTGTCAGTCTGACTTACTTTGGCAAATGGAATATTACTGGATTGACAGACAGCAGAGGATTAAAATGTTCTTTCGTGTTTGGCTTTCTCCCTTGTGCTTCTCCCATTGTCACGAGAAAAGTTCCTTTGGCATTTTAATACTTCTCAGCTGAACCCACAGAGATGACCCCAATGACACAAAGACCATAGGCAAGACAAATGCTTAATGTTGCATACCAATGAGATTTTATGTTCTATTTTGAAGTAACAAAACCTGACCAGTGCTGAAACTTAATGGAGTGATACCATAAAACAAAACAAAAGCAATTGGAAAAAACCTGAAATGGATCATCGTATCTGGCATTAAGTGACAGGTAGCAAAGAAACTCTTATAGAAAACTTGGAAAATGACCCATGTTATGTAATAGTTAGACATGCAGTACAATTTCAGTTATAGTCACTATAAAGAAAGAAAATAAAATTTTGCAGGAGAATTTTGAATGTAGGAATGATTTTCTTTTTCAGGTATTATAACAAATTGATGAGTTCTTTTAAGAACACAAAAAGCACAGCAGAAACTGGCAACTTTAAAAGCAAAATTTGGAGAAAATATAGGGACCCCAGAAAGTGAGTGACTGAAAAACAGAAGGGTTTTTCTTTAACACCATGCTGTGTCCTACCCAGGACAGTCATAATGTTTCCCTCGGTGTCACTAAATTTTAGGTAAATCTCTTCCTGATTATTGGCCACTGATCTCCCTGTAATTAGGGCATTGACTCTAATTTTTAAAACTTTCCATTGTAAACCATTTCTGTGTCCCTTTGAAATGTAAATATTCTCTCAACCTCTTGCTAAAAATGTCTGTCTTAAAGACCTGGAACCATTCCTTGGTATTCAGGGACAGCGCTTCTACCTCACCCCCCTCTAACTTCTTCAATGGGCACCAGTTAACACAGGGGGCCCATTCATAGGAAAAGAAAACTTTTGCTGATTTAAGAACACTTTGGTATGAGTATACACCCCTTTGACAAGCCTCCCCCTAAAATCTTCTGGTGCTTTTACTCTTGTAAACCCTACCACACTAGCTTTTTGTTTCAGTGATGGTGAGCTAAAACCCTGTCCCCTATTGCAACAGTCTTGAATAAAGGCTTCTTTGCTTAACTTTGGTACTGTGTGTGTGGGTGTGTGTGTGTGTTGTATGTTTGACAGTCCATTGAAAAACAGTCTTAGGTTAAGTACTTTAAGTGTAACAATTAGATGTGACCTCAGAGCAAAACTCTGGCTTGACATACTTTGTAAAAAGATAAAAATAAAAACTAACAACAACAACTCCGGAAGTAACAAAGTGTACTCAGTAGACTTTTAAAAACCAAATGGGGGGCCGGTGCCATGGCTCACTTGGTTAATCCTCCACCTGCAGCACCGGCATCCCTTATGGGCACCGGTTCTAGTCCCGGTTGCTCCTCTTCCAGTCCAGATCTCTTCTGTGGCCCGGGACTGCAATGGAGGATGGCCCAAGTGCTTGGGCCCTGCACCCACATGGGAGACCAGGAGGAAGCACCCGGCTCCTGGCTTCGGATCGGTGCAGCGCCAGCTGTAGCGGCCATTTGGGAAGTGAACCAATGGAAGGAAGAACTTTCTCTCTGTCTCTCTCTCTCACTGTCTGTAACTCTACCTGTCAAATAAATAATAATAATAATAATAAAAAAAAACAAATAGGGGGTCAGCGCTGTGGAATTAAAGATAAAGCCACCACCCACAGTGCCAGTATCCCATATGGATGCTCATTTGAGTCCCAGCTGCTCCTCTTCTGACCCAGCTCTCTGTTATGGCCTGTGAAAACAATGGAAGATAGCCCAGGTCCTTGGGCCCCTGCATCTACATGGGAGACCCAGAGAAAGCTCCTGGCTCCTGGCTTCGGATTGGTGCAGTTCCAGCCATTGTGGCCATCTGGAGAGTGAATCAATGGTTGGAAGTCCTCTCTCTGTCTCTGCTTCTCTGTAACTCTGCCTTTAAAACAAATAAATCAATTTTAAAAAGATAAAAAAAAGCAGGAAGACTCCTAGGAAATGTAGGAAATTTATGAACACAAACCCATGGAATCCTGAGATATGCACAGGACTGATAATTAAGGACAAAAGCATAATTTGTGAAAGAATTCCAAAAGTGATTTTTGGTACATGGAGTTGACTGGAATCAAACACAATATTTCAAGAGAAAGGTGAATGCCAAAAGTACCACTTGTCTACACCAAAAAAAAAAAAAAAAAAAAAGTAACAATAAAAAGACCTTTGGCAGGATGCTGGGGAAGAAGTATGTTCAATGACTTTTTCGAATTACACAGCAAAGAAAGCGATGGGAAGGAAAAATTCTCAGAGAATGAAATCAAGAGATATAGAGAAAAACAAAAATGTCCAAGCTGAAATAGGGTCTGATCAAGAAATATTACTTAGCCCCTAAAATAGGAGAATTGGAGATTATTTGCCCAGTAAGATCTCAGAACTGCTAGACACTGATAACTGCTACAGGGTTCTCTTTTCTCAATTTTCAAAGTGTTTACTGTGTTTGCTTGCCCCCAATCCACCACTGTATGATGTATGCATAGACCATGGGTGAAGAAAATTTACATCAGCTCTTCATATCCAGAGACATGCATCCAGACCTCATCAAGTCATTTGCTATGGTTACAAATGAGACGAATTAGTATTTTTGATGTGAAAACAGAGTGAATATTTGAGACCAAAAGAATGTCCTCCTCTAATCTGATTTTGGGAAGGGAGAATGTGATGCTGGGTATATGGATTTTTTTTTTCGACAGAGTGGACAGTGAGAGAGAGAGACAGAGAGAAAGGTCTTCCTTTTCCATTGGTTCACCCCCCAGTGGCTGCTGTGGCCAGCACACCGTGCTGATCCGAAGCCAGGAGCCAGGTGCTTCTCCTGGTCTCCCATGTGGGTGCAGGGCCCAGGTACTTGGGCCATCCTCCACTGCAGTCCCGGGCCACAGCAGAGAGCTGGACTGGAATAGGAGCAATCGGGACAGAATCCGGAGCCCCAACCAGGACTAGAACCCAGTGTGCCGGCACTGCAGGTGGAGGATTAGCCTGTTGAGCCACGGCGCCAGCCAGGTATATGGATTTTTGTCTATGAAATTACCAGTGATTTACCTGAAACTTCAGAATGCTATCCACCTCCATTTGAGGAATTTAGGAATACTTATGGAGCTCCAGATTTACATGTGTATTTCTTAAACATCTAAATTTTTTAAATAATAAGTTTTATTTACTAAACAAAATCCCCAAGAAAGTAAACATTTAAATAATAATTATTAATAAATGATTAAAATGTCATTCTATTTCCATGATAACACATTTAGTTGGGTTAAATTTGCATATTGATTTGTATCTCTAAACAGAGCACAGTCTCCTTGGAAATACACATTTTATTTTAAATAATGTTTTAGAAGCATTTCTTCATTGAGATGTTTAAAGAGTCTTGTGCTAAAAATTTGAAGATCAAGTGAGCATTTGGCATAGTAGTTACGGTGTCATGTGGGATAACCACATCCCGTATCAGAGTGGTGGATGGAGCCCCAACTGCACTACCCATTCCAGTGTCCTGCTCTTATGAGTGAAATGGCAGCAGAGAAAATATTATTACCTCGGTTCTTTGTCTCACATTGAAGAAGAATTTCCAAGCAGACAAGGCAAAGAAAAAAAAAGTGACATTTAAAGGTTTAAAAGCACGATTTATTAGAGTCAAAGACCTCCAGCCAGAGTGGCATGGAAGGGGGCTGTAAGAGAAGCAAAACTCAAGGAACCCCGTGGCACTGGGGTTTTTTAAGGTGCAATTTCAAAGGAAAAAAAAAAAAAAAAACAACTTCAGAATCAGTTTGTTATTCAGTTACCAGGCAGGGACAAAACCCATCAAAAGACCTGATTGACAATTTTTTATCCTGTCTGGCTTGCTCATGATAAAACAAAAAAAAATCACAAGGATAGGATACATAACTTGTTTTCACTATAAACTGAGAACTCAGAAGGGTGGAGTCACTGCTCCTTTGCTATTCTCATGGTAAGATTGGAAGCTCCCAAGAGTGGGCAGACAGGCACTTCTGAACTTGCTAAAGATAACTTTTTGGTGGGAAGCAAGCATTCTGCACCCCGAATTCCACTGGGATCACCCTGATTGCCTATTAACCCATCTGACTCCTCCCGCTGCCAACACATACCCTGCATGGCAGGAAGTTATGACTAGAGTAGCGTAGCTTCCTGACACCCACTAGATTGAGTTCCAGCTCCTAGCTTTGGACTGCACTACCCTGGCTTTTATAAGCACTTGGTGAGTGACACAAGGGATGAGAGATCTCTGCTTATCTTTCTGTCTCTCTATCCCTGTCTCTCTGAATTTGAAATAGAAAAAAATCTGATGATCATGAAAATACTAGAAAGAGTACTGCAAATATCACAACTGGTTAATACCTACAAAGAAAAAGATAAAGATTTAGAATCAAATACACCACTTATCACTTCTGTAACTTGGAACACGTTTAACCACCATGAAGGTCAGAATCATTTTTTAGAGAATGGAGCTGATTTTTAATTTTATTTTGACAGGCAGAGTTAGACAGTGAGAGAGAGACAGAAAGAAAGGTCTTCCTTCCGTTGGTTCACTCCCCAAATGGCCACTATGGCAGGCGCACTGTGCCGATCTAAATCCAGGAGCCAGGTGCTTCCTCCTGGTCTCCCATGTGCTTGGGCCACAGCAGAGAGCTGGACTGGAAGAGGAGCAACTGGGACAGAATCCGGCTCCCCAACTGGGACTAGAACCCAGGGTACCGGTGCTGCAGGTGGAGGATTAGCCAAATGAGCCGTGGCGCTGACCTAGAATGGAGCTGATTTTAACTACTGTGTAGAGTTCGTGTGTAATTACTATGGTACATGTAAAGTTTTCATTGAATAGAAAACTTTAAACAATTTGATTTTATACCTCTTCCTATATGAACACTTACATACAGTTTTCCTCAATGCATATAGAATTGTTCACTTGACTTGAAATATAAGGTTGGAATTTTTACGTGAATCTGTGGGCTTATGACACAGAATACTCAACCCCATTCACTGTTATTTCTAGGCAGTCCTTTAAATAGTGCTAACATCATATCAGAACTGGATGTTATATTCAATGGCTGCTTTCTTCATTCACCTTTTGTGGCTTGGCAAAATCTTGATTAGTTATTAGATCAAAGTATAAGAAAATGAAATAGCTTAAGTTAGCGAATTATTTTTAAATACACAGTCTTTAAATTCAGGTGAATTTAAGTCATTCAGAGGAACTGGTCTTGTTACTTTGTCTACTGAGAACATCTACAGACCATTTCCCTTGAATTTGGTGTGGTCAATTCCCACATGGTTTGTGGATGGGATGAGGAGGTAGGAGTGAAGCTGAGCTCACATAGGGATACCTATGAAATGAAGAGTGAAATGGATTGATAACTCTTACCTGCTGTCTCTTCTGTTGGAGGATCTCAGGGATCTTGCCTTGCTCCAAGCTCACATTCTCTTTCCCAAGCAGGGTCAGTTATGCAGCCTGCCCTCCAATCTATTGCTTACCGTATCTGAACCCTTCTCATCTACTGCCCAGCATTCCTGAACACTGCTGAGTAAGGCTTGTGCATGTACCACGTGCACTCACAGAGTGTCTGGCCCCTTAGTCCCATGACCACATCTATTCTTTCTTTTATCAAGTCATAGGTCATGTAAGTACAGTATCTTTTCAGATTTATTAACTTCTTCCTTCTCTAGCTCTGTATAATTTTTCTCCTCTTTACCACAGTTGGTAACAATGAACATAGGTCTCAATCAAACTAAACCACACACAGATTCTCTGCTTTCCCTGGAGGCCTGAGAGTAGATTATCAGCATTAGGAGCAAGGGAACAGTCTGAATCTGGGTTTAATTCTAATCATGATAGTGACAAGGACTGCTTTTGTCTAAGCACCATAGCATAGAGGACAACAAGTGCACTTTGGGTCTTAAAAAATGGAATTAAATGTTACTTTTACTATCAGTTCTCTGATGTTAGGCAAATCACACAACCAATCTTAAGTATAAGTTTGCTTTTATTTGTAAAATAATGACAGGGTTGCTTTGAGAATTGAATGAAATTATCTGTATAAATAACCAAACATGCTAAACAGTAATGGTAATAGAAAAATCTGTCATCTGATCACCAGATACACATTGTTTTCTTCTTGGGTACCCTGGCCTACAAATTCTATGGAGAGTTATCATGTATGTTAATGTATGGATTTAGTCTACCCAGTTAGCTATGTTACTAGTGAAATACTCCCAAAATACAGGAAATGGAGATATTATTAATAATCTGAGAAGAGATTTTGTGTAACTGGTTTGAAATTTGAGTCCAAGAAGGTTTATGATAATTTCCAAAGCAACTTGGTATTAACCCAATCTGCTGACCTTTTTTTTTTCCTTTTACATGCCAGTAGGCTAGTAGAATTATATGAGACTCCATTAGGAATAGTATAGAAATCAAATGGCTGCAACCTCTAAAAGTTTATCAAATTTTTTAGACTTCCTTTTTTTAATTTTACTTAATGTATACAAATTTCATGTATCTCCTATATACAGATTCAAGAACATTGTGATATTTCTCACTCTACCTTCTCTCCTACCCAGCTCCTACCCTTCTTCCTCTTCCCTTTCCTATCCCCACTCTTAATTTTAAAAGATCTATTTTCAGATAACTATATACTCGTAAGATTAAATCTACCCTAAATAAAATATAATACATATTTTTAAAAGATTTATTTTATTTATTTGAAAGAGTTACAGAGAGAGGTAGAGACAGAGAGAGAGGTTTTCCATCTGCTGGTTCACTCCCTAGATGGCTGCAACGGCTGGAGCTGCACTGATCAGAAGCCAGGAGCCAGGAGCCAGGAGCTTCTTCCAGGTCTCCCATGCTGGTATGGGGGCCCAAGGACTTGGGCCATCTTCTACTGCTATCCTAGGCCACAGCAGAGAGCTGGATTGGAAGAGAAGCAGCCGGGACTAGAAATGGCGCCCATATTGGATGCCGGCGCTTCAGGCCAGAGTTTTAACCCACTGTGCCACAATGCCGGCCCCAGTATAATATAAAGGCATTCGGATCTGGCTGAAAAGCCCATGAGAGTATTTCAGGCATGGAAAGCCAAGACACTCTGGCAAAAAGATCTCTGTGAGTGAGATCCCAGTGGAAAGAACAGGTCTTCAAAGAAGGAGGTACCTTTCTCTGAAGGGAGGAGAGAACCTCCACTTTGACTATGACCTTGTCTAAACAAGATAAGAGTCGGAGAACTCAGAGGGCTTCCATAGCCTTGGAAACTCATGACTGGAGCATAGGGAGATTACTGATGCCATAGACAGGAGTGTCAATTGGTAAAGTCAACAACAGGAGTCACTGTGCACTTACTCCTCATGTAGGATCTCTATCCTTAATGTGCTGTGCATTGAGATTTAATGCTATAACGAGTACTCAAATAATATATTTCACTTTGTGTTTCTATGGGGGTACAAACTGTTGAAATCTTTACTTAATGCATACTAAACTGATCTTCTGTAAATAAAAAAAAAAAAGAAATTATCAATTCCCAACTTGACTCTCACTGGGATTAAACATGACAATAGGTCTGATCTGATTTCATCATCATTTAAAAAAAATCATCTATTATTTTTCACTTTATGTTTCTGTGTGGGAGCAAACTGTTGAAATCCTTACTTAATGTATACTAAGCTGATCTTCTGTATATTAAGATAATTGAAAATGAATCTTGATGTGAATGGAAGGGGAGAGGGAGTGGGAAAGGGGAGGGTTGTGGGTGGGAGGGACGGTATGGGGGGGGAAGCCATTGTAATCCATAAGTCGTACTTTGGAAATTTATATTCATTAAATAAAAGTTAAAAAAAATACAAAAAAAAATATTTAGAAAAAAAAAACCCTTACTCTTATTTGAGAATCAGAGAAATAAAATGATTGAGGAAACTTCCTAATTTTCAATAATTTTAAAATACGGAAAAATTTGAAATAGAATTTGCAACTAGATATTACATCATTGAGAATATTTTAAATTTATCATATCTCCTAAACATTAGAAATAATTCAATAGTTTGTATTTAAATTTCATTATGAATTTTCATACAAGAGGATTCATTACAACTATGCAGATAGAAAAATGGCTCTATATTTTATTCTATCTGTATATTTTTCAAAGAGAGTCAAACCTCATTCTTACGCTTCCAGAATGCCTACTACAAAAGAAAAAAAAAATGTTATTTTGAAGCAGAAGTATGATTTGTTGTGACACCACTTTGGAGTGTGAGATTAAATAGATTTGGATTCAGGGGATGGCACTGTGGAATAGCAGGTAAAGCTGCCACCTGCAGTGCTGGCATCCCATATGGGTTCTAGTTTGAATTCCGGCTGCTCCATTTCTGATCCAGCAGTCTACTCTGGCCTGGGAAAGCAGTAGAAGATGACCCAAGTGCCTGGGCCCCTGCACCTACGTGGGAGACCCAGAAGAAACTCTCATCTTGGGATCAGCCCATCTCTGCCTGTTGCTGCCAATTTGGGAGTGAACCAGCAAATTGAAGACTTCTCTTTCTCTCTCTCCCTCTCTCTGTCTCTCTGTCTCTCTGTCTTTCTCTGCCTCTCTGTAACTCTGCCTTTCAAATAATAAATAAATAAATCTTAAAAAAAAGATTTGGATTCAAATCTCATCTTTACTATTTAGGTAGACGTATAGATTTTATAATTCCTCTAAGATCTCAGAGTCTGTTTTCTTTACCTATGAAAGAAATATAAAAATATTTCTAGTGAAATCCTCACCTCCCGCCTAAGGTGAAGTAAAACAATGTGAGCCTGGTATATGGCGTGTTCAAACTTTAGTAGGTCATTCAGTAAAAAGCAGCTAGTGTTAACTTTTTGGACTCACCTATTTTTTTTTTAAAGTCATGTGGAAAGCTAAAGCAAACATTATGTTGGAGCTCCAAGTAGGAAATGTAACAGATATCCTTTGGAAACAAGAAACAGAGAGGAATTAAAAATTGAAAAAGTTGCTATCCAAGTATTGTAGATGGAACTAGAGTCAGATTAATTTCTGAGTGAAGGAAATTTTCCAGGAGATGACTACTACTGAGACTGTGGTCTTCAATATTCGTTCTTTGGATAATAATGTGAGTTTCCTTTCCTAATTCTGGTTTAAGATCTTATTAAATTTTGTTTGAAGATGTTAAAAAATTGTTTCTGATGACCTTCTAACTGGAAAAAACATAAAACCTTTATATAAAATGGTATTTTTGTATTGAAGAGCAAATATATCATAACCAATTATTTAGCTAAAGCTTTAAGATGAAACACAGAAAATTAATATAACCATTGCATATGAAAAGATCCAGAAATGTCCAGCAAGAATGAACTTGCAGTAAATATGTAGTGAGAAGAAAGGCAAAGATTTGAGTTTTGGGCACAGCACTGTGACTCAGTTGGTTAGGTCTTTAGTTGCAACATTGTCATACCATATCAGAGTGCCAGTTCAAGTTCTAGCTACTGGGCTTCTCATTCAGCTTCCTGCTCATGAGCCTGGGATGGCAATGGAAGATGGCCCAAGTACTAGGGACCCTGTCACTCCTTTGGAGACCAGAATAGATATCCTGAATCCTGGCTTCAGCCTAGCCCAGACCTACCCAGAAAACTAATTGAGATTATTTGGGAAAACAAGAAGAGACATTTCTTGAGATTAGCATAAATTGCCATTAACACATATATTTATTGAGAGGCAACATGGAATGTACTTATTTAGAAACATATGAAGCTTGAATTAAATGACAAGAGGAATCAAACCAGAATGACATAAAAATTTGGGAGGTTTCAGTGCTAGAAAAAAGGTCAAGACCTAGGAAGAATTAACACCTGACAGGTTTACTGTGACTGTGATGAAAGGGCTTCTCTTCCATTGTAATGATGTCAGCCAGAAGGACAAAGTTTCCAGAATTTGAACAAAATGCAACAGAACTTGCCAGGATCTTTGGATGCCAATCTACTCCAGGGTATCAAAGTATCACAACATGTTACAACAAGTTTCTAAGTTTTTTTTTTAAATAACATTATTTCAAAGATTACATTTGAGTCTGGCATATTGGTTAACATAAAGTTATATTAGAGATTAAACTGTTATCTGATGTGAAAAGTTAAAAATGAGGACAATAAACCAGAGTTTCCTATCATCTTGCATCCTGTAATTAAGATACACTGTGATATAAAATAACCAGGAGTTTTGTCAAAGACCCAACTTGGGAAGAAAAATTTACAAAATTGTATCCTGGAAGTCAAACAAGGAAATAGATGTGCTTAAATCCCCAAGGTCAGCAAGAGATCAATTACAGGCATCTTCCAACTTAGCCACAGGGTATTATTCATATGAATACTCCCTGATAACATAAAAAATATAAATAGTATATAAATATGGGTGGAGGAGTATGATAAACACTTATATTGAATTCCAGCTTCTTGATTATAAGGGAGATCGATTATTTGCTTCTAACAACAGAAAATTGTAAAGCAATGTCAGTCCCCTGAATAAGTCACAGTGTCTAAGACTTTGATTTGCTACATAACCTGCTCTCCTGGATTTAATTTTTAATTATATATGTTTATTCATAATTGGTGCATAATTGTACATATTTATGGGGTACAGTGTGATATTTCAATGCATGTATACACCATGTAATGATCAGATTTATTAGCATATCCTTTGCCTCAAACATTTATCATTTCTGTTGGGAACACTCAGAATCTCTCCACTAGTTATTTCAACATTTAAGAAGAAAGTTGATATGAGTTTTACAGTCACAAGGACATGAATTCTTTCATTAATCCCAGTGATTGCACAAGTTCATTCTTTATCAGTTGGTCACTCAGATGAGAATACAATCTTGTTTAACATTATGATTGCAACCTTCCAGAAGATTCAAATTAGCTTTGCCCAGACTAGAGGATCTGGGATTTAAAACTATTTAAGTATTCCTATTTCTCTATAGGAAATGAATATAAGGAAGTATGTCAATCCTTACAAATTAAGCTTATCTTGGTGAAAGTGGAGGTGTCTTTGGACTATTTTTAGGTTCAAGGATCACTAATCCCATTTCAGATGCTTTATTGACACTAAGGTACACATTTTTCTTAAAGAGCTTATTTCGGGCCGGCGCCGCGGCTCACTAGGCTAATCCTCCGCCTAGCGGCGCGTTGCACTGGGTTCTAGTCCCAGTCGGGGCGCCGGATTCTGTCCCGGTTGCCCCTCTTCCAGGCCAGCTCTCTGCTGTGGCCAGGGAGTGCAGTGGAGGATGGCCCAGGTGCTTGGGCCCTGCACCCCATGGGAGACCAGGAAAAGCACCTGGCTCCTGGCTCCTGCCATCGGATCAGCGCGGTGCGCCGGCTGCAGCACCGCGCTGCAGTGGAGGGTGAACCAACAGCAAAAGGAAGACCTTTCTCTCTGTCTCTCTTTCTCTCACTGTCCACTCTGCCTGTCAAAAAAAAAAAAAAAAAGAGCTTATTTCATGTCAAGTAATTATGTGAAGCTAGGGTCAAGCTCCAAATTCAAAATAAAACAATAAAAATAAGACTTATCAGGTTGCATTTACAAATAATCAAATGAGTCATTTCTTCCAATATTTAATTATTTAATTTTCTTTTTTCTCTTTAATTTTTTTAATTTCTCATTGTAAAATTAAAATGGCCATCTTAAAAATCTTAAAGTGTATAGATCAGAAGTGATGAATTCAGAATTCTTTTTTGTCTTGCAAAACTAAAACAATGCACCCATGCAACAAGAACTCTCTATTCCTTCCTTTCCCCAGCAGCTAGTGCCCAACATTCTACTTTCTGCCTCTGCTCTAAGTGCCTCCCACAAAGGGAATTGGCAATATTGTCTTTTTGCAATTGGCTTATTTAAGTTAGCTAGTGTTCTCAAGCTTCACTCATATTTTAACATGTGACAGTGCTTCCTTCTTTTTAAAACCGAATAAAATTCCACTGTATTTGTATATAACCTTTTGCTCATCTGTCCATCTGTTAATGGAAATTTGTGTTGCTTCAACATTCTAGCGGTTGTAAAGAATGATGCTGTGATATGGATGCATCCATATTTATCTGAGACACTGTTTTCAGTTGGACTTTTTAGTATATATCCAGAATTGGAATTTTTGATGATATATTAATTATACTTAATTTCTTGAGCAACAACCATACTTTTCTCTTTATATATATAATATATAATTTCTTTATATATTAATAATAAATAAATAAATAAGTCCTTGAAAGGCAGAGTTACAAAGAGGTAGAAACAGAGAGAGAATGATGTTCCATGCACTTGTTCACTCTCCAAGAGGCTGTAACAGCTAGAGCTGTGCCAGGCCAGAGACAGGATGCAGGAGCTTCACCTCCTTCCATGTGGGTGCCAATGGCCCAAGTACTTGATCATCCACTGCTTTCCCAGAAGCATTAGCAGGAAGATATATCAGAAGTGGAGGAACCAGGACTCGAATGAACCATTGTTCATATGGAATGCTAGTGTTGGAAGTGAGCATAGCCCACTTCCTCTACGGTACTAACCCCACCAGGACACAATTTTACATTTCCATCAACGGTACCTGAGAGTTCCAATTGTTTCACATCTTTTTCAACATCTTTATTTTTTGATTTTTGATATATCATCCCTAATGTGTATGAGATAATATCTTAATCTGGTTTTTATTTTTGCCTCCCTAATAATTAATGATGAGAATTTTTGCACATGCTCATTTGCTATCTGTGTATTTTCTTTATAGAAATGTTGATTCAAGAACTCTGCTCAGTTTAGTTTTTTTATTGTTGTTCAGCTATAAGAATTATTTACATGTTCTGGATATTAATTCTCATCAAATATATGGTTTTCAAAATTTGCCCCACTCCTCAGGCTGCCTTCTAATGCTGATAATTTTGTATTTTGATGCACAGACGATTTAAATTTTGATTTAGTGCAATTTATCTATTTTTTTTTCTTTTGTTCCCTGGTTGTTTTCTCTTTTTTCTAGCCATATCAGTACTACTGAGTTCTCTAGTTCCACGTTCAAAAATAGTATCATACTAAAGTACGTTTGTCATCTGTGAAAAGGAAAAGAATGCTGTAGTGGAGCATGGAAAGACAGACAGGTAGATAGATAGAGGACAGATGACAGACAGGTAGGTAGAATCCCAGAAGCCAACATAGCAAGATCACGTGAGAGATATAATGCTCATTCACCTAAAAAGTACAGCAAATCAACACCCTGTCCAGGTTTCATAACTTCTTTGCACAACCTTCCTCAAAATCTTTTCAGCATTATCACACAACAACGGAGTAGAATGGAACAACTTAGCCATACATAATCAAAAGTCTGTTTTTCTGCTTTCCAGGTATGCTTGTCTAACCTTTCATTAAAGACACTGCTTGAACCCTGGGAAGTTCAATGAAAGACTGTGAGTTGGAAAAAATATCCCTCTGAAAGGAAACAGCATACCACCTCCTTATTATGCAGCTGACGTGTAGCTGGATTTTGGCTCTGGGAACATCTGCACTCCTCTTTGGAGCTACCAGGCAAAGAAAAGAAATATTCTCCTAAACAGAACATACTACCTACTAGAACCTTAGGCCAATTTTCAGAACATGTATTGACTACAGGATAGAGAAGGTGCACAATACAGTAAGTGATTTCACTGCTGAGGGCATATGTAAAATAACTGAGTATCTAGCAAACAACAAAAGTTTATCTCACAATCACTATGGAATTTGGCATACAAACCATTCTATTTTTTTTGGAAGCTTCCCCATCAGGAATATGAAGGAAGTTAATATTTCCCTAAAGCACTTTTAAATTAAAATCAAGACACTGTAGTGCTAAAACAACTCATTTTTTCATCTTCATAATTATTTTTCTGGAGTTGTTTCCTTACCTATAAAATGGATACTAAATAAATTAGATAAATTAATTTCCCAGTTCTTATCTGTTTTGAAATACATTTTATTATTATCAGTAGATATGCACATGATTATTTGACTTCATATACCACATAATGGGGTTTGTCTTATTTATGCTTTAAAACAAATTACAGGCAAGAAAGTTGATTACAACATCTTACACAGTTAATGTTATGTGCTTAAATGTGACTATTAGGGAACTGTGACAGGTAAGCTTCTCATGGTAAATTTATCAAGTACGCATTTTGTATATGGCGAATTTCTTAGGGCATTTAAGATTTTAAATCAGGAAGCATGTGTGCTGTATCATTCTGTGAATATTTCAAGAAGTTGTTACATTTGGATGATTTGTTTTGGCTGTAATAAAATCTGCAACTCATATTTACATGTAATAAAGTATAGGTCTTTCTTCTTTTGCATCTTTAATGAGTATTTTTATAAAATTTCACAAAATATTGAATGAAAATGTGTGATTTGTGGGTGATCAATATTGAAATGAAGTAAGGAATAGGGTGGCATAATGGACTGTGTCATGCTCATATAATAGATGCATTTTAGGTTTCCTTGGTAAGCATCTTTCACTGGGAATTAGATTAAATTCATGTAGAAATCATAACGCTTGAAAGCCAGTAATATATGTCCATATAGAGGTAAGTCCATGTTATCTCACCTGTTTGTGATATTGGCCCATACAAGATGCCTTAACAGGGTGTACTGAGCACAATAAATATGATACTAAGAACCTCCCTTAACTTCTCCTAAATGTTTGCTGAAATTCTATCTTCTCTTTGTCATTGTGAGGTGTACCTAGATTTTCAACACACAATTACAGATGACAACTATTGTACTGGTCGTGTCATGAGTAGCTAAAGAATGTTCTAGCAGAGATATGAATAATACTCAGAAAATTTCACTCCATCTTCCAATGCAGTATTACTATTATACAGACATTGCTAAGGTATGTAATTATGGCAGCAACTTTCTGTGATATTATAATGTCACAAAAATGTTAGGATTACTATTTCAGAAGAAGGATAGAGGTCTATTTTATTGTGAACGTATTCTTTAACAAATTAGTTGCCCCAGTTGCCCTCCTATTAACTATAGAATTTATCTAGAAAACATCACATTTTGCATAGCAGGATAAACTCCTTATTTAAAGTTATTTTACACAAAAGGAGCTATTCAAGAGGCTTGCAGCATGTTCCTGATGAAAACAGGAGAGGAGATAGAATTGGATAAAAGTGTACTTTGCTATATGTCATAAACATGTAAATAGAAGGTCAAGGATTTATTATTTCAAATGAATTCAAGTGGAGAGGGATGTTTTATAGTATAAATAATGGTGTGCTTACTTAATTTTAAGTTCAAATTTCCATATGTCAAATTTTTTTATTAAAATGGGTCATGTTTGTATGAGATCTAAAGAGGAAAAATGAGACAAGTTCATGTTTAATGCATGACCTAATAGACATTCATTTATTTGTTCATTTATGTATCTACTATGTATTTATCAGAATTATACCCAGTATCTATTTTATTCAGAATAGACCAGATGTTCCCACAGGAACAAATAACTCTTAGCTTATTAATTTAAAAGAACAAAAAAAGTGTATTTCCCACTACCTATGTATTGGTGACAAGTGATAAAGACGTGTGCTTGGAATCACACATGCTCCTTCCAGGACACAGGCTGATAAAGCAGTCATAGCTGCAACGTGCCAGACACCATGGTAAAGTGGGAAGAGAATATGGTAAGGCATACACTGTGTCTCAAACCTCTCCAGAAATACACATCCTGGTTGCTTGCACTCACCGACCAATGCGAGGGTCACAAGGCGAATCTGTCACGCAGCCTGAGAAATGAAATAAACCTAGTTTCTTACACATGTGTTCAAGCACAATTTCTGATCCTAAGTTAAACAGTACAGAACAGGAAAAAGTATATTTGTTACTTGTTCTAGAAAATACTTGTCTCTGAAAAATATGCTTGTTCATCAAATAAAGGAAACTTTTCCCCTTTGGTTAGTTTTTAGTTTTTATTTCTTTAACTTTCAATTTCAGCATAGTTTTAAATTTACAAAACAAAAATCTTTATAGGAAAATGTGCCCTATATACCACGTCCAACTTCTCTTGTTATTAACATCTAAATTGAATCTAAATTACAACCATATCATACTAAACCATACCCAGATTCCTCTATTAATAATAGCTCACATTAATATATTTGCCACAATTAATGAACCAAGGCAAGATACACTCTTTTTTTAATCCAAACTGCCTGTATCCTTCCCACACACCCACCTACCCCCAGCCAAAATAACTTATTTGTTAAAACTAACAACTATCAAAACTGTCTGGAAGACCTTCACTTTTTTGCATCAACCAATTCAAACTTAATGTGCAATATATTCTTCCAAATCTTAACTAGTTTCCTCTTTAGAAGACATACCTTAAAATAATACAACTCAGGTCTTAGATCCTATAAACATTCTCTTCTATCTTACATCTTCTGAGTCACTATAATGATAAAGTATTCTATGTTTTCAAAAAGCTAGAAGATTTAATGGCTGTACCACAAAGAAATGGTGACTGTTTGAGGAGATAGATATGCTTACCTGGATTTAAATTTTCAACAATAAATATAAAAATCAAGACAGAATATGATAGGACATAAATATGTACAATATCATGTTTTAACTTTAAAAAACAAGCATAAAATTAAAAACGTTTTAAAGTCTTTCATAGAAATAGTCTCTATTATTACAGCTAGTCAGAGAGACTTCACTTTTTTGATTACTAATTTTTCTGTTCATCATTTTGAGAAGTATTCAAAATATACTTATTCTATACAGAGAAGGAGATATGAAATCAAATATCTATTTCTAAGTAGCATTAATGAAAATCACAGAATGGAAATTATGGTAGTGTGATGGGAATTCGAGATACAGTTGAATAAGGCCTAGGCTTAGCACATGATAGCTGCTTAAAAAATTTGTTAAAATGACTGAATGCACAAAAGCCAGGAATGTAATCACATGAAAACATTATAATAAACTGTGAAGAAAATGATTATGATATAATTATGTTTTCAGATTCACTTCTTTTCTGAGAATGAGAGAGTCATTGCCAAATAGAGACATATTTATAATTTCTCTTCAATACCAATGTGAAACAAGTCACTTCATAAACTTTGGAGAACTTCTGAAAGGAAAACTAATCTAGAATTGAACAAAATATCTGTTTGTTTTATAATTTTTAATTATATAAGGGCAACATATTTCATGTATTTCATAAATACAGTTTTAAGATCATAACAATACGTCCCACCCTGTCCTCTCTCCCTCCAGAATCCCCATCCTTCCTCCTGCATCCTTTCTTATTTTTCTTTTAATTTTTACAATGACATAATTTAAATTTCTTTATAATCACAAGATTAACCCTCCACTAAAGAGTTCAACAAGCAGTAAGTGGAAAAACCACTGTTCCTCAAAATTATAGACAGGGCTATAAACAACAATCCAATCTCATGTTTATTTCGCTCAAAATATTTGAATGCTCCTCATGTTTCCTTCTCCTTTCTATCTGTAAATCCGTGAGAACAGTGTTCTTATCTCTAAGACCTAACACAGTGAAGATATACAATAAAGGTTTTTGAATGCATAGACATCAGTCATATTCATTCATGAGTACCATGTACTGTGCCCGCAGAAATCCTGCGCTGCTGTTAGAGACCCAGAGATGAGTAGCACATACACAACTGAGGCATCTTTGCAGAGTGAGTAAAGTCTAAATCAGGAGAGAAACCACCATGGCTGATGGGAAGTGTGACACAGATCTGTCCTGTTATGACCATAACAAAATAATATATGACAACCAAATGCAAAGACCCATAACTGAGATTGGAATGCCGAGGCCAGCTCGCAAACTTGATGCTTTCTGTGAATTTTGGCAATTATTTAAACACCAAATCTTGGTTTCCCCATCTAAAATATGAGTTGATATTTACAATTTAGGTGTGCACTGAGCATGCAAATGTGTAATCCTTGGAAAATAACACTATCTCCATTTACAATTCCCTGTTTCTGCCTCATCCCACCCCTTTTCATCTCTTCCTCTCTTATTTGTACTCCTTTGGTTTCCTCTGGAATCTTCAGCAAATCATAATCCTTTATGGACTTGTCTGCCTACTTCCTATTGCAACTTCTCTGAGAACAGGACTATTTTGTTCATTTTTACATTGCATACATCTATTAGAACCTGATATGTAGCAAATATTTGAAAAATTGAAGAACAAAAAAGGCATTAATTAACAAGTGAATAAATAAATAATGAACTGTGGAATATGGTTGTCAACAGTTTTATCTAATCACTAAAGAAAAAATAATTTTCCCCATTTGTGTAGTTTTTTATCTTAAAGTATAACTAATGTGCAACAAAGAATAAATTCAACACTACAGAAATTTTTCCCCAAACTTCTTGGATGACAGGAGTTATTTAAATATATAGTTTTCTTCATCATTTTCCTGAAGATTCTAAATTTTCAGCCTGGACTATCACTGAGAAATTTGTATTTCTAACAAGGACTCCTTACATACACATAACGTTATGGAAATTTGGTAAGTAATGAATTATGAGATGAGACTGTAATAACAGTTACAGTAAACCTTATAGCACTTACTAGATGAAATTATTTTACTATATTACCTCATTAATTTATAGATATTGAATCATTTAATCATCACAAAAACAATGTAGGATATTAATACTAGTACCTGTAGTTTCTATCTGAGTAAAACTTGGGTAGGGAGAAGTTAAGTCATTTACCAACTTCATGGAACTATATAAAACATAGCTGAAATATTAAATCTGACACCTGAGTCTGTAATTTTGATTTTTCTTAATTGCTTCTTAAAACCTTATATTTTTTGTACAGTGCTACAGGATTTAAAATGTTTTGTACAAGAATATCTCAAATAGTTCATGACAAAATAGAACTAAAAGATAATTTGGAACAAAAATTTTGAAGTACATAATTTTTTCATAAAACCCATATTATATGAACTTTTTTTTTATTTGACAGAGCCAGACAGTGAGAAAGAGAGAGAGACAGAGAGAAAGGTCTTCCTTCTGTTGGTTCACTCTCCAAATGGCCGCCACGGCCGGCACACCACACTGATCCGAAGTCAGGAGCCAGGTGCTTCTTCCTGGTCTCCCATGCGGGTGCAGGGCCCAAGCACTTGGGCCATCCTCCAATGCCTTCCCGGCCCACAGCAGAGAGCTTGACTGGAAGAGGAGCAACCGGAACTAGAACCGGTGCCCACATGGGATGCTGGCGCCGCAGGTGGAGGATTAACCAAGTGAGCCATGGCGCCAGCCTATATGAACTTTTTAAAGTCCTCTTCTGTTTACTGCTGCTGAGGGCAATTGATACTTACAAAGATCCCTGAGAATGTTTCCAAAGTAAACATCACAATAAGGTTTTGGATTAAGCAGTACATGATCAGTTACTGACAAGCCTCTTCAGAAAGCTCCTGATCGCTTCCGATTGCTGCCACCACAAATTACCACACTTAGTGGCTAAACACAACAGAACTGTGCTCTCTCAAGGTTTTGGAGGTCACCATTCTGCAGTGAGTCTTACAAGGTTACCAATCAAGACGTCAGCAATGCCACTGGTTCTGGAGGCTCCAGGGGAAAGCCATTACTTGCTTCTTCCGGCTGCTGGAAGCTGCAGGCATCCCTTGGTTTCCAGCCACAGAAGTTTAACCTCTGCTTCCTTTGTGTATTGTAGTCCCATGCCCCCTCTTTGTTTCTCTTTCCTGCCTCTTAAAAGGACTCATGTGATTGCACTGGGCTCATTCAGAGACTCCAAGATAGTCTCCCCATTTCAAAATCTTCAACTTTCACCATCATTGCAAGGTCTTTTTAGCCATGTAAGATGACAAGTTCACAGATCTGGGATGGAGGTATCTTCGGTGACCATTTTCCATGCTAATACACCAGAAGTAGTGAGAGTATGTTGCAGTTGATTTCTCAACAATGTTGCAGTGGATTAGTTTCTGAGAGGAGGAGCGTGGTGGGGGCAAGAGGCACAGAGTCACCACACAGACCCCGGGAGCCGGGTGAAAGCAGGCCTGAGGCAAGCAGCCTGCAGACTCATTTATTATTTCAGTTAGTACAACAGCTTATATAGCCATGACCAGCCAATCCGGTCAAGGGGCAGTCTATGCACCAACCAATCACAGCCTGTTGCCAGGCAGTTTCCAAAGCCATCCAATCACAGCCTGTTGCCAGGCAGGCTCCGTTGGCAGGTGGCATTCAAAGCCATTCCTGAGTAACTGACACTCACTTGCCAGCAGCCATCTTGGCATGGCCTTCTCATTCCATCACAAGAGTACATCACAAAGGATGGTTTCTTCAACCAGCTCTCCTGAGCCTCCTGATGCATTGCATATGCCAGTATAATGATAGAGATTGGAGAACACATGGTTAGGTATTTTGGTAGGCTACTTGGAGTAATGAAAGTACAGGTAAACGAGTTGATCAATATATCATCCCTTAAAGTTCTCAGGATAACATTTTACCCTAATCTCATCCATCAGCAGTTTTTCTCTCTTATGTGTAACTGTCAAGTTATCCCAAGGTAAAAACTCCCCATTCTCTTCTGGGAAACAAAATAAAACTAATTTTCATATTCTAGTAGAGTTCATTAAAACTGTAATGTGAATTTATAACAAATCATCCAAAATCTGAAGTGACAATAAGTTATTTACCAAGGTTTTACAGACATACCCGGGTGGAAGACATTACCCTTCTAAGACAGAAATGTGTCTGTGTAGCTTAGAGATAGTCTGCCCTAGAACTTAAGGATGAATGTCCTGTCCCTCTCATGTTAAAAATAACTTCAACAACAAATTCTAGGAAGAAACTGAATCATAGGCAACATGAGCAGCAGTTAGAGGTCATAAAGATGAAAATCTGTAATAATGTGCCTGTCTCTAACAATAATAAAAACAAGATATTGATCAAAACGGCTGCATTTTAAATTATCTCAGTGATGTTCATCAAATGGGGAACGAGTTGTATTATTAATTTCTAAGTTTTTTCTTATTTTCAAAATCTAAGTTATTTCATCAATAAGAAAAAAGTAACTTCTCCACTGCATTTCTTTGTAGTAGAAACAAATATGAATTGAATACACAGATGTAGGCTATTAAGTAATAGTCATCCTTGGATTAATTTTTCTAGGCTTCATATTTACTTATTGGTTCATATTTTATGCAGTCAAAAATCGAATGTTGAATTTTTCTATCACAAAGATGCACTAAGAGTATTTTTGGAGTAAGTACCACATCAGCTTTTGGATTTCACAGTGTACAGTGTGACAGCAATGAGCATCCTTGAATTCCTGTGAGCAGTGAAATGAAGTTGTGTACCAAGGTGTCTTTGGGCCAAGGCCAGTGAAGTGATCTGAAGCTAATGGCTGCTTGGTTTAGGAACTGGAACATTGCTCTGAATGACTTGAAGGTGTCACTTCAAGCAAATCATATAAACTTTCTCTGCCTTAATCTCTCCATTTTTACAAGACAGATATCATATACCTGCTATGTCTTACCTTCGTACCTTTAGAGACCTATAAGATTTCTTTTTATTTTTTAAAATTTTCAAAAGAAAATTATGTGTATGAAACTAATATATCTCTTCATGTCAGGTTCAATATAGTTTAGAAATATTCCTGCCTTTGTGTAGACTAATACAGTCTGAAGAATTCATCTTAAAGGAATTTCCCAAAAGATAGAATATACTAGTCAATGAACAGAGATGTTCTTTTAAAATTTGTCATGAGAAATATATGAAAGCTATCATGTATCCCAACTATTGATATTTGATCATGTAATAGAAATATTTCATTAATAAACTCTTCTGAGTCATTAACAGTGAAGATTATGAATTTTACATGCATAGTATTACATGAAATAAAATTGAATCATTTACTAATATTCAAACTATGTTTTCTATATGATGAATACTGGAAGAGATATGAAAAATTATTTTGGATATTTTACACTGAGAACTGAGTGATATTTATGTATTATATTTCTTAAGCATCCTATAATGTTGGGGCCAGCGGTATGGCACAGCAGGTTAAAGCCCTGGCCTAAAGTGCCGGCATCCCATTTGGGCGCCGGTTCTAGTCCTGGCTGCCCCTCTTCCGATCCCGCTCTCTGCTGTGGCCTGGGAAAGCAGTAGATGGCTCAAGTCCTGGGCCCCTGCACCCACATGGGAGACCTGGAGGAAGCTCGTGGCTCCTGGCTTAGGATCGGCACAGCTCCGCCTGCTGACACCACTTGGGGAGTGAACCAGCTCTCTGTCTCCCCTCTCACTGTCTGTAACTCTACCTCTCAAATAAATAAATAAAATCTTTAAAAGAAATCTTATAATGTTACATAGCCTTTACCATTTCAAAAAATTGAAGTCAGGATTTTAAGATGAGAGGGATAAAGAGCAATGCAGGCACATGTTGAAATGTTGCCTGATATTTTTGCTCTTCCTGTCCTGATTCTCCTCTCATCCATTCCAAACCTCAGTCAATACCTCTATGTTCACGGTTAGCTTCCCCTGTAACTCACAGGGCTGTTACAGGTCTGGCACTTGCTGTGTTCTGATAGTGAAAGTATTCTACAGGGGCCTGCAGGCCCTCGTCTAGCTGTTTCTCTTTCTGACTGCCCTTGGGTCATCCACACCATTGGCTATAAAATGCCAACAAGAAAATTAATGGAGCATCTGTCTACGCCCTGATTTCTCCCTGAGGGAGCTTGACTCTGGGGAGCCACTAAAAGGCCAAGGAAAATGTGCAGAAACCTCATGGGAATGGTAAGGCATGAAGACAGCTGGTGCATTTGGCAAACACATGTCGGTGCAGAAACCTGTTGTGCAGAAATAATGTGACCTGGTTCCCTGTGAAGATACATTGTATTGGACTGAAAGTTGAGAGAGCTCTCACTCCATGAGTGTAGCTATTTTAAAAAAGGAGTGAACCAGGCACATTCAGAACTTTGCATGTGTGATCTCATTTAATCCTCACAACAACCTACAAGAGAAAACATCTATTTTAGTAGTCCTGAGAAGACTGGGAGCCTGGAAGTGTTAAAACTCTTCCAGTGGCATACACTCTAAGGCACTGGAGAATGCCTGCATAGTCTGTAGCAATATGTGAAGGTACCATAGGACTTTGAAGTGGATGTGAATTTCCAAATGTGTGTGTGTTCAGTCCAGAGAGTTGGGTGTTAATCTCTCTAAGGTTTGTGATGACTGCAGCCACATTCCTGGTGCTGCGGGACAGAGAAGAGGCTGTTTCTTTGTTCCACAAGGCGAATCTGAGTGATTCTGGGGCTTGTGGCACTAACAGCTGTGGCATGGGGACTGTGTGATATGGATGGGACTTTCCCCAGGTCCTGTTGTGTGAGCATGACTAATGCTGGGGCTTATAGCACCCATAGCCCTAGGACCAGCACTGGGAATATTAAGGGGACCTACTCCAATCCTACAGGCTCTTCTGTGATTCCACCCAGTCTCAAAAGATAGTGTAAACAGACTACACAGACAGCATTGTGAAGCAAAACACTTTTCTCATATGTATCAGGAGACTTTCAATCATGCCGGAAGTGAACAAATTACTCAGGACTTTTCTTATTCTAGGTGCTGCTCTTTCTCAATTAGGTACTCTATAGGAAGACAAGTTTTCCTAATCCAACTAGCTCATGTGAGTATCCAATTGCCTGCCCTAAACAACTACCATAGCACTCGAGGTGAAGTAACCATACTATGTGTAAAACCTCCTCTCTGATATTTTACTGTGCAACAACACATGTTAGAGCAGATGTAAGCTGTAAATGACCACAATGATTAAGGTCAGCTGGTCACCCGATGTCCCACATACATGCATGTCTATTGCCTTCGTTTTATTTGGAATAGTTTTAAATTTGCAAAGCAAAAATTATTAGGTAGTAAGACCAAGAGTTCCCTAGACCCCTTTCCCCATCTTACATATTAACTTCTCATACTGGTGGTTTGTCACAAACAATGAGCCACATCAAGCTTCCCCTATATTTTTTTCTATTTGTGTTCTTAAAAGCACATGCAGTTAGTTTTGATTTCAGTTGCTGGATGCTCATTCATCTTAACATCTTCTACAGCCTCAGCCAGACTGCTCTGGTTAGTGAAAGAGCATAGGAAGATTAAGTATGTGATGAGACAGAAAGGATAAAAAGATTTTTTTTATTGGCTCCTGTATGCCAGGTAAAGTTCTGGGTCACATCATGCATTTTCTCAGCCTTTACAACTGGCCTTCGAGATAGACAGTATGCATTTCAATTTGTGTTTTGGAAAAGACCAGGGTTTAGTAATTTTCCCAATAAGTTCATAATACAATTAAATTGGTGGAGATAGGATTCTGAAACTGAGATCTAAAGTCTTTTTCAAATACACCAATATTTCTTACTTTTCCCAGACTGTCTCAAATACACACCTCCCAGACCTCATTTATGTGCTTGTCTTAATATAGAGAATAGATTTTTGTAAGCAACAGAAACTGGCTTTGATCAACTAAATTTGTCTAAAAGGATATTGGATAACTCAAAGAGTCTTTAACAGAACTGGAAAGTGAAACATAGAAAAACAATAGGAACAAGAACAGCTCCCAAGATCACAGCCATGATTATGTCAGAGATTTGGTCCTATAAAAATTTTGCTGCTTCTATCATCAATCACTTAACATCATAGCTTGCATCCCTGTTACTACCACTGACGCGGGATTCCATCTTTACCCAGTCACTGCTGCTCTGAAAACAGATAGCTACTGCTTCAGTTGTAGGCTTTCATCAACATAGATTCTTCACTGTCTCTATTTCACTGCCTGACATTTTTAATTCAGAGTTAGAGTATAGAGCACCTGATTGGTCCATACGCACATTCCAGCCACAGAGGTTACTGAAACATTGAATCTTTGCTATTGTCATTTCCTATCATTACAGATTATCACTGCCTTTCACCCAAACTGAAAAAATGCTAGTCATTTCCATTGCTCCACTTTCCCTAATAAGTGTCAACTTTACATCTGAGGTTCTGTTTCTCATTCTTTTGGGTTAGAGACTTGCAAGTATTTAAGAGAATAGCCTAAAGGAAAAACACGTTGCTAACAAAAGACCAGGTACATGGAGCTTTCTACTTTGTAGGATTATTTCAAGTTAAAAAAATTCTAAAGAAGAGCTATCAGAGAAAAATCATGGGAGAAGGTAGAACTTCTGTGGTTGTTTGAACGTCTGTTTTGCAGACATGGGAAGTCAAGGTAGAAACAAGGACTGAAAGGGAGAAGAGATACCGTAAGTAGAAAGTTTTTTTAAAATGACAAATGGGTTCTTTTAACACTCATTCAACATGCTTTTGAGTGCCCGTGCTGTTAGGCATGGTGCTAGTATATACTAGGGGTACAAAAATGTGCAGAATTGATCAATATGACCATGCATGTGCTCTTCATGTGTAGGGTGCTCGGTATTCAAAGATGTTGCCCTGTCAGTTACTAATTCTCAAGAAAACGAACCTGCTCTTTCCTTCTAAAATATCTACCTGGCATGAAATGAAGCTAGATCATACTCATTCAGCCAGTGTTTAATATTCTGAAATCATAATTTGAGCCATAAAGTCTTTTCTTTTCAAGTGATTGCTGTCTGGGGATTCTCAGAGCCACCTTGAGTTTGGGAGTACTCAGATCCTTCCCTGGCTGTCGCTTGCTTGGTTCAATGACCCTGAGCAAATGAGTTAAGCATCTCTGGGACTCAATTTTTTCATCTCTAAAAGAGGGATAAAAATACCAGCCACCTGTTGTGAAGATCAGGGAGCTAATGTGCCTCAGAAGCTTTCAAATCTCTGGCTCTAAGCCTTTCGCTATCTATGTATTAAGAACAAAGACAAGTCCTCATTGCTTTCACCCAAACGCTGCATTCAAAGGAAGAAAAAAAAATACAATATTTGAGTTCTACAAGCCTTGAAGGTTATTTTGTATTAGTTTGAGTTTCAAACTGTTTTTCGCTGTTGTACTCTTGGCACTGCCATTTTTTAAGTACAGCACTTCATTTGCATAGTAATTACAAAGTTTAACAAATAGCATTAATGTCTGAAAGAAAGAGGTACACTCCATTTAAATTACTGACAGTATTACATTACACATTTTTAACTGCAGTTTAGAAAAAATAAAAAAGGAAAGCTATTCTATCCTAATGTGCTACACAGATTCCCAGAGCTCAGCAATATTTGTGCTTTAAGAAGGTAAAATCTCTTCCTGTGCTCTTTAGTGACTTCTAAAACCCTATTCATAAATACTGATTAGGCACTATTTCACCATAGGACAAAGCACTGTTGGCACAACTCCCTACTCAGAGCCAAACTGGAAATGTTAGTATAGTAAATTAGGTCAAATGTCTTAGCTGTACTGTACATGAAAGATCATCTTTAATAAATAGATGCTAATGTAGCACTTGGATCACTTATAGCTGTAAATGTCAACCTTTGGTCTTGATACCAGGAAATTAAAAAAAAAAAAAAGACCTTTAAGGAATATGTGCTATCTTAATGCAAAGAGAATAAGCAGCAAACATGAACAAAAATTGTTTATTTTTTGATAGAATGCTGAATTTGAACAGAAACTCATTTCTTTTTTTTTTGTAAAGATTTATTTATTTTATATGAAAGGCAAAGTTACAGAGAGGCAGAAGCAGAGAGAGACACACAGAGAGAGAGGTCTTTCATCTGCTGGCTCACTCCCCAATTGTCTGCAACGGCTGGAGCTGCACCAATCCAAAGCCGAGATCCAGGAGCTTCCCCTGAATCTCCCAAGCGAGTGCAGGGGCCAAAGACTTGAGCCATCCTTTACTGCTTTCCCAGGCCATAGCAGAGAGCTGGATCAAAAGTGGAGCAGCCGCTATGCCATAGTGCTGGCCCTGATCACTGTCTTAATGAGAAGTCTTACTATGTTTCTGGTATGCCCTATTTTTTTTTATTGTTATTGTTTTCATCTTGTCACTGACTTACCTTCTGAAACACTGTGTTACAATTTTATCCTTAAACATCATATGATTTATAGTGAGAAGACATCCGTAAGGAGATTTTTAAATTATGCTAATGAAGTTTCTCTGATATAACCAATGATATCTTGAATTAATTCTAAAAAGACCTTGATATAATCTTGTTTATGATAACTATAGAAATCATTATATTTCTGGGGCTAATATTGTGGCATAGTGTTTTAAGCCACTGCCTATGATGTTGGCATCCCAAATGTGTGCTGGTTCATGGCTTGGCTGCTCCACTTCAGTTTCTGCTTCCTGATAATGGTCTTGGAAAAGCCATGGAAAATGATCTGGATTTTTGGGCTCCTGCCACTCATGTCGGAGACCTGTATGAAGCTCCCAGCCCCTGGCTTTGGCCTGGCCCAGCCCTAGCCATCCCTGGCCATTACGGCCAATTGGGAAGTAAACCAGCTGAAACAAGATCTCCCCCTCTCCCCCGTAACTCTGACTTTCAAATAAATAATAGCTCTAAAAAATTAAATAATTGTATTTCTTTTAAATGTTTAAATGCTACTACCCTGTAGCAAGCACTGTTTTATGAGCCACCAAAGATTTGTTTCTACACTTTACCACAGTCCTTCAATAAAATAAGTAATTTCTCATTTTAATATAATAAAAGGAGAGCTTCTAGAGGTTAAGTAACTCATGAGGCCACATAGATAATGGGAGTCATGCCTGGATTCAAACGTAGGCATTTACATCTCAAATATCTATGTCTATCAAGTCTTTTAATCATGTTATTCTGTGCTGAACTATAAGGAATCTTGGCTTAATAATATTGATTGTCCAGGTATAACATACCATTATGAAATACTTTTTTGATAGGTAATTCAGTGGTTATGCCTATATGCATATAAAGACCGGCACAGCACAGGGGTAGGATCACTGCTATTTGGTGTCTAATGCTGAGGTGAACTCATTGCCAGAGTCTGCTACAACCAACCAAAGGTGATGTTGGCTGGGATTTAAGTCCAATTGACTGGGGCCATGCATCTCCACTTAGCATCAGGGCGTGTACAGAGTCCATCTGCAGACATTGCCTTATGTATAGGGGCTCTTGGGATTTTTCCAGCTCAATGCTGATCTCCAAGATTCAGTCCTGTGTTCAACTCGGTACTTCACTCCCCAGTGACTGGAGTCTTGCTCCACTGTCTGCCAGAGATTGGAGGAGGGGTGGTAGAGGCAGTTCCTTGGCCATGTGGGTAAGGAGTATCCAAAGTTTCAGACCCTAGGTTCTGAGGGCAATGGTCATGGGCTCAGAATTTTAAAGTGGTGGGCCTAGTACTGGGTTTCAAGCTTAAAGTATTGAGTTAATTCCCTCTCCCTCTCCCCTAGCAGGAAGTGTGAAATCTCTATCTATGCTATGCTGCTTGGAGTTGGGGGAGGGGCTGTGAAGGTTACTTCTCTTTGCTGTCTTCAAGGAATTTTTTTTCTTAATATTATACTAAAATCAGGCACTATAGTCTCTCATCTGATTTCCTTCCCTCTTGGAAAAGGGCCTGGTTCATTAATACTGTTGAAATGGGAGGGAGATAATCACTGGAGCATCTTTTTTAGTCACCAACTTGCTCACTTTTCCCCAAAAATAATTTCGTTTTAATCTGCATTGCAGGCCTATCAATCTCTTTAGGGTCATTTTGTTTAATCTCTATGGTGATTTTTTAACAGTTAATACTAGTGGAAAGAATTGATTGACAACTTTATAAATCAATAATATAAGATTATGAGATGAATTCTCTAGGCTCCAGAATTGAGACAAATAAGTCCCTATAGCATGGAATTAAGTGGAACATTGCGATGTGGGTTCAGGACAGGTAAGGTAGCGATAACCATATAATCACATAGACTTGGGAAATGTGAAACAACCAATTGTAGGTTCAGGGTGGATTCACAGGGCAGTTTGTGCCTGAACTTATCTAAGAATAGTTTATAAACAAGCATGCTAGCTCTAGGAGGTAGTGGAATCTTCAAGTCCATGAGGCATTGTTAAGAACAAAATAGATTCTTTGTGAAAGGACTGAAGATTTGATGTTTACAAAATAATCCAACAATGGTATTATAGAGGCTCAAATGTGATAATAGAAACTATGGTTACCAGTTAGAATACAGACAAGGGTTTACAGAATGATGAGACTTCAATAATCAGAAATAAAAAAAAAGTTAAAATAACCTGTGTTAGTTTCAAAAGAATACTATCATAAATGGACATTCTTAAAAGATACTGATATGTAACATCAAAATTACATTCTTGATATATTTATACCAAGTCCTAAATTAAATTTCTACAAATTTCCAAGAACAGGTAGTATTCTATAAGCATTCATCCAACAAAAAGAACTCAATATCCAGCAAATGACATTTCAGTAAATGAAGTCCTGGATATCGGATGGTGGTTCCATAAGACTACAATGGAAATGAAAAATTCCTATCAGTTTTTCTGTAGCTGTTCTAACTCTATAGCACAACATATAACTCACATGTTTGTGGTAATGTGAATGAAACCACTGAGCTACCAGTCATATAAAAGTGTAGCAATACAATTATATACAGCACTTAATAGCTGATAATACCAATGTACTATGTATTCACTATGTATTTACTCTACCTTTTATTGTTATTTTGGAGTACACTCCTTTCGATTATTAAAAAAAGTTTACTGTAAAGCAGTTATGCTGGCAGAAGCATACTCATGCATACTGTGCTTATTGCGTCTCTGAATGCAGCATGGTCTGATTTACCTATACTATTTAGGCTTGTATAAGTCACTCTATGATGTCCAAAACCACTGAGAAGTCATTTCTGAGAACATATCCTGTAGTTAATTGATGGGTGACTTGTATTTTGACTTAAGTTTACCAGTCAAAGTAAAGGGATGGGATTATTTTTCATGCTTGGGGAAAAGGTTATTATTTTCCCTTTATATGTTCTTTTATCTATCTATGGGCAAATATAATTTTTCCTAAATGACAGTGACACTGAATCACATTCCTCTGAGTGTGACTAACAGTTGTCTTGGAACTATCAAATCAGTCAACCTCAGTGTGAAACTGCTCCTAACATAAGCAAAATATGTATAGATGGAAAACTGGATCTAGCTACAGAACATTTTATATGGTGGAGTTCATTTAATTTTTCGTTGATAAAGTCAATTTGCATCTGCATTTTATAGTTAAGGACATCCTGATATACATGTTTTCTACTATGTGTTAAAGATTTCAGAAAAAAAAGAATTTCAACTCTCAAGGAATTCATACTGTAAGGGAGGAAACATTTACACATTATTATGTATAAATAAAATAGATATCATAGGTTATTACATACACATACATGAAAGCTCTATACCAAAAATATTTAAATTTTCTTTTGTTTAAATTAGGATTACTTGGGGTCTTCTTTATTAGCAGCTAAACCAGATTATAACAATCAGAACTCTACACTATGTTCTTTGTCTTTAAAAGAGTGAGATCATAAAACAAAAAAGTAAATTATATGGTATGTAAAGTGACACATGCCACACAAAAATAACAAGTGAGAAAAAGAATGCTTGTGTTGGTTTGGGGACGTGAGATTGTGATTTTAGATGGGGCAGTGAAGGAACACCTCCCTTAGAAGTTGTTATGGGAGGAAAGATTTCTAAGAAAGTGTGGGGAGCAACTCGGAATAGACTAAGTTACTGGAATTAAGACTTATTCTATGCATCTGCTCTCCCACAATATGGCGCTGGGAGAGGAGTAAAAACAACTTTTACACAGCTGCCTCCAGTTCAACCAGTAACCTGCAGGAGCTGATCCCGCTCCTGATTGGAGGAGAGCAGCGTACTCGGCGTGTGGGTAGCAGAGTTGGGATTGGTGGAAGAGGACTATAAAGGAGGAGAGAGACAACATGCACCAGGAACATCTAAGGGGAATATCCGAATGACATCTGAGCAGCCCCCGAGAGAGCCGGCCGGCGGTGTGCCACTCCCCCGCGGAAGTGGGGAAAGTGGCAGGGGGAACCGCTCTTCCACGGAGGTAGAAGGACGGCAGCCAATCTGGGAAGAACCAGCAGCAAACCTGGGAAGGGCCGAGCAGACAAAAGAACAGCGCAGGGTCCTGTGTCGTTCCTCCATGAAGAGGGGGAGTGACATAATGGTGCCGTGACTCGGATAGGAAGCCTAGGCGACATAATGGTGCCGTGACTCGGATAGGAAGCCTAGGAACGACAAGAAAGAGTGTTCTAGGTGAAGGAAATAGCAGTGCAGAGATCCTGAAGCCAAATCATATTTTGTATATGCTAAAGACATCAATGAACATCAGGAACAGACTGAATAAGGGAGTTAACCAAGATATAATGGAGTCCTGGGTTGGGTAAGAGCCTTCGTTCTGAGATAGGATGCCATTGGAGGCTCTGAGCAGAAGAGGGACAGAATCCAAGTTAGTTTTCAATCAGATCCTCTTGTTGCATGGTTAAGAATAAATGGTAGTAAAAATGGGTAGCATTTTTTTAGGAAACAGTTCAGAGTGGTAAAGTCAAAGCGTGTGTGTGTTGCAGTGGGTGCTAACTGGCCAATGAGATAGAAAGTAAAGTATGATGAAGCTTTGTGACTCTTGCAATTTTTTTTTAAATTTATTTATACATTTGAAATACAGAGTTACAGAGAGGCAGAGGCAGAGAGAGAGGCATTCCATCCACTGGTTCACTCTCCAAATGGCTGCAACAGCCAGGGCTGGGCCAGAGCAAAGTCAGGAGCCAGGAGCTTCATCTGGGACATCTCCTGTTACCTTCTCAGGTGCATTAGCAGGGAGCTGAATGGGAAGTGGAGCAGCAGGGACTTGAATAAGCACCCATATGGGATGCTGGCACTGCAAGTGGTGACTTAACCCACTATACCGCAGTGCCGGTGGCCCTGCTGGTAATAATTTTCAGCTTTTCTGTAAGTGATGGGTGTTAAACACAAGAATAACATGACAATGTTTATATTTCAGGAAGCACAGATATGGCAGCATTTCTCTTTACTGGAGAAAAATAAGTAAGACAATGAACATAGTGTAGAGTTCTGATTGTTATAATCTGATTGTTATAATGCTAATAAAGAAGACCCCAAGTAATCCTAATTTAAACAAAAGATAATTTAAATATTTTTAGTATAGATCTTTCATAATGCCCCTTAATTGATAAGGACTTGAGATTTATCCATATATTGTTGTGATACCATCATCAACATTGAGCATTTGTTTTTATATTTTTAAATATGTAATCTGAATGACAGAGTTACAGACAGAATGAGGGAGACACACACATGCACCCACAGATATAGAGCCGGGTGGGGAGAGCAAAAGAGAGTCTCATATGGGTGGCAGGAGCCCACACACTTGGGCCATCTTCCTATACTTTCCCAGGCACATTAATAGGAAGCTCTAATGGAAAAGGAGCAATAGGTCCCTAACTGGCACCCAAATGGTATGTCAGCATTGGAAGTGGTGGCTTAACCCGCTGTGCCAAAACACTAGCCCAAAGATGATCAAAGATGGCTCTTGTATTTTTATCTGTCCCACCTATCATCTAAGTATCAGGAAAAAGAAATAAGCATGTCACTTCCCCTTTTGGAACATGTCCCAAAATTTGCTCATATAATTTTTAATTATATTCCATTAGTTAAGACTTTCACTTATAGAATTTGATTTCATCTAATTGTCAAAGAGACTAAGAAATGCTAATTTTATTATGTACAGTCCTATCTGGGCTATAATTTGGCATTTCTATTGCTGAGGGAGAAAGGTAAAATGATATTAAGGATAGTGTCTGATTCTGAAGCAGAAGCTATTGTCCAGTTAATAGTTGCTAAATACCTGATCTCAAGTGGCAGCTCTTACACATAGAGGATCGCAGGAGATTTAAGAGATGTTTAAAAAGGAAATCAACAAGACTTTGTGAACAACTGGATCTGTGAGGTGATAAAGAGATACATCTACTCTTTGATTTCTGACATGGAAAATGATTTTATGATAGACCTTAAGTGAGATAACCTCTTAGTGATTTCAGGCTGCTTTAACAAAATACCATTGCCTGTGATACTTATAAACAATCGAGATTTATTTCTCACATCTTTGGAAATGGCTAACTCTAAGATCATGCCACTGGCAGATTTGTTTCTGTTGAGGTCACTCAATGACAGCCCACTTCCTTACTGACACCCTTCTCACTGTAAGATCACACGTCAGAATAGTTTCAAAGGAGCCCAGCTGCTTTTAGAAGGATACTAATCCCATTCTTGAAGCCTACATGACATAATCATCTCCTAAAGGCCTCATTTCCTAATACTATCACTTTGGGGGTTATGATTCAACATATGAACTTTGGGGGACAAAACATATTTAATCCAGAACATGTAGGAATTCCTACAGAAGAACAGGTGAGTATGTGCAAAATGTGTTTGGGTTTCTGCAGGCTCATTTTCTAAATGTTTCATGATATTGATATCTTGTGGAAATTCTTATTTTCATGTTATAATTATTTTTAAAAGAGTAATATAAATAACAGAACATACATTCTTTAATGTGCAAGAGTACTACTCAGTTGTTGAGTTCTTTTGTCCTTGGACAGTTGAAACACATTTCTGTTTACTTAGCAGCTACCTGTTATTCAATTCCTGATCCTTGGGCCATTGGTTAGCATATGAGCATAGGTTACTAATGCACTCAAACACTTTTTTGTTTTGGAGAGGAACAACATTAACACAATATGTTAAAATCTCACCTTTTTTCTTTCATATCATCTGTGGTAACTATCCATTCAGTAAAATCCTCCTCTCAAAAGAAATCTTCCAGAAATCAGCACCAAAGCAATAGCAAACAGTTGTGTGGTAGCATTTCTGCAAACTCCATCAACGTAGATGCTTGAACTATAAATGCAACTAGTATTACTGTGGTCGGGTATCACCCTTATAAGTAGGACTCAGGAGAGTACAAATGGATATCTGCACCTACACTTCACCTGCTTCTTAACCTTCCCTGGTTTTCTCTTTCCAGCCTAATACTAGAATTCTGGAATATACTAAGAGAAATGTCAAAAATGCAAAAATAGTAAGTTAACATTACATTAAGTTAATAAGCCAGACTCAGAAAGATAAATATCGCATGATTTCATTTATATGTGGAGTTCCCAAAAAAGCCAACACACACACACACACACAAAACAGGTGAATGTTGTTACAGGGACTGGGGCAATGGAGAAGAGAAGGACTGGGGATATGTCACTTAAGAGATCTAGTGTACATATAGGTGATTATTGAAAATTGCTAAGAGAGAAAGGTTTAGGTGTTCTCACAGCAGAACAATTGATAAGTATGTGAGATAATAAAGAGATTTTTTAACCATTCCACAATGTACACAAATGTTAAAACATTACGGTGTACATTATAAATATATATAATTTTATGTGTCAAAAAAATTAGGGTTCAGCTTTGTGGTATAACATGTTAAGCTACTGCCTCTAATCCCATATGGACATTGCTCCATTTCCAATCCAGCTGCCTGGTAATGAGCCAGGAAAGCAGCAAGATGGCACAAGTACTTGAGACTTGCTACCCATGTGGAAAACCAGGATGGAGTTCTGAGCTCATGGCTCCCACCTGGCCCTAGCCCCAGCCATTGCGGCCATTTGGGAAGTGACCTAGAGATTTAGAGATGGAAATATCTATCTCTCTTTCCCTTTCTCTCTCTCTCTCTCCCTACCTCCCTTTCTCCCTCTCTCCCCTTCTCTCTTTGTAAATCTGCCTTTCAAACAAATAAATATTTAAAAGAATTTCAAAAATAAAGTAAGCATCCTATAGACAGTTTTAAAAGCACTTCAAAAAGAAAAATTGTGATACAAATCAAAGTGGTTGAATATTAGAGGGCTAGTATGGATTTTGAGAAAAGTAACAAGAATTGCTACACTCATTAAATGTCCTCACTGGAGAAACCAATACTACAACTACTTTGGCCACTACAACTGAAAATTCTTATGGTTGTTATCAGGTTTCAATGTAAATCATTCTGAACCAACTATATGTGCTTTGGTCTAAAAATTTAATATTGGATGCCAGTCATTGGGAAAGAAGATGAGAAGTTACTTTGTGTGAACATTTTATCCAAATTAACTCATTTAATCCTTAAATTTAAATTTAGATAGAAATTAGTCCCATTTTTCAGATGTAGAACCTGAAACTCCTAGATGTTAAATGACTGATTGCGTCATGTCCACAGAGTTACAATATGAAAAATTAAGGTTTTGAGTCCAGGAATCTTTATCTTCAAAGAGTTTTCAGTGTTCCATTACACCATACGACTTTTAATATGGAGCTCAGATTCAGTTAACAGAGCATATTTTTTGTTCTACTTTTACTAATTTGCATTTATTGTGTAGTGAGAATATTCATTGTTTATGTAAGCAAATTATTACACCTCTACTACAGATAAGTATATACTCGTCATAGATCCCTTTCCCAAAACAAAAGCCTATTGTATACATTGCTAAGTTTTGGTTGATAAATATATCAACTTGTCCTTTCATTTATTCAATTTTATGCAAATAATCATTGAGTGCCTACTATAATACAGTTAGGGAATGAGGGTATAAGATGAGTGAGCTAAGGTGTCTCCCATCAAGGAATCTACCTTAAGATGGAAGAAACAAACAAATGATGGAAAACAATGGAAATTTCTGAACATGTGAATATTGTGGATGAAGAATTGTAGAAGAGCAGAAGATGATGTGACCAAGTATGGCATTAAGGAGTATGACATAAATGACATAGCATTTAGGATGTGCTTTAAGTCGGATTTAAAAGGAACCTATCGAAAGACAAGATTGTAAATTCAAGAAGAGGAGGTTCATCTTTCAGGGCAGGGGAAACAAATGTGCAAGACATAATGGTTTGAGACCTTAACTTTGAAATTTCTGCCTGGGATCAAACGGTGTTTCTGCCTTATCCTACATTAGATGAAAGACCTTAAGAAGTCTACTTACCCTTCCTAGACCTCCATTTCCTTATGTTTAAAATGAGAGATTCAAAGATTCCTACCAGAGAAGGATGACTGTACAAGGTATTTAAACCATTCTTGTAAAATGTTTTTAGAATGCATGATGAAGACTCATTAAATTAGTTAATACCATCTTTTAATTCAACATGGTTATGCTCTTATTATTTAATAAACGTATCTAGTATAATAAATAGGAAATTATTATTGATTATGTGTTCTAGTTAATAGTATTTTCATTACAAACTTATAATTTTATAAAAAATAAGAATGTTGGGGGCCAGCCCTGTGGCATAGCAGGTAAAGCTGCCACCTGCAGTGTCAACATCCCACATAGGCGCTAGTTTGAGTCCCAGCTGCTCCACTTCCGATCCAGCTCTCTGCTATGGCCTGGGAAAGCAGTAGAAGATAGTCCAAGTCCTTGGGCTCCTGCATCCACATGGGAGACCTGGAAGAAGCTCCTGGCTACTGGCTCCGGATCAGTGCTGCTCCATTCATTGATCCAACTGGGGAGTGAACCAGTGGATGGAAGACCTCTCTCTCTCTCTCTGCCTCTCCTTCTCTCTCTGTGTAACTCTGACTTTCAATTAAATTAACCAATCTTAAGCCGAGTCACACCTCTGGCTTGCAATTCAGCCTCCTGCCAATGCTCTTGGGAGGCAGAAGATAATGGCTGAACCATCTGGGTTCCTGTCACCCATGTGGGACACCTGGATGGAGCTCCTGGCTTTGGTTTGGGGGAACCCTGGCTGTTGCAGGCATTTGAAGAGCGAATCAGACAATGGACAGTCTCTTTGTGTGTGTTTCTGCTTCTTTCTTAGTTTGATTATTAAATAAGTAAAGAAGAAACAAAATAATAGCATACAAAACAAGAGAATTAAACTGAGTAAAAACATTCCAATACTGAAAGTTTGCATACTGGATGATTTCTTCTATAAAATAGAAAACAGATGAGTCATTAAAGCAGGAGGCAGAAGTCGGGGCCCAGGAAATGAGTATGACTATCAAATGGTAATATAAGACATTGTTATTGTGATACAGTGTTCTCCATCTTGATTGTATGAATATCAATATCTTCATTGTGAAATGATTTAATAATTTTGCAAGATTTTATCTAGGAGGTAACTATGTAAAGTGTACATGAGGTATGTTTGTAATATTTCTTACAACTATATATAAATCTACAATGATCTAAATAATGCTTAAGTTTAAAAAATATAAAACAAGTTGTTATAATGGCCCTTTATGATTTTTCTTTCTATTGATGGATTCCTCCTACTTTAATACCTCCCCTCTTGCTCCCTCCACCCTCTTGTTTGATTTTCTTAGACACATTGCAACATTTGTCATCATATCACAACAGCTGCTACTCAAAACAACCACATACTCTTGACTTTTGCAGCCATAGGCAAGCAGCTGCATGTATGTCCTCAGCTCAACTAACAACTGCTCAGTCTCTGATCCCTTTGCCACTTACAAACTCTAAAGAAAAGTTGCGCTGAATGATGTAATTCTGAAATGCAAAATAGTTTCCTCCTTGTGGGATCTAGGTGGATAAATTTCCTCCCACTCCTCCCTGGTGGATTACATGAGGAATGTTTATTGGGCCTATGTCTCTTAGTGGTTCATTGTAAAACTCCAAGGATGTGGTAGTAGAGCTTCTTGATTTGTTTGCTGTTCTTTCTGCTTCACTTTCCTCCTTTCTTTCATTTTTATTGCCTTAGAATCAAACTTCTTTTAGGAAATAAAACAATTTAATTTTTATAATTCTCACTCTTAACACATTTGTATTTTCTATGAATTTCTGTACTAAGGCAGTCAGTTTTTAACTCTAAATGTGTGAGTTGTTCTTGCTATTCAAGGTAACAGCCAACTAATGCAGACATAGCATGGGTGGCGGTTTATAGAGCAAATTTTGGAGTCTGAAATTCTCTCTGACATTTACCACTTGTTTGCATTTAGGAAAATTACTCAAATTTTAGGAGCCTCAGCTGAGTGAATAAAATGGTTTTAACAGTATCAATGTCAGGAGATTTAGGAGTACTTAACCTATCAGATCATTTAACCTGTAATTAGTGTTGAATGCTCTGGCTTTGCTCACACTCTTCTCAGCAATTTTTCAAACCAGGAACCATGCTGGAACCCCATCATTTGCTGTCTTCTTGCTTCTCAAAAAAATATCTTCTAGGTACACTTGCTTATTTTAGGGTCACATTCCTAAACTGCCACTTTGGTAACAGCACACAGGAGTTGTACTTAAATGCAGGGAAGCTAAGTGTTTATAAAGCTAATCCAGTTACTTCACTTCTGCTGGTTTTACTCTTGCTAAAGGTAAAACAAAAACAATTGGATATTGTAATATTTAATAATGCTATTATTAAATGATAAAATTATACTGAGAGCAATAAAAACACATAAGGCTCACATCGTTTTAGTGATCTTTCTATTCTCTCATCTTCTCTCTTTTTTCATTCTTTTATTCTACCTAGCCTGAGGTGCTAAATTCCGCAGGTGAAAATTTCTATACACGGTTGCAGTTTAGTACTTCAGTACTAATATTCATTGATTTCCAGCTTTACAATAACAGTTTATAGGGGCCGGCACTGTGGCGCAGTGGATTAACGCCCTGGCCTGAAGCTCTGGCATCCCATTTGGGCACAGGTTCTAGCCCCAGCTGCTCCTCTTCCGATCCAGCTCTATGCTATGGCCTGAGATAGCAGTAGAAGATGGCCCAAGTCCTGGGTCCCTGCACCTGTGTGGGAGACCTGGAGGAAGCTCCTGGCTCCTGGCTTTGGATTAGCACAACTCCGGCCGTTGCGGCCAACTGGGGAATGAACCAGCAGATGGAAGACCTCTCTCTCTGTCTCTACCTCTCTCTGTAACTCTTTCAAATAAATAAAATAAATCTTAAAAAAACAATAACAGTTTATGATTATTTTTTGATTCCACAAGGCAACAGTAATGCATTAGTCTTTTTATATATTCATAGAGAGATACAGGTAAAATATCAGGATATGGGGTTTCTGTTTTTGTGTATTTGTTGCATAGCAGTTTAAACAATTCAGTTTCATACTCTTTTGTTCAGCAGTGAATGTTTGAATTTCATATAAATAAGTATGTAAATTTAACACATAAATTATACAACCTATGTAGTGTATTGCCCCCAAAAAAAGAAAGAAAAGAAAAATATATGTGCGTAACTACTTAATGTTGCTATTTAGGAATGCCTTTGATGTAAAAAATGATAAAGATTTAGAGAAAATAAGAACTGAATAAAATTAATAAAACAAAAACTAAGAGGAAATAATTTAAAGAAGCATTGTTCAGCTGTTGTTCTTTCCAAGACTGAAATGTGATATTAACTGTAACTACCAAACACTACAGTTTCATTCAAGTACATTAGCCATGGAGGAGAGTAATAAATTTAGTAGTAGCTTGTTTCTTGCATTGAGTTACTTACTAACGTTAGTGGCAGTGGAATTACTGTGATCAAATGAACACATTTATGTGCACCTGTATAATTTAAGTGAGACATTAAATCACAAAAATGTAAACAACAGTGTGTACTATTTGTCAGAAACTTCCAGGGAAAATTGTCAACCAGGACTTTATTGCTTCTCTGAAAAATAAGCGCACCGTGTTAGAGTCAGCAGCTGCCTCAAATATTCCTCTGGTAGAGCTTGCCTTGACTTTCTGCTAAGAAACCAGAGCCCCACACATGACTTCCAAAGTGCTGCTTTAGGCTACGATTCTAGGCAAACAGACCTAATTTATTACTTAGCTTGTCCAATTAAAATTTACTTTGCTCTTTATTTTTCTCATCCATGCCCGAATTTTTTTCTCCCCTTGTTCATAAATCAAAGAATTAGAACTACGTGTTCATATAATACACATTTAGGCTATCTATAGCTACGATTTACTTTTTAAAGAAATACTGGGTTGAAATGAATATCTCAGCACTTTTTTTCTAAACTTTTATTTTATTTATTTGAAAGGCAATGTGACACAGAGAGATGGAGACAGAGACAGAAAAAGATCTTCCATCCACTGGTTTGTCCCTTAAATATCCGCAATGGCAGGAACTGGACCAGACCGAAGCCAGCAGCCTGGAACTCTATCTGGGTCTCCTATGTGGGCAGCAGGGGCTGGAGCAGCTAGGATTCAAACCAATGCTCCAATGGCAGGCTGGTGTTGCAGGCAGTGGACCTGCTGCACTGGCCAGGATTTAATTTAGTTCATGTTGTAGACAAAGTCAAAGTCTGAAAACTAACATGAAAAGTTAAGCAACAAGTAGTAACTAGTCAAATAAATTTATCTAGACTATTTGTGCCCAGCATAAATATAATATGATTCACACATGTGATTTTACATTTGCTAATAGCCATGTTTCCAAGAAAGTAAGAAGAAATACATATGCATTTTACCCTTACAACACATCAGAGTGTGAACTGGTACCATGTCAAGTGCTTAACAACCATGTGTGCCTATTGGCTTCCAAATTGGAAAGCACATATTTAAAATCCACACATAATATAAGCTCAAACAGTATAGAATTCTGAGAAAGGCTGTGGGATATTTCTGAACATCTGCTATCTGTAATACTAAGTAATAATTAGAAAGTTTTTACAACATACAATTATTCCAAAATTTAGGCAGGTGTGAGGTACATGTGAATTGAAAAGAAAGTTGTGGGGCCGGCGCTGTGGCATAGCTGGTAAAGCCACCATCTGCGGTGGAAAATACCATATGGGCACCTATTCAAGGCCCAGCTGCTCAACATCCGATCCAGCTCTCTGCTATGGCCTGGGAAAGCGGTGGAAGATGGCTCAAGTGCTTTGGCTCCTGCACCAGAATGGGAGACCCAGAAGCAGCTCCTGGCTCCTGCTTTCAGGTCGGCCTAACTCTGGCCACTGTGGCCATTTAGGGAGTGAACCAGTGGATGGAAGACCTCTCTCTCTCTGCCTCTGCCTCTCTGTAACTCTACTTTTCAAATAAATAATTAAATCTAAACAGAAAAAGAAGAAAGAAAGAAAGTTGTATTATTATATTTAAAGTTAGTGATTCACTGAGATAACATAAAGAGACAATCAGGCTGCTCTGTGAAAAAAATTCATGTCACTGAATTTGCAACTCAATAATGTAAGAGTTAAAATTAGAACTGAATTAAATTTTTCTGGTTACTTTCTACCTACCAAGCATATTATAAAAAGGGAAAAAAGGAAAAATTATTTTTCTTAAAGAACTCGCAATCAAGTGAGTGAAAAACCTGATCCATTTTAAAGAGATATTTTAAACAAAAACATAACCCTATTAACTGCAGAGAAGTTTAATTCATGAACATTGTTAATGCTTAAAAACCAGTAAGATAATTTAGCATAGCAATACATTTAACAGTGAAAAAAGTCCATTTCCCTATTTTTAGCATTAAAATTATTTTTTTTCATCTTGAGATAAAAACATTGGTTTCTGAACCTCATTTTAAATGAAAATATGATCTGTAATAAACATATATTTAAATAGGCTTTTTATAGATAGATTTTTTTTAAACACATCACTATCTAAAATGACTTTTGTAAATGCACTGTTCCTTCCTGAAGACAGAAGCAGAGATTGAAAGTGTTCTTTTTGTAAAATAAGATTTATTTATTTATTTAAAGACCAGCGTTACAAGCAAAAAGAGGAGACAGAGAGAGAGTTCTTCCATCTGCTGGTTTACTCCCCTAAATGGTTGCAAGGGCCGGGACTGGGTCAGCCCGAAGCCAGAGGCTTATTCCAAGTCTCCCACAAGCACTTGGACCATCTGCTGCCTTCCCAAGCACGTTAGCAGGGAGCCAGATCGGAAATGGAGCAGCCTCACTCAAACCTGTACCCACATGCTATGCCACAATGCAGGCCCCCGAAAGAGGTCAGTTTTTAAAGACAGCGCGGGGGTTGGCTTTGCAGTGCAGTGGTAAGCTACCAACAGGAAAGCCCTCATCCCATATTGGAGAGGGTAGAATCAAGTCCCACCTTCACTTCCACTCCAGCTATTACTAAGGCAAGGCCTGGGAGGCAGCAGGGACAGCTCAAGTGCTTGGAATTCCAGGCTCCTGACTCAGTCTGACCCAGCCCCAGTTGTTACTGGCATCTGGGGAGTGAGTCAGCTGATGGAAGATTGTGTATGTGTGTGTGTGTGTGTCCCTGTCTGTGTCAATCTGCCGTAGAAATAAAGTGATTTAAAAGAGGAGAAAAAAACAGGATGTGGTAATGATATTTTGTGAATTGAATAGGATAAGAAATTGAAGATATGTTATGATTTCAAATAAATAATGTGTAGAAAATACATTCAAATTACTATTAAACAGTTTCTTAGTACTTCATATCCACTTATTTCCATTTTCAGTCTACAGCAATTATAAAAGAGTAATATTAACTCTATGATGAAGTCAAAATATTGATCTCATTTTACAAGGAATAATAAAATGTTGTTTTTAACTAGTGAAAATTAAAAATTCCTAATATCTGAAATTAGGCAAAGAAATGGGATACTATATGTGACAAATAGTACATTAATTAATGACCTTATTGTATAAAAATTCAGACAAACATTCAAAACAATGAATAAAAGCAAAGAATATAGTCAGAGGAACATAGAAATATCTATGACTAATAAGCAAAGGAATATGAATTTTAACTATTTCATACAGTTTTCAAACATTAATTTAGTAAATATCTTTTAAATAATGTATATTATAAGGAAGAATTTGACAAAACATTTCATTTTCTTCACTGCTGATGGGAATACAAATTGGAATAAATTTGTATTTATGTAGGAGATGTAAGCCTATTGCAATCTTGCCTTTTTCCTAAAGAAATAGTTTTTAAAAAACAGTACCCTCAGATTTAAATGGAAAGCCATACTATCCCCATCTTATCACTTTTTAAATTATAAATAAAATATATGGTTGCAAAAACAAATACAATGGCAAAGTAAATAATAGTTTATTCATAAAAAGAGCAAGGTCCAGTCATCAGAAATAATGCTTTCAAACAACATCATAAGTTTCCATTTGGTTAAAGAAGAGAAGTCCTGCTTATTAACAATTAATATAGTAATAATAAGAACTCATTTTGAAAGTTAAGTCAAAAGGAGCAAATTAGTGATTAATTCAGGAATTTCCTTGCCAAGTATTTGTAGAAGGAAATCTGTTCAGTTTATATTAATGTTTTAAGTCATTTGAAATTTAACCAATACTTTATAAATGACATTGAAGTTAATGATAAATTTGTTCAAGCCTTTCTGAGATTTTAATGAAACCACACTCTGAAAGCTACATAGCATTTGAGAACTTCTGATCCATTCTGGAGTATTAAAAATGGCTAAATACTACATGGAAAGCAATATGGCAACAAACTGAAATACAGTCTGCTTTATCACTACTGAAGTCTTAGAGCAAGTCACACAGGGTGAGAGGTTAACTACACCACAGGATCAAAGTAAAGATACCTGTGTGCCCTGCATTATGCTAGAGTTTCTTTTTTCTTTCAATTATACCACTCTGTTACATGGAGTATTTGTTGTGAGCTTCCAAAAAGGATACTATTTCACCAGGAAATAACTTACTGAAAACAATGACTCCTGAATGGCTAATTTTATATGACTTAAAAAAAGAAAGAACTGTGATAGATAGTATTTTAGATTTAGCATTTCAGTTGAATTCATTCCCTGTATCATTCCTAGGTAAATTTTGGCAGAAGTCAAACTTAAGCCAGAAACATAAAACACTACAAAATATCATTAATGTGAGTATTTTGATTGAAAGAAGATTTTTAAAAATGTTTTTAGTTTATTTATATAACAGGAACAGATTTCATATATTATATATATATAGATGTAAGAACATAATCATACTTTCCAACCTACCTCCCTCACTCCCACTCTCCATCCTCTGTCCTTTCTTATTTTTTGTTTAATTTTTAAAAAAGACTTATTTATTTATTTGAAAAGCAGAGTTACAGAGCTGGAAGGGAAAGGAAGGGGAGAGGAGAGAGAGAGAGGGAGAGAGAGAGAGAGATCTGGCATTCGCTAAATCACTTTCCAAATGGCTGCAGTAGCTGGAGCTGGACAGTCCTCAGTGGCTATATCCAGGAGCCAGGAGCTTCTTCTGGGTCTCCCACAAGGATGCAGGGGCCCAAGTACTTAGGTCATCTCCACTGTTTTCCCAGGCACATTACTCGGGAATTGTATCAGAAGTGGAGCAGCCGAGACTACTGCTGGATGGGCTTTACCTGCTATACCACAGTGCCTGCCCCTCCTTTATTTTTGCAATGACAATTTTTAAATAAATGCAGTACAAAATTTCACATATTCATGAAAATTGTGATACATAGATAAATCTTTGAAGGTTATCTCACAGCAAAATTCTTAGAGTTGTTGATATGAAAATGAGGTATACATTCTTATTTTTTAAAAATTGATGATCCCATACTTACTTACCAACTCTGCAGTGACAAATAGTGCCAGTAATATGCTAGTTATCTAACAGATATTTTCAAAAAGCAAAGAAACAGCTCATCTGTCATTTCAGATAAAGGCAATGTTTTAACGATAAGCAGGTACTTGATGGTTTTCTGGAAACAAAACAAAATGTTGACAAGTTATTTTGAAGAAGGTTAGCACTTTGAAGTGCTTCCACCTTTGTATGATTTGTTGTGCAGAAGAGTGCAGTAGGTTTAAATACTCATATCTGCACATTGAAAATTGGAAATCTGATTTTCAAAAGCTTAATGTCCTTTACAACAAATAATTTAGTGAGTCATGAAATTATTCCCTATATACAAAAAATATGATACATTCAACTTAATTTTATAACACAATTTATGAGTATTTTATATAGAAATTTATATACAGTTTCTCAGAATCACTGGATAGTTGAAAAGCAGGTTTGAATAGAAATGCCTTGACTTGAAAACACATCCTGTGTAGCAAGTCTTCCACCTGAAATCATATTTCTTTTTTACAATATCTATTTTAACTATTATAGCTATTAAATTAAACAGAACTATATTATTGGAGCCGGCGCCGCAGCTCACTAGGCTAATCCTCCGCCTTGCGGCGCCAGCACACCGGGTTCTAGTCCCGGTCGGGGTGCCAGATTCTGTCCCGGTTGCCCCTCTTCCAGGCCAGCTCTCTGCTGTGGCCCGGGAGTGCAGTGGAGGATGGCCCAAGTGCTTGGGCCCTTCACCCCATGGGAGACCAGGAGAAGCACCTGGCTCCTGCCTTTGGATCAGCGTGGTGCACCGGCCACAGCGCGCTGGCCGCGGTGGCCATTGGAAGGTGAACCAACGGCAAAGGAAGACCTTTCTCTCTGTCTCTCTCGCTCTCTCTCACTGTCCACTCTGCTTGTCAAAAAAAAAAAAAGAACTATATTATTGGTTACTATTTCAGAAAGTGTTTAAAAATAATTTCATGGGTGGGTGTTTGGTAAAGACACCACTTGGGATGCCCACTTCCCAAACAGAATGGCCAGGGTCTGAGTCCAAACTCCACTTGCAATTCTAACTTCCTACTAATGCACACCCTGGGAAGCAGCAGCTGTTGGTTCAAGTACTTCAGTCCCTGCCACACATCTGGGGGACCCAGACTGAGTTACTAGCTCCTGGCTTTACCCTGGCCAAATGACAGCTATTGCAGATAATTAAGAATATACAAGCTTATGGAAGATCTTCCTCTGTTTCTATGTCTATTTGTCCTTCAAGTAAATATTTGCAAAAAGGAAAATACAATTCCATTATTGTTTAATATTACCATAGTATTATTAATCTGTTAAATATTATGTTGGCCTGCACTGTGACATAGTGGGGTAAAGCCACCATCTGTGATGCCACCACCCCAGTTCATGTCCTTGTTCTTCTACTTCCAATCCAGCTCCCTGCTAATGGCCTAGGAAAAGCAGTGGAAGATGTTCCAAGTGTTTGTCCCCCTGTCATCCATGTGGGAGACCTGGATGAAGTTCCTGGCTCATGACTTTGGCCTGGCTCAACTATGGTCATTGTAGCCAACTGGTGAGTAAAGCAGCAGATGAAAAATCTCTTTCTTACTCTCTCTCTCTTTGTCTCTCTCTCTCTCTCTCTCTCTCTTTCTCTCTGTAATGTGGACTTCCAAATAAATAAATAAATCTTCTTTAAAAAATATTGTAGAGACAAAAAATTAACTATTATTTCACTTTACCTCTTCTCAATATCTATTATCTAATTTTTTAGCATTTTTAATATATTAGTGCAAAAAACAAGTTTGAAACACATGTTGACAAATATACATACACTGCATTATATTTTTTAAAATACATATTGCATATCTACTGTACTAGGGTAATACTGTCATTAGCTTGGCAAAAATATAATCTCCACATGGCCTGACTTCACAGGATTTCCTCATAGGAATAAAAATAGTTCTTATTAGTCATTATTCTTTACTTTATGAATCAACCTTATGGACATTACAGAGAGCAGCAGGTTTATGCATCAAAATTATTCTGAAGCTGAATATTCTGATCAAAAATGTAAATTATCATGTCAATCGACTTTTTTAAATGCAACTAAAATATAGGAAACAGTATAGGAAGGACTGTTTATTTGGGCTCATGATTTCTTTTTCAAATTATTTATTTATTTATTTATTTATTTTTACTTTAGAAGGAGAGACAGAGACACACACAGAGACAGAGGAAGAGAAAGAGAACTCCTATCCACTAATTCACTCCCCATATGCTCACAACAGCTGGGGCTGGATAAGCCAAAGCTGGGAGCACAAAAGTCAACCCAGATCTTCCATTCCACTTGAACTATCATCATTGACTCCCAGAGTCTGCATTAGCAGCAAACTGAAATTGGAAGAAAAGCCAGGACTCAAACTCAGGCACTCCAAAATAGGATGCAGTTGTCCCATGCAAAGTCTTTTTTTTAAAACTTTCATTTAATAAATATAAATTTCCAAAGCACAGCTTTTAGGTTACAGTGGCTTTTCCCCCCATAACCTTGCTCCCACCCGCAACCATCCCATCTCCCGCTTCCTCTCCCATCCCATTCACATCAATTTATTTTCAATTATCTATATATAAAGAAGATCAACTTAGTATATACTAAGTAAAAATTTCAACAGTTTGCATCCACACAGAAACACAAAGTGTAAAGTACTGCCTGAGTACTAGTTATACCGTTAATTCACATAGTACAACACATTTAGGACAGAGATCCTACATGGGGAGTAAGTGCACAGTGACTCTTGTTTTTGATTTAACAATTGACACTCTTGCTTATGCCATCAGTAATCACCTGAGGCTCATGTCATGAGTTGCCAAGGCTATGGAGGCCTTTTGAATTCACCAACTCCGATCTCATTTAGACAAGGTCATAGTCAAAGTGGAAGTTCTCCCCTCCCTTCAGAGTAAGGTACTTCCTTCTTTGATGACCCATTCTTTCCACTGGGATCTCACTCACAGAGATCTTTCATTTAGTTCATTTTTTTTTTCCCGAGTACTTGGCTTTCAATGCCTGAAATACTCTCATGGGCTCTTCAGCCAGATCTGAATGCCTAAAGGGCTCATTCTGAGGCCAGAGTGCTGTTTAGGACATCTGCCATTCTCTGAGTCTGCAGTGTATCCCGCTTCCCATGATGGATCATTCTCTCCTTTTTAATTCTATCAGTTAGTATTAGCAGACACTAGTCTTGTTTATGTGATCCCTTTGACTCTTAATCCTATCATTATGATCAATTATGAACTGAAACTGATCACTTCCATGCAAAGTCTTAACTACTATGCCAAGTGCCTACCCCTGACTCACTGTTCTGCAGGTTCTGAATCAAAGATCACGCAGCCACATTAGAGTGGTGTCTGATATGAGGACAAAGACTGGCAAGGACAGAATTATGAAGAGGAAGAATTACATGATGAGTCAGGAAGCAGAGAGAGAGAAAGAGATGCTGGGCCAATCTTGGCTTGTATTACCAATCTTCTCTAGAAAAAGGCAAGTACTCACTGACCTAAACACCTTCTATTATATCCACATACCAAACACAAGCTGGATAAAGCCTCCATCTTTAATCCATCAACAAAAAATATTAATCATTAACCATTAATATAAGACTAGGGTGTTTAGATGCCTGTATGATAAATCATGTTCAGTCCACAGCCATTGTATATGACCTGTTATTTTCACTATGGGAAAAATAGAACAGAAAATTTATATTTATATAATTTTACTAATGAAAATTTCATACTTGTATGTTTTCTGATTTTAGCTATTGTGAATTTATACAAAAATTAGGAGGAAATGTACAAAGTGATCATTGGAATAATTAGACTACAGAACTAATAGGGATTTATATTTTTATTAATATACTTTGCCACTTTTTAAAGTTCTAGAAAAGGAACAAAGCTGGAAATCAGGTAACTTGGTTAATTCAGTTTTTTTCAATCTTTATTGTCCTCCAATAGTATAGACAAGGGGGCCAGCACTATGGCGCATCAGGTAAAGCTGCCATGAGCAGTGCCAGCATCCCATATGGGCTCTGGTTCAAGTCCTGTCTGTTCTACTTCTGATCCAGCTACCTGCTGTGGCCTGGGAAAGCAGTGGAAGATGGCCCAAATACTTGGGCTCCTGCACTCAGTGGGAAACCCAGAGGAAACTCCTGGCTCCTGCCTTTGGATAAGCACAGCTCCTGCCATTGTGGCCATCTGGGAATGAAGCTGTGGATGGAAGGCCTCTCTCTCTCTGTGTGTCTCTGCCTCTCTGTAGCTTTGCCTTTCAAATAAATTAAAAATCTTTAAAAAAAAAAAAAAGAAATTAAAGGGATACAAATTGGGAAGGAAGAAGTCACACTATCCCTCTTTGCAGATGATATGATTCTTTATTTAGGAGACCCAAAGAACTCTACTAAGAGACTATTGGAACTCAAAGAAGAGTTTGGCAAAGTAGCAGGCTATAAAATCAATGCACAAAAATCAACAGCCTTTGTATACACAGGCAATGCCATGGCTGAGGAAGAACTGCTAAGATCAATCCCATTCACAATAGCTACAAAAACAGTCAAATACCTTGGAATAAACTTAACCAAGGACGTTAAAGATCTCTACGATGAAAATTACAAAACCTTAAAGAAACAAATAGAAGAGGATACCAAAAAATGGAAAAATCTTTCATGCTCATGGATTGGAAGAATCAATATCATCAAAATGTCCATTCTCCCAAAAGCAATTTATAGATTCAATGCAATACCAATCAAGATACCGAAGACCGTCTTCTCAGATCTGGAAAAAATGATGCTGAAATTCATATGGAGACACAGGAGACCTCGAATAGCTAAAGCAATCTTGTACAACAAAAACAAAGCCGGAGGCATCACAATACCAGATTTCAGGACATACTACAGGGCAGTTGTTATCAAAACAGCATGGTACTGGTACAGAAACAGATGGATAGACCAATGGAACAGAATTGAAACACCAGAAATCAATCCAAACATCTACAGCCAACTTATAGTTGATCAAGGACCCAAAACCAATCCCTGGAGTAAGGACAGTCTATTCAATAAATGGTGCTGGGAAAATGGATTTCCACTTGCAGAAGCATGAAGCAAAACCCCTACCTTTCACATTACACAAACATTCACTCAATATGGATTAAATACTTAAATCTATGACCGACACCATCAAATTATTAGAGAACATTGGAGAAACCCTGCAAGATATAGGTACTGGCAAAGACTTCTTGGAAAAGACCCCAGAAGCACAGGCAGTCAAAGCCCAAATCTGAGATTGCATCAAATTGAGAAGTTTCTATACTGCAAAAGGTACAGTCAGGAGAGTGAAGAGGCAACCGACAGAATGGGGAAAATATTTGCAAACTATGCAACAGATAAAGGGTTGATAACCAGAATCTACAAAGAAATCAAGAAACTCCACACCCTCAAAACAAACAACCCACTTAAGAGATGGGCCAAGAACCTCAATAGACATTTTTCAAAAGAGGAAATCCAAAGGGCCAACAGACACATGAAAAAATGTTCAAGATCACTAGCAATCTGGGAAATGCAAATCAAAACCACAATGAGGTTTCAACTAACCCCGGTTAGAATGGCTCACATTCAGAAATCTACCAACAATAGGTGCTGGAGAGGATGTGGGGAAAAAGGGACACTAACCCACTCTTGGTGGGAACGCAAACTGGTTAAGCCACAATGGAAGTCAGTCTGGAGATTCCTCAGAAACGAAGATAACCCTACCATTCAACCCAGCCATCCCACTCCTTGGAATTTACCCAAAGGAAATGAAATTGGCAAACAAAAAGCTGTATGCACATTTATGTTTATTGCAGCTCAATTCACAATAGCTAAGACTTGGAACCAACCCAAATGCCCATCAACAGTAGACTGGATAAAGAAAGTATGGGGTACATACTCTATAGAATACTATACAGCAGAAAAATCAATGAAACCCGGTCATTTGCAACAAGATGGAGGAATCTGGAAAACACTATGCTGAGTGAATTAAGCCAGTCCCAAAGGGACAAATATCATATGTTCTCTGTGATTGGTGACAACTAACTGAGCACCAAAGAGGAAACCTGTAAAAGTGAAATGGACACTATGAGAAACAGTGACTTGATCAGCTCTTGTCCTGACTGTTGATGTACAGTGTGATACTTTATTCATTTTAGTATTTTTTTTTGTTCTAGTACTATTGATTGAACTCTGTAATTAACACACAATTATGCTTAGGTGTTAAAATTTAACTGAAAAGTGATCCCTGTTAAATATAAGAGTGGGAATAAGAGAGGGAGGAGATGTACAATTTGGGACATGCTCAAGCTGACTTGTCCCAAATGGTGGAGTTAGAAACGTGCCAGGGGATTCCAATACAATCCCATCAAGGTGGCATGTACCAATGCCATCTCACTAGTCCAAGTGATCAACTGCAGTTCACAATTGATCACACTGATAGGTCTAAGAGTCAAAGGGATCACATAAACAAGACTAGTGTCTGCTAATACTAACTGATAGAATCAAAAAGGGAGAGATTGATCCAACATGGGAAGCAGGATACACAGCAGACTCGTAGAATGGCAGATGTCCTAAATAGCACTCTGGCCTCAGAATCGGCCCTTTAGGCATTCAGATCTGACTGAAGAACCCATGAGAGTATTACAGGCATGAAAAGCCAAGACACTCTTGGGGAAAAAAAAAGACCTAAATGAAAGATCTCTGCGAGTGAGATCCCAGTGGAAAGAACGGGACCATCAAAGAAGGAGGTACCTTTCTCTGAAGGGAGGAAAGAACTTCCACTTTGACTATGACTCTGTCAGAATAAGATCGAAGTCGGCGAACCCATAAGGCTTCCATAGCCTTGGAAACTCATGACTAGAGCCTAGGGAGATTACTGATGCTATAAACAAGAGTGCCAAATTGTTAAGTCAACAACAGGAGTCACTGTGTACTTATTTCTCACGTGTGATCTGTCCTTAATGTGTTGTCCAATGTGAAGAAATGCTATAACTAGTACTTAAACAATATTTTACACTTTGTGTTTCTGTGTGGGTGCAAACTGATGAAATCTTTACTTAATATATACTGAATTAATCTTCTGTGTATAAAGATAATTGAAAATGAATCTTGATGTGAATGGAATGGGAGAGGAAGTGGGAGATGGGAGGGATGCGAGTGGGAGGGAAATTATGGGGGGGAAAAAGCCAATGTAATCCATAAACTGTACTTTTGAAATTTATATGTGCTATCATCACAAAACAAAACAAAACAAAAGATAGCATAGACATGGTCTTAGGGGCCAGCGCTGTGGCTCACTTGGGTAATGCTCTGCCTGCAGCACTGGCATCCCACATGGACCCTGCGTTCTAGTCCCGGTTGCTCCTCTTCCAGTCCAGCTCTCTGCTGTGGCCTGGGAAAGCAGTGGAGGATGGCCCAAGTGCTTGGGCCCTGCACCCCATGGGAGACCAGGAAGAAGTACCTGGCTCCTGCCTTCGGATCAGCGTAGCTCTGACCATAGCGGCCATTTGAGGGGTGAACCAACGGAAGGAAGACCTTTCTCTTTGTCTCTCTCCCTCACTGTCTAACTCTGTCAAATAAATTTAAAAAATTTGTTTAGACATGGTCTTAGCCCCTATTTATGTAAAAGCAAAGAAATAAATTATTGCTATAAATGATGTAGTAACTGAGTATTCACAACAGAAGAGTCTCTCCTAAGCCATATCACGTATCATTTTCTGTGGAAGCAGATTTTTCTATTTTTGATTGAACATGGAATTATTGTATACTATTATGGACAAGAATGACTCTGTTACTATTTATTTGGAAATTTAAAGTGGTTTCAAGGGATACATTTGTGACAGAATGGCTTTGGTAGTATCAGATTTCCTAGTCTGTATTATGGGTTCCAGAATTCTCTTTCTACTTTGTTCCCAGTTAGCTTTGGCTACAGAGGATATTCTGCAAGAGTAGAAATTTGAAAAGAAGTGGTCATGGGGCTGGTGCTGTGGTGCAGCAGTTTAAGCCTCTGTCTGCAGTGGCAGCATTCCACATGGGCAGCGGTTTGAGTCCTGGCTACTCCACTTCTGATCCAGTTCCCTGCTAATGCTCCCAGGAAAGCAACAGAGGATGGTCCGAGTCCTTGAGCTCCTGCGCCCACTTGGGAGACCCAAAAGAAGCTCATGGCTCCTGCCTTAGTTTCTGCTCCAACCATTGTGGACATTTGGAGATTGAACAAGTGGATAGAAGACAGTGTGTGTGTGTGTGTGTGTGTGTGTGTGTGTGTGTGTATGTCCATCTCTCTCTGTAACTCTTTCAAATAAATAAATCTTAAAAAAAAAAAAGGAAAAGAAGGCCGCCGCCGCGGCTCAATAGGCTAATTCTCCACATAGTGGCGCCAGCACACCGGGTTCTAGTCCCGGTCGGGGCGCCGGATTCTGTCCTGGTTGCCCCTCTTCCAGGCCAGCTCTCTGCTATGGCTTGGGAGTGCAGTGGAGGATGGCCCAAGTCCTTGGGCCCTGCACCCGCATGGGAGACCAGGAGAAGCACCTGGCTCCTGGCTTCAGATCAGCACGGTGCGCTGGCTGCAGCGCACCAGCCGGGGTGTCCATTGGAGGGTGAACCAACGGCAAAAGGAAGACCTTTCTCTCTGTCTCTCTCTCTCTCACTATCCACTCTGCCTGTCCAAAAAAAAAAAAAAAAGGAAAAGAAGTGGTTGTTTTGTACCACCTTCTTTCAATCAAGTAATAATCTAGTTGACAGATAATTTAAAGAGATTTTTTACAAATGTGATTAAAATATTTAATCGATTGACATTAAGCCAAACAGAAAGACTTCCTGCGTAGGTCTGATTTAGCCAGTTGCAAGGTGTATAAGAGGGTGGGTATTGTGTTGAAGCTGGTTAAGTTGCCACGTGGGATATCCATACACCTTATCAGGGTGCTGGTGCAAGGGCTAGCTACTCTGCTTCTGATCCAGCATCCTACGGATGTACGTATTAGGAAGCAGCAGATGAGAGTCCAAGAACATGAGCCCATGCTACCAATGTGGGAGACCTGGATGGAGTTCTGGGCTCTTGGCTTGAGCTTCACCAAGCCCAGTTCTGATTTTTGTATTCAGGGACTGAACAATCAAAGTTACTCTAAACCACCTTGTGGAGATCTTACTATGACTTATCAGATGGAATTAATGTTATGTGGAACATAGGGGTTCACACTATAAGAACCTAAAATAGCCCTGGGGAAATAGAGACAAATTGGCTGGCTACCTAGTAATTCAATACTATATCTGTATATCTCTATATCTCAATATGGTATATACACCTGGTCTTTTGCCATGTGGTTTTAGGTTCTTTCCTGAATCTGAAAACATCTGGTTGGCTGAACTTAGGCAGAATTCTAGACTATTTGAACTAAATGTTTATTTTTAAAGAATAAATTCATGTTATTTTTTAAATACTATGTCTCTCAGTAAAATGTGAAATAATACAGGAAGCAATACACTGATTTTGTCAAAAAGTACTTAAAACATAATATCATATTTCCATGTTAGTCAACTCTTTTATCTCTTCTCCTCATTTTACTTATATCCTACACTATGAGACAAGTAAAGAGCAGAATCTTGGAGCAAAAAAGGTTAAGCTTAATTTGTCCTCTTTCTAATAAGCTTGTTATTTTTTTCCTTGCTTTTCATCTTATCCTTATGAGTGAGGTCACTAAATCATTCTGAATCAAATACCTCCTACACACTCTGTACAGACGAATAAATGGAGTAAGATGACTAATAGATTGCTAATGTCACAAGAGCCTTGAAATAACAGTTTGTAGATACAATGTCTTCAGAAAATAAATGTACAATTGAACAATCAGTAGTAGGTAACAGGGACCTAAACATTTGGGCCATCTTCACTGCTTTTTCTAGGCCATTAGTAAGGAGCTGGGTTGGAAGCGGAGATGCTGGGACACAACCCAGCACCCATATGAGATGCTAGTGTCACAGGCAGCAGCTTTACCTGCCATGCCACAGCACTGGCCCCAGTTTAAAATAAATTTCAGCAGTAAAACTAATTTTGCCTTCACTATTCTAGGGAATGACATAAATATTCAAGGGCTCCAGATTTTCAAAATACATAAAACTAGCATTAAATCATTCATTATGAAATATTCAGGTTAAATTACATAGTATGGATAATCAAAAGTTAGCTTCATGTAATACAAAAGAAATTCCAATTCCAAAGTAGTGAAGAAAATGTATCACTATTTTAACTAAATATTTTCATTGTCAGAAACATATATTTACTTGTACTTCTCTGATCTCTTATCTGAATGGTTTATTTTGTGGATTTGTGTGTGTGTGTGTGTGTGTGTCTTTCATATCTAGGGAAGATAGAATTTAGAAGGGAAAGTAGAAAACACACATGAAGAAAACCAAAAATCCACAGAACATTTCAAAAATACATTTAATTTTCATCTTAATGTTCTAAACAATATATTGAAATGACTGCTTTTTGCAAAAGCAATTTCCTCTTTGGCCTGATGAAAGTAAAAAATCCCTGTGTGTTCAAATCCATTTTGAACTTCAAAGGACAGAATAGCCTTGGCGTTGGCTTGGTTCTTGGAAGCAGTTGGGTAAATTGACTACATAATGAGTCCTTGGCTGTCCCTAACCAAAACTTTGTTGGACAGGTTCATTTACAATCCTCAAACAGAATGACCTTCCATCTGGCTTAATGGCCCCTGGATTGTTGCAAATGTGACCTGACATTTCCTTATGGGTGAGTTATTAAATTATATCACAGAACACAATAACATAATTTGGTTTCAGAGCCTAAGTGAAAGTGATAGTCCAGCAGATTAAGATGTAAAATTCCTTTGCAAAATTAAGTTATTTATAATCTGATGCATACCCCCTTGTTTTATCTGCCATATAATATAATTACTTTGCACAGCACAGTAGCTGCATACACAGACAATGCTGACAGAACAGAAACAGCATTTGAAGAAAAGAACAGAAGTTCTGTGGGCAAGTAACTGACTTTCATGGTCATCTTTCTAAAGAGAAATCACTTGTAATTTTCACTATTTTTCCCTAATGTAATTGCTCCATTAAGCAGTGCATGTATCTTTTGACTAGTATTATTAAACATAGCTCTGTGAGTTACAATTTTTTAATTCATCCTGAAATTTCTGTTTAGAGATGACAAATACCAACATATTTTAAAATTTAGGGTTTAAATTAAATTCCATCTATTCAGCTGCTACTAGCCAGTTTGACTTAGTGAAAAGTAAACCAATATCTCAGTTCTTACTTTATCAAACATTTGAATTATTATCTGTGCCTCCTTAGTTGTCTGGATAAATTCCAAACACCAATGAAACTAATGGAGCAACATATTCATGCAATTTTATATACACAATCTAAAATTCCCTTAGTTTTTTTTTTTTTTCATTAGAAACAAAAAGATTCATTGGAAGTCTTTGTCTTTAGAGACAAGTAGAATTGCCATTCTTTTCTTTTTAAACATTTATTTATTTATTTATTTGAGAAGCAAAGTTACAGACAAAGAAAGGGAGGGACAGACAGAGGTTTTCTATCTGCTGGTTCACTCCCTAAATGGGCACAACTGCTGGTGCTGGCCCAATCCGAAGCCAGGAGCCAGGAGCTTCTTCCAGGTCTCCCACGTGGGTGCACCAGCCCAAGAACTTGGGCCATCTTACACTGCTTTCCCTAGTGATTAGAGAGGAGCTGGACAGTAAATGGAGCAGCCAGGTCTTGAGCCAGCACCCAAATGGGATGCCAGCACTACAGGCAGAGGCTGAACCTACTATGCCACAGCACCAGCCACTTAGAATTTCCACTCTAACCAAAGATTCTACTGGAGTATTTCAGACTACATGTAGCCTCTTATCTAGAATTTCTAATTTTCCAAAGTATTTACCTCTTTTTCTGCTCACTCATTTGTGTTATTTATTTGCCATCACCACAACTTAAGTTGAATTTTATTTCAAACAATTTTCCTTAGTACTTACTAATCAGGCTCTGTAGTATTTTATTTTTTTTTTTTTGACAAGCAGAGTGGATAGTGAGAGAGAGAGAGACAGAGAGAAAGGTCTTCCTTTTGCCATTGGTTCACTCTCCAATGGCCGCCGCGGCCGGCGCGCTGTGGCTGGCGTACTGCACTGATCCAATGGCAGGAGCCAGGTGCTTATCCTGGTCTCCCATGGGGTGCAGGGCCCAAGCACTTGGGCCATCCTCCACTGCACTCCCTGGCCACAGCAGAGAGCTGGCCTGGAAGAGGGGCAACCGGGACAGAATCCAGTGCCCCGACCGGGACTAGAACCTGGTGTGCCGTCGCCGCAAGGCGGAGGATTAGCCTAGTGAGCCACTGCGCCGACCTGTAGTAGGTTTTTAAAGCCCACGATAGCAATAGAAATACTGGTAAAATGTGATGCAATCCAAGATCCACTAGAGCAGAGATCTATTTTAATTCAAGTACATGTCCCAAGTGCCTCAAATCCCCCTCAAACAAAATTATGAACTTCAACATTTTTGGAATATCTCTTGCTGTGCATTTCATATGCATATTCTAACTGTAAGATTTTCCCACTTGTAGATACTATTATTTTATACCTATTCCACATGAGGAAACTGAGGGAACTTATTTTCAAAAGCAATTTTGAAATGTCTATAGTTTTTCTGTAATGTGTAATTGCCATGAACTTTTTGAAGCTTCCTTATGTGTTAAATCACTTTTCCAAGGTCATTTATGGTCAAGCATGTGTTGAAGACAGAGAGTCTGATTCTAGAACCTGTTTTCAAGCAATTGTCCTATGGTCTAGTCCACATTCTGAGCCAGTTCATTCATATGCGTGGACTGATCTGCAATAAACACACGCAAAATTGATCTTGGTGGATGATCTTTGTACATTCATGAAGGCCTTTATTTCTATTTTTATCAACCAGACACTTGAGAACACCATATGAATTATAAAAAATTTCAGTTTCGTCAAAAAAACCAATTTGAGTAGGAATAACAATTTTACTTCCAGGATTATCATTGCTACATCTTTGATTTTGTCAACAGTTAATCCTCACATCCTGTCATCCAAACTACATCACTTATAGCTATAATTCTAAGATTCAGGCTTGTTTCCAGCATTAAATCTTATCTCATTTAACAGTATTTGCCAGTTCAAGCATCTCTTAAATCTAATTGGGCTGTGTCTATATGAATCCACATAATGTTACTTCAGGAGGAAAACATCAAATTTATGTAAAGTCATGGAAACTCTACCAAATGAACATTTTAATTTCTTCCTCTGTAAGTTGTTGAATAACATCATTTCTACTGATTACCTATCTTCTTTTCCAAAAAAAAAAAATAAACACACACAATCTCACACACATGTGTTATTTATTTAGGGAGGGTTGGAGATTTAGACTCAATGAATATAAACCTTCTTGAGTTCACCACATACCGCAAATAAGCACAGAAACAAGTCTTTTCCACAGAGTAAACATTTGCAGAGAGTTCTTTCCTGTGAGTCTGAGAAATCCAGAGAGTTCTCAGTAAATGCCACAGTTATTTCTCCATCGTGGCATTTGAAGTTCACAACTCATTTTTCAAGCTAAAGCTAAGACTTCCTTGGAAATTTTACTGTTTTCTCTTAATTAACTATTTTTTCAGATAGCATTTTTAATTTACACTATAATCAAAGGCTTAATGGCTCCACTAAATAAAAAAAATTAAATAAATAACATGTAAAAAGCCTATAGTTCAGTAGGAAAATAGACAAATGAAGAAATAATATACAAACAGATAAATAATCAAATGATATGATGTTAAACTTCACTCATATAAAGTCAATTTTAAAATATTCACAAAAATCACTAAAGCTGTTCTTTAGGAATACTATAAGGCAAGTAATACAGTCAATGTCTTACACTTGAGGAAACAGACTCTCAAGTTCAAATACTCATGTCCAAGGTCAGCCATCTAGTAGAGTCATAGACTTACAGTTTGCTTCTGTTGTGATAAATGATTTAGCCAAGACTATAAAATATCATTACTTTGTTTCATGGTTATTATGAGCTAAGTCTTTCCACCTACTTCTCTATCTTACCATAAATCCCTCATATTTCATGTGTACCTAGACAATGTAATAGCCAGTTTAATGCTTCATTTTCTGCTTTCAGGACTGTTCATTTGTTCTTCTAACATTCCCTGCCCCTAACCTGTAAGCCTCCACAGACTGAAGTCCTACCAGCCTTTAAGTTTCAATTTTAAATAGTAACTACTCCCTGACATCCTTATTTACTAACCAAATGTGAATTATCCATGTGCTAAACACCTATAACCACAGTTTATCCTTTATTGCAATTACCTGACATAGGCTTGTATGGTAGCTTCCCCTTTCCTCAACTAAATTCACCCCCTGGATTACAGTTTTCCAAGGATAGGGGAGATATATGTTTCTTGCCCCACCTCCATTGCTCACATACTCACCATAGTACAAAAAGGGTCTTCAATAAATCCATGGAAATGATGCATTACCCTTTTTTTTTTCTGACAGGCAGAGTGGACAGTGAGAGAGACAGAGTGAAAGGTCTTCCTTTGCTGTTGGTTCACCCTACAATGGCCGCCGCGGCTGGCACACTGCGGCCAGCGCACCGCGCTGATCCAAAGGCAGGAGCCAGGTGCTTCTCCTGGTCTCCCATGGGGTGCAGGGCCCAAGCACTTGGGCCTTCCTCCACTGCACTCCTGGGCCACAGCAGAGAGCTGGCCTGGAAAAGGGGCAACCGGGACAGAATCCGGCACCCCAACCTGGACTAGATATATATATATATATATATTTTATATGTATATAAAGAGTTACAAGAGGGTGCAGAGAGCGAGAAATCTTCCATCTGCTCGTTCACTTCCCAAATGGCCAAAATGGCCAGGGCTGGGCCAGGCCAGAGACGGGAGTCAGGAGCTTCTTCCAGGTCTCCCACATGAGTGATAGGGGCCCAAGTACATGGACCACCTTTTGCTGCTTTCCTAGGCACATTAGCAGAGAACTGGATTGGAAGTGGAGCAGCTGGGTCTTGAACTGGTATCCATGTAGGATGCTGGTGTCTCAGGCAGCAGCTTAACCTACTATACCACAACACTGGCACACACACAAATACACACACGTACATGCACACCATTCTATTACCATATCCTTTGCCAACTCCTTTTTCTTTTTCCCAAGAGCTAAAAATTAGGAAAGCAGGATGAGAAAACCCATAGTAGTAGAATTTTTAAAAATAGTGCATTAATATTCTCCACAATTCACAAGACCCCTGCAACAGACCATTCTACAGTGATGTTATTCTTTCAGCTAGGAAGTTGTGGTCTTTTCACCTTTACAGAAAATACTCAATTTGACGCTCTCTACTGGCAGTTACCCTGCCCTTGATGTCTTTGTAGCTAAAAGTCCTTCAGGGAATTCTTGAAATGGAATTACTGAAATCTCAGTTTGCCTCTTCTTGGGTTCTTGCCTTTGGGCACATAGAAGTTACTCAGAACAAGATATTCAATTCTGTCTGGACCAGCCCACTAGCTAGAAGACATCTGTACCACATATTTAGTTTTTCAGTTGTTTTATAAAATTGCAAGCACCATAAGAAATGCCTGGGAAATGAACTAAAGAATTAGCTGATTAATTATAAGTAAAGTATTACAGAACAATAGTTACTAACAGCTCAAACTACTTTTTTAGACCCATCATTCATGCTGGGACACTAACAAAGAGATATTAAGAATGTGAGAAGATAATGTCATTACTAAATATTCATTTATGTATATTATTTAACTGTCAATTTAACTTCTTATATATTCCTCTAAGATCTTCAGACAGATCACCTGGAGTTTTCCACCTGTGTACCTCTGAAATGTGACACAATTCATTTAAACTCAACAGTATCTATATTCCCATCTATAAGCATGACATCTGCAGTAACAGTGGTAGGGTTGCTAATTTCCTGCTTTCTATTGTTCTCAGCATTTGTTTCAGTTTTCATTTCCTTTGACTTGTAATAAAAAATGGCATACCTTGGAAATCACGCACAATGATCTATTTCTACTGAGATGGAAGTAGCCTGCATCATAAAACAGCTGGGCTGTGTAAAGAGGTGAATTTGATAATAGTGAAATTTTCAAAATGAAATATTATTTCTTCTTTATATATTATGCAGTTCTGATTGCATAGCATTCTAAATATCAACTTTTCCTGCCATTTCGCCATGGTTTTCAACAAAGATATTTCTGTGACTATATACTATCAGCTCCTCAGAGCGAAGTAGCCTGAACAGAGTCAGTATTCATATTTTTACCATTTAAGCTTTTAAACTATCAATACACATTATTATTTTATTTTCTTGTTTCACTTTTCATCACTTTTTGGTAAAGGACATGAGAGTGTAAGCTCCTCATGAGCAATTCAAATGGCACAATCACTTTTATATCCCAAAACCTACTGTCCTGCCTGGTACAATTTAAATTGTGTCTTTTCATCTGAATGAAAGACAGGTCTTAATCAATGATAAATCCACAACAGAAACAGAAAGCTTATTTGTTCTTAAAAAAGCAAACTGTGCATCATTTTGTACATGGGTAGTATTAATGCACTCCAAGTAAAAATCTTTTGCAAAACGTTCAAGCAAATATTATCTGGATCATTGTTTCAATTTCATTCTTACACTCGATTTAGAAAACTCATGGTGTATACCTACACGAGTCTTCTAGCCTTGATTATGTAAAAATAATTGGTATTAATTTTTCCACTAAATTTAGAAAAAGTTAAATGTATGCATATGTATGTGTGTGATATGTATATATGTATACATCACATATATACACATATATATGTGTATATATAGACATATATATATACATATGTACATCAATGTAAATATCACTGAAATCCTATGTTCATTTTCTTGAGATTAAATGGCCTCCTTGTTTTCAGGTTGGAGAAATAAACAAAAACTTGACTTTCCACTTTCAAATTTCAAATGAAAAGGATATCTCAGTCACTCGTAGCACATCTTAATTGCTTCATTATATTTTTATGGAGTACCTGAATTGCTTGGAAGCAGGTTAATTAAAACAGTGCTTGTTTTATAGTTAACGGAAGTCCAAAAAGCACATATCCTGCAGCACAATCAATCATATTTTTTCTTTGCTGCAATCTCAAAGACAGTGTAGACTAGCAGATTAATAAGGCACCGAAACACTGAGCACCATCAGAATTTTGATGTGTGCATGTTCCAGGAGCTGAGCCTTTCGTCAACTTTAACATGATCTTTCCTTGAATCTACTGAGTCATTTAATGAATCACTGGTCATAATATATTTTGTAGTCTGACTGTACATTGACCAATTCTGTACATTACAGGAGAAAGAGAATTTTCAGTAAAGCAGAACTTCTCATTAGGCACAATTTCACATTGCACTTATAGGTCTTTTCATTGTATTATTTTCAGTAGAAATTATCGGGAAACTAAAAGACATAGTATTGAGTCCTATTTCAGTACGAGTGTGCTGTGTGGGTTGATTAAATCACCTATTTTATCGGTGCATATTTCCCTCCCTAAACAAAATGGATCACTTTCCTGAAGATTCATGATAAAATTTTCTGTGTTCTTGTCTGAAATCTGTCAACAAAGACAGAAGTAAAGAACTGGAGAGTGTTTTTATTGAAAACATGTTCATGCAATTCTGAATTTATAATCTGCATGCCAATTCCTAGAAGTTTCTGAAATAAACAGTGCCTCACCCAAGGATCCTGCAACAGTGTCTGTGTGTCACTGATGTTTTTCTTACTTATGATCACAATCACATTGGAATTTCCAAGCTCATTAGGATCTGCACCAAACTTGCTCATTTTTCCTTTGCAAATGGAAAATGTGGGGCTTTTAGAAATTACTCCTTGCTATAAATTTTTCTATAATTTACCCAAACATATAACAAAGCATAAAGTCATTCTTATGTCATGTGTTCAACAAATACTTACTGAATATTCACTGTTTCTACCACAGTGAAAGTCAGATTTTATTACTTTTGATATTAGGGTCTAATTATTAGCCTTGATATAACATATATATATAGGATATATATAATATATAGGATATATTATATATTTATATTAGATATATATTGTATATAGGATATATATATTGTATATAGGATATTGTAACAATATAACAATATAATCCTTGGATAAAAATGAGATTGTAAGCATCAAAAATTATACATCTTGATGGGAACATTCATACAAATAATTTCCTTTCAGTGCAATTTTGTTTAAATTTTTTGCTATGAGTAAAGCAGTCCAATTCTATTTATTAAAAATGTTTATACACAAGGAGAGTCATGGAGTCACATAATTATCAAAGGCAAACATCAAGCAATTTTTCTTTAATGTAAGTAGCTTTGTATTACAAATACAGTAGAAAGAATTCATAGTACTTACTCTCTCCCACACTAATAATAGTAATAATAATAATACACACAAAATGCTTGCTCACACAGTCTTCAAAGGGAAAAAAAGCAAATAGAGAATACAGAATAGAATACTCCAAGTTTAGAATTCAAGAACACACGTTCTCTTTCCCAGAATAATCCATCATAATGGAAAATTATGTCCGGTTGGATAAATAACAGTTTGGTGTAAAGCACTTGCGCTAAACATTTAGGAGGGCAAAGTCTGAAATAAAGGACTGAATGATAACCACAAAGTTATGCCCACACCTTAGACCTCAGAACCTTTGTATATGACCTTGTTATTTAAAAAAAAAAAAAAAAAAAAACTTTACAACTGTAATTAATTCCAGGATTCTGGATGAGAGGATCTTGGATTATCTGGGCAAGTGCTAGTTGTAATAGCAAATGTCCTAATAAGAGACATAATAAAGATTCACAGGAAGAGAGAGGGACCCATCATGGGAAGACAGAGAGGTAAGAGATCGGAAGCTAGCAGCCATAGCCAGGGAATGCCTGGTGCCACCCAAAGCTGGGGAAGTAGAAGAAGAATTTTCCTCTACAGGTTTTGGAAACAGCATGACCATGCTGACAGCTTAATTTCAGACTTCTGGCCTCCAGAACTGTAAGACAATCAGTCTATTTGGTTCACAACGCAAGCCTCTGGTAAGTTGTTACAGCAGTCCTAGGATATCAATATAGTGGAAAAAATTTATATTTTCCTAAGTTTCACAGCACAATGAAATAAATGCATATAAAGAAATTATATTATCATTTGATTGGCATGACTCTTAAATTTCCTTACAGATTTTTAGTAGAAGTATAAGAAACTTCAAACTTACATAGGATAGGATCATTTTGTTCAGTTTTTTCACCTTTGAATTTTTATTTTATAATATATGCCATTCAATTTATCCAACTAAATCTATCATTGTCTTTTGGTAACATTATTGTCCTTACTATCCATCTCAGAAGTCGTCAGCTGTCCAGGCAGTATTGTAAAATTGTACTTTCTTCTAGTTCCAATGGCCTCTATTTAAGCTTTCTAGTGCAGGCTGTACAACACCATTTCTGTTTTTATTCACATAAAGGGTTTTTTTTCTTACTTCTTTGTCCTTGTTTCTTCATATTCCTACTTTGACTTTGTCCACTTCATTTGGTGAGTCAGTTACCATATTATTCCCTTTCTTATCTGGTGTCATAGGTTATTTTGCTTTGGTTTTAAATTTCTTTGAAAATACTAAGCATAATATCTGAAGTTCACTTCCATTTTCCATAAAAAGGCTCTTTATTCAAACATTTTCTTCATCTGATTCTTGAATTACTATTTTCATGTTCTCATTCATTTTAAAGAATCTTTATTAATTCACATCTTAATGATGTTTTCCTTGAGTTATCTTTTATTCTTTTTTTATTTATTTATTTTTTTGACAGGCAGAGTGGACAGTGAGAGAGAGACAGAGTGAAAGGTCTTCCTTTGCCGTTGGTTCACCCTCCAATGGCCGCTGCTGCCAGCACACCATGCTGATCCGAAGCCTGGAGCCAGGTGATTCTCCTGGTCTCACATGTGGGTGCTGGGCCATCCTCCACTGCACTCCCTGGCCACAGCAGAGGGCTAGACTGGAAGAGGTGCAGCCGGGACAGAATCCGGCGCCCCGACCGGGACTAGAACCCGGTGTGCCGGTGCTGCAGGCGGAGGATTAACCTATTGAGCCATGGCGCCGACCCCTATAACTTTCTTTCAATGAGGGGAAAAATCTATCTATATCTCCTCTTTTGTCTACAAATTACTTGAGTGGGTATTTCATGTGTCTCCATTTTATTTCTCAAAAAGCAATGGGCAACATTCTAAATATATCACAGGGTCCAGTGTTGTGGTGTAGTGGGTTAAGCCACTGTTTATGAAGTTGGCATCCCATATCAGAGGGCTGGTTCGAGTCACAACTGCTCTGCCTCTGACCCAGGGCCCTGCTAATGCACCTCAGAAGACAGTAAAAGATGGCCCAAGTATTTGGGCTCCCGACATCCATGTAGGAGACTTAGATGGAGTTCATCATTCCTGACTTCAGCCTGACCCAGATACAGCTGTTTTAGCCATTTGGGGAATGAAACCACAGACCTCTCTCTTAATCTCTCTCTCTGTCTCTGTCTGTCTCTCCCCTTCTCCCTCTCTCTCTTTGTGTGTGGCTGCATATGTGTATGTGTATGTGGGTGTGGGTGTGTGTGCCTCCCTCTTTCTCTGATTTTCTATTTCTCAAATAAACAAATCTTTAAAAACTGAACACATTGCATAGTACACTCATACAGTCCTCTAAATAACTCTACAAACTGGGTATGCAGTTGTTATTATCTTTCATTTTTATCATATGAGGAAACTAAGGAACAGAACATTCTGTGGTTTATTAAAAGGCCCACACATCAAAGCCACATCAAAGTCGGGATGTGACCTCAGGAAATTTGCTCTAATCTAGGTGTATTGGTATACTTTCTGATACATTACCACTTCCTGAGAAGATCTGATGATTAAGAGGCACATTATCAATGTCATGCCTCAGAATCCTGGTGATGAGAGAAGCCAAGTAGTGAGCGTTTCCAGAAAAAAAAAAAAATCTGACTTTTTCTGCTTCAAAAGTCCTGACAATAGAGTCCTATCTGGAGACTTCTGTTAGGGTACCAAAAGCCATCTCCCATTTGCACCATATAGCCACGCCATTTGTGTAACAACGCCATTCGTCTTAACCCTCTCATTCCATAATCAGGCCCAGTTTATTTTTTGTAAGCAAAATGCTCATGAAAGTTGTTTCCTAAAGAGAGGATTTGTTTCTTGTCCCAACCACAGTTGTCATGTTCCTCTTTCTTACCTAGCATCAGAGAACTGCTGTCATCAAGAACACGGGAAATAAGTGCATTCAATTCTACATTTGCCTTTTTCTTCTTTTCTTATCTACAGCTATTTTTAAATTCCAGCAGTCATTTCTGTTGGAATTTGCAGCAAGGAGAGTGAGATGTGTATGTTTAAATTGTCATCATATCCACAATTCTCAACAGTCTGCCTTTTTGAACTGCCATTCCACTAGCACTGGCAGCTTTTCTTTGAAATCTGACACTCTGCAAAATATAGGTTGCTTTGAAGTTCATGAACAAAACTTTATCGATCACTAAGTTCTTCATTCTCCAAAGCTAAGGAATCTTTTAGCTCTTTCATAGATGTCCGTCAAAGTGAATAGATATTTGCATAACTGTTCATTTACACATTTAATTTTCAATCTTTAAAAGGATTCTTAGAGAGTAGTTTCTGTGCCTTTATTGATATTTGTTCTCTGTATAGAATTGCTTGATGAATGAATGGCTAAATAAATAAATGAATATTACCTGAAACCCTTCTGCCATTTTTGTCTCATTAGTTCAAGAAGTATTGTGTGCTTTAAATCATTTCCTATAACTTGAAAAAAATGCTTGTCTTTCAATGTTAGTGAAAAAGGTTTTCTTCCATACTAACAAGTCCTTGACTTGACAGGGCATAAAAATTACTCGAGAGATTCTTTTGGAAAAAGAAAACATTCTCAAACCTCCCTGAAGATGACAAATCAGAATATAGAAGAAAAGGCAGGGACTTTGAATTATTAAAGCTCTAGATGAGACTTGTTATCAGGCATTTTGGGCAAAACATGAATTACAGTATGTCTCCTATAAACTCTGGTTAAAAACATTCTCTCAAGAAGATGTTTGGGGCCAGCATTATGGCATACCTGGTTAAGCCACCACCTTATAGCACTGGCTTCCCATATGGGCTCTGATTTGAGTCCCAGCTGCTCCTCTTCAGATCCAGTTCTCTACAAATTGTACATGGGCAAGCAGCAAAAGATGGCCCAAGTCCTTGGGCCCCTGCACTCACCTAAGAGACCTGGATAAAGCTCCTGGCTCCCACCCTTGGACTTTTCAGCCATTTGGAAAGTGAACCAGCAGATGGAAGACATCTCTATCTCTCCCTCTCTGACTCTGTAACTCAGTCTTTTGAATAAATAAGAGAACTTTTTTAATAACAGATGTTTTTATTTTTAATTTTTATTGATTTATTTGAGAAGAAAAGAAACAGTGACAGGCAGGCAAATGGATAGAACTTCCACCTGCTGGTCCACTCCCCAGAGGCTCACGATGATCAAGTCTGGTCCAGAACTAGCCAGGAGACCGGAACTCAATCCGGCTCTCCCAAGTGGGAGTCAGGAACCCAGTTGCTTGAGCCAACACTGCTGGTCCCCACAACTGGGATTAGCAGGAAGCTGAAATAAGGAGTTGGTACAGTTAGGAAACCCAGGTACTCTGTTGTTGGATATAGACGTGTTAACTGCTAGGCAAATGCCCATCCCTCCAAAAGTTATGCATCTTCTTCAGAAAGCTTTTAAACTTTGCAGTAAAATATACTTTTGTGTGTGAAGGCTAACTCCTCAGTAAAACTTTATGATCTTGAGAGTCAGAAAGTTGTTTTGTCCAAATTTGAATTCACCATAGTACAGTGTAATTCTACCTTGCAAATAATACAGTTTGTTGAGTTGAATCATTACACAACTCTACACAATCATGGCTCCAATAGTTAAAAAGATAAGAGCTGTAACTTGCTTAAAATATAAGTTTTAAATAAACAATGGGTAATTTCATTTATGTATTATTTCTACTCTTAAAAATACGCAATGTTTGATATAAAATGGTTCAAATAGCATTTCTTTATAAAAATGGAAAAGCATGATATATTTAATAACTTTTTCTATTACTGTCATTAAGTACCATTTTTATCTTGATTGTTGATACTTTTCCATTAGTAGTTAAAAGACATCCAATTATAAATGTCTACCTCTTACAATACGTTAAATAACTAATGCTTAGAATAAACAGATTTCAAAAGCTGAAATGAAGAATTAATCAAGAGAGTGAAAAGCAAATGCAAGAAAAAGATGAATGTTCTAAGGAAGTGAAGTTGACCCCAACATACTGTTCACTAGATGCAAATCACAGCACACCATTCAGTAAGGCCAGACAAGCAGAACTACAGCAGCACACTGAAAATGCAAAGGAGGAGGGTCTCCAACAAGGGCTCTACTCCACCTGTTCACTGACAAAAGAGGACTTTATTTCTACAATACAATACATAAAATGGAGAGAAACTTGAGACAGGTGTTTTCAAATCAGTGTACAGTTGGGACTCCTGTGATGATAAGTTCATATTATTAAGATCATAAGTGATTCATTTCTTTTTTCTTTTTTTTTAATTTTGCATTGTTTTTGCTTTTTTTAGAAAGCTTTTATTTAATAAATATAAATTTCAAAAGTACAACTTTTGGATTATAGTGCCCCCCCCATAACTACCATCCCACCTGCAAACTATCCGATCTCCTACTCCCGCTCCCATCCCATTCTTCGTTAAGATTCATTTTTAATTATCCTTATATACAGAAGATCAACTTAGTATATAATAAGTGATTCATTTCACTGAAGTTAGAGTGTCTTAACGTGCTTTAAATTTTATTGTAGGTTTCTGAACTTCATTTCTATTTCTTTTTATTTGTGAACTTGCCTACAGAAGAGCAGTGTAGTATTTGTAGTTAAAATCCATATACTAGGGATCTTTAGCAAGTATTTTAGTCTGACTGTCTTAAGTTTTTCCCTTTGTAAAATGACACTGCTAATAATGCATAACTTACAGGTCATTGTAAAATTAAATGACCCAAGCAGTGTGATACATCCATTTAGTTGCCAACTTGACTGGATTAATGAGTACCTATAAATCTGGTAAGGCATTATTTTTGGTATGTCTGAGAGAAAGTTTCCAGAGGAAATTAGCCAGAGTGCACCATGTTAGTAAGTTTAGCCCTCACTGTGGGAACCACCTCCGTAGCCTGCCCAAGGATATCAAATACAGAAGGGAAACTGGTCTCTGCTCTGATAGCCAGGATGGATCCTTTTCCTCCATTTTGACATCAGAATTCCACACAGCTCTTCAGGTTCTCAAACTGTTGACCTCAGATGGAGAATTACATTAGCTTTCCTGGCTCTGAGGACTTTGGACTTAGACTTAGACATATTAGGGCAACCCAAGATCTCTATCCTGTGGATAGCCTCTGTCATGGGACCTCTCAACTACCATAAAGTGAGCTGATTTCCCTAATAAATCCTCTCTCATATTTCCATATAAGTATCCTATTGGTTCCAGCTCTCTGGAGAACACTTATACAATGCATATTTCCGCAAAGAAAGGAATCAGTGAAAGACAGCAATTAGTAGTGACAGCAATTAGTAGTGACAGCTTCAAGCAATTGAGAGTAATTCAAGGAGACTGAAGTCCACATAACAGAAACTCACGAATTAGCATATACAGGACAATTTCGCATCAATTATGGCTCCCCAAAGATATCTGAGGTCTAATCTAGGATTTATAGAGATGGTGTTTACATGGTAAAAGGAATTAAAGTTGCAGATGGAATTAAATTATTGTGGGGATGGTATCACAGATTATCCACATGGTACTAACAATCACAAGAATCATTCTAAGAGAAGGAAGGAAGGAGAGTCAGAGATATGAAAATGGAAGTCAAGTCCAGAATAATGCGATTTCAGACTTTGAAATCTGAAAGAGAGGCATAAGCTAAAGAGTATGAACATCATTTCGAAACTAGAAAAGGCAAGAAAATGGATCCTCTCCTGGAACCTTCAGAAAGTAATACCACCTCACCAACACCTTGACATTAGTCCACTGGGACTGATTTTGGACTTCTGATTTCCAGAACAGTAATATAATTTTTGTTGTGTTAAATCACTAAATTTATGGTCATTTATTACAGCAGCAGTAGGAAACTATTACATCACTCAATAAGAGATCCAACATAACGAGTCTCCAAAATTGCTTTAACTAGCAGGTCAACAACATCAAGAACCCTTATTTCTTCCATCTTTTGCTCTACCATCATCAGGGAATGGCTAGTTCCTTGACAAGCATAAAATCACATTTCTAGCTTCTAACTTCCTCCAACAACTTCAAAAACCTACCCTGTAATATCTAAGAGGAAGTATAGATTTTATGTCTTTTTTTACTTCTCTTTGACACTGCAATTTTACCTTTTTGGTCTCTTCATCATAAAGGCTTTTTATCTCATTTTTATTAAACAAATGAATCTTTTCCTTGGTGATTTTCATTTTATTTTGGTCTTATTTTTCCTTCAGAATTTTCCACTACTAGATCATTTCTCTACAAGCTGCAATTGTTTTCCCTGGTCATACATTAAAATCAACTGGGTTTAACTTTACATATGGCATGAGGAGGAGATCATTTATAAATAGGTAGCTAAATTTCTTTGTATTAATTATTCTAAATAAGTTCTTTTTTCTCAGTGACTTCTATTTTTTATCTTTTTAAAGATTTTATTTATTTATTTATTTGAGAGGTGGAGTTAAAGACAGTGGGAGGAAGAGACAGAGAGAGAAAGGCCTTCCAATCACTGGTTCACTCCCCAAATGACCACAACGGCGTGAGCTGTGCTGATCTGAAGCCAGCAGCCAGGAGCTTCTTCTGAGTTTCCCACATGGGTGCAGGGGCTCAAGTACTTGGATCATCTTCTACTGCTTTCCCAGGCACATTATCAGGGAGCTGGATCAGCAGTGATGCAGCTGGGACTAGAAGAGCTAGAATTGGCACCCATATAGGATGTCGGTGCTGCAGGCAGAAGATTAATCTACTGCGCCACAGCGCCAGCCTCTTTCAATGACTTTGAGGGAGCCACCTCTGGCTTATAGGAAGGTCCATTTAATGCATTTGAATATATCTTGGTTCTGGCTTCCAACTCTGCAGCCCAGAACAAATGATTTATTTCTGCATATTCTATATTATTTCCAGTGCCGTCACTGTAAAAACAATCATATAGATGTCAGGGAAATTTCTTTCTATATGTTCTTTTTATGATTTTTAACACAAGTCATTTCAAATTTATTTCAGAATTAATTTGTCAACTTTTTAAAAATAGTCTGTTGGAGGCCGGCGCCACTGCTCGCTTGGCTAATCCTCTGCCTGCAGCGCCAGCACCCTGGGTTCTACTCCCGGTTGGGGCGCCTGTTCTGTCGGGTTGCTCCTCTTCCAGTCCAGCTCTCTGCTGTGGACCAGGGAGGCAGTGGAGGATGGCCCAAGTGCCTGGGCCCTGCACCCACATCGGAGACCAGGAGGAAGCACCTGGCTCTTGGCTTCCAATCGGCGCAGCACGCTGGCTGTAGTGGCCATTTGGGGGGTGAACCAACGGAAGGAAGACCTCTCTCTCTCTCTCTCTCTCACTGTCTAACTCTGCCTGTCCAAAAAAAAAAAAAATCAGTTGGAATATGTTAAGCATTGTATTTGACTTTCAGATTAGTTTGTAAAGGTTTACGCTAATAATATATATATTGGTATATATAATGGTCTTGGAACAAAGTATATATCTAGATTTTGATACCAAATTTTACTTTATATCATTCAAAAAAGTTTTGTTTCTCTCATAATTTTTTCATATATTCCAATTACCTTATAATCCCTGATGTATGCCTTTTTAAAATGTTAACTGCTCCTATTTTCTATCTTTGCATTACCTGTGGTAAGAATATGAGAAAATTACTGATAGTTGTATCTACTAAACTTGATATCTCATAAATCCTAAAACAAGTTTCTTGAGTTTTCTACACACAATGACAAGTTTTTATCTATCTTCCCTATGTTCTATCTTTAACTTTCCTACACTCTTTACAGACTAATTTTAGATTCATAAGAAACCTTAAGTGTGACTCTAGGGGAAATTGTTATGATTCTGACTATAGGTGAAATTCTATAATTTCACAAATAAATATTTATTTCTTTTTTTGTTAATATCCACTTTTAATTTAGGGAGGCTTTAAATCTATTCCTATGATTTTTATTCTTTTCATGCTTTTGATCAAAATAAATTATTTTCTACTCTATTGAATAATTTTTGATTGTTAGCTCATTTTAAAGCAATTTTATCTGTGGGAATATTTCCAGAAAGTTTATTATTTGATTTTCTTAGGTGCTTGAGTTAGATAACACTGTCATATTGATTTCCCATGTTAAAAAAAGATAATGAAAATCATATTCCAAAAGCTAGAATTTTCAAGAAAAAATATTTTTTTCATTTTTCACTCAGACAGGATACATTTTTTTGTAGTCTACCGTTTGATAGAAGCTATGGTCCTTCAAGTGTTTCATGTTTAATTTCACATCTCACTTATAACCTTGAATTTTGTAGATTTCATGATTTAACACCAATTCTTTCCTTTCTAAAGCCATGAACATATTTTTTGAGACTGAATAAAGTAGGTAAGTTTCAAATTTATCTAGTTAAAGATATTGCCATTAATAAAACCCCATTAGTATCACCTGCAGATGAGTGTCATGGGTCTGTATTTATTATGGTCACAAATATATTTGGGTTTGATTCCTTCTTAATTTGTTTTACCATGCTTTCTATTGACTTTTTAAATTTAACTTGTGTTTTGCAATCTATTCATTATAAATGAGTCTTTTAAGATTTTTGTTTAAGGCCGGCGCCGTGGCTCACTAGGCTAATCCTCCACCTTGCGGCGCCGGCACACCGGGTTCTAGTCCCGGTCGGGGCGCCGGATTCTGTCCCGGTTGCCCCTCTTCCAGGCCAGCTCTCTGCTATGGCCAGGGAGTGCAGTGGAGGATGGCCCAGGTGCTTGGGCCCTGCACCCCATGGGAGACCAGGAAAAGCACCTGGATCCTGGCTCCTGCCATCGGATCATCGCGGTGCACCGGCTGCAGCGGCAGCCATTGGAGGGTGAACCAACGGCAAAGGAAGACCTTTCTCTCTCTGTCTCTCTCTCTCACTGTCCACTCTGCCTGTCAAAAAAAAAAAAAAAAAAAAAAAATTTAAAAAAAAAAAAAAGATTTTTGTTTAAAGATTTATTTATTTGAAAGTCAGAGTTACACAGAGAGAGGAGAGGCAGAGAGAGAGAGAGAGAGAGAGGGAGAGAGAGATAGAGATAGAGAGAACGGTCTTCCATCTGCTGGTTCACTCCCCAGATGGTCACAACTGCCAGAGCTGCAATGGCTGGAGCTGCGCCAACCTGAAGCCAGGAGCCAGGAGCTTCTTCCAGGTCTCCCACGCGGGTGCAGGGGCCCAAGGACCTGGGCCATCCTCAACTGCTCTCCCAGGCCATAGCAGAGAGCTGGATGGGAAGTGGAGCAGCTGGATATCTAACCAGTGCCCACATGGGATGCTGGCGCCTCAGGCCAGGGCATTAACCCGCTGCACCACAGCATGGCCAGGAGTCTTAAGATTTTAAGAAGTCCATTTAGGGGCCGGCGCCGTGGCTCACTTGGTTAATCCTCTGCCTGCGGTGCCGGCATCCCATATGGGCGCCAGGTTCTAGTCCTGGTTGTCCTGGGAGACCAGGAGGAAGCACCAGGCTCCTGGCTTCCGATTGGCGCAGCGCCAGCTGTGGCGGCCATTTGGAGAGTGAACCAACGGAGGGAAGACCTTTCTCTCTGTCTCTCTCTCTCTCTGTCTCTCTCTCTCTCTCGCTGTCTATAACTCTACCTGTCCAAAAAAAAAAAAAAAAGTCACTTTAATATAGTTACCTGGCTGTATTTTTGTTTTTTGTAGCGAGTAGACTTTATCCTCCTGTCACACTCTATTTTATCAGAAGTTATTATTTGTTTGTTTGTTTGCAAGACAGAGTTACAGACAAAGGGAGAGACAGAGAGGTTCACTCCCCAAATGGCAACAATGGCTGGAGCTGGGCGGATGTGAGCCAGGAGCCAGGAGACTCTTCTGGGTCTCCCATGTCAGTGCAGGGGCTCAAATACTTGGGCCATCTTCCATAGTCTTCCCACACCATTAGCAGGGAGTTGAATTTGAAGTTTAGCAGCCGGGGCTAGAACTGGCACCCAAATGGGATGCTGGCACTGCAGGTGGAGGCTTAACCCACTATGCCATAGCACCAGCTTCTTGATCAAAAGTTATTTTTGTTAAATCTTTTATTTTAGTATTTACTCGTGAATTTTGCCATCAGTAAATAAAGTCTAACGTTAATAATTATTTTTCTTCTTGCAAATTATATGGTAAAGATTAAAAAGAAATAAGATCTAAACTCCTTTCTATATAAACATGCATTGTCTGAATATTTTCAAATTTTAATTTAGATTTATGAACAAGCTTTACTAATTTCTTTCTTATGTTCCTGGATCTTACTTTTTCTTTCATGTTTGCTCTTCGTTGTATTGAGAAATATTCTTTTTATTATACTATTTGTACAATTTGTAACTAGTAAACATTTATTCTTTACTCATCTAATATTGAACTTCTTTCAATCTAATTTTGATGCTTTATTTATTTGAGAATGCCTGTGGGATTTTAATTTAGTAGTTGTTTTCCCTTAGTATTTGAAGATAGCTTTTGTTTTGTTTTATTGAACCTATTTCAACTAATGAGAAGTCTGTTGTCTGCCCCATTTTATTCTTTTCTATATCTATCTCTCTCACTATGTGTTAATATTCTCTACCTTTGATAGTATAAAATTTCATTGCAATGTATCTATGTGTGGAATATTTTTTGTTTATACAGCTCTAGACATGACATGTTTATTTTTCTTTGATGTTTTTATTTTGGATTTTAAAATTCTCTTTTATCAATTGTGAATTGACTTCAGGAAAAAATAAACTCCTGTTGCATCACCTTCACCTGAGGGGAAGTCCTTAAGAGAAATGTGCTTCACCTACTTGGGAAGAATGTGTACTGGGGGATGTTTCATTGCTTTCCCTGGTATTGGAACCACCAGGAGAGAGCATCAGTCACCAGGTAAGTCCATACCTGTATAGTTAAATTAACCATCTTCATCTACAATCAGCATTAATCCCTCAGTCAGCATCAGAAGCCAAAAAGCCTAGTTAGTTATTCACCTAAAATTTAATAATATTATTTATCAACTCATCCTACTTCCCTTTTAGCTCATGGTCAATAAAAGCAAATCCCCTAGATCTTCAAATTTTTCTCTGAACAGTCCTTTCAATTTCTTTTTTGTTTTATTTGTTTTGCTTCCCCAAGTGACTCACAGCTTTCTCTGACGTCATCTTACACCTGTAATCTATTTCCTCTACCAAAAGCCAGATGGGAGCTCTCTTAGATCTTCTTTGCCATTCTTTTTTTTTTTTTTTTTTTTTTTTTTTTTTTTTTTTTTACTTTTATTTAATGCATATAAATTTCCAAAGTACGACTTATGGATTACAATGGCTTTCCCCCCATACCGTCTCTCCCACCCACAACCCTCCCCTTTCCCACTCCCTCTCCCCTTCCATTCACATCAAGATTCATTTTCGATTATCTTAATATACAGAAGATCAGCTTAGTATACATTAAGTATGGATTTCAACAGTTTGCTCCCACACAGAAACATAGTGAAAAATAATAGATGATTTTTTAAAATGATGATGAAATCAGATTAGACCTATTGTCATGTTTAATCCCAGTGAGAGTCAAGTTGGGAATTGATAATTTCTTTCTTTTTTTTTTTTTTTTTTTTACAGAGGATCAGTTTAGTATGCATTAAGTAAGGATTTCAACAGTTTGCACCCCCATAGAAACACAAAGTGAAATATATTGTTTGAGTACTCGTTATAGCATTAAATCCCAATGCACAGCACATTAAGGATAGAGATCCTACATGAGGAGTAAGTGCACAGTGACTCCTGTTGCTGACTTTACCAATTGACACTCCTGTCTATGGCATCAGCAATCCCCCTATGCTCCAGTCATGAGTTTCCAAGGCTATGGAAGCCCTCTGAGTTCTCCGACTCTTATCTTGTTTAGACAAGGTCATAGTCAAAGTGGAGGTTCTCTCCTCCCTTCAGAGAAAGGTACCTCCTTCTTTGATGGCCTGTTCTTTCCACTGGGATCTCACTCGCAGAGATCTTTTGCCAGAGTGTCTTGGCTTTCCATGCCTGAAATACTCTCATGAGCTTTTCAGCCAGCTCCGAATGCCTTTAGGGCTGATTCTGAGGCCAGAGTGCTATTTAGGACATCTGCCATTCTATGAGTCTGCTGAGTATCTCACTTCCCATGTTGGATCACTCTCCCCTTTATTTACTCCATCAGTTAGCGTTAGCAGGTACTAGACTTGTCTATGTGCTCCCTTTGACTCCCAGTCCCTTCACCATGACCAACTGTGAACTGAAACTGATCACCTGGAACAGTGAGATGGCATTGGTACGTGCCACCTCGATGGGATTGAATTGGAATCCCCTGGTATGCTTCCAACTCCACCACTTGGGGCAAGTCAGCCTGAGCATGTCCCAAATTATACATCTCTTCCCTCTCCCATTCCCACCACCATGTTCAACAGGGATCACATTTCAGTTAATTTTCAACACTTAAGAATAACTGTGCATCAATTACAGATCTAAACCAGTCATATTAAGTAGAACAGATAAAAAAACTACTAAGAGGTATAATGGCCTCTGACTTGATCTTCAAATACCCTGGGGCTTTTGACAAGGGAAGGATAAAGGGATGCTGAAAAAAGGTACCAAAACATAGTTATTCAGAAGTAACAGTTTCCCCAATTCAACAGCACTGTGGTTGACAGGAATATATTATATACCATACAAAGAATTGGAAGAGAGGGGTGGTAGGCTCTAAACAAGGAAGATTAGTGAAGCATATATGTTGACTGCCTGATTTGATCAACATATGCTCTGTACTAATATTGAAATACTACATCACGAACAGTAAAGGAGTATAAGCGTTAATCATTCTTTGTTTTGAACAGATTCAATATGGTTTATTGATACAATTCTAAATCAATTTTTAAATAAAGTAAAATAAAATCTACAACCAACTATCTTGCATATTCTTATCAGTCCCACAGTCACTCCCTTCTGTTTACTTATGAGTCAAGCACATGACTCTTTCTGTTCGTATCCTTTCCAGCCTCTATTATTGGTGACATCAATAACCATCCAACAGAAGTTTACCTCAACTCTTCAAACTCCCTTCAATCCATACGTGTCAGTTCTTGATCATTCTCATAATGCTCATCCATACCTGCTACATTTTTCTAAACCTTTACATATTTGAAATCTTCTCTATCAGATAACTTTTTCAAACATTGGAGATTTAAAAAATACAAAATATTTCCACCCTTATAAAATACTGGTAAGTGTGATTTATATAAATTTGCAACACTGTGCATATAGCAGTAGCCTGGTTGGCCTTATCAACCCCAAAGGTAACATAAATTTTGAAAAGAACTTTCAAAATGCAACAGAGATGGCAGTTAGCAAAGACAAGTTACCAAGCTGGGAAACAAACTTAGGAGTAATTATTCATCCATTTGAAGCCATACCTAGATCAATTTTTAATTGAAAGCTGAAGACAAATGATTACTTGCTTTTAAGAATGATATCTATTGTGTACTATCTATTGAAGTCATGTTCTTAAGTTCCAGAGGTGTACATTCCTAAACTTCCTGAATTGTAAAAACAACACTGTGCTTCCTTCCACTTAGTGTTTAATTTTAAATAGAGACGACTACTAAATCCAATTCATACTATAAAAATGATGACAAGGAGAAAGAAAAGGATAATGAAAGAGGGAGAACAGGTAGCACAATGAGGTGGGAGGGAAAGGAAAGAAGAGAGAGGGGTATGGAAGAAGAAGGTCACAGTGACTGGAAAGCATGGCTAGATCCTAATGAGAACCGAAGTCACACATCCAGTAAGGGGCAAAGTTGGCGCCGAAACCACTTGCATCCACTAGAATAATAATGCCCTTAGTCACTACACTACTACTAAAGTTCCATTTTTAATCTCAAGTATCAAAGTTGGATCAGTGTGGTGCGCCGGCCGCAGCACGCCGGCCACAGCGGCCATTTGAGGGTGAACCAACGGCAAAGGAAGACCTTTCTCTCTCTCTCTCTCACTGTCCACTCTGCCTGTCAAAAAAAAAAAAAAAAAAAAAAAAAAAAGAAAGAAAAAAAAAAGAAAAGAAAAAGAAAAAGTCTGTCTTTTCTTACGGCCTTGGAATTTAATGCAGATATCTCTAGCTTGAGTCTAACCTGTTTTGACAAATCTAAAATTGATAGCATTTCTGTGTACTTCAATATAGAGAAATATATTAAGCTTAATTATGTTTATTGTAAAAATAATCACAGGCAGACATTTGGTAGAGTGGTTAGGTAACACTTAGAATGCCTGCATCCCATATTGGAGTGCCTAGGCTGGATTCCATTGGTTCTTCATTACAGTTTGGGTTCTCAGTTCCTGGCTTTGGCTTTGGCTTTGACTTGGCCCCCCTGACTGTTGCAGGCATTTGAAGAGTGAACCATCAAATGAGAGATCTCTGTCTCTGTCTCTCTGTCTCTCTCTCTCTCCCTGCTTTTCAAATAATTAAAATATTTTTAAAATGTCAGCCACATTCTCTAATTATTTTTTATTACTTAGTATGACTCACTTGATCTCCACATATTAAATGTTGGTAATAAATTATATAGATAGGTATATCTTCTGAATGATTGTTAATAATCCTTCCTTGTAAATATTCTTGCTTATCATTTTAATAAATTTGATCAAATCATCATTAATCACAATGTTATTTTTATGCCCAAATGAAATTTTACAAATAGAAATTAGCATTTTTTAAGATACAGCGTTTGCTTATTAACAGTACTAATTCATGAACACACAAAAGATTTTAGCTTCTAGATAAGTTAATTCTAGGATGTTTTGTTCACTTTTTTTCTTCTGCAAGTTTCAAAGTGCATGTTTTAAATTAAATGTATCTCAAACAGAAGTAAGTACCAATTGCTATGCTAATAGTGAGAATTAAAATTAAGGATATATATGTTTAAATGTACTGAGTTCAGGTTCTCTCCATATTCCGATAGCCTTGGATGAGTCTCTCCTGACTTCCTGAACCATTTTTATGTGTTCAAGGCAATTTTTCCTTTGACGCTGTCTTTGGTCTAAATCTGCATCTGGGATATATCTACTATGATTTACATAATATTTCTGAACTTAAACATTTCACGTAACAAATAGCTTATATAATTTTCTTACCTGGCAATAATGGACTAGCATTCTATCACGGCAAAATCTGTCAATAGCAGGAAAACTGCTCTGTGTTCCATCTCTCAAATTTTTTTTTGTTACCCGCTTTCCTGTAATTTTAATACTACAGATGTATGTCTATGTTTGTGTCTGTTTATGCCTGATAGTATACTGGGGCTTTATATATGAAAAGAGGAAGATTTTCTTTTCCACACACACACTCAGAACCTATTTTCATTCTTTGGTGTCCGCATCTGCTAGTTGAGGATATTTTGGATAGAAATGCTGTGCTTGGCAGCACCTCATCGACTCCACTGCTGTCTAACACATGGTTAGTGATTCTCTTCTCTCACCTTTCAGTGAATTTTCCACAGACCCTTCCTCTGGAATACACTCCAGCATTGGGTCATGCTGAGTAAATGTTATATTTACATTAAAATATAATTACATACAGTTCTGTTTGCTTCTAAGACATATTAACTTACATATATTTAATATTATTCTTGGAATTTAAAATTTAATATCTATGCCATTTATTGTACTATTTAATATGTATAAATCAAATTATATCATTTTCAAATTTTAAGCCCTTAATTGTATGTGATCACCCTAACCCTTAATGCATATATACATATTTATATATATGGTTCTGTATTAAAATATTTTTCTCACAAGTCTCTTTATTTCAAATAGATTTTCCCAAATATATATTGTTTCATTCAGTATAAAACTATTCATGATTGTTATACATATTGGGTATTTTGTAAACATAAACTGTTCTGCTATTACTTGTTTTTTGCTTTTGCATTAATTTTATTTATTAGTATTATTTTGATTTTCCACTGGCAATTTCTACTTTGGCATTTCTATTTGTTTTATATGCAAATCTTCCAACTGGAGTAAGCTTGCACATCAAACTAATAAAATGTACTTAAAATGATGTAGTCTTTTTCTTATATAGATTGAACAGTCACACAAACTTTTCTAAGCTCCTGGTCCCACCAAACCTGAGTTTTTTTAAAATTCTACTTGAAGTTCTTTCAGCAGGTATGTTTAAATATTTGGTATAGTAAAGGTGTTCTGTCTAGCTCCTGCTAATAGTCTTTCACAAAAAGCTCTGTGTGCTTCTCTATTCTTTGTGTGTGGGGGGAGCATTTCTATATTGGTGGGGCTCAGGCCTTGCTACCCCAACATGGCATCTTGGCATCTGCAAAACCAATAGAAATAATATTTCCATTATTATAACAATTGCGTTTTTGAATTATCAGGCAAAATATCACATAGACTTGAAGCATATATCTAAATTCTGTGCATGTGCACAACTAATTAGCATACTATTAATTTTTCCTTGCAGGCACACATAAAAAGTTGTGTATATGCTTACACTGATAATTTCCTGTTCACTTAATCTAATTTATATTATCCGAGTTATTTATATCTTTTTTGTTGTTGTTTATTTGTTGTGTTGAAGATTGCAAAAATGCATTCTGTGATTATATTCAAATTTCACTTATGTTCAATTATTTTCTTGATGTTTCTAGTTATTTTTCTCCAAATATTTTGCTGTAATATCCAGTATGCTCCTTTATGACTGTCACATATCTGTGATAAATTTCCTTTGTTTATGATAAATCTCTCTCCTTTTCTCTTTGCCTTGAGTTCTATTTTACTTAACACATTACTTTGTTAGTATATATTTAAAAATCAATATTAAGGTTATTCTTTTTAATGTTTCTGTGGCTTACTTTTCTTGATGTTTATTTTGCTGTATCAATCAGGTTTTGGTTGTTTTCGTCATCTCAGATTATTGAGAAGACAGTATTTTGGTTCTAAATAGTTTTATAACTGTGTTTTTATTTCCAAAGCAAATCCTTATAGACTATAAGGCAGCCAAGAATGGAGATTCTGGGGTGGGTGACTTGGTGCAGAAGTTAAGATGCTACTTGGCATACCCACATCTCTTATTGGAGTACCTGCATTCAAGTCCCAGCTTTGCTTCCAAATCTAGCATCTGGGAGATAGCAGGTGATGATTCAAGTACTTCTGAATTGAGCTCCAGGCTCCTGGATTCCACCTGACCCAACCCCAGCCCCAGTTGTGGGTATCTGGGAGTGAACTGTGGTGGAATCAGAATGCCATACTAAGATGGCTGCTGGCAAGTGAGTGTCAGTTACTCAGGAATGGCTTCGGAAACCACCTGGCAATGGAGCTTGCCTGGCAACGGGCAGGATTGGATAAGGCATAAACCGCCCCTTGACCAGATTGGCTGCCTCGGCTATTTAAGCTGCTGTACCAACTGAAATAAATGAGTCTGAGGGCTGCTCACCTCTGACCTGCTTTCACCCCACTCCCGGGGTCTGTGTGGTAACTCTGTGCCTCTTGCCCCCACTGCACTCCTCTCAAAATGAATCCACAGCAGTTTCCACAAAAGAATGTAAGTAACATATCTAAGTAACATATAGTGTAGCATACTCTTACTGCCTCCTCATTCTCCCCTCACAGAAAAGTTAGTAATTGTAATGTGGAATTTGGAAACTACCTCCTAGTGGAAAGAATATCTGCATATATGACTTGGAATTATTCTGTAAGAAAAAGTTGGCCCTTTCCCCATGTTCATTTATCTGATAAATAATACCAGGATGAATATTTGTTTTATACTCTGGGTTGTAATACAATTATATTTGGTTTTGTTCTTCAAATTGTTCTTGCTCTGGGTAATGAGAACTCATCAAGATTGATTCCTATGTCCTTTTGATATGGTCACGAGTTTATGTTTTTGAGTACTTCATTATTTTCTGGTTTATCCTATTTTCAAATCAAGTCATGAATTTCCTGATTATATTGTAATTGTTTTTTATATTCTCTAAATATAAGTTCTATGTTAGGTAGCTGTTTGCAAGTTTTGCCATCCAATCTGCATCTTGACTTTTCATGTTCTTAATGATGAGTTATAAAGCATAAATATTTTTTAATTTAATGAAATCAATTAAACAAATTTTGGAGCTATGATTTGTGCTTCTTGTATATCATTATTGCTTCTTAGCCTTTTGGCTAAGATCAAGTGTGTATTATTGAAGACATTTTTGTCTAATCTAGGGTCATATATATTTTATTTTATGATATTTTAAAACACGAGTTTTATAATTTGAGCTCATATATAAATTGCTGATCTGTTTTGTGTCAATATTTAAATATACTGTAAGGCCAAGGTTTAAGTTTGCTTTTCATAGTCTTCCATCTACCAGATACAAAGAAAGAAATACTGGCATATACAGAAGAGAACTACCTTAGTAGGAGTGCTAAGATAGTTCAAATAGCATCTAAATATGGCTCAACAAATTTTTTAAAAGATTAAATGATTCAGATAACTCTGAAGTGGGAAAACGATTCTTTTCAACCTCCTATGAGCTTTGGGAATTCTCTGCTACTTATTTCTCAGTGATTGTTTTCATGGCTAGAATAAGTTCCCTATCATTCGTGAGCCTATTAGTGCTCAACAAAAGGCTTGAAGAGTGCTCTCTTTAAACTCATCTTCTTGAATCACTCCCTCTGAAGGGACTTCCTTTCTGGTACTCAGTGTCCCAAAGTTTAGCTTCTTGGATTCCCTGTCCTTTGTACTGTCTCCTAAATGTCATTAGCCCTTCAGACTCTGTTCTTTAGCCTACCCTTGCCAAAAATCTATCTGCAGGCAGTAACCAGGGATAGTGGCAGAGCTCATCTTCTCTAGGTCCCTTTTCTTAGGGATAAACATTCTGTTCTGTTTGCTATCCAGTATCTGAAAACTGATATTTCTTATATGTTGTCTGATTTTCTGTTTTATGAAATGAAAGATAAGTCTTGTCCCAATTGCTCCATAATGTCCTGAACCTAAAAAATGTTTTGAATAATGTGACAACTCTCATAGTAAAACTTTTTAAAATATTTATGCTTTAAGTAGATCAGTAACATGTATGTAACATTTTTACATGCATATCAGAAACTTTGGGCAAGGAAATTCTTGCCATTCTTTACAGCTATTTCCAAAGGATTTGTTCATAAGATTAGTTAGCTTTGAAGCCTGAGGCACCTGATTTTAACACAATTAAATTTCATTTAAAGGTTAAAAATGTCATTGCACCTAACATATAACCAATTGTTGAACAAGGAAAAAGATAATGAGGAAATGAAAGTCATGGAAGAAGTCAGGAAGAAAAGAAGATAGGACTTCATGACAGTGCGTAAGAGAACCTGGGAATTCAGCTTTAGTACAATGAATGGAAAGTGTAGTTTCAAGTAGTAAACATCCTATTGATTTTGAGATCAGGATCCTTTCTTTTTTTCCATGAAGCACACTTTTAGAAAGATATTTTTTTATCTTGTTTGAGATAGAAAGTGCCACAGAGAGAAGGAGAGACAGTGAGAGATCATCCGTCTACTAGTTCAGTACCCAGACTGCCACAGCAAACAGGTCTGGATCATCTGCAATTGTCTCCTGCTTCAGTAGCAGAAACTCAAGTACTTGTGCCATCAGTCACTGCATACACAGGTGCATTAGCAGGAAGCTGCTTAGGAAGCAGAGCAGTTGGGACTCTAACCATCACTTGGATATGATATGCCAATATAGCAAAAAGTTCCTTAACCTGCTATATCAAACGAGCCACACAGCCTGCTTTCTTAATAGGACTCTTCTTAAAAAAATTTATTTAGGGTATAGAAAGTTCATGTATTTCATATATACAGATTCAGGAACATAGTGATATTTTCCACCCTACCTTCCCTCCTACCCGTGCTTCCACACTTCTTCTTTTTCTCTCTCCTATTCCCACTCTTAATTTTTACAAATATCTATCTTCAGTTAATGTATACGCATAAGATTAACACTACACTAGGTAAAGAATACAACAAATAGCATGAACAAAAATCAAAAAAGCTGTTCCTCAACAGTCAAGACAATCATTGCATCTCAAAGTGTCAATTTCACTCATAGTTTACCTTTTTGGTATTCTATTATTTACCACAGATCAGGGAGAAAATATGGTATTTCTTTTTTGGAAACTGGCTTATTTCACTAAGTCTGATGGCTTCCAGTTTTATCCACTTAGTTGCAAATGACAAGATTTCATTTTTGTTGTACTACTGTGTAATATGCCATAGAGTATATATCATAATTTTTTTGTCCAGTCTTCGGTTGATGGGATTCTGGGTTGATTCCATATGTTACCTATTGCGAATTGAGCTGTAATAAACATGAGGGTAGAGATAACTTTCAAATGCTGGTTTCTTTTCATTTGGATAAATTCTCAGTAGTGGGATGGCTGGGTCAGATGGTAGGTCTATATTCACACTTCTGAGATATCTCCATGCTGCATTCCACAGTGGCTTCACCAGTTTACATTATCACCAACAGTGAATTAGGGTACCATTTTCCACACATCCTCACCAGGATTTGTTGTTTATTGATTCTGTATGAAAGCCATTCTAACTGGGGTGAGGTGAAACCTCATTGTAGTTTTGATTTGCATTTCCCTGATGACTAGTGATCCTGAGCATTTTTTATATGTTTGTCAGCCATTTGAATTTTCTCTCTTGAAAAATGCCTGTTCAAGTCCTTTGCCCATTTCTTAACTGGATTGTTTGTTTCGTTGTTGTTCAGTTTCTTGAGCTCCTTATAGAATTTGGATATTAATCCTTTATCAGTTGCATAGTTTGCAAATATTTTCTCCCATTCTGTTAGTTGCATCTTCACTTTCTGAGTATTTCCTTTGCACTGCAGAAGCTGCTCAACTTGATGTAACCCCATTTGTCAATTGTGGTTTAGATCACCTGTGCCTCTGGCGTCTTTTTCAAGAAGTCTTCACCTATGCCAGTATCTTGGAGTTTCTCCAATGTTCTCTGGTAATTTGATGGTATTGGGTCATAGATTTAGGTCTTTGATCCATTCTGAATGGATTTTTGTGTAAGGTGTAAGGTAGAGGTCTTATTTCATACTTCTGCACAGGGAGACGGGTTTCCCAGAACCATTTGTTCAAGAGACTGTCTTTGCTCCAGGGATTCTTTTTTTTTTCTTTCTTTTTTTAACTTTTATTTAATGAATATAAATTTCCAAAGTACAGCTTATGGATTACAATGGCTTCCCCCCGATAACGTCCCTCCCACCCGCAACCCTCCCCTTTCCCACTCCCTCTCCCCTTCCATTCACATCAAGATTCATTTTCGTTTCTCTTTATATACAGAATATCAGTTTAGCATACATTAAGTAAAGATTTCAAATGTTTGCTCCCACACAGAAACAAAAAGTGAAAAATACTGTTTGAGTACTAGTTATAGCATTAATTCGCAATGTACAGCACACTAAGAACAAAGATCCTACATGAGGAGTAAGTGCACAGTGACTCCTGTTGTTGACTTAACACATTGACACTCTTGTTTATGGCCTCAGTAATCACCCTAGGCTCTTGTCATGAGCTGCCAAGGCTATGGAAGCCCCCCGAGTTCACTGACTCTGATAATTTTTAGACAAGGCCATGGTCAAAGTGGAAGTTCTCTCCTCCCTTCAGAGAAAGGTACCTCCTTCTTTGATGACCCATTCTTTCCACTGGGATCTCACTCACAGAGATCTTTCATTTAGGTGTTTTTTTTTTTTTTTTTCCAGAGTGTCTTGGCTTTCCATGCCTGAAATACTCTCATGGGCTTTTCAGCTAGATCCACATGCCTTAAGGGCTGATTCTGAGGCCAGAGTGCTGTTTAGGACATCTGCCATTCTATGGGTCTGCTGTGTATCTCACTTCCCATGTTGGATCATTCTCTCCCTTTTTGATTCTGTCAGCTAGTATTTGCAGACACTAGTCTTGTTTCTGTGATCCCTTTGGTTCTTAGTCGTATCATTATGATCATTTGTGAACAGAAATTGGTCACTGGGACTAGTGAGATGGCATTGGTACATGCCACCTCAATGGGATTGATTTGGAATCCCCTGGTATGTTTCTACCTCTACCATTTGAGGTAAGTCAGCTTGAGCATGTCCCGAATTGCATATCTCTTCCCTCTCTTATTCCCACTCTTATATTTAACAGGGATCACTTTTCAGTTAAGTTTCAGCACTTAAGAGGAATTGTGTATTGATTACAGTATTCAACCAAAAGTATTAAGTAGAACAAACAAAAAAAATACTAAGAGGGATAACATATCAAGTTGCTCATCAACAGTCAGGACAAGGGCTGATCAAGTCACCGTTTCTCATAGTGTTCATTTCACTTTAACAGGTTTCCTTTTTGGTGCTCAGTTAGTTGTCACCTATCAAGGAGAACAAGTGGTATTTGTCCCTTTGGGATTGGCTTATTTCACTCAGCATAATGTTTCCCAAATTCCTAACAGGGATCACTTTTCAGTTAAAATTTAAACACCTAAGAATAATTGTGTGTTAATTACAGAGTTCAACCAATGGTACTAGAACAAAAAAAAATATTAAAATGGATAAATTATTACATTGTATATCAACCGTCAGGACAAGAGCTGATCAAGTCACTGTTTCTCATAGTGTCCATTTCATTTCTGGTTTCCGTAGTGTGGTGGTTATCACACTCCAGGGATTCTTTGTAGATCCTTTGTCAAAGATACATTTGTTGTAGATCCTCCCAAACTCCTTCTATGAAACCAGTATCACCTTAATTCCTAAACCAGAATAAGATACAGAGAAATGGACCAATATCTCTGATGAACATAGATGCAAAAACCCTCAACAAAACACTAGCTAGTGGACTCCAACAACACATCTATGTGTGTTACATTTTGTAAGACTATCGATGATATAGATAAAATATATCTTACAAGAATAATACCCAAAATGATGTATGTAAAATAAAAAAAAATTTCTGGTGGTCCATTAGAGAAATATTTTTAAAATGTAGATTGTTTAATGACTGTGTCTGTCATGGTCATAATATGTCCACTGAGCTCTTCATATTTTCTCATTCAGTTCAAACAATCCTCTGAACTGGTTAGACATATAACCAGAGACATAGAAGAAGTAGAAATAAATACATATACAGTAAATGTAAGACAAACCTTCAAGGAAAATTAGCATCTTAACCATGTATCATATGATCTCCATATATTTTGGAAACTGTCAGAGAAAGAAATGAAAATATGTTTGACTTTGAAAATTATTTTTATTCTTACTACTATTTACTTTATGTGGTTACTTTATTACTTTACATGGTTCAGGTAAAATTTCCCATTAAAGGAATCTTCAGAGGTTCACCAAATTCTATTAGATGGTTTCAAGAGCCTTTGACAGTGTAGTGTCATCTTGTTTTTCATTTAACATTTTCCTTGTTCTTCCATGAAGAGTATGACCTGTTTTTCCTGATTGTCTATTTTTTCCTCTAAACCATGTTATTGTATTTATGTGTCTGTGTCATTACACATACTTGTTCTTGCTCCATGAAAGGCCAAGATAATCTCTTACCTAGCAAAATCCCATGCAGACTTTAAGACCAAGTTAATACTTTGTCTCCTCTAAAGACTGCTCCAGAACCAAGCATCGAGTCAGTTACTTTATCTTCCATGTAGTATTAATATTTTAAACCAAATTTTGTGATAGCATAATAAGGTCTCTATATATCCTTATAGTAATTTCTCATATGTCCACTAGATTTAATACATTGAGAGCATGAAGACTAAATCTTTTCGATTCTGCATTCCTAGCTCTTAACCTATTATCAAAAGACACTAAGAATATCAGACGTACAATGAACTTAGACTTCTTCATGTTAACTTCTTCATTAAGTGAATGATGACTATTCAATGATGATAAAAATGAGGTAGAAGGACTAATATGAGTAGTGAGTGCCAAAAGACCTTAAAGGGAATCTGAGTTTAAAACACAACTTTAAAAAAGTCTCAGTAATTGATCTGTATTAATTTCATAATTGGTAGATTAACTTAAAAAATCTGTTCAAATATGGACAAATTTTAAATGCTTAATATTTCCAATAAGATATATAGAAAGTTTCACTTAATGTGAGTTATATTGTTAAAAGAGTTTGCCTTCTTTAGTTTGCTCACTGAGGGATGCTTATTTCGTTACATATGACTTTCCTTTGTGGTTGTGATGAGATATCATGATCCAATTTTCTTCCAATTGTATAGTACAAAGTAGTTTTACTAGGAACTGCTTTTGAAGATTAAAGCATAGAAATAATTTGTTAATGCAATTTTATTTTATATAATACCACACTTCAACAAGCCTAAATTCTTCATGAATATCAACATTTTGTATAGAATTAAATTACTAGTACTACAATGTAAAAATGCCCTGGTTCTCTGTCCAAGAAAGTAAGTAGGTATGCTAACAGTTCATTATGACTGTGAATTGTCAAAATTTCATCAGAAACTGCAAAATTAGTAGTATCAGGTTTAGTAACACACTTCAATGGCATCCATTTTGTATTTTACAAAATTCTGATCCACAATCCTTTTAGCTTTGCTTCAGTATTGTGACCTTGGGATTACTAGCCAGTTTATTTTATATAAGCAGGAAAAACAGGCTTTGGGACCTGACAAAGACCAGGTGGGGCCATGGGGCAGAGGAGTGCAGATTTGGGACCAGATCTGAGGTTCTGTGACCTGTGGTTCAGCAGTGTTTCCTCTCATGAGTAATTCTCTTCTTGTTTCATCTGAGGAATGATTCACAGTAAATTTTGGTGCCAGACATACAACTCTAGAATAAAAGAGAATACACAAGACAGAGAAAGAATTATAAGAAAGTCACAAGTCACTTAGAAAACATTTCTTTGTGTACTGACTCATAAGAAATATGGGGCATCTATGAGGGAACGTTCACTCTTCTAAATACTGGGAATTTCACAATTCAAATATGGATTTCTTCTATCTGGTGAGAAGCTTAGCCAGGATACACAGACAATATAAAAATGACATCAAAACCATAGATTTGATTAACACATATTTGTAATTAATAGAAAAGATAATGCCAAGACATATAATATGGGAAATAGAGAGGTGAAGCCCAAACATGCCTATATTAAAAAAAAAAAAAAAGCCACTGGAGGTCAGACAAGGCCAGGAGAAAAAATATCCCTTGACTTTTAAATAAAACAATACCAAATGTTAAAGTCTCTTTGCCTTGTAATTTGACTTAAACGTTTAATTATGGGTTGAGCATCCTTAATCGGAAAATCCAAAATCTGAAATATTCCAAAATCCAAAAGATTTCTAGGACATCAAAAGACTTCTTTCATGCACAAAACCTTGGGGGCAGGCATTGTGGTTCAGCGGGTTAAGCTGTGAATTAGGACATGTGCTTCTCAGAATGGAGTGCCTAGAATTGAGCCCGCCTCAGGTTCTGATCCATCTTCCTTCTAATTTGAAATCCTGAAGGCAGCAGACAATGGCTCAAGTACTTGGATCCCTGCCACCCTTGTGAGAGACCCAGACGAAGTTCCTGGTTCCTTGTTTGGCCTGGCCCAGCCCTAACTGTTGCAGGCATTTGGGGAATGAACTAGTGGATAGAAGATATTGTTCACTCTCTGTAATAAATAAAAGTAAATAAACTTATTAAATATTATGTAAAATTACTCTAAGACTATGTGTTTAATGTGTATATAAAACATAAATGAATTCCGTGTTTAGATTTGGGTCCTACTCCAAAGACAGCAAATATTTCAAAATCAAAAAAAGTCTGAACTCTGAAATACTTCTTGTCACAAATATTTTGGTTAAGGGATATTCAACCTATAATACAAATGTTACTTTTGTGGCTACATAAAAATGTTCTTCTATGTTGTTTGTGTTTCATGAAATACCCAAGTGAACATTTTCTGAAAATGTTTTAATCTGATCTAAACCAAAGTCTTTTTAAAATCATTGCTCTATGTGGCTAACTAAAAATAATTATAAATAAAATTAGACATTAGCTTCACTTTTATCCAATAAAAGTTGAAACATTTTACTAAAAAAATAGAATAGAAAAATGGAAATATCATGAAAAATATCGGTTTAACAATTTTAAGATAGTTCAATAATTGAAAGGTGTAATAATAATGCACACAAGAAAAATATTTCAAGAATGGTAGAATAAGGACTAACAAAGTCTTCATAAAGGCAATGATGTCACTTGTAATTAATGTCAAACTCAACCTTTTTCAAATCTCTGGAAATTAGCAAAGTCTATCCTCAATCTGAAAAAAAAAAAATTATTCACTATAAATGGCCAAATAAATACAGAAAATTCTGTGGCATTATATCTTATCAGCACCCTCTTTTTGTTTCTGCAGAAGTTTTGACAGGCAACAGCCTCACAATCTTAATATCTTTAGGATCACTGAGGGAAGCAAACTGTTTAGTGCTCCAGAAAAGACCCATTTCCAGGTATTCAACTTGTCAAATAGTTCCTTTGGAAAGCTCTTCTGATAGAACTTCTCATACTAGATATTTATTTATGACAGAGAGACAGAGATAGAGAGAAGTTCCCATCCACTGGCAATTACCCAAATATAAGGAACAGATGAACAGAGGGCGGTCCTAAAGCTGGTATCTGGAAATCCAATTCTGATCTCCAAAGTGGGTAACAGAAACCCAGTCAAAGGCTGGGGAAATTATTGGTTCAAAGAATCAGAGCAAATCTCTCCACTAAATGCTGACCAATAATCCAAGCTTCAAAGACCACACATGACAGAAATTGCAGATTTCACAAAATTCATTCAGAAAAGTTATTCAACAGACTAATATCATCCTATAACAGCAAAAACAGCAAACACTGGACAAAAGAAGAGAGGACATGGTATCAACTACTGCTATATTATATTTTTTTAAATATTCTGTTTTAAACAATAACTGATGCGTGCAAAGACACAGGAAAGTATGGGCTAGAAAAGAGAATGTCAGCCAACCCAGCTGTCCCAAAGGAAACTCAGGCAATAAGTTTTCTAGACAAAGAATTTAAATTAATTAAATTAGGAGTCGGCACTGTGGCACAGTGGATTAACACCCTGGTGTGAAGCGCCGGCATCCCATGTGGGCGCTGGTTCTAGTCCCAGCTGCCCCTCTTCTGATCTAGCTCTCTGCTATGGCCTGGGAAAGCAGTAGAGGATGGCCCAAGCGCTTGGGCCCCTGCACCCATGTGAGAGACCTAGAAGAGGCTCCTGGCTCCTGGCTTCAGATTGGTGCAGCTCCAGCCATTGTGGCCAACTGGGGAGTGAGCCATTGGACGGAAGACCTCTCTTTCTCTTTCTCTTTCTCTTTCTCTGTCTCTCTCTCTGCCTCTCCTCTCTCTGTGTAACTCTGACTTTCAAATAAATAAAAAAAAATAATTAAATTAAATTATTAATGGAGAAGGATGCTGTCAGGGTGAGTGAGAGAGCTGTGGGGGTTCCTGGTGACCTGAGGAAAAATTTGCTGCAGAGCCTAGTCTGAAGGTTGTGTTGACTGGAAACGGTGTCTCTGGAATCCCACACCTACATCTTCCTTAACAGATTTGAAAAGGATTGAATTCGGGCCATGGGGACAACGAAAGTCATCCCATATCTGATCTTTGCCACCACTGTCACCGCAATTGGCTCTTTCCTGTTTGGCTACAATACTTGAGTTATCAATGCTCTTGAGATAATCATAAAGGACTTTCTCAAAGATGTTTTGGAGGAGAAGTTAGAAGACCCTCCCAGTAAGCTGCTGCTCATGAATCTTTGGTCTTTGTGGCCATCTTCTCTGTTAAGGCATGATTGGCTTATTTTCTGTTGGACTCTTCATCAACCACTTTGGCACATGCAATTCAGTGCTTATTATCAACCTGTTGATTGTAATCAATAGCTCCCCCCTTGGGGTTCTGTAAGATAGCAGAGTCAGTGGAAATGCTGATCCTAGGCTGCTTGGTTTTGGTAACTTCTGCAGACTCTGCACAGGTTTTATGCCTATGTATGTTGGAGAGAACTCTCCTGCTTCACTACAAGAGGCCTTCGGTACCTTCAACTAACTGGGCAGCATCATCAGGATCCTGGTGGCTCAGATATTTGGTCTGGAGATCATCTTGGGGTCTGAAGAGCTATGGGCTGTGCTGTTGGGCTTCATTCCAGCCATCCTGCAAAGTGCAGCCTTTCCATTTTGCCCTGAAAGTCCTAGATTCTTGCCCATTAATGGAAAGGAAGAAAATCATGCTAAGCAGATCTTCCAGTAGCTACAGAGTACCCAGGATGTGGCTCAGGACATCCAGGGAATGAAAGGTGAGAGTGCTAGGATGGCACAGAAAAAGTCACTCTGCTAGAGTTCTTCAGGGCACCCAGCTACTAGCAATCCATCTTCATTTCCATCATGCCGCAGCTCTCTCAGCAGCTCTCTGAGATCAATGCTGTGTTCTATTATTCAACAAGAATTTTCAAGAATGCGGATGTTAAGGAACCAATCGATGCCACCCTCAGTGTGAGGGTGGTTATTACTATCTTCACGATAATTTCTGTATTTCTGGTGGAATGAGCAGGAAGGGGGAATCTACATCTGATAGGGCTTGGAGGGATGGGTTTTTGCTCTATCCTTATGGCTATTTCTTTTTATTAAAGGATAAGTGTGATACACTGGGCTTAGACTGTATTGCTGCTATCTTGATCTATGTGGCCTTCTTTGATTTTGGACCAGACACCATTCCCTGGGTTATTGTGGCTGAGCTCTTCAGCCAGGGACAACACCCCGCTGCAATGGTGGTGGCTGGTTGTTCCAACTGGATCGCCTGTTTTTTTTTTGTTTTTTGTTTTTTTGTTTTTTTTTTTGTTTTTTTTTTTGTTTGTTTTTTTTTGGTTGTATGCTCTTATGCTCTTCCCCTCAGCTGCGTACTATTTAGGAGCCAACATTTCGTGATCTTTGCCATCTTCCTCCTCATCTTCTTTAGCTTCACTATCCTTAAATTTCCTGAGATCTGAGGCAAGACTTTAGAGGATATCACTCAGACCTTTGAAGGCTAGGCTATGAAGACCAGTGCATTGGGGAAGGGCCCCATGAGGGAGATGCACAGCATCCAGCCTGTTGAGACGACCACCCAGGTCTAAGTTGGGCCTACTTTCACCTCCCACCCAATATGGAAAAGCAACTTCTTCCTGAATCAGGGAGAGACATCAGGATGAACCAAGGACTGCTTCTGAATGCTAGAGCTTGATTCTTTTTTCATCCCACACACCCCCCAGCACTCAGATGAATCCAATGCTGGGAGAAGTTGGATCTCCAGTGGCTTTTTAAGTGTTTCATTTATTAGAATTCTTTTCTCTATTGGAGAGACCAAAGAAACCTACCTTCATTTCAGGAGGGATTGGCTGCTGGCAAGTGACACCTTGGCCAGCTGTCCCTCCCTTAGGTTCTAATATTGTCTCACCAGGGCATATGGTAGAATAAGAGTAAGGGTGCGGTTTCCTCAACCTCAGACTTGGCAGAAAGCATATGGAGAGGATGATGTGGAGGGCCAAGGTGCGGACTATATGAGAACAACTTCCTCATTTCCATACAACTCTACGCAGCAAAGTAACTTGAGTCTTATTCATCTTCTGATTTTTTGCGTAAATATTTATTTTCTAAGTGCCAAGTGATTTTATCAAAGACTGTGAACATAAGGAAATTCAGGTTGGAGAGAGGCATTTGAAGAGAGGCTGTAAAGTAGAAGAAGACTTGACACTGGAAAAGTCAAGGTGCAATAAGAGGGGAGAATTTCAGTGAGAAATGTAGTTCATTCTTGGAGGGTAGACAATGTGGTGCCAGAGGGTTGTCTGTTACCTCTTAACAATTTTTGTACTGCAAATGTAAAGAAAATGCCTAAGTTTTATTTCTTTGAAAGGTTATGTGCCTGTCTATAAAAGCTACTGATTTCCTTTGGAACTTTTATCCTTAATATTATAGTTTATAATATAGTATAACTTGGAATCTAGGGTTGTTACTAAGAGGAGCATTGTAGTTAATGTTGTTGGATGGGTTCTAATTGGGTGGAGTCTGGAGAAACAAAGGAGAAAACCCCACCCCTCACTGGACCAAATAACTGCTTCCGTTAGTAGTGAACACCCGTGTCTATAACAATCCCACAACTCAGCTGGGAGAGAGCCCTCCAAATGAAAAACCTAAAATAGTCCTTCACAGAGGTACAGTATTTCTTCATCTTGCTCTTTAGGAGATTTTAGGTGTTTGTTTTTATTTTGTTTCAACCTGCAGCTTTAAAGAAATTCAGAGGAGAATGTTCATAGCCAATGTAGAATTTATAACCTCGGATTTGGGAGAGGAATTTACCTGAATGATGATTACCCAAAGTGTGTTATTGCCATGTCATGGCAAGGCTCATTGCATGCTTGTCTGTCTGTTACCATGTCAAGGCACACCTGTCACCATGTACAGTGACACTATGTCAAGTGTCCTTTGGGGTCTTCAGTCCTCATGTAGACCACATTTGAAACAGCATGAGTAAATTGCAGTGTGGCCTGCATGTGAGAATATGAATGTATGTGTACTGTCACTTTGCACTGGGTAAAAGTAGTTTATTGATTATTTGTTTCTTTTATTCCTATAGCCTTCTAATAGTTAGAATACACTAAAAACTCATCCTTATACGTGTGAATAACATTGACTCTGCTGGGGGGAATTTGCATCTAGAACTTATATTTGGCTACCTTTTTTCTGTTGGAGATCATGTACACCTCCACAGTCGTTGCCTAGTTTCCCAGGACTTTTATAACTAGAGATTGGACCCTGAAAACACCCTCTCATTCCTTTTCAATAATCGCTTAATCTCCCTTTTCCTCCATGTGCTTACACAGTTCAGATCCGTTAGCAAAATCCTTGCTGATAACAATATTTTAGTTCTCATCATTCTCTCTAGTCTTTGAGCCTTTGGATGAAAATTCACTTGGCTATAAGATTGGAACCTGTTGGAAAGGGTGACTTTCCTCTAACTTCATCTCTACCTCTGGCTCTTCAGATAGTTGGTTGGCAATTATGCAAGGTGGAATTTTTCCCCATTTCTTAGTAACCGAGTTAAGCATATTTCCATATGGATTTTCCATCATTAATGATACTGTGGTTTTTTGAAATGATAATCCTGAAAATAAAAAAAAAAAGCATTAAAGGAAATTATGTCAAAAGAAACAAAACATGAAAATAATGTTCATGAAATAGAGACTATCAGTGAAGAGATGCAAATTATAGTTTTTAAATAATTAGAGGATCCAGTGCTGTGGCATAATAGACTAAGCCTCTACCAGATGTGCACACCCCGTATGAATTCAGGTTGATGTCCCAGCTGCTCCTCTTCTGATCCAGCTCTCTGATTATGGCCTGGAAAAGCTGTGGAAAATGGCCTGAGTGCTTGGGCCCCTACACTCATGTGGAAGACCCAGAAGAAGCTCCTAGCTCCTGGCTTTGGATTGACCCAGCTCCTGCCGTTGCAGCCATTTGTGAAGTGAACCAGCAGATGGAACACCTTTCTCTCTGTGTCTCCTTCTCTCTTTCTGTAAATCTGCCTCTCAAATAAATCAATAAAATATTTTTTAAAAATTAGAAGCAAATAGAAATTGAAATCCAGGTGTTGTAATAACTCAGATGAGCAATTCATTAAAGAGCTCGATAACAGATTTGAACTGGTAGAAGGGAAAATAAGAGCAATTGAAGAAAGGTTAATTGAGATGGTTTAATCTGAGGTACAAGGAGAAAGTGGGATGGACTAAGAGACCTGTGAGATGCTATCAAGCACATTACCAACATTCATAAAAGATAGAAGCAGGGAAGGGAGAGTGGGAGAGATACTATTTAAAGTGATGTGAAAAATGTTAGTCTACAACAGTTTTGTTGATCTCAATAAAATCTAAGAAAACTTAGACATCCACATCTCACCACATAATAGTGAAACTGTGGGAACACAAGGAGAGAATCTTGAAAGCAACAGGAGAGAAATGACACTATATACACATGGAACTGTCATTAATATTACCAGATGATTTATAATCAGAAACCATGGATACGAGAAGGCAGTTTGGTTACATATTCAAAGTTCAAGAAAAAAACTGTCAACAAAGAGTTCTATATCTAGCAAAAATCATCCTTCAAATATGACAGAGAATTTAAGACATAGCAAGACAAATAAAGACTAAGAAAATTTATCACTAGCAGATCTCCCCTAGGTGAAATACTATATAGACTCTTTCATGCTGACATGAGGGTCCCCAAAATAGTAATATGATTCTACATTGAGAAATAAGGAGTGCTAGTGAAGGTATGCACATTTTTTTCTTAGAATACTTCCTTAACTTAAATGATTAAAAAGACCCAACTGCAGAAAGTAATAATTATAAAATTGTGTTGGTGGGCTTATAATGTGCAAAGATGTAATTTGTCTGACAATAGTAACACAGAAAACTGAGGAAAGGTTGGAACAATATAAAAAGTTTAGTGTAGTGTTCTAAATATGGTATATTAATGTGAATAAGATTGTTTTAGAGTAAGAGATTATTTGCAATATCCAGAGGAACCACTAGAAAAACAACTAAAAATAATGTATAAATAGATATCAAATGTTTATCCAGATGAGAAGTACATTTAAAAGTTATATTTGAGTTTACATCAGTGATCCATAATGAATATTGACAATTATGATGTTATTAAGGGTTATTCAAAGATATTCTGTTCTGCTTTTGGGTAGTTATACATACCATGCCCTTTGAATAAGTTAGAAATGTTTCTCTGGCCAGTGAATTGTAGTAGTGCTTCATCTCAAAGATGAAACTTTATGGGCCAGAGTGTGATCTTTATAAGCTCTTTCTCCGCCTTATCATAATGCAAGTATCTGTAGATACTGAGTCTTCATGGACATTACATCTGTGAGTGGCTATGATATGCTGAGACATCTGCTGATCCATATTAAGCAAATAGTGTTCATAGAAATAAACTTAAGTTGTGTTAAACCACTGAGATTTGAGGTAATTTGCTACTTCAATGTAACTATCATGACAGATAACAATAAAAAGTGGAATTTATTGCTAGACCTGTCTCTTGGATTAGTCACTCTACAAATACTGTCTTTACAAGAGATTTATACAGTTTGGAAAAAAAATAAATTATTTTACATGATTTTTACACAGTGACCTGCCTATGTGACATCCACATTTATTATTAAAGTTGTTATTCTGTCTGGAAGAACTCTAATTGAATGGTTTTCTCTATAATACCCTAAGAAGCAAAGTGCATTCCTGCTTCCATGTCTTTGCTCCTCTTCCTCTTCTAGTTTAGAGTATTTTTCCCTTAATTATCATACACAGATGATGTTTAAAATTCTATCAGATCAAGTCCTATTTCATCCATCAGGATTTCTCTTACTCTTTTACTCCACATAGGTAATAAAATAAGAAAGTAAAATATATTTAATATCAATAATATGCAAATCTCTGTGCTCATCCTTTTGCAGGTTTGGGTGCTTAGTCTTTGCAATAAGATGGGAGTAATTTAGGCTGAGAAAGTATCATATCTTAGCACACGTACCTTATAGCTACCAACTCCAATTTAAGGAAACTTTTTTAAAAGTATACTATACTCCTTTACTTTCAACTATCATGCTGAGTTCCTACTAACACACTTAAAAGCCTGGCTATTCAACTATCTATAATTTCTTCATGTACTTCAGTTCTGTTTTTTCTGGAGAATTAGAAACTCGGTCATTATATTATCTTTGTATCTTATTCCTAACAGATGTAATTATTCTTCCAAATATTCTAGGGTTGTAGGATTCAAGAATTTGGAGTAATAAGTAAGGTATGTAAAATTCTTTATAATTTTTTTTTTTTTTTATTTGACGGAGTCACAGACAATGAGAGAGAGAGAGACAGAGACTGAGAAAGGTCTTCCTTCCGTTGGTTCACTCCCCAGATGGCCGCCATGGCTGGTGCTTCGCTGATCTGAAGCCAGGAGCCAGGTGCTTCTTCCTGGTCTCCCAAGCGGGTGCAGGGTCCAAGCACTTGGGCCATCCTCCACGGCCATCCTGTGCCACAGCAGAGAGCTGGACTGGAAAAGCAGCAACCGGGACTAGAACCCAGTGCCCATATGGGATGCTAGTGCTGCAGGAGGAGGATTAACCAAGTGAGTCACAGCGCCAGCCCCATAAAATTCTTAATATCATAAAATCTGATATGGAAACTTAAAGCTAAAACACTATTTTCAACTGGGAAAAACAACTCATTGACTGAGAGAATAAAGATAGGTAACAACAATTACTTTACGTGAGTTACACACTTAATTTGTACAAGACAAATAATATGCAGACTTCTACACCAATTTTTTAACCTTTGAGATAACATATTTTAATTTACATTATAGTCAAAGGCTTAATGCTCCACTAAAAAGTTCCACAGGAAAAAGGAAAAAGACCATTACTCAGCAAGAACATAAGCAAGGGCTGTTACAATAACCAAATGAAAGATATCCAGTTTACTAACATGCTGGTGTTGTGGCACAGCAAGCTAAGCTGCTACCTGCAATATCAACCCAGGTTTGGGGCCCAGCTCCCTGCTAATGTGCCTGGGGAAGCTACAGATGATGGCCTTACTCTCGGGCCCCCTGCCACCTACCTACATGGAAGATCCAGGAGGAGCTCTGGGCTCCTGGGATCAGCTTGGAACAGCCCAACCATAGTGATCATTTGGGGAGTCAACCAGCAGAAAGACAGAAGATATCCATTTCCTTCTGCCTCTTCCTCACCCCTTCAAATATATAAATAGATAAATAAATAAATATCTTTTATCACTTCTTTTTTTAGTTGTGCAGATCTAGTAAAAGCTTTTGGGCTGTTTGGATTTCTACAGGGAAAAAGGAATGGAAATACACACCGAACATTTTCTTTATAGGAAAAGAAAGCTAAATGGCTAGGTGCTATTGAATTTTGATTTATCAAAAGTATTAGGGACATTTGAATGTACTATTCTATAATAGGCACTTTGGTATTAATTACTCTTTCTGAAAATCAGTAGTAGAGCTAAGGACTCAAATCCCTGTGTATCTGCCTCCAAAATCAATACATTTCCCTGCACACCACCCAGTGTTCAAACTGTCTTCAAGAAACAGCAACATGGTGACTTGATCAGCAAAGCCCTGACTGTTAATGAACAACTTAATACATTATCCCTCTTAGCAGTTTTTTTTGTCTGTTCTACTTAATATGACTGCTTTAATTCTGTAATTAATACACAGTTATTCTTAAGTGTTGAAATTTAACTGAAATGTGATCCCTGTTAAACATAAGAGTGGGAATAAGAGAGGGAAGAGATGTACAATTTGGGACATGCTCAAGCTGACTTGCCCCAAATGGTAGAGTTAGAAACATACCAGGGGACTCCAATTTAATCCCATCAAGGTGGCATGTACCAATGCTATCTCATTAGTCCAAGTGATCAATTTCAGTTCACAATTGATCATAATGAAAGGACTAAGAGTCAAAGGGAGCACATAAACAAGTCTAGTACCTGCTAATACTAACCGATAAAATAAATAAAGGGGAAAGTGATCCAACATGGGAAGTGAGATACTCAGCAGACTCATAGAATGGCAGATGTCCTAAACAGCACTCTGGCCTCAGAATCAGCCCTAAAGGCATTCGGATCTGGCTGAAAAGCCCATGAGAGTATTTCAGGCATGGAAAGCCAAGACACTCTGGCAAAAAAAAAAAAAAAAAAAAAAACACCTAAATGAAAGATCTCTGTGAGTGAGATCCCAGTGGAAAGAACAGGTCTTCAAAGAAGGAGGTACCTTTCTCTGAAGGGAGGAGAGAACCTCCACTTTGACTATGACCTTGTCTAAACAAGATAAGAGTCGGAGAACTCAAGGGGCTTCCATAGCCTTGGCAACTCATGACAAGAGCCTAGGGTGATTACTGAAGCCATAAACAAGAGTTTCTATTTGTAAAGTCAACAACAGGAGTCACTGTGCACTTACTCCTCATGTAGGATCTCTGGCCTTAATGTGCTGTACATTGAGACTTAATGCTATAACGAGTACTCAAACAGTATATTTCACTTTGTGTTTCTATGGGGGTGCAAACTGTTGAAATCTTTACTTAATGTATGCTAAACTGATCGTCTGTAAAAAAAAAAAAAAAAAAAAAAAAAAAAAAAAGAAGAAGAAGAAATTATCAATTCCCAACTTCAACTTGACTCTTATTGGGATTAAACATGACAATAGGTCTGATCTGATTTCATCATCATTTTAAAAATCATCTATTATTTTTCACTTTATGTTTCTGTGTGGGAGCAAACTGTTGAAATCTTTACTTAATGTTTACTAAGCTGATCTTCTGTATATAAAGAGAATCGAAAATGAATCCTCACGTGAATGGAAGGGGAGAGGGAGTGGGAAAGGGGAGGGTAGTGGGTGGGAGGGACGGTATGGGGGGGAAGCCATTGTAATCCATAAGTCGTACTTTGGAAATTTATATTCATTAAATAAAAGTTAAAAAAAAAGAAACAGCAACAATCCCCATTGTATTTGATTGTGTTATATACGGTTTCTTCGTGCTGTTGAAGCTTGTCCTACTCTTTCATCACACTGGCACATGGTGAGCAGATAATAATCTAGATTCTCGTGGCACTACTTCAGCAGAGATAAAACCACTCGCATCCACTTTTTGCAGGTGACAGATAATGGTTTCCAAGGAATATGCAAAATGACAAGCAAGTGAAATCTGAGTGTTTGCATATTCATTTAGAATCAACTCAAGTTATCATTTCATCATTCCTTCCATATTTGCCAAATCTGTGCTTTTGTGCTAATGTCTTTAAAACGTTCTTTTCCCTCTATTAAAGTCTTCCTGTTTCTGTTGACCTGGCATCAGAATCAAAGCACTTAATTGTCTTACATTTTTTGGCTGCTTTTTTTTTTATAAACACTTACTAACTTATTTGAAAGTCAGAGCTACACAGAGAGAGGAGAGGCAGAGAGAGAGAAAGAGGTGTGGGGGGGTGTCTTCCATCCATTGGTTCACTCCCCAATTGGCCGCAACGGCCAGAGCTGGTCCGATCTGAAGCCAGGAGTCAGGAGCTTCCTCCGGGTCTCCCACACGGGTGCAGGGGCCCAAGGACTTGAGCCATCTTCTACTGCTTTCCCAGGCCATAGCAGAGAGCTGGATCAGAAGAGGAGCAACTGGGACTCGAACCAGCAGCTTTATGGGATGCCGGCAGTGCAGGCAACAGCTTTACCTGCTATGCCACAGCACCGGCCCCTGTTTCACATCTTAAAACAGACTCAAATCCCTTTCATTCTTGAAGCTATCAAAGTCTGTCATGTAACTTTCACATCATAAAAGTATTTTTTTAATTTTATTTAAGTTATACAGTTTCATGTTTTACACATACAGATTTTGGAACATAAATGTTTTCTCCATTAGCTATCTACAACCTGAGTTTTTCAAGTCATAAAGTCATATCTTTTACTTTCTTCTCATAACGAGGTTTTGTTATTTTAAACACCACTGATGTGGTAGCATGATGGATACTGTTAAGGCTGCCACCCTTTGATTATCTGAGTTGCCAGCCAAGTCCTCATGGGGGGCTGGGGTGGGGTGGGGTTAAAAGACCAATAATAAAACAGAAGGGAGAACATCAGTGTGATTCCCAGATCCCCAGGGAACTTGTCAAAGAAACATGAAAAAGGTGGTTTCTTAACAAATGGAAACTATAAGGGAGCCAGAGAAAGATAATAATTACTGATATACTAGCATTCTTTGATAATATCCCTTCAGATTAGAATCATGGTCAGTCTTAGATTTGACATCATGGACTGTTGGTGGGAATGCAAACTGGTGAAGCCACTATGGAAGTCAGTCTGGAGATTCCTCAGAAACCTGAAGATAACCCTACCGTTCGACCCAGCCATCCCACTCCTTGGAATTTATCCAAAGGAATTTAAATTGGCAAACAAAAAAGCGGTCTGCACCCTAATGTTAATCGCAGCACAATTCCCAGTAGCCAAGACCTGGAACCAACCTAAATGCCCATCAACGGTAGACTGGATAAAGAAATTATGGGATATATATTCTTTAGAATACTATACCGCAGTAAGAAACAACGAAATCCAGTCATTTGCAACAAAATGGAGGAATCTGGAACACATCATGCTGAGTGAAATAAGCCAGTCCCAAAGGGACAAATACCATATGTTCTCCCTGATCGGTGACAACTGATTGAACACCAAAAAGAAAACCTCCTGAAGTGAAATGGACACTATGGGAAACGGTGACTTGATCAGCATAGCCCTGACTGTTAATGAACAACTGAATACATTATCCCTCTTAGTAGTTTTTTTGTCTGTTCTACTTAATATGACTGCTTTAATTCTGTAATTAATACACAGTTATTCTTAAGTGTTGAAATTTAACTGAAATGTGATCCCTGTTAAACATAAGAGTGGGAATAAGAGAGGGAAGAGATGTACAATTTGGGACATGCTCAAGCTGACTTGCCCCAAATGGTAGAGTTAGAAACATACCAGGGGACTCCAATTTAATCCCATCAAGGTGGCATGTACCAATGCTATCTCATTAGTCCAAGTGATCAATTTCAGTTCACAATTGATCATAATGAAAGGACTAAGAGTCAAAGGGAGCACATAAACAAGTCTAGTACCTGCTAATACTAACCGATAAAATAAATAAAGGGGAAAGTGATCCAACATGGGAAGTGAGATACTCAGCAGACTCATAGAATGGCAGATGTCCTAAACAGCACTCTGGCCTCAGAATCAGCCCTAAAGGCATTCGGATCTGGCTGAAAAGCCCATGAGAGTATTTCAGGCATGGAAAGCCAAGACACTCTGGCAAAAAAAAAAAAAAAAAAAAAAAAAAACACCTAAATGAAAGATCTCTGTGAGTGAGATCCCAGTGGAAAGAACAGGTCTTCAAAGAAGGAGGTACCTTTCTCTGAAGGGAGGAGAGAACCTCCACTTTGACTATGACCTTGTCTAAACAAGATAAGAGTCGGAGAACTCAAGGGGCTTCCATAGCCTTGGCAACTCATGACAAGAGCCTAGGGTGATTACTGAAGCCATAAACAAGAGTTTCTATTTGTAAAGTCAACAACAGGAGTCACTGTGCACTTACTCCTCATGTAGGATCTCTGGCCTTAATGTGCTGTACATTGAGACTTAATGCTATAACGAGTACTCAAACAGTATATTTCACTTTGTGTTTCTATGGGGGTGCAAACTGTTGAAATCTTTACTTAATGTATGCTAAACTGATCGTCTGTAAAAAAAAAAAAAAAAAAAAAAAAAAAAAAGAAGAAGAAGAAATTATCAATTCCCAACTTCAACTTGACTCTTATTGGGATTAAACATGACAATAGGTCTGATCTGATTTCATCATCATTTTAAAAATCATCTATTATTTTTCACTTTATGTTTCTGTGTGGGAGCAAACTGTTGAAATCTTTACTTAATGTTTACTAAGCTGATCTTCTGTATATAAAGAGAATCGAAAATGAATCCTCACGTGAATGGAAGGGGAGAGGGAGTGGGAAAGGGGAGGGTAGTGGGTGGGAGGGACGGTATGGGGGGGAAGCCATTGTAATCCATAAGTCGTACTTTGGAAATTTATATTCATTAAATAAAAGTTAAAAAAAAAGAAACAGCAACAATCCCCATTGTATTTGATTGTGTTATATACGGTTTCTTCGTGCTGTTGAAGCTTGTCCTACTCTTTCATCACACTGGCACATGGTGAGCAGATAATAATCTAGATTCTCGTGGCACTACTTCAGCAGAGATAAAACCACTCGCATCCACTTTTTGCAGGTGACAGATAATGGTTTCCAAGGAATATGCAAAATGACAAGCAAGTGAAATCTGAGTGTTTGCATATTCATTTAGAATCAACTCAAGTTATCATTTCATCATTCCTTCCATATTTGCCAAATCTGTGCTTTTGTGCTAATGTCTTTAAAACGTTCTTTTCCCTCTATTAAAGTCTTCCTGTTTCTGTTGACCTGGCATCAGAATCAAAGCACTTAATTGTCTTACATTTTTTGGCTGCTTTTTTTTTATAAACACTTACTAACTTATTTGAAAGTCAGAGCTACACAGAGAGAGGAGAGGCAGAGAGAGAGAAAGAGGTGTGGGGGGGTGTCTTCCATCCATTGGTTCACTCCCCAATTGGCCGCAACGGCCAGAGCTGGTCCGATCTGAAGCCAGGAGTCAGGAGCTTCCTCCGGGTCTCCCACACGGGTGCAGGGGCCCAAGGACTTGAGCCATCTTCTACTGCTTTCCCAGGCCATAGCAGAGAGCTGGATCAGAAGAGGAGCAACTGGGACTCGAACCAGCAGCTTTATGGGATGCCGGCAGTGCAGGCAACAGCTTTACCTGCTATGCCACAGCACCGGCCCCTGTTTCACATCTTAAAACAGACTCAAATCCCTTTCATTCTTGAAGCTATCAAAGTCTGTCATGTAACTTTCACATCATAAAAGTATTTTTTTAATTTTATTTAAGTTATACAGTTTCATGTTTTACACATACAGATTTTGGAACATAAATGTTTTCTCCATTAGCTATCTACAACCTGAGTTTTTCAAGTCATAAAGTCATATCTTTTACTTTCTTCTCATAACGAGGTTTTGTTATTTTAAACACCACTGATGTGGTAGCATGATGGATACTGTTAAGGCTGCCACCCTTTGATTATCTGAGTTGCCAGCCAAGTCCTCATGGGGGGCTGGGGTGGGGTGGGGTTAAAAGACCAATAATAAAACAGAAGGGAGAACATCAGTGTGATTCCCAGATCCCCAGGGAACTTGTCAAAGAAACATGAAAAAGGTGGTTTCTTAACAAATGGAAACTATAAGGGAGCCAGAGAAAGATAATAATTACTGATATACTAGCATTCTTTGATAATATCCCTTCAGATTAGAATCATGGTCAGTCTTAGATTTGACATCATGGACTGTTGGTGGGAATGCAAACTGGTGAAGCCACTATGGAAGTCAGTCTGGAGATTCCTCAGAAACCTGAAGATAACCCTACCGTTCGACCCAGCCATCCCACTCCTTGGAATTTATCCAAAGGAATTTAAATTGGCAAACAAAAAAGCGGTCTGCACCCTAATGTTAATCGCAGCACAATTCCCAGTAGCCAAGACCTGGAACCAACCTAAATGCCCATCAACGGTAGACTGGATAAAGAAATTATGGGATATATATTCTTTAGAATACTATACCGCAGTAAGAAACAACGAAATCCAGTCATTTGCAACAAAATGGAGGAATCTGGAACACATCATGCTGAGTGAAATAAGCCAGTCCCAAAGGGACAAATACCATATGTTCTCCCTGATCGGTGACAACTGATTGAACACCAAAAAGAAAACCTCCTGAAGTGAAATGGACACTATGAGAAATGGTAACTTGACCAGAATAGCCCTGACTGTTAATGAACAACTGAATACATTATCCCTCTTAGTAGTTTTTTTGTCTGTTCTACTTAATATGACTGCTTTAATTCTGTAATTATCACACAGTTATTCTTAAGTGTTGAAAATTAACTGAAATGTGATCCCTGTTAAACATAAGAGTGGGAATAAGAGAGGGAAGAGATGTATAATTTGGGACATGCTCAAGCTGACTTGCCCCAAATGGTAGAGTTAGAAACATACCAGGGGATTCCAATTCAATCCCATCAAGGTGGCATGTACCAATGCCATCTCACTAGTCCAAGTGATCAATTTCAGTTCACAATTGATCATAATGAAAGGACTAAGAGTCAAAGGGAGCACATAAACAAGTCTAGTACCTGCTAATAATAACCGATAGAATAAATAAAGGGGAGAGTGATCCAACATGGGAAGTGAGACACTCAGCAGACTCATAGAATGGCAGATGTCCTAAACAGCACTCTGGCCTCAGAATCAGCCCTAAGCCATTCGGATCTGGCTGAAAAGCCCATGAGAGTATTTCAGGCATGGAAAGCCAAGACACTCTGGCAAAAAGATCTCTGTGAGTGAGATCCCAGTGGAAAGAACAGGTCTTCAAAGAAGGAGGTACCTTTCTCTGAAGGGAGGAGAGAACCTCCACTTTGACTATGACCTTGTCTAAACAAGATAAGAGTCGGAGAACTCAGAGGGCTTCCATAGCCTTGGAAACTCATGACTGGAGCATAGGGAGATTACTGAGGCCATAGACAGGAGTGTCAATTGGTAAAGTCAACAACAGGAGTCACTGTGCACTTACTCCTCATGTAGGATCTCTGTCCTTAATGTGCTGTGCATTGAGATTTAATGCTATAACGAGTACTCAAACAGTATATTTCACTTTGTGTTTCTATGGGGGTGCAAACTGTTGAAATCTTTACTTAATGCATACTAAACTGATCTTCTGTGAAAAAAAAAAAAAGAAAAAGAGAAATTATCAATTCCCAACTTGACTCTCACTGGGATTAAACATGACAATAGGTCTGATCTGATTTCATCATCATTTAAAAAATCATCTATCATTTTTCACTTTATGTTTCTGTGTGGGAGCAAACTGTTGAAATCTTTACTTAATGTTTACTAAGCTGATCTTCTGTATATAAAGAGAATCGAAAATGAATCCTCATGTGAATGGAAGGGGAGAGGGAGTGGGAAAGGGGAGGGTTGCGGGTGGGAGGGACGGTATGCAGGGGAAGCCATTGTAATCCATAAGTCGTACTTTGGAAATTTATATTCATTAAATAAAAGTTAAAAAAAAGATTTGACATCATGGAATCTTTGGCAGTGATAAATCTTCATAGATGGCAATTATTTTTGAAGCTTTTTAAGATAGTTGAATTTCCATAACAGAATAATGATTAAGACCTCTGACCAGCTCTTAAAGGTATTACAAGCTCTCCTAGAGCAGGGAGCACACTCCCACTAAGGAGTGTCTCCCAGCCCCACTTTAGGGGTGGGTTCCAATCCATCACTGATACAAGGTGACAATGAGATAAGGAATGTGGCCTGAGCCATAATTCTCCTTGTCACTAACTTGTTTAGAAATGAGATGAATAGGGGCGGAGCCAAGATGGCGGAATAGTGAAGGCGCGCACCGATAGTCCGGGAAAATTTAGTTTAATAAAAGGGGAGTTACGGTAGCCTCAGAAAAAAGAACCAGGAAAATATTGCAGAGGAAACCCTTCTGGATCGAGTGGCTGTGAATCGGAGGACCTACTGGGAGAACAAGGTCGCCCACCCCGCGGAAGCCGAGCCGTGGGACCGAGCCGCTGGAACACGAGGTGAGCCGAACCTCAATAGCCCGAGACACCGGCAGGCAAGCGGAGAGAGGAGACTAGAGGGAACGACCCCTGGGGGGGGGGGACTTCACCAGGCTAACTGGAAGAGAGAGGGAGAAAAAGAAAAAAGGTGACTGGCACGGACACGGGTTTCTCTCTCTCCGCTCATCTCTCAAGGGCGAGCAAGACAAAGAGCAGGCGCCATCTTGGACATACGTCATACAGGTCTGCACCGGCCCTGAGCCTAGCAGAAAAACCTGACTCTGGGCGGGGCAAATTAACAGGAGATTAGGACCTAGTAAATTTGTGGTGCTACTGAACTGAGACTGTGAAAAAAGAGACGGTGGGGGAGAGAACTCACGGAATTCACGTGAGCACTCTCCAGAGACGCTATAATTCCGTAACTTTGGCAACCCAGTGGGAGACTGAAGGAGAATTTGAGCCCTCTCTGAGGGCCGAACAGATTCCCTATGTGGTCCTTGGGAAAGAGCTTCTGATCTCTGGCTCCTGTGGGTATATCATTTCCCTGCTAACTACCTCCAACTTCATTCAGCTGTGCAGAATAACTTCCCTTTTGAATCAAAAAAAAAAAAAAAAAAAAGAAAGAGAGAGAGAGAGGTTTACCACGCCTAACCTGGGAGTGTCACCTTTGGCACACCAAACAGAGCTCTCAGGCCACACCCATCTCAAGCCCTAAGGCTCCATCAAAAACAGATAGTCCACTTAATCTAGAGTCATAGTATAACAAGAAAAAGCACCACAGTGAAGAAACCAAGTATCTCCAATATGCCAAATAACAAACGCAAAAACCAAGGTAATAAAAACAAGGAAGTCACCATGAAGCCCTCAAATGAAAAAGACACCCCAATTCAAGATTATGAGGATGATGATATAGAAGAAATGCAAGAAGCAGATCTCAAAAAATTGATAAGAACATTAAGAAGTTCTCAAAAACAAATTCTGGAACTACAGAAATCCTTAATGGACAAGATAGAAAATCTCTCTCGTGAAAATGAAATATTAAGGAGGAATCAAAATGAAACGAAACAACTAGTACAACAGGAAACTGGGATAGTGACTGAAGTGAAGAATTCAATAGATCAAATGAAAAACACAATAGAGAGCCTTAAACAGAATGGGTGAAGCAGAAGAGAGAATATCGGACTTAGAAGACAGAGAACAGGAAAAGATACAGTCAGACCAAAGAAAAGAAGAGGAAATTAGGATTCTAAAACATATTGTTGGGAATCTTCAGGATACTATTAAAAAAACCAACATTCGGGTTCTAGGAGTTCCTGAAGGCATGGAGATGGAGAAAGGATTAGAAGGCCTTGTTAGTGAGATATTAGCAGAAAATTTCCCAGGTTTGGAGAAGGACAGAGAAATCCTAGTACAGGAAGCTCACAGAACCCCTAATAAACACGACCAAAAGAGATCCTCACCACGACACGTTGTAATTAAACTCTCCACAGTGAAACATAAAGAAAAGATCCTAAAATGCAAGAGAGAAATGTCAGATTACTCTCAGAGGATCTCCAATCAGACTCACAGCTGACTTCTCATCAGAAACTCTACAAGCTAGGAGGGAATGGCGAGATATAGCCCAGGTACTAAGAGAGAACAACTGCCAGCCCAGAATATTATATCCTGCAAAGCTATCATTTGTGAATGAAGGTGAAATAAAGACTTTTCATAGCAAACAGAAATTGAAAGAATTTGTCGCACTCGTCCAGCCCTGCAAAAGATGCTTAAAGATGTGTTACACACAGAAACAAAGAAACACGGTCATCAATATGAAAGAAGGTAAAGGAAGGAAACCAAGGAAGGAAAGCTCACAGCAAAAGATCACAGGGAATTCAAAGCATATATTAGAACTTATCTTTGGCAAATGGCAGGGCAAAGTTACCACTTATCATTAGTCACATTGAACGTGAATGGCCTGAACTGTCCAGTTAAAAGACACCGATTGGCTGATTGGCTTAAGGAACAAAACCCATCTATTTGCTGCTTACAAGAAACACATCTTTCAAACAAAGATCCATACAGACTGAAAGTGAAAGGCTGGAAAAAGATATACCATGCCAACAGAAATGAAAAAAGAGTGGGCGTAGCCATCTTAATATCAGACACCATAAACTTTACCACAAAAACCGTTAAGAGAGACAAAGAGGGACACTACATAATGATTAAGGGATCAATTCAACAGGAAGATATAACAATTATCAATGTATATGCACCTAACTACAGAGCACCAGTTTATCTAAAAGATTTGTTAACAGACTTAAAGGGAGACTTAGACCCCAATACAATAGTACTGGGGGACTTCAATACTCCACTCTCAGAAATAGACAGATCAATAGGACAGAAGATCAACAAGGATACAGTAGATTTAAACGACACTATAGCCCAAATGGATCTAACTGATATATACAGAACTTTCAATCCTACAGCTAAAGATTTTACATTCTTCTCAGCAGTACATGGAACCTTCTCTAGGATTGACCACATACTAGGCCATAAAGCAAGTCTCAGCAAATTCAAAAGAATTAGAATCATACCATGCAGCTTCTCAGACCATAAAGGAATGAAGTTGGCAATTAGCAACTCAGGAATCCCTAGAGCATATGCAAACACATGGAGATTGAACAACATGCACCTGAATGAACAATGGGTCATAGAAGAAATCAAAAGAGAAATCAAAAACTTTCTGGAAGTAAATGAGGATAACAGCACAACATACCAAAACTTATGGGACGCAGCAAAAGCAGTGTTAAGAGGAAAGTTTATATCAATAGGTGCCTACATCAAGAAATTGGAAAGGCACCAAATAGATGAGCTTTCAATTCACCTCAAGGATCTAGAAAACCTACAGCAAACCAGACCCAAATCTAGTAGGAGAAGAGAAATAGTTAAAATCAGAGAAGAAATCAACAGGATTGAATCAAGAAAAACATTACAAAAAATCAGCCAAACGAGGAGCTGGTTTTTTGAAAAAATAAACAAAATTGACACCCCATTGGCCCAACTAACTAAAAAAAGAAGAGAAAAGACCCAAATCAATAAAATCAGAGATGAAAAAGGAAACGTAACAATAGACACCACAGAAATAAAAAGAATCATCAGAAATTACTACAAGGACTTGTATGCCAGCAAACAGGGAAACCTATCAGAAATGGATAGATTCCTGGACACATGCAACCTACCTAAATTGAACCATGAAGACATAGAAAACCTAAATAGACCCATAACTGAGAGAGAAATTGAAACAGTAATAAAGGCCCTCCCAACAAAGAAAAGCCCAGGACCAGATGGATTCACTGCTGAATTCTACCAGACGTTTAAAGAAGAACTAACTCCAATTCTTCTCAAACTATTCAGAACAATCGACGTAGAGGGAGTCCTCCCAAATTCTTTCTATGAAGCCAGCATCACCCTAATTCCTAAGCCGGAAAAAGATGCAGCACTCAAAGAGAATTACAGACCAATATCCCTGATGAACGTAGATGCAAAAATCCTCAATAAAATTCTCGCCAATAGAATGCAACAACACATCAGAAAGATCATCCACCCAGACCAAGTGGGATTTATCCCTGGTATGCAGGGATGGTTTAATGTGTGCAAGACAATCAATGTGATACACCACATTAACAGACTGCAGAAGAAAAACCATATGATTATCTCAATAGATGCCGAGAAAGCATTTGATAAAATACAACACCCGTTCATGATGAAAACTCTAAGCAAACTGGGTATGGAAGGAACATTCCTCAATACAATCAAAGCAATCTATGAAAAACCCACAGCCAACATCCTATTGAATGGGGAAAAGTTGGAAGCATTTCCACTGAGATCTGGGACCAGACAGGGATGTCCACTCTCACCACTGCTATTCAATATAGTTCTGGAGGTTCTAGCCAGAGCTATTAGGCAAGAAAAAGAAATTAAAGGGATACAAATTGGGAAGGAAGAACTCAAACTAACCCTCTTTGCAGATGACATGATTCTTTATTTAGGGGACCCAAAGAACTCTACTAAGAGACTATTGGAACTCATAGAAGATTTTGGCAAAGTAGCAGGGTATAAAATCAATGCACAAAAATCAACAGCCTTTGTATACACAGACAATGCCATGGCTGAGGAAGAACTTCTAAGATCAATCCCATTCACAATAGCTACAAAAACAATCAAATACCTTGGAATAAACTTAACCAAGGATGTTAAGGATCTCTACGATGAAAATTACAAAACCTTAAAGAAAGAAATAGAAGAGGATACCAAGAAATGGAAAAATCTTCCATGCTCATGGATTGGAAGAATCAATATCATCAAAATGTCCATTCTCCCAAAAGCAATTTATAAATTCAATGCAACACCAATCAAGATACCGAAGACCTTCTTCTCAGATCTGGAAAAATTGGTGCTGAAATTTATATGGAGGCACAAGAGACCTCGAATAGCTCAAGCAATCTTGTACAACAAAAACAAAGCCGGAGGCATCACAATACCAGATTTCAGGACATACTACAGGGCAGTTGTAATCAAAACAGCATGGTACTGGTACAGAAACAGATGGATAGACCAATGGAACAGAATTGAAACACCAGAAATCAACCCAAACATCTACAGCCAACTTATATTTGATCAAGGATCTAAAACCAATTCCTGGAGCAAGGACAGTCTATTCAATAAATGGTGCTGGGAAAACTGGATTTCCACGTGCAGAAGCATGAAGCAAGACCCCTACCTTACACCTTACACAAAAATCCACTCAACATGGATTAAAGACCTAAATCTATGACCTGACACCATCAAGTTACTAGAGAACATTGGAGAAACCCTTCAAGATATTGGCACAGGCAAAGAGTTTCTGGAAAAGACCCGGGAGGCACAGGCAGTCAAAGCCAAAATCAACTATTGGGATTGCATCAAATTGAGAAGTTTCTGTACTGCAAAATAAACAGTCAGGAGAGTGAAGAGACAACTGACAGAATGGGAAAAAATATTTGCAAACTATGCAACAGATAAAGGGTTAATAACCAGAATCTACAAAGAGATCAAGAAACTCCACAAAAACAAAACCAACAACCCACTTAAGAGATGGGCCAAGGACCTCAATAGACATTTTTCAAAAGAGGAAATCCAAATGCCCAAGAGGCACAAGAAAAAATGTTCAAGGTCATTAGTAATCAGGGAAATGCAAATCAAAACCACAATGAGGTTTCACCTCACTCCGGTTGGAATCGCTCACATTCAGAAATCTACCAACAACAGATGCTGGCGAGGATGTGGGGAAAAAGGGACACTAACCCACTGTTGGTGGGAATGCAAACTGGTCAAACCACTGTGGAAGGCAGTCTGGAGATTCCTCAGAAACCTGAAGATAACCCTACCATACAACCCAGCCATCCCACTCCTTGGAATTTATCCAAAGGAATTTAAATTGGCAAACAAAAAAGCGGTCTGCACCCTAATGTTTATTGCAGCTCAATTCACAATAGCTAAGACCTGGAACCGACCTAAATGCCCATCAACGGTAGACTGGATAAAGAAATTATGGGATATGTACTCTTTAGAATACTATACCGCAGTAAGAAACAACGAAATCCAGTCATTTGCAACAAAATGGAGGAATCTGGAACACATCATGCTGAGTGAAATAAGCCAGTCCCAAAGGGACAAATACCATATGTTCTCCCTGATCGGTGACAACTGATTGAACACCAAAAAGAAAACCTCCTGAAGTGAAATGGACACTATGGGAAACGGTGACTTGATCAGCATAGCCCTGACTGTTAATGAACAACTGAATACATTATCCCTCTTAGTAGTTTTTTTGTCTGTTCTACTTAATATGACTGGTTTAATTCTGTAATTAATACACAGTTATTCTTAAGTGTTGAAATTTAACTGAAATGTGATCCCTGTTAAACATAAGAGTGGGAATAAGAGAGGGAAGAGATGTACAATTTGGGACATGCTCAAGCTGACTTGCCCCAAATGGTAGAGTTAGAAACATACCAGGGGATTCCAATTTAATCCCATCAAGGTGGCATGTACCAATGCCATCTCACTAGTCCAAGTGATCAATTTCAGTTCACAATTGATCATAATGAAAGGACTATGAGTCAAAGGGAGCACATAAACAAGTCTAGTACCTGCTAACACTAACCGATGGAATAAATAAAGGGGAGAGTGATCCAACATGGGAAGTGAGATACTCAGCAGACTCATAGAATGGCAGATGTCCTAAACAGCACTCTGGCCTCAGAATCAGCCCTAAAGGCATTCGGATCTGGCTGAAAAGCCCATGAGAGTATTTCAGGCATGGAAAGCCAAGACACTCTGGCAAAAGATCTCTGCGAGTGAGATCCCAGTGGAAAGAACAGGTCTTCAAAGAAGGAGGTACCTTTCTCTGAAGGGAGGAGAGAACCTCCACTTTGACTATGACCTTGTCTAAACAAGATAAGAATCGGAGAACTCAGAGGGCTTCCATAGCCTTGGAAACTCATGACTGGAGCATAGGGAGACTACTGATGCCATAGACAGGAGTGTCAATTGGTAAAGTCAACAACAGGAGTCACTGTGCACTTACTCCTCATGTAGGATCTCTGTCCTTAATGTGCTGTGTATTGAGATTTAATGCTATAACGAGTACTCAAACAATATATTTCACTTTGTGTTTTTATGGGGGTGCAAACTGTTGAAATCTTTACGTAATGTATACTAAACTGATCCTATGTAAAAAAAAAAAAAAAAAAAAAAAAAAAAAAAAAAAAAAAAAGAAGTTGTCAACTCCCAACTTGACTCTCACTGTGATTAAACATGACAATAGGTAGGTCTGATCTGATTTCATCATCATTTAAAAAAAATCATCTATTATTTTTCACTTTTTGTTTTTGTGTGAGCAAACTGTTGAAATCCTTACTTAATGTATACTAAGCTGATCTTCTGTATATTAAGATAATCGAAAATGAATCTTGATGTGAATGGAAGGGGAGAGGGAGTGGGAAAGGGGAGGGTAGTGGGTGGGAGGGACGGTATGTGGGGGAAGCCATTGTAATCCATAAATCGTACTTTGGAAATTTATATTCATTAAATAAAAGTTAAAAAAAAAGAAATGAGATGAATATCTTTTTCTCTTTGGAAATGAGCTGAAAGAATAAATGCTAAATATTAGCTGGAAATTAAAATGATTACAAAAACTGATGAAGATTTGAAACTGGACGTTTAAAGGGATAAAGGAGACTTTATGACTCAGGTTAGTAGTAGTTAGCTCAAGTACTCTACTTGCCTTCCATATAACATAAGTAATCACAGGAAGTCATGGGACTCCTTCCTTCTCTTCCCTGCCTTTGCTCCACCTGCATTCCCGTTCCTACTCAACTCTGCTCATCTCTCCCTTATTTCTTTCTCTTTTATTATGATTCGGGAAAAAGTTCAAATCCTAACATGCTTTTGAATTATAACTAAATTTAGTCTTTGTTTTCCAAACTTTGAGGTATTTTTAATAGCAGTCTTAAGTAGAATTATTCTCAGACGTTAAATTTACCTCTTGGGTGTTATCAATACAATAAAAGTAACACATTTTTGTAGAGAAATCAGAAATATTTGGTGCATGTCTTCAACTCATTAAGATTTCTTTTTTGGAGAACAGTTACCACACTGAGTTACAGCTAAATTAAATATGGTGAATGGATCTCTCCTAAGGGGACAGACTAAATTAAACTGGGATGAGACTAAAGCTAATTGTATTGCTGCTTTATAAACAAGTGGCAAAATTTTTTAGTCTGCCTCCATTCTTTTTCTTTGGTAATACTAACATTTCATCAGGATGGCCAACATTGTTGCATTTTTCTCAGCGTAATGTGAAAAAAAAAACATTAAAAACTCAAAGATTGCTCATTTTTGCTAATGTTATATGCTCATATTTATGAGACAAAAATGTTCTAAAATGTCCTATTTATACACAGTCATTTACTTTGCATGACCTGCTTGATAATTGACCCACTTATATTTTACTTATCAGTACACATTAATTAAGCAACTTTTTGTGTGCTAGATATTGGAAGTACATTCAGGTTGTTCTTCATTCTCCTTGTGCAGATTATAACACTATTGAAATTAAGTGCTGGTACCTTGGCTCACTTGGTTAATCCTCTGCCTGCAGTGCCAGCATCCCATGTGGGTGCCGGTTCTAGTCCTGGTTGCTCCTCTTCCAGTCCAGCTCTCTGCAGTGGCCCAGGAGGGCAGTGGAAGATGGCCCAAGTACTTGGACTCCTGCACCCACGTGGGAGACCTAGAAGTACCTGGCTCCTGGCTTCAGATTGGCATAGCTCTGGCCATGGTGGCCATTTGGGTGGTGAACCAATGGAAGGAATACCTTTCTCTCTGTCTCTCTTTCACTGTCTAACACTGTCAAATAAAAAAAGAAATTAAATGTGTAAAGCAACAGATAGCAAGAAGATATATAACAGATAAAAAAAGTTTTTTAGAAAAACTTTGTAAAAAATGCTCTTTAGTAACAGAAAAACATAATGAATTTTTCTGCTGGTAATCTAGGAAAGTGATATTTAAGTTGGATTTTGAATATCAAATAGAGAATTAGAAAGCAAATTTAGCAAAATAGTAGCTAACATTTATTTATCACCCAATATCAATTTTACTTATGTGGGGTAACAGGATCATACATGTAAGAAACATGTCCAATTCATGAAGGGAAAAGTTGAAATGTGAATACAATTAATTTGGCTTTAGAGTTGACACACTTGGTCTAGATAACAACAATGCAAATGAATAATAGTATGAAAGCTGATAGATTTTTCTGGAATGGTGAGGCTAGAAAATGTAAAAGCTCTAAGACATCTTGCCAAATATTTTAAATTTGAACTGTTTGACATATAAAAATGAGGGGCTGGCATTGTGGCACAGCAGGTTGAACCACCATCTAAAGTGCCAGCATCCCATTTGACCAATAGTTCAAGTGCCAGTTGCTCCACTTCTGATCCAGCTCCAGGCTAAGACACCTGGAAGGACAGCAGAGGATGCTCCGAGTGTTTGGGGCCCTGTCACCCACATGGGAGACCCAGATGGCGCTCTTGGCTTCAGCCAGGAGTAGCCCTGGCCATTGCAACCATCTAGGGGAGTGAAAAGATCTCTCTCTCTCTCTCTGTAACTCTGCCTTTCAAATAAATAAATAAATCTTTTTAAAAAAATCACCCAAAGCTTTTCCATGGAGAAGCCATAATGATTGTTGTTGAAATAAAAACAACAGACTTAGATTTAAAAAGAAAAAGAGGAAAACACTGTTATTTCAGAGGACAGTAGAGTTACATTGCAGAAAAGAAAAATGAGAAGTGAGCCAAGTCAGAGGTTTGGAACAGAAATCCAAGAAATCAACAGTGAGTTTTCTTGGAGTTAATGCAAATGAGTAGAACCTGAGACTCTTCTAGAAGTACTAAAAGGACCAAGCTGACTTAACTTAGGATGGATAGCATCCAGGCTATTCAGCAAGAAATGTCATTAAGAACCTAATTTAGAAAACAGCAAAAGGACACTTGAAAGGAGAAACTGAGTGTATATGCATTTGAAGGTGTCATGTTTGCCCAATAAAACATTATAGATCTCTGAAGAGTTCATACAATTTTTCCAGGATATTTTTTAGGAATTTTTCAAGAAATGATAGGATCTCTTTATTTAATTTTTAGAATATATGATAAGTCACCCTGTGGATTTTGGAGTGGCTGATTTCTTCATAATTGCTTTAGAAAGTTGATAAACCTGTATCTAGAGGTGGGTATTTTGTAACCAATGTCAATAAGAATAAATGAGATGCCAAAACTCTGTTGGCAACAAAGGCACTCTGAGTTACAGTAATGGATATAAAGACAGAGACAAATAAATCAAACTGAAACCTTGTGCAGTAAGAGATTTTGTATATCCAAATACAACTCCTTTACAGTAAAATATATATGTCTTATTCATCTAATTTCTGTTTATGTACACACACTGTTGCTAAATACTTCTTGTCTTCAGGCTTAGATTTGTAGTGTGAACATACAGTGCTAATAATAACAAAAATCATTTTGCCTTAACAGAAACTGGTTTTGCAAAAGAAAGTATAGTATTCTTCAAAAGATACAAAGTTTCAAGAAACCTTTAAATAAAGCTTAAACCCTTAAAATAAGAATTGAATTGATATCTAACACTGATCTGAAGCTAGGAGCCAGGAGCCAGGAACTTCTTCCGGGTCTTCCACATGGGTACAGGGGCCCAAGGACTTGGGCCATCATCTACTGTTTCCCAGGCCACCGCAGAGAGCTGGATCGGAAGAGGAGCATCTGGGACTAGAACCGGTGCCCACATGGGATGCCGACGCCTCAGGCAGAGGATTAAGCTGCTGCACCTTGGTGCCGGCCTCAACACTTTTTATTTTTTGTTTCTTGTTTGCTCATTTGTTCTCATAATGGCCGTCCTAGAGGATATAATGTGGTACCACGTAGCTTTTATTTGGATTTCTCTGATGATTAGTGGTGTTGATTATCTTTTCATATATTTAACTACCATCTGTATATCACTGGAGAAGTGTATGTTCAAGTCCAATACACATATGGCTGGAGCAGAGTGAAGCTGGGTGTCATGTACTCAAGCCAGAACTCCCATGAAATGGCAATATTGTTTTGGCTTAATGAAGATATTAGGATTTTGTTATTATTCAGTTGTTATTTTTTAATCTATTCTGAATATTACCCATTTTCAGATATATAATTTTCAAATATTTTCTCTATTCTGTAGGTTGCCTTTTCCACTATGTTGACATTATTCTTTGATGCATAAAAATTTTAGTCTGAGGTAGTCCTATTTGTCTATGAATGTTTTTTTTATTTTAGTTGTTATAGTCAAGAAACCACTGCCAAGTTCAAAGTCATGAAGTTTTCCTTTGTGCTTAGTCCTAGAAATTTTATAGTTTAGAGTCTACTTTTAGACTGTTAATCTATTTTGAACTAAATTTTCAACAGAATATTAGATAGTGATCCAATTTCAATGTTTTGCTTGTAGATATACAGTTTTCTAGTAATTCTTTCTTTTTTTAAATTTTATTTAAGGTGTACAATTTTCACCTATTTCATATATACAGATTTAGGGACATAGTGATACTTTCCATCCTACCCTCCCTTCCACTCATGCTCCAACCCTTCTTCCTCCTTCCTCTCCTATTTCTACTCTTAATGTTCACAAAGATCTTTTTCAGTACTTTATACCCATAAGATCAACCCTACACTAAGTAAAGAGTTCAACAAATGATAAGGAAAAAAAGATTTTCTTAAAAGTAGAGACAGAAGCTGCAAATGATCATCGAATCTTAAAATGTCAATTTCATTCCAATACATTACATTTTAGGTACTCTAATAGTTACCACAGATCAGGGAAAATATGTGGTATTTGTATTTTGGGGACTGGCTTATTTCACTAAGCATAATGGTTTACAGTTGCATCCATTTTGCTGCAAAATATAGGATTTCATTTTTTTTACCACTGAGTAGTACTCCATAGTGTATATATAACATAATTTCTTTATCCAGTCATCAGTTGATTGGCACATTGATTGTGTCTTGAACCCTTATAAACATTATCTTACAATATGTGTTTATGTTTAGGTTTTGATTCTCTGTTAATCCCCATTGATTTATTCTTCTGGCCTTATATACATACCATACTGTTTTGGCTACTGTAACTTAGTAATATGTTTAGAAACAGGAAATTTGAGTCTTTCAATTTTGTTATTATTTGTCAAAATTCTTTTTATTTGTATTTAGTTATCTATTTGAAAGAATGAAGGACAAATGGGAGAGAGAGAGGGAGAGGGAGAGAGAGAGAAAGAGAGAATCAGCATTTTTGGCTATTTGGAATTGTATGTGATTTCACAAGATATTAAGATAAATTTTTCTGTTGTTAAAAAAAAGCAGTCCTTGAGATTATAATGTGGATTGTATTGGATATGTATATTAATTTGATTAGGATGAACATTTTAATAATATTATGTCTTCCTATCCATGATTAAGGAATGTCTTTCCACTTTATGTCTTCTTAAATTTTCGAGCAATGTTTGTGTTTTTCAATGTATAACAGTTTCATCTCCTTGGCTAGGTTTATTCTAAGTATTTTGAATACTTTGAATTATTTATTCTCTCTGATGCTATGGTAATGGAATTTTTTTGAAATCCCATTCAAATTATTGATGATTAACATACAGAAACATGACTGGATTTTGTGTATAATTTTGTATCTTGCAATTTTGCTTAATTTGTTCTTTGTGATTTTTTCAATATGGAAGCACCCATCTGCAAATAAAATTTTATTCTCTTTCTATCTTGGATATTTCTTACTCATTTTTTTATCTAGCTGCTTTGACTAGATCATTCATTATTATATGAATAGAAGTAGAAAGAGTGGTCATCCTTGTCTTGTTTTAGAGGAAAAGCTTTCAATCTTTCATAATTGAGTATGATTTTAACTATGAGTTTTTTATACATTCTCTTCTATTACTAATTTGATTGTTTTTAGTAACATTGTAAAAGGCATTGAATCATCAGTTTTTCTGCATCAGTTGAGATGAACATGTGTGTTTTTCTTTCCACCACATTAATAGATAATTGATTTCCATATGTGAAACCATTCTTGTATTTCGGGAATAAATCCCATTTGTTCATGGTATATAATATTTTTAATTGTGCTCTTGAATTTGATATGCTAGCATTTGATGATGGTTTTCTTCATCATTATTCTTCTGGGATGTTAGTCTGTAGTTTTCCTTTTCTTACAGTTTTGGTCTGGTTTTCTAATAAGGGTAATACCAGCCTCAAAGAATGAGTTGAAAGTATTCCCTCCCCTTCAATATTTTAGCAGAGTTTGGAGAGGATTGATGTTAATTCTACTACAAATATTTCATATAATTCTCCCATGTAACATCTGTTCTTGTGCTTTTTGCTTTAAGAAAGGCTTTGATTACTGATTCAATCTAATTCATCCTTATTGTTCTGTTCAAACTTTATATTTCTTTATGATTTGGTTTTGATAGATTGTATGTTTCTGTCTATATATCAGTTCCCTATTGGTAAATAATTGTTATAACATGATACATAGTATTCTCTTATAATTCTTTTCATTTCTATAGCATAATTGTAATGCCTTCTCTTTAATTCTGCTTTTAAGCATTTTATTCTTTCTTCTTAGTTAATTTAAAAATTTGTAATTATGTTGATATTTTAAACAAACCCTGTTAGTTTTGTTGATTTTTTCAATTATTTTTCTTTTTGTCACTGCTCTGATATTTGGTATTTTCTTCCTTTGGCTAGCACTGAGTTTAGATTTTTCTTCTTTTTTAGTTTCTAGTGGAGAAGAGCTAGGTTGTTGATTTGAAATCTTCCTTCTTTTTAATTTACACATTTGTAGCTATATAATTTTTTCTTTGCAATACTATATCTGCATTCAGATATAGTATTTTGTTATGTTATTATTTTCTAATTCCTGATTTCTTTCTGCTCTTGGTTTCTAGCAATATTGTGAACATATAGGGGATGTATATGATTTCATTCTTTGTAGTTTTTCAAAAAAAAGATTATTTATTTGAAAGGCAAAGGCAGAGAGAGAGAGAGAGAGAGAGAGAGAGAGAGAGATCTTGCATCCACAGGCTCACTCCCTGAATGGCCGCAGTGGCTGGAGCTGGGCAGATCTGAAGCTAAGGGCCAGGAGATTCTTCCAGTCAATCCCTATACTGTCTTTAGTTTCTTGTGCCATTTTCTGTTTACTGTAATTTTGGGACTGGTAGGAAATTCACTTAAGATGAAATCTCTTAAGAGGAGGATAAAAGAGCAGAAAATAAAGAAAAAAACCTTTTAAAACTTCTGTCTTAAGCATAAATTAATAAATGATGAAGGATGCGTGACTGTTCTGAATCAGAATTTCTCATTAACATTCTTAAAAATGTGCCAAAATCTTTACTGGCGATGGCGCTGTAGCGTAGCGGGTAAACGCCTGCAGTGCCAGCATCCCATATGGACAATGGTTTTAGTCCCGGCTGCTCCTCTTCTGATCCAGCTTTCTGCTATGACCTGGGACAGCAGTAGAAGATGGCCCAAGCCCTTGGGCCCCTGCACACACGTGGGAGACCTGGGAGAAGTTTCTGGCTCATGGCTTTGAATCGCCACAGCACGGGGTGTTGCGGTCAATTGGGGATTGAACCAGTGGATGAAAGACTTCTCTCTCTCTCTTTTTTTTTAACTTTTATTTAATAAATATAAATTACCAAAGTACAGCTTTTGGATTACAGTGGTTTTTTCCCCCCATAACCTCCCTCCCACCCACAACCATTCCATCTCCCATGCCTTCTCCCATTCCATTCACATCAAGATTCATTTTCAATCATCTTTATATACAGAAGATCAATTTAGTATATATTAAGTAAAGATTTCAACAGTTTGCACCCACACAGAAACAGCAAGTGTAAAGTACTGTTTGAGTACTAGTTATAGCATTAGTTCACATTGTACAAAACATTAAGGACAGAGATCCTACATGAGGAGTAAGCGCACAGTGACTCCTGTTATTGACTTAACAAATAGAAACTCTTGTTTATGGCTTCAGTAATCACCCTAGGCTCTTGTCATGAGTTGCCAAGGCTATGGAAGCCCTCTGAGTTCTCTGACTCTTATCATATTTAGGCAAGGTCATAGTCAATGTGGAAGTTCTCTCCTCCCTTCAGGGAAAGGTACCTCCTTCTTTGATGGCCCCGTTCTTTCCACTGCAATCTCACTCACAGAGATCTTCTTTTTTGCCAGAGTTTCTTGGCTTTCCATGCCTAAAATACTCTCATGGGCTCTTCAGCCAGAACCAAATGCCTTAAGGGATCATTCTGAGGCCAGAGTGCTGTTTAGGACATCTGCCATTCTATGAGTCGGCTGTGTATCCCACTTCTCATGTTGGATCGTTCTCTCCCTTTTTGATTCTATCAGTTAGTATTAGCAGGCACTAGTCTTGTTTGTGTGATCCCTTTGACTCTTAGTCCTATCATTATGATCAATTGTGAACTGAAACTGATCACTTTAACTAGTGAGATGGTATTGGTACATGCCACCTTGATGGGATTGAATTGGAATCCCCTGCTTTTGCTGTATCCCATAAGTTTTGATATGTTGTGTTGTTATCCTCATTTACTTCAATAAAGTTTTTGATTTCTCTTTTGATTTCTTCTATGACCCAGTGTTCATTAAGGAGCATGTTGTTCAGTCTCCGTGTGTTTGCATATGCTCCAGGGATTCCTGAGTTGCTAATTTCCAGCTTCATTCTTCTTTGGTCTGAGAAGCTGCATGGTATGATTCTCATTCTTTAGAATTTGCTTAGACTTGCTTTATGGCCTAGTATGTGGTCAATCCTAGAGTAGGTTCCATGTACTTCTAAGAAGAATGTGAAATCTTTAATGTAGGATTGAAAGTTCTGTAGATATCTGTTAGATCCATTTGAGCTATAGTGTCGATTAAATCTGCTGTTTCCTTGTTGATCTTCTGTCTGGTTGATCTGTCTATTTCTGAGAGTGGAGTATTGAAGTCCCCTAGTACTATTGTATTGGAGTCTAAGTCTCCATTTAAGTCCCTTAACATATCTTTTAAATAAACCGGTGCCCTGTAATTAGGTGCATATACATTTATAATAGTTACATCTTCCTGTTGAATTGATCCCTTAATCATTATAAAGTGCCCCTCTTTGTCTCTCTTAACAGTTTTAGTGTTAAAGTTTATTTTGTCTGATATTAAGATGACTACACCTGCTTGTTTTTGCTTTTTGTTGGCATGGAATATCTTTTTCCAACCTTTTACTTTCAGTCTGCATGCATCTTTGTTGGCAAGATATGTTCCTTGTAAGCAGCAAATAGATGGGTTTTGTTCCTTAATCCATTCAGCCAGCCTGTGTCTTTTAACTGGAGCATTGAGGCCATTCACGTTCAATGTGACTATTGATAAGTAGTAAATTTACCCTACCATTTTACCAAAGATATTTTCTAATCTGTGCTTTGAACTTCCTGTGATCTTTTACTGGGAGGTTTTCTTCCTTTACCATCTTTCATATTGATGGCTGTGTTTCTGTGATTCTATTAGTAGCACATGTTTAGGCATCTTTTGCAGGGCTGGATGAGTGGTGACAAATTCTTTGAATTTCTGTTTGTTATGAAACGTCTTTATTTCACCTTCATTCACGAATGAGAGCTTTGCAGGATATAATATTCTGGGCTGGCAGTTTTTTTCTCTTACTACCTGGGCTACATTTCACCATTCCCTCCTAGCCTGTAGGGTTTCTAATGAGAAGTCAGCTGTGAGTCTAATTGGAGTTCCTCTGAGAGTAATCTGTGGTTTCTCTCTTGGACATTTTAGAATCTTTTCTTTATGTTTCACTGTGGTGAGTTTGATTACAATGTGTCATGGTGAGGATCTTATTTGGTTATGTTTATTGGGGGTTCTATGAGCTTCCTGTATTAGGATGTCTCTGTCCTTCTCCAAACCCAGGAAGTGTTCTGCTAGTATCTCACTAAAAAGGCCTTCTAATCCTTTGTCTCTCTCCATGCCTTCAGGAACTCTTAGAACCCGAATATTGGGTTTTTTAATAGTATCCTGTAGATTCCCGACAATATTTTTTAGATTTCTAATTTCTCTTCTTTTCTTTGGTTTGACTGTGTACTTTCCTGTGCTCTGTCTTCTAAGTCTGATATTCTCTCTTCTGCTTTGCTGATTCTGTTTTTAAGGCTCTCTAATGTGTTTGTCATTTGATCTATTGAATTCTTTATTTCATTTTGATTTCTCTTCACTATCACAATTTCATGTTCTACTAGTTTCTTCATTTCATTTTGATTACTCCTTAAGATTTCATTTTCACAAGAGAGATTTTCTATCTTGTCAAGTAAGGATTTCTGTAGTTCAAGAATTTGTTTTTGAGAATTTCTAGATGTTCTTATCATAAATTTTTTGAAATCCGTATCTGGCATTTCTTCTATCTCATCATCTTCATAATCTTGAATTGGGGTGTCTTGTACATTTGGGGGCATAATAATGTCTTCCTTGTTCTTGTTTCCTCAGTTTCTGCATTTGTTGCTTGGCATTGTGGAGATATTCTTTGGTTTCTTCTTTTTTTTTTCCTCGCTGTGGTCATGTTTCTTGTTATACTATGACTCTAGATTAAGTGGACTGTCTGCTTTTGATGGATGCTTAGAGGCTTGTGATGGGTGCAGCCAGAGAACTCTGTTCGGTTCTTCAGTGTTAAGGGTGTGCCAAAGGTGACACACCCAGGTAAGGCATGGTAAATCTTCTCTCTCTCTCTCTCTCTCTCTCTCTCTCTCTCTCTTTTATTCAGAAGGGAAGTAATTCCACACAGCTGAGCAGAATTGAAGGCAGTCAGTGTCTGAGCTCTGGCCCCAGTGGGTATAATATTCGTCTGCTCTGTGTCAAGCACCACATGAAGGATCTGTGCAGTCCTCAGTGTAAGCTCAAATTCCCCTTCAGACTCCCACTGGGTTGCCAAGGTTACTGAGTCTGTGGCATCTCCCGAGAGTACTCACGTCTCAGGTACTCCGTGAGTTCTCTAACACACCCTTAGTTTTTTGTTTTTTTTTTTCTTTCACAGTCTCAGTTCATTAGCTCCACACATTCACTTGATCCTAACCTCCTCTTATTTCTCCCCACCAGAGTCAGGTTTTTCTGCTTGGCTGATGGCAGGCACAGCTTTTATGTATGTCCAAAATGGTACCTGCTCTTTGTCTTGCTGGCCTTTGTAAGGTGAGTGGAGAGAGAGAATCGTGTCCATACAGGTCCCATTTATTTATTTATTTATTTATTTATTTATTTCTCTCCGCTAGTTAGCCTGGTGAACTTTCCCCCATGGGGCTTCAAGCCTCATTTCCTCTAGGCTCCTACTGCCACTTTCCCACCAGTGTCTTGGGCTACTGAGGTTTCGCCTCACCTCCCTTTCCAGCGCTGGTGCGTAGACTCGGCGGCTGGGGTCCCCTTAGGTCCACCACGTCCCACTAGTTCTGGAAGACTTTCCTCTGCATTTTTTCCCCTAACTCTTCCCTGAAACTACAGTATCTCCACGTTTATTAAACTATCTTTTCCTGGACTATCAGTGTACTCCCTCCCTATTCCACCATCCTGGAGGACTCTCTCTCTTTCTATCTGTCCTTCCCTCTCAGTGTAACTTTGACTTTCAAGTAAAATAAATAAATCTTTAAAAAAAGGAAAAAGTTTTCCTATACTGGAAAGAAGAAAGCTTGGAAAATAGTGAGTTCTATGATAAGAGTCCTTACTGTATCCTTCTCCTGAAAAGTACACTTACTAGAAATGCCACAAAATTCATAATCCAAGATCAGTTACTCAAAAGAGATCTCCCAAAAATTTACTAACAAAATATTAACTGATCTTAATTAATCTGAGGTCTAAATCAAGGAAAGAATCTTCAAAAATAGTTTCCAAAGTTATTTAATTAAGCCTAAAAATGATGTACAAATCAAAAAGAAGGAAGAGTGTCAGTATTGACACATAAAGTTGACTGGAATGAAATATACAAAAAGCCAATTAGAATTTTGAAAAACTTGAACTATTCAAAGAACTCCACAGGGACTAAAAATAACTGTGCCTGTTTAGAACTTTAAAGGTAACTTGTTCTCAGATCCCCAGTTCCACATGAGTTGTCCATGGTCAGAGATTTTTGTATGCCAAATATATTTCCTCGTTCTTAATCGAAGACTCTTTTGTGATTATCTGGTCTTTGTTTTATTAAGATGTGTGGATTAGGGAGAAGAACAAGTAACAAGACTTGGGCAAGGAACAGTGAAAGTTGTTTGCATTGAGACTACTTTAGCTATCAACAAGAAGTGGGAAAACATGAACTGGGATTAATTTGGGGGATGGAGGATAGTCTACAAGCAGAAGGGCTTGTTACTTTAGAGCTTGTTAGCATCGTAAGCAAGATACAATGATGCCTAGGGCTTGAACACCTGAGATTTTAGTTAAAATTTGAGATACACTCCATTTTTTGTTGTTTGGGTTTGTAGCTATTAACCTATTAACTTTATCTTTCTAATTCTCCATCCTCTGGCCCTTCATCTCTGACTTGTTCTCTTATCAATCATGTTTCAAAATTCCCAGATCAAGCGGAACCATATTTAATCACATGTAGAAAATATCACAGGCTGGCACTGTGGCAAAGTAGGCTGGCTTCTGACTGTGGCACCGGCATCCTAAGTGGGTGCCTGTTCGTATCCCAGCTGCTCCTCTTCCAACCCAGCTCTCTGCCTATGGCCTGGGAAAACAGTGGAGGATGGCCCAGATGCTTGGGCCCTTGTACCTGCATGGATAACCTGGGGGAGGCTCTTGGCTCCTGGCTTTGGATTGGCACCGATTCTGGCTGTTGTGAGCATTTGGAGAGTGAACGAGCAGATGGAAGACCTTTCTCTCTGTCTCTCCCTCTCTCTGTCTATGACTCTGCCTTTCAAATAAATAAATTAAATAATTTTTAAAAAGATTATCACAAAATCTTAAACTTTGAATCTTTTTTGAATCTTCTTAGTGAAAGGCTACTAAATATGCTCTATGATTTGAAGTTAGGAAAATGGAAATTTTGAGCCAATGATTAATGTAAAACAAATTATATAATTATTTGCTGCTGCACTTATACTAGGACTACACAGGATCTTCTTGAGTTTATTCTAATGGGATAGCTTTTTTTTTTTTTTTTTCACAGGCAGAGTGGATAGTGAGAGAGAGAGAGACAGAGAGAAAGGTTTTCCTTTTTCCGTTGGTTCACCCCCAGTGGCTGCTGTGGCCGGCGCACTGCGCTGATCCAAAGCCAGGAGCCAGGTGCTTCTGCTGGTCTCCCATGTGGGTGCAGGGCCCAAGGACCTGGGCCATCCTCCATTGCACTCCCAGGCCACAGCAGGGAGCTGGACTGGAAGAGGGGCAACCTGGACAGAATCTGGCGCCTCGACCAGGACTAGAACCTGTTGTGCTGGCGCCGCAGGCAGAGGATTAGCCTATTGAGCCGTGGCGCCAGCCTAATGGGATAGCTCTTAGTAAATCTTTTTGATTTTCCCATCCTCACACACTCACTACACTATAGGACATTTGTGACATCAGACTTGTGTAGGGTTTTTGTTTTTTCCCCTATACCAAGCACTTCTCCAGCAGACAGAGCCAGAGGCTCTGAAATTTAAACCAATGCTATCATTTTCTAAATGGAGTTAACATAGTACCTAACTGGTTAAAAGGCTCAGTAACTGGGGCCAGCATTGTGGTGCAGTGGGTTAATGTCCTGGCCTGAAGCACCAGCATCCCATATGGGTGCCGGTTTGAGTCCTGGCTGCTCCTCTTCTGATCCAGCTCTCTACTATGGCCTGAGAAAGTAGTAGAAGATGGCTCAAGTCCTTGGGCCCCTGCACCCTCATGGGAGACCCAGAAATTCCTGGCTCCTGGCTTTGGATTGGCACAGCTCTGGCTGTTGTGGCCATCTGGGGAGTGAACCAGCAGATGGAAGACCTCTCTCTCTCTGCCTCTCCTCTCTCTGTGTGTAACTCTAACTTTCAAACAAGTAAATAAATCTTAAAAAAAAAAGCTCAGTTACACATGGCTGCTCCCATTTTAGATGCCACTCCCATGGACCAGTTTGTTTGACCTGTGCCTCTAACAGATCAATTGGAAACCAGGGGAGTATGAGATCCCCAACTTGGATTCAATTAATTTGCTGTTGTGGTTCACAAAAGTCAGGGAAATACTGTTCTCATTATTAAACAACCAGATAAAGAAATAGATAGGAGAAGTATGCATTGAACTTTCATGCTCTCTCAGGTTGTAACACACTGCAAGTATCTTAACATTTTCAGGAATCAGGATGCTTTCCATATACCAAATTTTAGAGTTTTATGGAGGCTTCATTATGGAGACAAAACTGATTACACCATTGGCCGTTGATGAGCAACTTAACCTTCAACCTCTCTCCTGTCCCTGGAGATCTGGGAAAAGGACTGAAAGTTCCAATTTCTAATCAATCACTCGATTGGTTCCCCTGGCAACCATAACCCCATCCTGAGGCTATTTAGCAACGCAATCCCTGAGTCAACAAAATGATGCTCACTTTCGAGATTTTAAGGGTTTTAGAGCTGAGTGTCGGGAAGTCAAAATGAATTCCAAATATATTTTTCTAATTATAAATCATGTCTTAATCATCCATGGTCAATGATTTAGTCAGTTGTGCCTATACAATAAAATGTCTGCACACACCACTAAACTTCTGGGCTGGTTGGACAGCAAGGGCAGTGAACTCAAATTCCCAGAAACAGGGGCTCCTGTGACCAGGACCCTTCCAAACCTTTCACTATGTCCTCCTAAAAGTTCTTTCATTTTGAATGATATTCTTTTTTCTCTATAATGTTCTTTACAATAAACTCATACTAGTAAGTAAGTGGTTTTATCTGAATTCTGTGAGACATTCTAGTAAATTATTAAACCTGAGAAAAAGCTCATGGTGTCTTTCAGCTTATAGTTATTTGAGTGGACATAAAGGAGGCCCAGAAGTTCTATTTGACATGGGGGGATGCGGGTGCATCTCGAGAGCTGAAACTTTTATCTATGGAATCTGAATCTAATTCTGGGTAGTTAGTGCCTGAATTGAATGGAATTGTTAGAAATTCAGTTTGATGTCTAGAAAGTGACAGAATTGGTTGCTGGTGTGAACAAAAGCCCACACATTTAATATCAGAAGTGCTGTGAATAGTTAACAACCGTTATCCATGATATCTATCCTAATCCATGAACATCTTTAATGAGCTTTAAAATATTTTCAGATTATAATCTACTAAGGAAGAATAGCAATGCTCACTGATTTTTTTCTTACATTTGCCTGACAACACAGAACAGGGTATCCAGAGCAGTAAATGTCTGTTAAGGCTTCTCTGTGTTATTGGAGAGCTCAGGACAAAGCTAAGACATTGAGTCTACAATCTTATAGCTAATGATCTCCTATTTAACACGTGCAAGAAGAGTAAACTATCAGAATGGAACTAATTTTAAAAAAAGATTGAGGAAAAGTAATCAGGCATGGTATTCTAGGATGCAACAATAACATTTTTAAGTAAATTGCAAATTGTTAAGATGAGTTCTAAGTAAGAAAAGTCAATAGACATTGGTAACATGCTGAGATAGAATAAATGACATCAGTCAGAGAGAATTCTGTGAATAAAGCCTGCTGATTTAGGTCAACGTTGAGGAATTACTGAAGAAAAAACTGTAAAGATGATAATCTTGAAAATCTTTATTCTTCTACTATATGAACACCGATCATTCCAGTTTCTAAGTTGTAGCGAAAATAGCTCAAAGGTTAGCACCTGAATTTTCTTCACAGTTTTATGAACCTAGTAACAGAAAATGCATCTTTTTAATCAGTTTAGAAATTGAGATATGCTTGTAATTTCCAAAAATAATAATTTTTCAAAAATTATTAATGTAATAAAAACTGGTCATTCTCAACAATATTTTTTAACATTTTATTTCAAAACAGTTTTAAATTTACAAAAGAAAAATCGAGATAGTAATACAAATACTTTTAATATATCCCTCACCTTATTTCTCTTATTAACATCTCATATTTTTATCTCTCACAATTAATTAACTCATCTATTTTTTAATCCAAACTGCTTTTATCTCTTCCACCCTTCCTAGTCTCTAGTAATCAACATTCTGTGTTTCTTGAGTTGTCTTTATTTAAAGACTTACGTTTTCTAACCCTTCTTCCTACAAGATCATAAACCTTGTTCAGTCAGGTGTTGTGTCTATTTTTTAATAAATCAAAAAACTGTATTCTGCCTAGAGCAGAAAAAAGGCTTGCATATAGTAAATGGCAAATAAGTGCATTGATAAACTTAATACTAATGCTTAATCATCTTGCCTGTAATCACTCCCCTATAAGTAATAGACAAATTATGCACAAGGGACCTTGTCATTCTTTAAGTTACTGAAAAATTGAGCTTTAAAGTGGTGAATGAATGTTGAAGTATTGACTTATCTACTTATCTTCTCTAAATAAGTTTTTGTAGGGCTCAAATAGTGAAATTATGGCCACTTTTCAAGTTCTTGCAGTAGAAAAATGGGAGGATTATGATTTAACACTTCTGAAAAATTTATTTAAAATTATTGCCCCAAGAGCATAACAATACCCATGGACAATGATAGCCTGAATAATTTAATACCATAGCACTTCCCACGGCAGCCCAAAAGTTAGTTCCAATACTCTATTTATTGTTTTTTTTTTTTTCAGGTCAATATATTTATTATTTCCAAGGAGGGAAAATCACTCGTGGAAGTTAGAAATTTTTAATAAAAAGAGATATTTTGCTATTTCTTCTACAAAACACCACAAAGGCCCAGATGTTGAAATATATTTACAAAGCATGCCACAGGCAGGAGCAGAACAAATGTTATGATAGGCAACCGAAGCTTTCAGTGTTGCACGAAAGAACTAGAAAATGTGTCTATGAAACTATTCTGTACCATGCCATGTCTGCTAGTGTTTAATTACAAAACCAAACTCTCTGAGCCAATATTTACATTTCACTCTGCCCAAATTTATTAAATCTTCATTTTCTAATATATTCTAAGTTAGAAATAGCTTTGAAAAAGAGAGACACTGTAGAACAATGGTAAACCTAGGATTAGGAATAAAACCTGGGCAGTAGGAAGAAAGAATAGTAACCAACATCTGTTCAACAATGAACCACATGCCAAGTGTTTCGGTGGTTGTTGTTTAATTTTTTATTTTTATTTATATGAAAGGCAAAGAGTGAGAGAGAGAGAGAGATCCTCCACCCATGTATTCACTCCTAAAATGGCTACAGTATCTAGGGTTGGTTCAAGGCAGGAACTACATTCAGGTCTCCCATGTGGGTAGCAGCACTAGAGCCATCATCTGTTGCCTCTCAGGGTATGCATTAGCAAGAAGTTGGATCAGAAGCAGAGATGGGACTCCATCCCAGACACTTTGTTACGAGATGCAGGCATCTCAAGCAATGTCTTAACCCACCTGGTCACAAGGCTAGCTCTGTGCCAAGTGTTTTTACAAGTATTATATAATTCAATATAATTCCCCAATAGCCTGAGGACAAATGTATATGTAGTCTATTGTGAAAGCTAGAGAATAGGAGTAGACATTTGGCACAGTGGTTAGACACAGCTTAGCATGCTGCATTCTAAGTCAGAGTGCTGACTTAGAATCTAGTCCCTAGATTCCAGTTTCCTGCTAATGCGCACCAAGGGAGGCCACAGGTGATGACTTAAGGCCTTGAGTCCCTGCTGCCCATGTCGGAGACCAAGTTTTATTCTGGGCTTTGAATTTGGTCTATCCTTGCCCTGGTTATTGCAAGCATTCAGGAAGTGAACCAGCATATGAGACATGTCTCCATCAGTCTTTCTCTCTGCCTTTCAAATAAATAAAAAATTAATATATACTGAAAAATAAGAAATAGGTTAAAGTTGATGGAAACTACTAGATGTCATACAGCTGTTTTGTTGTGCCAGTATATAAAAATAAGCCTGTCTCATGTTAGCTCCCAAACTCTGTTCGCACCTTTGCTGCTGATGAATTACATGAACTTCCATAATTTACATTCCCAAAGTCTAGACTTTGGTTTCTCCTGCCATATTTGTATAATACAATTGCCCTACATGGTTTAAAATAATTTTTCATGTTGAAATGAGATAAAGCACTGAGTGCATTTTTATCAAGGAGAAGCACTGTGCCAATAAAGGTTACTTGCAACTCCAGGCCAATTTACATATGATGTAAATTGTATGATGTATTTTTTGTCTCCTCTCTGCCTCCTCCTCTCTCTTTTAGCATATCCAAAGCCACAGGATCTAACTTTGCTACTACTAGCAATAAAACTAAAACATGATTTTTACAGGTTATACCTAACTCTCTTTTCTCTGTCAATTGATTCAAAACCTGAGGAGAGAGGGATTTCGTCTTTTTCACTTTTTCAGAAAATCCATTATTGTTAGCCTTATTGATTCATCCTTCAGTTTTGAGTAACACTTGGAAGATATAAGTCCCTTGAAATGTCATATTTTGGACAATTGACATGATTTTTTAATCTCATCAGCAACATCTCTCTGAAACTCATTTTAGTCAGGAATTAAACCCAGGTACAAAAGTGTGGGATTTAGGCATCTTAACCACTAGTAGAAATGTCCACTTGAAATTAAGAGCCTTTAAAATATGGTTAAATGTAGTTTTGCCGATTTCCAAATTACTTTTTCTAATTTTCTTCATGAGTAAAACATTAAAAGATACACATAAGAAGAACAGTGACCATAAAAAAGTGCTCTCCAGCCACGGGATCACAAAGATCATACTGTGCAATGACAGATCTAGTCAGAAACTGTCAGAGGTTTGGCATGAGTGGCTAACTAGTTTAACACTATCTTCATGGAGAAGCCTTTTTGGGTAGCTTTTACAGCTTTCTGAAAATAGACTCTATGTTTTGTAAAATGCTACTCAAAATAATATCCTCCTAAATAAGTCAAATAATCCTTTTTAGAGATCTTTTTTCTCTATCTCAAAATAGTCTCTTATTGACCAAGTGGCACATGGAACAATGACCCTTGTCCTACACTGTTTGTTCCTGGCTGGTGGACTTTTAGCACCTTCCCAGTGTAACCATTTTCCTCACTCTTGTAATGAAGATGGCTACTGAAGAGAGAGAGAACAAGCTTGAAGCAAGAGGAGCGGCTGAAATGAGAGAATCCACGGAGCCTTATCTCCATGCCTTCAACTTGACAGCTCTCTCTCAGAACACCTATATTTCCACATCCTCCATCTTCCAAGCCCCTCAAATATATGTACATATGCCCGTTACATTAAATATGGGCACAAAATACGTTTTTCTAAATTTCATAAAAAAGATCATTCTTCTTGGAATCTTCACTGGTGAAGAATCAGAGTTTAAAGCTCTGTAATTACCTCACATCAGTGACAAAGGCTTAATAAAGGTTTGTTTGTCTCCGCTTATCCTTGCTGATTGTAAGAATCTCATTCTCATCTATCCTTGTATTCTTACTTAAATACACATGCACACACATACGTGCACATGCTGCAGTGCAGCCTAATGGCAATGAATGCCAGTCTAGGAGATACAATTGTCACAGTTGCTTGGCAACTTCTGACAGGTACAGTATACTAGAGAGCCAGGGGGTACAAAGCAGGAATGAAAGCCTTATCAACTGCATTGATTTCAGATGGAAAGGAACTGTCTTCCTTTGGGTAATGAAACAGAAAAGTGAGTTTATTTGGCTACTTTAAAAAATTAGGCTAAATCAAGTGTTGTATTGTGATAGAACAATAAGTCATTTCAGTAAAAGGTAGCTGATTTTTGGTAAAAGAAGAGATGGATATATCTAACAAATTAACTCTTGAATGTACTCTATGGTAAGTTGACGTGCTGATAGTGTTTTGGAATATGTTTCTTGTTTCCTTATTATTCATAGACTGAAGAAAATGTTATTGGGCTTGAATTTTTAGCACGCATTTTTATATTATTCCAAAATACAAATTGTCTTGCTATTTTCCAATACTGTCTTCCTCTTCCCATCATGTAGTTTATATTATTGGCAAATATTTTTAAAGTCTAAGATTTAAAGGAAATTATTTAAATTTGCAAGGCTCCAGTCATCACTCTTAATAAGCTATTATATTTTTTACTCCTTGGGTCACAATTCTTCATCTATCTTATGCATGGATATCTCTGCTTACATTTTTGTACTTGTCTATTTTAGAACATCTGTTTCCTTTCAAGCATTAACCTTTGGTTTCTAGATTATAGAGTCAAATATAATCACTCAGACAGTTATGGGGAAAATTTCGTTTCTTTTAAAAAGATTATTGTCAGATGTTGCCAGAGACATGAAACAAGATATTAGAGGGGGCCGGTGCCGTGGCTCAATAGGCTAATCCTCTGCCTTGTGGCGCCGGCACACCAGGTTCTAGTCCTGGTCGGGGAGCCAGATTCTGTCCCGGTTGCCCCTCTTCCAGGACAGCTCTCTGCTGTGGCCAGGGAGTGCAGTGGAGGATGGCCCAAATGCTTGGGCCCTGCACCCCATGGGAGACCAGGAGAAGCACCTGGCTCCTGCCATCGGATCAGCGCGGTGCGCCGGCCGCAGCGCACTGGCCAAGGTGGCCATTGGAGGGTGAACTAACGGCAAAGGAAGACCTTTCTCTCTGTCTCTCTCTCTCACTGTCCACTCTGCCTGTCAAAAAAAAAAAAAAAGATATTAGAGGAATACTCACACTCAGCGCTTTCAGAGAGTACACATATATCCAATGCAAAAATGTTTATGGAGGGACCAGCGCTATGGTACAGTGGATTAAAGCCCTGGCCTGCAGCACTGGCATCCCATGTGGGTGCCGGTATGAGTCCTGGCTGCTCCACTTCCAATCCAGCTCCCTACTAATGTGCCTGGGAAAGCAGCAGAAAATTGGTTCAATTCTAGCTGTTGTGGCCATTTGGGGAGTGAATCAGCAGATGGAAGATGTCTCTCTCTCTCTCTCTCTCTCTCTCTCTCTCTCTGTCTCTACATCTCTGTAACATCTTACATTGAGTGCCATTTGTGCATGTGTAAATTTTAGAAACTTGAGTCCTTTTTAACAAATTTTAAACATCAGGGCTGACACTGTGGTGTAAAAGGCTAATCTTCCACCTGCAGAGCCAGCATCCCATATGAGTGCTGGCTCAAGTCTCAGCTGCTCTACTTTTGATCCAGCTCCCTAATTGGAAATCAGTGGAAGACAGCCCAAGTCCTTGGGCACGGTCATCCATGTGGGATGTTGTGGCCATTTGGGGAATGAACCAGTGGATGGAAGATGTCTCTCTCTCTCTCTCTCTCCCTATCTCTCTCTCTCTCCCCCTCTCTCTCTCTCTCTCTTCCCTTGTCTCTCTGTATTTCTGCCTTTCAAATAAATACACAAATCTTTTTTAAAAAAACAAAAAGAAATGTTGAACATCTCAGTAATTTAATTATTTTCACACTTTGTGAAACAAGCTAAATCACTGAAAACTTTATTATGAATGAATAAAATTGGTTGGCTTCAGAAATTTATTTTATAATTTTTTAAAGATTTATTTATTTAACTGAAAGTCAGAGTTACACAGAGAGAAGAGAGGCAGGGCAGAGAGAGAGAGAGAGAGAGAGAGAGAGAGAGGTCCTCCATCTGATGGTTCACTCCCACAATTAGCCGCAACAGCTGGACCTGTGCCGATCCAAAGCCAGGATCCAGGAGCCTCCTCAGGGTCTCCCACGTGGGTGCAGGGACCCAATGACTTGGGCCATCCTGTGTTGCTTTCCCAGGCCATACCAGAGAGCTGGATCGGAAGTGGAGCAGCCGGGTCTCGAACTGGCCCCCATATGGATGCCAGCACCTCAGGCCAGGGTGTTAACCCACTGCACCACAGTACAGGCCCCTATTTTATATTTTTATTTAAAAATTGATATTCAAAAACTATATTTATTTATAGAATACATGTGATATTTCAATACACCTATACATTGTGTAATATCCAATTAGGATACATTTATTTATCTCATCAAACATTTAATAAATACCTATAACAGAAACATACAAAGTCCTATTTTCTATTTTTTTGATACAGAAAGGTACCATACAATAAAATCATTTACAGTAACTCAGCTGTGCAGTAGAACCCCAAAAGTCTTCAGTTGTATCTAGCTATAACCTGGTTTCTGGTAAATAAACTTTCCCTATACCCTTCACTCCCTCTCCTGACCTGTGCTCAACAGCTAGAGTTTTGTTCCACTTTCTGCTGATAGTTGGGGGAAGGGTAAGAGAGGAAACTTGGTTATGAAGTTTCAAATGCTCAATCTTCAGAGGCGGGCCTAATGTTATTGATCATGGGGCTCAGCCTAACTGAATTGTATCATGATGGGCCATGCTATGGGATTTAATTCTCTTTCCCCATCCCAAGTGGAAGGTACCTCTTCTCAATGTAGTCTCTCACCTGGCTTCTGTTGCTCCTTCATAAATGTGACTTGGTATACAAATAACTGTTCAAATTGCTGTCTCTGGGGCACGGTGCTGTGACACAGCGGGTTAAAGCCCTGGCCTGAAGTGCCAGCATCCCATATGGGCGCCGGTTCTAGTCCCGGCTGCTCCTCTTCCAGTCTGGCTCTCTGCTATGGCCTAGGATAGCAGTGGAAGATGGCCCAAGAGCTTGGGCCCCTGCACCCGTACGGGAGACCAGGAAGAAGCACCTGGCTCCTGGTTTCGGATCGGCACAGCTCCGGCTGTTGTGGCCATCTGGAGAATGAACCAGTGGATAGAAGACCTCTCTCTCTGTCTCTACCTCTCTGTGTAGCTCTGTCTTTCAAATAAACAAACTAAATCTAAAAAAAAAAAAAAAACACAAGCTGATGTCTCTGTGGTCACCAGAGCACCTTAGTCAGCTGCTGTCTTGGCTCTGACTGTATTACTGCACTTGACGTGCAGGTTGTTGAAAACTGCTTCAAGGAGGTTGATGTCCATCTCACTGCTTTCCCACCACAGTGGGAGCATTTGTTGGATCCAGTGATTAAGCTGTCCCCTGCAATGCCTTCATTCTATACTGCAGTGCTTCTTTTCAAATGCTGGTTCTGCTCCTGACTCCAGCTTACCCTAGAAGGCAGGAGGTGATGGCCAAGGTGCTTGGGTTCCTGCTACCCACATGGGAGATCTAGATTGAGTCCCCAGCTCCTGGCTTTGGTGTGGCCCCGCGCAGCAGTCCAAGGCATTTCAAGTTCATTACAAGTGAACTACCTGATGTGGGCTCTCTGTCTGTCTCTCCAACTCTCAAACTCTCCTTCAGGGAACAATTCCAAAAAATTTAGGTTTTAAAAAATAGTTTTTCCATCACAAACTTATGTCATCTAACTTGAAGGGCAAGCTATTCCAAGAACAATATGACTGTTTTACTTTACAATATTAAAATACTAAGTTCTTAATAGAGAAATGTTTTAACACTAAATAAATGTTTTTTGATACAAATTTCCTAAACTCAATAAATAGTTCAATTTAAGACTAGTTGTCCTCTCTTCCGGTTTACAAACCTAAACAGCATTCTACATGATTTTCTAAAAAAATGCTAAGATAAATGGTTTTATGTAACCATAAAAATTGTGAAGGAAACTGCTTAAAATGAGGTCAGAGAAATTAATAGAAGTCATTAGCTTTGTCATCTCAGAATCAGCAGTGATCAATGTTTGTTGATAGAAACTATTAAAATCAACAATAGTTCATTTGAGTTTAGATCACAGGCAGTGATAACGGGTAATAATATTCCCGAGTAAATAGACATTAAGAAATCCATCTTTTCACCTGCAAAATCTCAATCTAGTTCTTAAGGAGGAAATATGTGTTTGGTGAAATAATGAATACATGTTAGACTATTTTGATCATCTATAAATGTTTCTTTTTAAAGAATAAGCAGATAATAATACCTCCTTGCAGGGTTATTTTTCCTTTTTATTTTTATTTATTTATTTATTTATTTTTCATTTGTTTTCTCCTAGCCTCATGTTCCCTTAAGTCTTTGTGTTGCAAAGATGAGCCAGGAGTCCTAACTAATTCAGGATGGGGTGGGGTTAAAAACAGACACCTTTGGGGCCAGTGTTGTGGCTTAGCTGGTAATGCTACTGACAGATGAATCTCCTGGTTCCTGGTTTCAGCCTGGTTTAGCCTTGGCCATTGCAGCCACTTGGGGAGTGAACCAGCATATGGAAGATCTCTCTCTCTCTTTCTCTATTTCTCTAATCCTGACTTTCAAATAAATAAATAAACCTAAAACAAACAAACAAAAAAGCTGACACCTTTGACAAACATACATCTAACTGAAAAGCCATGAGGCTCAAAAAATATCTAGCTACACTCCTTAGTGAGAAGAAGATGTAGGCACTTCAATGATGTGTGTGTGTGTGTCTTTATTAATTTAAACTGTACCACAACCATTGGAGATCTGTACAACCATTCTTTTATATTTTTATTAAACAGCACACTAAGGCACAGAAAGTCCATTGCATATTCTTAAACTCTCATAATGAGAAAACTGCAGAGTCAGGATTCAAGTCTAAGCAACTTGTCTCCCAAGTCTATGCTCTTAATCATTACTTCTCACTTGTTTATCAATGTTACCTTGAATAAGGTTACAAACCAGTGATTCAGAGAATGTGCTAGTATAATCTATCTGAATTTCTGTAAAGCATTTGATGGAACACATCAAGAGATATTGCTTCATCTCTTGTTGAAATGCAAATGTATGGGGCCCATGTCGTGAGTAGCGGGTAAAGCAACCATCTGTGACTTAGGTATCAAATATGAGTGCCAGTTTGAGTCTCAGATGCTTCACTTTTGATCTAGCTCCCTGGGAAAGCATCCGAAGATGGCCCAAGGACTTAGACTTCTGCACCCATGTGGGAGACCTGGAAGAAATTCTGGGCTCCTGGCTTCTGTTGGCCCAACTGTGGCCATTGCAGCCATTTGGGGAGTGAACCAGTAGATGGAAGATCTCTCTCTCTCTCTCTCTGCTTCTCCCTTTCTCTTTGTCTCTCTGTAAGTCTGCCTTTCAAATAAATAAAATAAATTCTTTTTTAAAAAAGAACTTATAATGTATACATTGAGAACCCATTTCGTAGTGAAGATTTGTAGTCTCTAGATTAAAGGATTCATCCTAAACTGAAGGGAATTGTGTTGTTAGGTTTTATGGTTGTTGTTAATCCCAACAGTTAAACATATTTATTAATTTTGTGCATTTGAATATGAAAAAATCTGGTCATTCTGACCTGTAGATGAGATGACCCTGGAAGAGAAAACAAACGCTTCAAATGCCTGTTCCAAAAATGTCTTTATGGGCTGCAATAAGGGATTGTATAGCAAAAGACAATATTAAACAGCAAAAACAAAACAAGATTCTGAACTTTCCTTACATCCTGACATCATATCCTGCTGATATGGACCAGCAGCTGCACCTGTGGAAATTTTTAGAGACACTACAGAGCACTCAGGCTCATGTGAATCACCAGTTTTACATAGCCCTTGTTAAAGCTGTCCCCTAGAACTGGTGGCAGGTAGAAAGTAAGAAAAGCCTACAGTGAAAGAAAGAATAACTCTATTCTGTTTTTGTCCAACCACAAGTTTAATGGTTATTTCTAATTGCACTTGAAGGGCTGTATGAAACCCACAGACATGTCAGGAGCAGATAAAGAGTATGGTCCAGGATACTGTAGGACGTGAGAATGCTTGGAGAAGGTACACACGGCTAACTTAGAAAAGAAATGGAAAAATGTTTGAAATAAACTGTCTACAAGACTTTCTTGAAAACAGTATTTAGGCAGTTATTCAATTGTCCCAAGAGTACAACAAGGGGAAAAGCACAGAAGCCACAGTAAAACCCTTTTTTAATCAGCATAAGGAAATTATCTTCAAATATCCACACTGTCACTCAGGAAGCACTCGGGAAGCAGTGAGATTATGAACTAGCTCCCTTGTCACAATGCTGTAGAGAGAATTAAAAAATAAACCAGAGTGGTGGATTCTATGTTAATGAAGTTCCATTTGGAATTAAAAAAAAAAAAAAAAAAAAAGGTAGGGCTTTTCCCTGTTTCCCATTTGTCAGTTCCTGACAACTGAGGTCAGAAAAGGGCCTTCCTGAGAGAAAGGGAAAGTGCCAAGTCCACAGCACCTAAACACAAAGAACATCCTGGACCTGCAAGCCCACTTGGTCTCCATGGATAATATCAGCCTTTGTTTATTTAAAACATTCAGGTTCTATTCTACTTCTCCATCAAATTTTCTCTTCCTCACATGGACTAAAATCTCAGGTATAATTTTAAAGATAGTAAAACAATGTAGCTGTGAGTCTTTTTTTTTTTTTTTTTTTTTTTTTTTTTTTTTACAGGCAGAGTGGACAGTGAGAGAGAGAGACAGAGAGAAAGGTCTTCCTTTTGCCGTTGGTTCACCCTCCAATGGCCGGCGCGCTGTGGCCGGCACATCGCGCTGATCCGAAGGCAGGAGCCAGGTACTTATCCTGGTCTCCCATGGGGTGCAGGACCCAAGCACTTGGTCCATCCTCCACTGCACTCCCGGGCCACAGCAGAGAGCTGGCCTGGAAGAGGGGCAACCGGGACAGAATCCAGCGCCCCAACCAGGACTAGAACCCGGTGTGCCAGCGCCGCAAGGCGGAGGATTAGCCTAGTGAGCCGCGGTGCCGGCCAGCTGTGAGTCTTTTTAATGTCTTTAAAAATAAAGACTATGTCACTGACCTGCATATCAATTTATTCCTTGAGTAACATTTTCTGATGCTACAAAACATCTTAAAAATTTAGTGAAATATGATGTAATTAATTAGCTCAGTGACTGTTGGGAGGTTTTTAATAGGACTCCAAAAACAGCGTTTGTAGTGCAGGATTGACCAAGCTTCTTGAGCAGTCTTGAAATGTTTGTATTAATACCTCAAAGTAGACCTGTACTGGCTTCCGATAGCTTGGTTCTGTCTTTTAACAGTGTCTTCTCTTTATTTTCTGAAAGCTAATAGAAGGGTAGGGATAACCAACCAAGGGGCTTATCATTAGCTAAGTACCTACCCTATCTAAACACTGAGTTCCTTTTTTAAATTTGCTATTGCTCTTAATCCTCATGCCAGATTTGGAAAAGAGGAACTGGTAGGCCCCAAACACAAAGAAAAGATAAGGAAATCAAAACTATTTCCTTGTCTTGATCAGTTGATGCTATGCTTATCCTGTGTATATGTTTGAAATATTATACTGTGACCCATAAAAATATGTTACGTGTTATCAAAAAATTTTTAATGACAAAATAATTGAAAAGCACAAATTTGGAAAGTATGTTTGGCCAGCTTGATTTTACAGATAGGGGATCTGAAATTCACTTGGCAGGGAGTAGGGGCGTGTAAAGGAGGAAGGTACTTACTCCAAAGCAGCACTGGCTGGGGACCATAATTACAACCTCTGATTTTGGTCCCACTGAGCGAGGTGGAAATGCAAACAGACATGGAATGAGTGAGCTTTCAAAAATCTAGTTCTTAATTGCTACAAATCTACTCCCTGGAAAGATCTGCCGTTTATAGGCACAAGAATACAAACAACCCCAAAATAATTAGCATCAGACCACAGGGACTCTGTGAAAGTGGAACCATGGGAGGAGAAAGTAAGTCTCCAGGGTTCTTTGAGTTCGCCATGATAAGAATTGTAACAATACAAGTTGTCAAAACTCCTGAAATTATTACACGAATTTTTATTTTAATTTGCTATAATTTAAAACCTTTATCATCTCCAAGAAGAAAAATAACTCAGTGAAATCACAGAAAATATTGTTTAGGTTTTTAAACTTTGACCATTAAAACATTGTTATCGACTTATTTATGATATGACCTATCTTAGGGGAACACAGGGATGGAAAGAAATCAGATTCTGACTGAATTTAATGTTTAACTCATATGTCATCCTGAAAAAAGCTACAAGAAAAAAAATGTTAATTTAATGATAGTACAAGCTGCAAGAAAAGGAACAGTAATTTTGAAATGACAAATCATGCTTTGTAGCTCAAGTTACTGTATCTCATTTGGGAATATATAATTAGAAATTCTTATTTAAATGCAAGCATTAACATGTCCAATGTTATAACATACAACGCCATTTGATTTAATTTTTTTTCCTGAGGAAACATATATATTAGTCCCTTTAAACAAGCTATAGGTTTATCAGATGCAGAGGCAATCCCAGACAACTGCTATATTCTGTGTCTCATAGTGTGTAAATGCACAATAACTGACACCATATTTGTGGAACTCCTGAGTACGGTGGAGATCAACAACAGTCACACGCTAAGCCACTGATCATGTTGGGTGATTTACTGAGATCGTCTCCTCCTGGGGAAAAGGAGAGGGCTGGACCAACTGCTTTGCAGCTTTATATTAACTCTGACATTTTATGTGACTTTTTGTTTTCCAGAAGAGTGGTTTTTATACAGTTATTCGGGAGATAAGACAAAAGGAAACTTCCAAATATAACATGTCAAGTCCCATCTTTCCTTTATATTTTTTTTGAATTAGAACATAGTATGCTTTCCTTATTTCATAAAAAAGCACTTTGATGACTTTTATATTATGTTACAGTTCTTAAAACATTGAATTTACCTAGACAATGTTTAGTGGATATTAACTGAAAAATGAGTGAATCAATGAATTGATAACAACAGTTAATATTATACCTTGAATTCATGTTGCCTTTATTTTTTTAAAGATTTTATTTATTCTTTCTGAAAATTAGAGTTACAGAGAGAGGAAGAAATACACACACACACACACACACACACAGATCTATCCTCTGGTTGACTCCCCAAATTGTGATAATGGCTAGAAATGGGCCAGGTCAAAGCCACAAGCCAGGACTTTCATCCAGGTCTCCCACGTGGATAGCAGGGGCTCAAACACCTTGACTGTCTTTTGCTGCTTTTCCCAGGCCATTATCAGAGACCTGTATTGGAAGTGGAGCATTCAGGACACAAACCAGAGCCCATACAGAATGCCGGCGTTGCAGATGGCATCATTACTGGCTGGACACAATGCAAGGCCCTCATTTGGCTTTTAAACTACCAAATTACTGTTTACTGGGCTCACTGTCCTATTGTTCTCATTAGTAAATTTTTAATGGTGTTTGCTATCTAATCATATTCTTTTACCAGACTTTCTTTGATTCAATGCAATTTATTTTATTTTATTAAAGATTTTATTTATTTATTTGAGAGATAGATTTACAGACAGTGAGAGGGAGAGACAGAGAGAAAGGTCTTCCATTCACTGGTTTACTCCCCAAATGACTGCAAGGGCCAGAGCTGAGCTGATCCAAAGCCAGGGGCCAGCAGGTTCTTCCGGGTCTCACATGCAGGTTCAGAGGCCTAAGTAGTTGGGCCATCTTCTACTGCTTTCCCAGGCCACAGCAGAGAGCTGAATCGGAAGAGGAGCAGCCAGGACTAAAACCAGCGACCATACCGGGTGCCTGTGCCTCAGGCAGTGGATTAACTTACAGTGCCCCAGCGCTGGCCCCCATCAGTGCAATTTAGACAAAAAAAAAAAAAAAATTCAGTGAGTGTTTCCACAGGCCTAACGTGGGTCTAGAGTTAATGAAATATAAAGATGTAGAAAAGAAATTATCTGCCCTCAAGAAGTTTAAAGTCTACCTAAGTAAGTTAGAGAAACTCACAAATATAAGAGACATTAATAAAGCAGAGAGCATCATGGGAATTCACTGGAGGAAGACCATGTGTACACTAGAAAGAAACAGAAAACTTTTCAGAAGAGATTATCAAAGATTGTTCTTTAAGAGTGGGAAAAGTTTTGACAAACACTAACAGAAAGAAGTTTCTATTTTTTTCCTACATATATTTGAAAAGAGCTCAATCTACTCTAGGCTGACTCTTTGATATGCTTTGGCATCTTTGTATTAAAAGTAATAGCTAGGCCGGCGCCGCGGCTCAACAGGCTAATCCTCCGCCTAGTGGCGCCGGCACACCGGATTCTAGTCACGGTCAGGGCGCCGGATTCTGTCCTGGTTGCCCCTCTTCCAGTCCAGCTCTCTGCTGTGGCCCGGGAGTGCAGTGGAGGATGGCCCAAGTGCTTGGGCCCTGCACCCCATGGGAGACCAGGAGAAGCACCTGGCTCCTGGCTTCGGATCAGCACAGTGCACCGGCCGCAGCGCGCTGGCCGCAGTGGCCATTGGAGGTGAACCAACGGGCAAAAGGAAGACCTTTCTCTCTGTCTCTCTCTCTCTCTCACTGTCCACTCTGCCTGTCAAAAAAATAAATAAATAAAAATAAAATAAAAAAAAGTAATAGCTAACCTAAATGTCTTTTCAGATCTTGGGAATTTATAAGTCATTTGGTAAAATTCCTCCTATTGAATTCTCTTACTCACCTCACATGTCAGGTAGCATGGACACAATTATCCCCCTTTTCCAAATAATGAAAAAGGCTCAGGAATTTCCACAGTTTCAGAGTTGGTATGTGCCAGTGCTGTTAATATAGCTATACTTCTATCATATCAACTATCAGGGACTATCTACCTAAGAGCAAAAGGGAGATGTACATGGGGGTTGTGTCGTGTGTATTATGTGCTTGATTTTTATTTTTTATATTTTAAATTTTTTGAAAAGCAGAGAGCAGAAAGGGAGAGATAGAAACACACAGAGATCTTCCATCCACTGGTTCACTCCTCAAATGCCTGCAATGGCCAGAGCGGAGCCAGGCCAAACCCAGGAGCTCAGAACTCAATTCAAAGTCTCTCACATGGGTGACATGGAACCCACTACTTGATCCATCACTTACTGCTTCTCAGGGTAAACACTAGCAGGAGGCTGGTATCAGAAGCAGAGTCAGAACCAAAATCCAGGCATACAAACGGGATATGAGTGTCCCAAACAGCATCTTAACCACTGGGACATATGCCCACCCCAATATTATGTGTTTTAAGCAATATAGTCCCAAAACGATAATCTTCAGTTATCATTACCCTCACTATAATATAGGATTTGCTAGAGAACAAATGTTGTATGTAATACAGTAATTTTGGAAGTGGGCTTCAAATCCTACAGATTGATCTTAAACAACTTAAAGGATATCACTGGCAGGGTGGTGATGAAAAATATTTGTGAATGTCTGGGGCAAGTAAATATAAATTAATATACAGAGTTGCAAAGTACTTTCCGCAGTGGGAATCTTGTTCCATGGTTCACTGAATGGCTCCTAAATTCTTGGACCGAAATCTCTGTGTCCCAAAGAGAGCCAAAAAAATTTTTTTAAAGAGAATAGAAGGAGCTTAGTAGTGGAAGCATATTTGAGAGTAAACCCAGGTCAGGCACTAAAGTTGAAATGTCAGGATGATTTCCACTACTGCAAATGTTAATTTCGTTTTAACCTTGGAGGATAGTGAAGAAGAACAAGGAATGAAAACCCCTTCCATCATTGGCCTGTAAAAATCAGGTTTAGCTGAACTGAACAAAGAATGAAGGAGTATTTGTGCAAAGACAGTGGACATTGGGAGCTCCCTTACCACAGTTCTGAAGTTTGCGTAACATTTGAGATACCCTAACTGCATGCATTTCTCAGTGCCCCTCATGTTTCTGATTCTAGATAAGATTCTAAGCCGGTCCAAATATCCCCACACTCAAGCCTTCCACTTCAGTCATGAATCCCCACTCCGTCTTTTCTTATAGAAATTATATTTTGACTTCTTGAAACCCATTTTAAGCTTTTTTCCTTTTCTGTCTGGAAAATAACAGACACTGTGACCCTGGCTGTCATCTTGTTTTTCAACTGCCGATGTGACTCTGCCCGATAAGTAGCAACCAATGGCGACTACAGCTATTCCGATTGTAAGGGGGGAGGGTGGAAGGATGTGCAGACAGAGCTCAGATGTGGTTTTGTTGATATTTGTAGCAGGAGGTTAATTAGCATTAGCAGAAGTATCAGCATTTGCTCGGACTTACTCATAAGGTGCTGGCTGCTCTCAGCAGTACAGTACAGAGGAAAACACGTCAAAATAGTTTTTGTTCCTCTTACAGAAAAACCATTTACAAAAACAAACATAAAGTAATTGGATTCTTTTTTGTTTGCTTTCTGTTTCTCCTTTCCAGTTAAGTGTTTGATTTAGCTGCTGCTTCTGCTCCGTCCAACTCCTACATGGTTTGAGCAGTAATAGTGAATTGTAATTTCTTCTTCCTATTTTGATTCCCTCTCTCCCTGATCCCTCTTTCACCCTTGGGTGGATATTTTTCCTTTAGGCAGCAACTTTACTGTGAGTTATTTACTTCCAATTAATAAGAAGTGTATTTTTACTGGTGGTTTATAAGTTTTGAGTGGTGTAGATCCAGGCACCTGTCTATCCTTCTGTTCAATCTAAATCATTTGAAGTTGTTGCCTCACTCTAATCTTTGCAATATCAGAATCACTATTGTATCCAGTGCTTCAGCCTTCAACCAACCCCAGAAAAGGATTATATTGGCTTGAGTTTGTTTGTAGTTCTTTACATTTGCTCTCTTATAAAGAAGAAAAAAAGCATTGTTCTTTTAAAATAGCATTCCCTTTTATCTGTACACGAGAGAGCTTTGGATCACTTGAAAACTATTCCAGATATTCTCAAAAATAGATATTCAGTGTATAGTAGCTGTAGGATTATTTAATACATAGGAATTCTTATATTATTTACTCATTTTTGATATTTTATCAAAAGTTTACTGTCAGGGCCAGCGCTGTGGTGTACCAGGTAAAGCCGTCACCCGCAGTGCCATCATCCCATGTGAGCGCCGGTTCTAGTCCCAGCGGCTCCACTTCTGATCCAGCTCTCTGCTATGGCCTGTGAAAGCAGTGGAAGATGGCCCAAGTCCTTAGGCCCCTACACCTGCTTGGGGGACCTGGAAGAAGCTCCTGGATCCTACTTTGGATTGGCACAGTTCCAACCATTGCAACCATCTTGGGGAGTGAACTAGCAGATGGAAGACCTTTCTCTCTCTCTCCCTTTTTCTCT